>NC_081294.1:144301218-144926218 GCF_030435805.1 Mustela lutreola
AAAAATCAGGAAAAACAATAAAAATCAATTAGGTTAGAGAAAAAAACAATGTAATTTACAAATTTGAACGAGCAGGAAGCAACAAATGGAAAATACACATTCATTTCAAGGAGGCCTAGAAAAAGAACGCTATGCTGAAAAATGATGCCATGAAAATTAATCGTTGGCTCATGAGGCAAGTCTCAGGAAATTAAAAAGATCTGTATTACACAGATAAGCTGTTTCTTAACTACCTATCCATAAGAAATTAATTTTACAATTAAATAATTTAAACACTTCTAAAATATATGAATTGTGGAAAAATCATAATTAAAAATAGAAAAACTACATAAAAATTTAAAGGATGCAGCTACCATGGATATGCAAAAAAAAAAAAAAACATAGAGTTTCAAATGCTTCTATTAAGAAGACATAGTGAAAATTACACCTTAGGTATCCATATTTACAGATTAACAGGCAATTAACAAACAAGAACTCATATAAAATGGTTAAAAATGAAATGATAAACATAAAAGGACAATCTAACAAAATACAATATATATAAAAGAAAAAGCAAACAAAGTGAGTAATTGGCTCTTTGACATCTATTATAAATTTGACTAATGTCTGCTAAAACGTACCACAGGAGATTATGCTGAGTGAAATAAGTCAAGTACAGAGAGTCAATTATTATATGGTTTCACTTACTTTTGGAACATAAGGAATAACATGGAGGACTTTAGGAGAAGGAAAGGAAAAGTGAATTCGGGGAGACAAACCATGAGAGACCATGGACTCTGAGAAACAAACTGAGGGTTTAGAGGGGAAGGGAGTGGGGGGGATGGGTAAGCCTAGTGGGGGGTATTAAGGAGAACACGTATTACATTGAGAACTGAGTGTGGTGCATAAACAATGACTCTTGGAACACTGAAAAAATAATAAAAATAATAAAATATAAAATAAAATAAAATGAATAAAAAAATAAATTTAAAAATAAAACATACCGCAGCAAAAAGGAAACTGTTAATTATAATTAACAGTTATATGCCAATAAGTTAAGCAACCTAGACAAAATATATGCATTCCTGGAAACCTATAAACTTCCAAAACTGAATCAGGAAGAAATTGACAAACTGAATAAACCAATATCTAGTAACAAGATTGAAGCAATGATCAAAAACCTCCCAAAAAACAAGAGCCTGGAACCTGATGGATTCCCTGGGGAATTCTATCAAACGTTCAAAGAAGAAATAATACCTATTCCCCTGAAAATCTTTAAAAAAATAGAAACAGAATGAAAACTTCCAGACCCTTTCTATGAAGCCAGAATCACAGTGATTCCCAAACCAGGCAAAGACCCCATCAAAAAGGAGAATTTCAGACCAATATCCCTGAGGAATATAGATGCCAAGATTCTCAACAAGATCCTAGATAATAGGATCCAACAGTACATTAAAAAGATTATTCACCATGACCAGGTTGGATGCAAAGGTAGTACAACATTCCACAAATCAATCAATGTGATAGAACAAATCAATAAGAGAAGAGAGAAGAACCACATGGCTCTCTCAATTAATGCAGAAAAAACATTTGACAAAATACTACATCTGTTCCTGATTAAAACGCTTCAAAGTATAGGAATAGAGGCAACATGCTTCAACTTCATAAAAATCTATCTATGAAAAACCCACATGAGTATCATTCTCAATGGGGAAAAGCGGACAGCCTTCCCTCTGAGATCAGGAACATGACAAGGATGTCCACTCTTGCCACTATTGTTCAACATAGTACTAGAAGTCCTAGCAACAGCAATCAGAAAACAGAAAGAAATAAAAGGTATTCAAATTGTCAATGAAGTAGTCAAACTCTCTCTCTTCGCAGAAGACATGACACTTTATATGGCACACCCAAAAGACTTCACCCCCGAACTACTAGAACTCATACAGCAATTCAGTAATGTGGCAGGATACAAAATCAATATATAGAAATCCATTGCTTCTTATACACTAATAATGAAAATATAGAAAGGGAAATTAGAGAATCGATCCCATTTACAATAGCACCAAGAACCTTAAGATACCTGGTAATAAACCTAACCAAAGAGGTAAAGGATCTGTACTCGAGGAACTACAAAACACTCATGAAAGAAATTGAAGAAGATACAAAAAGGTGGAAGAGCATTCCATGCTCATGGATCTGAAAAATAAACATTGTTAAAATGTCTATACTGCTCAGAGCAATTTATACTTTCAATGTCATCCCAATAAAAATTCCACTCAAAAGACAAATAATCACATTCAAAAATGGGCAGAAGACATGAACAGACACTTCTCCAAAGAAGACATACAAATGGCTAACAGACACATGAAAAAATGTTCATCATTATAGTCATCAGGGAGATTCAAATCAAAACCACATTGTGATACCACCTTACACCAGTTGGAATGGCCAAAATTAACATATGTTGGAGAGGAGGTAGAGAAAGGGGAACCCTCTTACATTGTTGGTGGGAATGCAAGTTGGTGCAGCCATTTGGAAAATAGTGTGGAGATTCCTCAAAAAATTAAAAATAGAGTTACCCTGTGACCCAGCAATCACACTACTGAGTATTTATCCCAAAGATACAGATGTAGTGAAAAGAAGGGCTATCTGTACCCCAATGTTCACAACAGCAATGGCCACAATCACCAAGCTGTGAAAGAGCCAAGATGCCCTCCAACAGATGAATGGATAAAGATGTGGTCCAGGGGCGCCTGGGTGGCTCAGTGGGTTAGGCCTCTGCCTTCGGCTCAGGTCATGATCTCAGGGTCCTGGGATCGAGCCCTGCATTGGGCTCTCTGCTTGGCAGGGAGCCTGCTTCCTCCTCTCTCTCTCTCTCTCTCTCTCTCTCTCTCTGCCTGCCTCTCTGTCTACTTGTAATCTCTCCCTGTCAAATAAATTAATAAAATCTTAAAAAAAAAAAAAAAAGAAGATGTGGTCCATATATACAATGGAGTATTAGGCCTCCATCAGAAAGGATGAATACCCTACTTCTGTATCAACATGGATGGGGCTGGAGGAGATTATGCTGAGTGAAATAAGTCAAGCAGAGAAAGTCAATTATCATATAGTTTCACTTACTTGTGGAGCATAACGAATAACATGGAGGACTTTAGGAGAAGGAAAGGAAAAGGGAATTGGGGGAAATCGAAGGGGGAGACAAACCATGAGAGACCATGGACTCTGAGAAACAAACTGAGGGTTTGGGTGGGGAGGAAGGTGAGGGGTTGGGTGAGCCTGTTGTGGGTATTAAGGAGGGTATATATTACATGGAGCACCAAGTGTGGTGCATAAACAATGAATCTTGGAACACTGAAAAAATAAAATTTTTTTAAAAATCAAATATTTCAAAATTATAAAATCAGTAAGTCACAAAAAAACAGAAAGGAAGAAATACAATATACTTTTTCATATATGAAAATATTACCTGTCAGAAGCCCAAAGAATCCAACAATAAGCTAGACAAAGCAATTATAACAACATTGTTGGAATTAAGATGAATATACAAGGTATTTTCAATTAGTAACATTCAATTAGAAGAATGTAACTGAAAATAAATGTCTGGCGTGGGGGAAATGAGGAGGTATCAGGCAAACAGTACCAAGTTCCAGTTACAGGAAATGAGTAAATTCTAGATATGTGTTGTATCATATGCTTAAAAATTTGCTAAAAGGATAGATCCTATGTTAAGTATTTTTATTATACACACACATAAATAATAATAATAGTCATATTAAAAACAATAAAAAGTAAAACGGTTGGAGGAAATTTCTAGAGGTGATGGATGTATTTATGGCATAAATTGTAGTGATAGTTTCACAAGTATATACTTATTTCCAAATTCACCTAGTTGTATACATTAATTATGTATAGGCTTTTATGTGTCAATCATACTTCAATAAGTAGTTTTTTTTTTTTTTAAGGGAATTACTGTGTGAGTTAGCATTCAGTATTTGACTCACCCTCTCATAAACAACACTGTAAATGCTGTTAAAGTTTTGTTTAAAAAACAATTTGAAGGCACTGGAGAGCATCCAAAAGCAAGAGATACTGGAGAGGATCTGACCTTTGAAGACATGGGAGTGAAATGAATTTTTATATAAACATGGGCTCTACTCCCAAAGACACCCACCAGTTCTCATGTTGCAGAGGTGAGAGCTCAAGTTTGAGATGTCAGAGGAGGGATCTGGATTAGCAACCAAGCAACTCCTTAGAGAAACTGCAAGAACAGCAGGGACTCTGAAATCTGCATATGCACAGGGGAGATTCCAAGGGGCTGAGGGGGAAAACAATTGGCAAGCAGAAAGAAATTCCACAGATGGCAACTTCTACTCATCACAGGGAAGACAGAGTTTGAAGTATGAGTCTCCCAAGTCAGAAGAGCTTGGTAAACACTTCAGGCTTCCCATAGATTCATCCTAGCAAACCAATGATCCATGGTCAAGGAAAAAAAATCAAAAGGAAGAGCATCTGAGATGACCCAGATGACAACATTAACAGGAAAAGACATTTTTGGACATTAAAACAACCATGCGTTTAAAGGCTCAAAGGGGAAAAAAAAAAAAAAAGAGTCATAAAGATTAAACACATAAAGAAGGATTCTCCATAGTCAACTGGAAATTATGAAAATAAACCAAATGTAAGTGCTAGAAATGCAAATTACAATAACTGGCAATGAAAATTTCACTGGAGAAGTTTAACAGAAGATTCTCCATGGTAGTAGAAAAGATCAATAAATTTTCAGTTCAATCAATTGAAATTATCCAGTTTGAAGGACAGAGGAAAAAAAGATTGAAATAAACTAACAAAGCCTCCATGAAACTCTGGAATAATATTACAAAGTATTATCATACATGAAGCTGAAGTGCTCTAAGGAGGTGAGGGAACAGGGCAGAAAAGCATCTGAAGGAAAAAGAGACTGATCATTTTCACAACTTGGTGAAAAACATAATGATATAAATGCAAAAATCTTAATAAGAAGGAAAACACACACACACACACACACACACACACACAAAACTCTTATCTAGACATATCACAGTCAAAACTACTGAAAATCAAAGATAAAGAGTGTTTATATAATTATATAATAATTTTCTAGGCCCCAAATGGAACTGCCCCCAACCAGGATGTCAGCAGCAAGCCAAAACTTAAATAACTTTAGGGTCCCTGTAAACTCTCCCTTTAACAAGAAATGCTAATGACCCCAGACACCAAGTCAACCCTGGGCCTTCTCACCAGAAACAAGGTGACATGACCCCAGCCAACCCATTTGTCCCTTCCTTGCTCTTTATTTTTTACCCCATAAAACTTTCTGCCTCCTGGCCCATTTGGTAGTTCTTTGAAAGACTGTCTCCCTCATGAAGTATCTGTATCACCTAAATCATTGTCTTTGATCATTTTTTTAACAGTGTGTAACAATGAAGAATGGGATCTGAAGTTGACTGCTAACAGCCTATGGGACAAAAAGCCACACAGGTGAAGTGCCTACTGAATGCTTTGAGGTCACTGTTTCTCTAGCTGATCCAAGGGCCATGGGTAAGTGACACGTGACTTTGAGCTCTGTCCCCATGCATGCAGCTCTCCAATCCCAAAAAACTATATACTTAAATATATCAATATATTTATTTGATATCAAAAATGCTCATAGATTTAAATATAATAAGTATTTAAATATATAAAATATAACGTGTTTTCAGTTTATGTAAATCTATAATATAAATGCATATAAAATGTAAACATATAAATAAATTATTAAGCATATCAATTAATGTATAATTATATAATGTAGATTATATAACAAAATATAAATATGTACTAAATATTATTAAACTAAGTATAAGAAAAGATATATTATATATAAATTTATACTAAATATACAAATATATAGTTTCCAGAAAGGTTCTGGGACCCTCGAAAGATTCTGCGGTACCTATATTGTCATTCCACAAGAGGTGGCAGCCATTAGTGGATTCAAAAAGTCTCAGGGTTAAGTCAACAGCACAAACTGCTAAGGACTTGTGAAAATAAGAAAAGAAATTCGCAATTTTTTGGTCAATGGCACATCAAAATCTAAGTAGGCACAAGTTAGGGTGTTTTCCACTATAAAGAAATGTTCTCATGATAAAAAGAAATAGAGAATCCAAAGCCACAGAATTGGTGGTCCTGGGTTAAGCACTTAACAGCCATTGGGTACCTCACTACCTAACTCAAAGACATTCCATGACTAGGATAAATTCATCATGGAATGGGCTGAACTGACATGAGGTCACCCACCAACATCAAACAAAGTTCTGTGCAACAAGGTGCATAGACAGTAAAACACCACAAAACTCCCAATCCAGTGGCACATCCCTCTTCTGTGTTTATTTGGCTCCAAAGACAAGGCTTAACTAAAGAATTCTGGCGTTCTAGTTTCAAAGAACTGAGCAGGCTATCTTCCAGCTCCAATACTTATTTTATGTCTAAGAACCATGGTCCCAGAAGCTCTAGATTGCTACAAAAATGGCAAAACTTTAGTAAGAAAACCTAGTATTACAATGGCCATTATGAAGAATTTTCCAATTGGAAAAGATTGCTCCTTTAAGAAATACATATGAAAGCAGGGGTTCCAAAATTAAACAAACAAAATAGGATACCTAGTTTAATTGGTATGCGTAAGCTCCCAAGAGTCTTCAAAACTCCAAAACAGCTTCACTAAAAGAATAAAAGATTAACTGCAAAAGGCTGATGAAAAAGAAAGGACACAAGAGGTGCCTTAAGACTGTCAGACTGAGGGGAGGAGTCAAGATGGTGGAGAAGTAGCAGGCTGAGACTACTTCAGCTAGCAGGAGATCAGCTAGAGAGCTTATCTAAAGATTCCAAACACCTACAAATCCAACGGGAGGTCGAAGAGAAGAACAGCAATTCTAGAAACAGAAAATCAACAACTTTCTGGTGGACTGGTGGAGAAGTGAATCCAAAGCGACAGGAAGATAGACCGCTGGGGGAGGGGCCGGCTCCCGGCAAGCGGTGGAGCAACAGAGCACAAAATCAGGACTTTAAAAAGTCTGTTCCGCTGAGGGACATCGCTCCAGAGGCTAAACCAGGGTGAAGCCCACGCGGGGTCAGCATGGCCTCAGGTCCCGCAGGGTAAAGAAGGATCGGGGGTGTCTGAATGTCACAGAGCTTACAGGTTTTAGAACAGGAAAGCCAGCTAAAGAGACAGAGCCAAGGAGTGAGCTCCCAGCTCGGGGTTACCTTGAACCGGTCCCAGGCTCGGTGAGCTAGGAACGTCGCTGGAGGCCAGGGAGATGGGAGTAATTGGGTCCAGTTCTCTAAGGGCGCACTGAGGAATGGGGCCCTGGGCTCTCGGCTCCTCCAGGCCAGAGACCAGGAGGCCGCCATTTTCGTTCCCATCTTCCGGAACTCTACCGAAAGTGCTCAGGGAACAAAAGCTCCCAAAAGGAAACCTGAGCGGATTACTCAGCCCGGTCCCTGTAAGGGCGGTGCAATTCTGCCTGGGGCAAAGACGCTTGAGAATCACTACAATAGGCCCCTCCCCCAGAAGATCAACAAGAAATCCAGCCAGGACCAAGTTCACCTACCAAGGAGTGCAGTTTCAATACCAAGGAGAGCAGCAGAATTCCAGAGGAGGAGAAAGCAAAGCACGGAACTCATGGCTTTCTCCCCATGATTCTTTAGTCTTGCAGTTAATTTAAATTTTTTTTCTTTTTCAATTTTTTTTTCTCTTCTTCTGGTACATATTTTTTAACTAATACACTTTTCTTTTTTAACGTTTTTAACTAGTTTATCTAATATATATATATTTTCTTCTTTTTAATGCATTTTCTTTATTCGTTTTCTTTTTTTAATTGTTTCTTTTCTTGGCTTTTTTTTTTTCTTTCTGAACCTCTTTTTATCCCCTTTCTCCCCCCTCACAATTTGGGGTCTCTTCTGATTTGGTTAAAGCATATTTTCCTGGGGTTGTTGCCATCCTTTTAGTATTTTATTTGCACCTTCATATACGCTTATCTGGACAAAATGACAAGACGGAAAAATTCAAAACAAAAAAAAGAACAAGAGGCAGTACCGAAGGCTAGGGACCTAATCAATACAGACATTGGTAATATGTCAGATCTAGACTTCAGAATGACGATTCGCAAGGTTCTAGCTGGGCTCGAAAAAGGCATGGAAGATATTAGAGAAACGCTCTCTGGGTTTCCATAAAGCCTTTTCTGGAGAAATAAAAGAACTAAAATCTAACCAAATTGAAATCAAAAAAGCGATTAATGAGGTGCAATAAAAAATGGAGGCTCTCACTGCTAGGATAAATGAGGCAGAAGAAAGAATTAGTGATATAGAAGACCAAATGACAGAGAATAAAGAAGCTGAGCAATAGAGGGACAAACAGATACTGGACCATGAGGGGAAAATTCGAGAGATAAGTGACACCATAAGATGAAACAACATTAGAATAATTGAGATTCCAGAAGAAGAAGAAAGAGAGAGGGGAGCAGAAGGTATATTGGAGAGAACTATTGGGGAGAATTTCCCCAATATGGCAAAGGGAACAATCATCAAAATCCAGGAGGTGCAGAGAACCCCCCTCAAAATCAAAAAGAATAGGTCCACACCCCGTCACCTGATAGTAAAATTTACAAGTCTTAGTAACAAAGAGAAAATCCTGAAAGCAGCCCAGGAAAAAAAGTCTGTAACATACAATGGTAAAAAGATTAGATTGGCAGCAGACTTATCCACAGAGACCTGGCAGGCCAGAAAGAGCTGGCATGATATATTCAGAGCATTAAATGAGAAAAACATGCAGCCAAGAAAACTATATCCAGCTAAGCTATCATTGAAAATAGAAGGAGAGATTAAAAGCTTCCAGGACAAACAAAAACTGAAAGAATTTGCAAACACGTAACCAGCTCTACAGGAAATATTGAAAGGGGTCCTCTAAGCAAAGAGAGAGCCTAAAAGTAGTAGATCAGAAAGGAACAGACACAATATACAGTAACAGTCACCTTACAGGGAATACAACTGCACTAAATTCATATCTCTCAATAGTTACCCTGAATGTTAAGGGGCTAAATGCCCCAATCAAAAGACACAGGGTTTCAGAATGGATAAAAAAACAAAACCCATCTGGGACGCCTGGGTGGCTCAGTTGGTTAAGCAGCTGCCTTCGGCTCAGGTCATGATCCCAGCATCCTGGGATTGAGTCCCACATCGGGCTCCTTGCTCTGCAGGGAGCCTGCTTCTTCCTCTGACTCTGCCTGCCACTCTCTCTGCCTGTGCTTGCGCTCTCGCTCTCTCTCTCTCTCTCTCTCTCTCTCTGACAAATAAATAAAATCTTAAAAAATAAAAATAAAAATAAAAATAAAAAACAAAACCCATCTATATGTTGCCTACAACAAATTCATTTTAAACCTGAAGACACCTCCAGATTTAAAGTGAGGGGGTGGAAAAGAATTTACCATGCTAATGGACATCAGAAGAAAACTGGGGTGGCAATCCTTATATCAGATCAATTGGATCTTACCAAAGACTATAATAAGAGATGAGGAAGGACACTATATTATACTCAAAGTGTCTGTCCAATAAGAAGACCTAACAATTTTAAATATCTATGCCCCTAACATGGGAGCAGTCAACTATATAAACCAATTAATAACAAAATCAAAGAAATATATCAACAATAATACAATAATAGTAGGGGACTTTAACACTCCCCTCACTGAAATGGACAGATCATCCAAGCAAAAGATCAACAAGGAAATAAAGGCCTTAAATGACACACTGGACCAGATGGACATCACAGATATATTCAGAGCATTTCATCCCAAAGCAACAGAATACACATTCTTCTCTAGTGCACATGGAACATTCTCCAGAATAGATCACATCCTCGGTCCTAAATCAGCTCTCAACCAGTATCAAAAGATTGGGATCATTCCCTGCATGTTTTCAGACCACAATGCTCTGAAGCTAGAACTCAATCACAAGAGGAAATTTGGAAAGAACCCAAATACATGGAGACTAAACAGCATCCTTCTAAAAAATGAATGGGTCAACCAGGAAATTAAAGAAGAATTGAAAAAAATCATGGAAACAAATGATAATGAAAACACAACAGTTCAAAATCTGTGGGACATAACAAAGGCAGTCCTGAGAGGAAAATATATAGCGGTACAATCCTTTCTCAAGAAACAAGAAAGGTCTCAGGTACACAACCTAACCTTACACTTAAAAGAGCTGGAGAAAGAACAAGAATGAAACCCTAAACCCAGCAGGAGAAGAGAAATCCTAAAGATCAGAGCAGAAATCAATGAAATAGAAACCAAAAAAACAAAAGAACAAATCAACGAAACTAGGAGCTGATTCTTTGAAAGAATTAATAAGATTGATAAACCCCTGGCCAGACTTATCAAAAAGAAAAGAAAAAGGACCCAAATAAATAAAATCATGAATGAAAGAGGAGAGATCACAACTAACACCAAAGAAACACAGACAATTATAAGAACATACTATGAACAACTTTACGCCAACAAATTTGACAATCTGGAAGAAACGGATGCATTCCTAGAGACAACTGAACCAGGAAGAAATAGAAAGCCTGAACAGGCCCATAACCAGTAAGGAGATTGAAATAGTCATCAAAAATCTCCAAACAAACAAAAGCCCAGGGCCAGACGGCTTCCCAGGGGAATTCTACCAAACATTTAAAGAAAAACTAATTCCTATTCTCCTGAAACTGTTCCAGAAAGCAGAAATGGAAGGAAAACTTCCAAACTCATTTTATGAGGCCAGCATCATCTTGATCCCAAAATCAGAAAAGGATCCCATCAAAAAAGAGAATTACAGACCAATATCCTTGATGAACACAGATGCGAAAATTCTCACCAAAATACTAACCAATAGGATCCAACAGTGCATTAAAAGGATTATTCACCATGACCAAGTGGGATTTATTCCAGGGCTGCAAGGTTGGTTCAACATCCGCTGTATCACATCCGTTGTATCACAATCCATGTGATACAACACATTAATAAAAGAAAGAACAAGAATCATACAATACTCTCAATAGATGCTGAAAAAGCATTTGACAATGTGCAGCATCCCTTCCTGATCAAAACTCTTCAAAGTGTAGGGCTAGCGGGCACATACCTCAATATTATCAAAGCCATCTATGAAAAACCCACCGCAAATATCATTCTCAATGGAGAAAAAAGGAAGCTTTTCCGCTAAGTTCAGGAACACAGCAGGGATGTCTATTATCACCACTGCTATTCAACATAGTACTAGAAGTCCTAGCCTCAGCAATTAGACAACAAAAGGAAATTAAAGGCATCCAAATCGGCAAAGAAGAAGTCCAACTATCACTCTTCGCAGATGATATGATACTATATATTGAAAACCCAAAAGACTCCACTCCAAAACTGCTAGAACTTGTACAGGAATTCAGTAAAGTGTCAGGATAAAAAATCAATGCACAGAAATCAGTTGCATTTCTCTACACCAACAACAAGACAGAAGAAAGAGAAATTAAGGAGTCAATCCCATTTACAATTGCACCCAAAACAATAAGATACCTAGGAATAAACCTAACTAAAGAAGCAAAGAATCTATACTCAGAAAACTATGAAGTACTCATGAAAGAAATTGAGGAAGACACAAAGAAATGGAAAAATGTTCCATGCTCCTGGATTGGAAGAATAAATATCGTGAAAATGTCTATGCTACCTAAAGCAATCTACACATTTAATGCAATTCCTATCAAAGTACCATCCGTCTTTTTCAAAGAAATGGAACAAATAATCCTAAAATTTATATGGAACCAGAAAAGACCTCGAATAGCCAAAGGAATATTGAAAAAGAAAGCCAAAGTTGGTGGCATCACAATTCCGGACTTTAAGCTCTATTACAAAGCTGTTCTCATCAAGACAGTATGGTACTGGCACAAAAACAGACACATAGATCAATGGAACAGAATAGAGAGCCCAGAAATAGACCCTCAACTCGATGGTCAACTAATCTTCAACAAAGCAGGAAAGAATGTCCAATGGAAAAGACAGCTTCTTCAATAAATGATGTTGGGAAAATTGGACAGCCTCATGCAGAAAAATGAAATTGGAACATTTCCTTACACCACACATGAAAACAGACTTAAAATGGATGAAGGACCTCAATGTGAGAAAGAAATCCATCAAAATCCTTGAGGACAACACAGGCAGCAACCTCTTCGACCTCAGCCGCAGCAACATCTTCCTAGGAACATCACCAAAGGCAAGGGAAGCAAGGGCAAAAATGAACTATTGGGATTTTATCAAGATCAAAAGCCTTTGCACAGCAATGGAAACAGTTAACAAAATCAAAAGACAACTGACAGAATGGGAGAAGATATTTGCAAACGACATATCAGATAAAGGACTAGTGTCCAGAATCTATAAAGAACTTAGCAAACTCAACACCCAAAGAACAAATAATCCAATCAAGAAATGGGCAGAAGACATGAACAGACATTTCTGCAAAATAAACATCCAGATGACCAAAAGACACATGAAAAAGTGCTCCATATTACTTGGCATCAGGGAAATACAAATCAAAACCACAATGAGATAGCACCTCACACCAGTCAGAATGGCTAAAATGAACAAGTCAGGAAATGACAGATGCTGGTGAGGATGCGGAGAAAGGGAAACCCTCCTACACTGTTGGGAATGCAAGCTGGTGCAACCACTATGGAAAACAGCATGGTGGTTCCTCAAAATGTTGAAAATAGAACTACCCTATGACCCAGCAACTGCACTACTGGGTATTTACCTTAAAGATACAAACGTAGTTATCCGAAGGGGCACGTGCACCCAAATATTTATAGCAGCAATGTCCACAATAGCCAAACTATGGAAAGAACCCAGATGTCCATCAACAGATGAATGGATAAAGAAGGGGTGGTAATATATACACAATGGAATACTATGCAGCCATCAAAAGAAATGAAATCTTGCCATTTGCGACGACGTGGATGGAACTAGAGGGTATCATGCTTAGTGAAATAAGTCAACTGGAGAAAGACAACTATCATATGATCTCCCTGGTATGAGGAAGTGGAGATACAACGTGGGGAGTTAGGGGAGTAGGAGAAGAATAAATGAAACAAGATGGGATTGGGAGGGAGACAAACTATAAGTGACTCTTAATCTCACAAAACAAACAAGGTTCCTGGGGAAAGGGGGGTTGGGAGAAGGGTGGTGGAGTTATGGACATTGGGGAGGGTATGTGCTATGGTGAGTGCTGTGAAGTGTGTAAACCTGGTGATTCACATACCTGTACCCCAGGGGTTAAAATATATTATATGTTTATAAAAAAATTAAAAAAAATAATGTCAGACTGATGTGACGCCTACTACTCCTCTCTACCCTCCTTTACATTAATGCTCAGAATCTACTAATCCTCTTTCTTTTTTATTTATTTATTTATTTATTTGACAGACAGAGATCACAGGTGGGCAGAGATACAGGCAGAGAGAGAAGGAGAAACAGGCTCTCCACTAAGCAGAGAGCCAGATGCAGGGCTTGATCCCAGGACCCCAGGATCATGACTGAGTCGAAGGCAGAGGCTTTAACCCACTGAGCCACCCAGGCGCCCCCAATCCTCTTTCTGCATGGCCTTTCCACTCTGGAGAGACCACAGGACCATAAACAAAGTCCACCACATTAGTGGCCTTAAAACTACAACAGCTCCAAGCCCAGCAAACTGAAACACCTCGGCCTCCCCTGTTTCAACCTCCTACGGGGCCATAATCAAAACACTGGCCCAGAAAGCATTCTCTTTTGTGATCAACTCTGACACTAGAAAAAAGATTGTCCTCAAAGGTTTTGTGTAAATCCTTTGACACCAACTGGAATGTTCCCACAGCTGGCCTCAAAGGTGGACCTCTGTATGGCCCCCTCTCAGGGCTGATGGGACAAGGGACGCTCCAGTAAACTGCTATCATTATTCCTTTAATCAGCCATAGAAAAACTAAAATTAAAAATTAATAGAGGGGCGCCTGAATGGCTCAGTGGGTTAAAGACTCTACTTTTAGCTCAGGTCATGATCCTGGGGTCCTGGAATTGAGTCCCGCATTGGGCTCTCTGCTTCGGCAGGGAGCCTGCTTCCTCCTCTCTCTCTGCCTGCATCTCTCCTACTTGTGATCTCTGTCTGTCAAATAAATAAATAAAATCTTTAAAAAAAAATTAATAGAAAGTCAAGACCAGCTCAGTTAGTAGAGCATGAGACTGTTGATCTTGGGATCGTGAGTTCAAGCCTCATGTTGAGCCTAGAGCTAACTTGAAAAAAAAAAAAAAAAAAAAAAGTCATGACACCCTTAAAAAAAAATAATGAAAAATCTTGCCAAATTCTGGCAGATAGTAGGGCTACACTCTCTACTTTAAATCCCACCTGAGCCTGCAGATAGGATCTTAGAAAAACTTGAAAAAGCTTAGTGGTGAGAATTCTTACCAGAGTCCACTCTCTCAGATCTCTCTATTGCCCAGTCGAGAAAATATAAAGTTTCTTCTTTTCCTTCCCTTTTCAAATTCAGACCCCTGTGAACTGGTTTGGGGGTTCACTGTTTGTTGATCCTTTCTAATGCCTCCTTGCCTTCTCATTTTGTGTCCTGAGAACAAGGCCAGGCTGTCTGCCTTCCTGAGACATGCAGGTATCCAGTTCTTGTAAATACACACAGCTCAACCATCAGGTGTAAATACACACAGCTCAACCATAAACACAGCTCAACCATAATTTGGGGGGGCCCAAAAATTAAGACCGAATTAATCAATCAATTAATGAATTAATTACAGCATGACAATCTGCTTCCAACTATTGCATGATAGATATTTTCAAAAGAGAGGATTCTAAATTACTTTTGCGTTTTTAAGGACTGAAAAAAAAAAAAAAGAACTTCTAAAAAAAAATACATGAAGGGGCACAGGGGTGGCTCAGTCAGTTAAGTGTCTGCCTTCGGCTCAGGTCTTGATTCTGGGGTCCTGGGATCGAGCCCTGCATCGGACTCCCTACTCAGCGGGGAGTCTGCTGTAGGACTGTTTCTTTAAGAGTCTGATGTGAGTATGATGAAAGCTAGGAAGTCACAGACTTCTGACTCTGTCTTAAACATACATAGTCTTTGACTTCATGCATCCTTTTGGATCTTTTTATAAGTTTTTATATGTAAACACCATACTGGCACAAAACAATCTTATCATTATGCTTTTTCCAACCTAACCAACAGAAAAGTAGCATCATCTTAAAATACTGAAGCCACAGATTTTTGTGCCTGACTGTACACTCTAGCGTTACAAATGCAAAGAAAAGACTGAGAGGGGAGGAGGTGAGATTCGAAGAGAAAAATTAAGTGTAAGAGTTTGAAGAAAGGAGAAGGAATTTAAATTTAGCTAGCATAGGTTTTATGTGTTCAGAATATAATATTACATGTTGAATACACACACATATATATAGATTTGTTTTATGTATAATGATCTTCAAGTAAGATATTGGTGAACTATTCCATTTTCATTGAAGAAGCAGCAAGAAAATACTGGTGAATAAAGGTTGTATTATAAGAAAAACAGCAGGGACATTAGAAGAATTAGATATATATTCTCTCTCTCTATATATATATAAGATATATATATATCAGATATACATTCTTCTATATATTACAAGAATCTTTGGTGGAAAATAAGAAATTATAAATACATGGTGGGCTGCAAGTAATAACAAGATAAGCAATAAAAACATTTAATCATCTACCCTAAGAAAAAAAAATTTGGAGTTTGGCAATCTTTCCTCAAATCCCAGGTCCCCTCTTTCTTTATGTTCTACCATCCTTTCAAGAATTTGCCTCTCCCACCATAGTTATAAAACAGCTGCTAATGCCCCAAGAATTGAGTCCATGTTCACTTCAAAATATAAGAGGAAACTGCAGGGAATCAGATGCATATGTACCTTCTAGTACTTTTCAGAATCCCCAAAGAGAGTTCTTTTTAAAGTTCATTAGCATGAAACGTGTCATATGCTCACTGCTATCTGCTGTGGAGACTGGAATTAAGCTGTACAAGACTCTTGCATGGAGGGAGAAAAGAGAGAGTTAATCAGGGATAAGTCATCTGGTTTTCCGACCAAGTGTCAGCTGCAGACAGAACACTTTCATCTTTACTTTGGATAGTTTAACATCCCAAACCTAAGTCTCCACACATGGGAATATTTTCCTCTGCACTGTGTTGGGACACTTAAATAATAAAATACAAGACAGCACTTAGAACAGTGTTTGGTGTATTTTAACACTCAAGAGATAACCAAATTACTTTTCCCTCTTTTCAAGACTAAAATTCCCTCTTGTTACTTATTAGCATGAGAACATACTTGTTTATTACATTTCCCTCTTTTTATAACTTAAAAAATCACCATTTCACATAGTGTTCCAGTTTGAAATCCAAATTAAATGAATCCCAGCGGACACTTACAGCCCAGACTCGTGTGTGTCTGGAGTGAGATCTGCTTCCATAATGTGGCCTTGGACAGGTTTACTATGCATTTTTAATTTTTTATTTCTTCCCCTCCACACTCCCTCAATTCTCAATAGCCCATTATTAGGATTCAAGTTACATGCACATCTATGGATTGGAACATCCCAACAACAGGTGACTGGAATGCAACTCAAACGGGCTTAAACTGGTTTAAAAACAGAGACTAAATGGCTCACACAATTTAAAATCCCAAGGGGTATCAGCTTCAGATCATGTGATGGAATCTGTCTCTTATCTCTCTGTCTCTGTTATTCCTGTCTCTTTTGCAGCCTCTCAAAGAGACGGCAAGATGGCTACTCTAGCATCTCCAGGTCTGCATCCGAGCAATGCAGTAACCCCACAAAATAAGAAAGCATCTCCTTGAGGCGCCTTGAGTGGCTCAGTCAGTTGGCAGCTGGGTCTTGATTTTGGCTCAGGTCAAGGCCATGGGGTCTTGAGATCTAACCCTGTGTCCAGCTCTGCGCTCAGCAAGGAGTCTGCTTCACGTTTCTCTCTCTCCTGCCCTCCCCTCACTACTTGCTCACTCGCTCTCTCTCAAATAAATAAATCTTTTTAAAAAGAAAAAAGAAAGAAATCTCTCCTTTCCAATAATTTCAGCACAACTTTCATAATTAGAATGACTAAGGACTTAAGCCCTTGGGTTAAGATCACGGACTCTACAGCTAGAACAACTGGTTCCCATCAAGGCTCAGGGTTTAGTAATTGTGTTTCTCTGATCAAATTGTTAAACTTTGGTAAGCTTTAATCTTGTTAGCTGTAAAACAGTACTTATTGCCTAAATCAACTGGGGGACAAATGATTTATATAAGCTCTAAGGTATTATCTACTTGCCGGATTATTTGTGGGATTAAATTAGTTACTGCATCTAAAGTACTTACAACACTGCTCAGCAGCCAGTAAGTGCTAAGTTATTAGTTTCTGATATTATCTCTAAAACAATTTGTATCTCTAGGGGAAATGACAGTCAAATATGTTGAGTGATATGCCCATCCTGGGGTAGGTGTGGTCTCCCATGGACTCACAGTTCAAGAGGAATGGTATCCCCAAAGAAAAGTTGAGGGGCTATTACTTAGAAGAGTAAGAAATGGATACCCTTTAAGCAAAAGCAACAGAGATTCATAATAGTCTAGAAAGTTTCTATGTGGCCTTGGAAAAATTCATAAACCTCTGCATTAATTTCAGTAACTGTTCCTGAAAACAAAGTAAAATTTTGTTTTTCAAAGAGGGCCTTGGCAAGTACATTTCTGTCTACCTCTATTATATTAATAGTTTAAGAAATTAGCCATTAAGCAGAACCAAGGAGAAAAAAGCCAATTTAGACTTTTCAGCAGAAAGAATCTTGAAAAACATGCTTTCCTCAAGAAGTTCATGAAGAATGTTGGATTCCTTTGAATAATCCTATAGAATTTATTATCACGGCTATAAGCTTAAATCACTTCCTATATCAGAACCTCAAAAGACAGCGTTCCTTTCACTCAGACTATTTCAGAAATGGCTTCATTACTTTTTTGTAAAGTAACAAGAACCCCTATTTACAGTGTTGATCATGGACATCAGCAGGTAGTGATGAATTCAAGTTGCATGTTTTCTAAAAAGGCAGTCAGCAATTCCTCAACTCTTCATCTGTCTCCCCAGTTGCTCTTCCAACCACCCCACATTCCCCCTCAACACACACACACACACACACACACACACACACACACACATATACCCATCAAGCATATAGGGCAAAAATGTTTCCCAGTTTTTTTTTTTAAATAAATATGTAGACATATGCATCTGTGATTATAGTAAATAGTCAATAACCACTGAAAGTGAATGATCTTGGTTATTGCATGGGCTCTATCATCTGCTTTATGTGACTGGTAAGGATGGTGGAAGGAGTTTTATATTAGAGTTTCACTGGGTAGTCATCTTTTGGGGGGGTTAATATAGAGACTCTACATGTGTGGCATGTTACGTGGGTTGGCAGTATTGTTCTTAACATAGAAGCATGTTTGTTCTGCTAAATTATCTGAAAAGTATGGGTGTGGCACATGAATAGTGTTTATGCATGAGGATGATAATAAAAAAATTAATGAACAGTATGACCCATTTGCTGACCAATAATAGAATGAAACACTGAGAAAAATGAAGGAACCACGGAGAAAATGAAGGAACAAAAGTCATAAATTACCTATGTAAGCTTATCAAATCATACTGGTTAAGAATCAATCATGTATATGTTTGTACATCTCATGAAAGATACACAGTAAGAATTCAGTTTGTATGCCGGCATTTATTGAGGGTCTCCCCATGTTGGGCCCTATTTTGATACTGGGTTATTGGAAAATGAGCAACTGCAGTGAGTTGTACAGCCCCATATGGTGTGTGTACACACACACATATTTCAGAAATGACTTCATTACTTTTTTTTATCATTTTCTGTCTATCTTATCCATTAGTTCTTCAGCAACTGCATATGAAATTGGGTCATACTTTGCTTCTCTCTCTCTCTCTCTCTCTCTCTATATATATATATATATATATATATATATCGCCAACTTTTCCACTCTCCTTGGCAAAAAGCCAGGTCAGTATGTGGTCCCATGGCTCAGAGGGAAGTCCCAGACTTAGCAAGTTCAGACACACAGGATTATTTTTTTTTCACTTGTCTTTGCTCATATCTCCAAAATTGTCTAACACATTGTTATTTCCAGTTTCTTTCCTTCTTCCCCCTTTAGTACACAATACATTTCATGTGTAAATGAAAAAAGTGAAGCCTTATAATCAGATTTCAGCCTCCTTTCTCAACTGGAGGGAGCTGAAAATCCTTCCCTTTTTTTTTTTTTTTTAAATGTTTCTTATTTAACAGTTTGGTTTCAGGGAAGGGAGTTAATTAACCTTACACACACTCATACACCCAAGTCTTTCAACGGAACAGAGAAATTTTTAAGTACTTTGAAATTCCTACATAATGCACAGTCATCACATTTGGTCCCTGAGGACACAGTCTTATTCAAGAGTAAATACGGTAACAGAGGCATCTTAAGGATCTAGTACTATAGATGTTTGTAGTCAGAATACCATCATTTCCCTTGCTTCTGGCACAAAAGCAGGGGCTTTGGTAGTATTCTACCAGCTTGTGAGTACATCACAAGCTGTGGTTTTGAGGTCAATGAGTAGTCCATCTATAGGTCTGCATGGGGAGCCCTTCATCTTGGCTTGCAGTTTTTCAGGTATTTTTTTCCCCAAGACAGCATTCTAAACAGTCTTTCTTATTTTCATATTTCTTATTTTCATATTCTTATATATTTCATATTCTTATATATTTCTTATTTTCATAACCAAATGTAGAACAAAACTGTGTGGAATAAATTCTGAGTATGTGAGAAAGTCAAGAGCAGGTGCTGGGTTAACCATGAGATTGATGAGAAAATGCTTCAGAGTAAAGCAAAGACATGAGGTCAGCCACAGAGCGGGGAAGAAGTCATCTAGAAGAGACTCCTGTAGAGTGAACAGCACATACAGTTTAAACAGTAAAGGCTATGTGTCAAGAAGAAATGCTAATGATACATGAAGAGAGTAGCAAAGTATGACCCAATTTCATATGCAGTTGCTGAAGAACTAATGGAAAAGATAGACAGAAAATGATAAACCCATACAACCAGCAAAACCATGAGAGGCCACCAAGGGCTCTGAGCCATTCTAGGTTCTTATGTGGCGAAAGACTCTTGACAAAGATGCTTCAGTCCAACAGACTGTGCAAGATAAACTAGAGGTAATGATGCAGAAAACAGGAGCTTAGTCAAGAAACAAACTAGGGGCCTGGATGGCTCAGCCAGTTAAGCATCTGACTTTGGCTCAAGTCATGATCTTGAGGTCCTGGGATCAAGTCTCATGTTAGGCTCCACACTCACTGAAGAGTCTGCTTCCTCTCCCTCTCGCCCTGCTACTGTTCTCTCTCTCTCTCTCAAATAAATAAGATCTTTAAAAAAACAAACAACAACAACAAAATAAAACAAGACAGCAATGACATCAAGCTCTAAAGCCTTGACAGATTCAACAAAACCCAAAGCCAAATGTTGATCTCATTGTGGTACACCAAGGAAACTGTGACAGTGCTGAATATTAAGGTTTTATTTTGCAAATGTGGTAGAATACTTCAGTTCTGAAATCTTTTCTTCACCCAAAATATTTTTTCAAATAATGGTTGGCTTCAGTTTATCTTTCAGTTGGTGGTGAGGGGGCCACTGCCGCCAAATAGAAGGTGACAATGATAGCTTCACAGCATGGGATTATTAGAGATGATGCACAGATCTTTAAATGTGAGAACTTCAGAGATCTGCAAGTCCTTGATCTCCCATGGATTAAGCCATGGCAATTTTTTTTTTAACTGTTCAACAGGTCTTTATTAACAGAGACGGACAGACAGTGCATCGAAGGCAGTGTCTGAAAGCTGTGATGTGGATGTATGTGTGCCAAAAAGGCCTTATCAAGGCCAGGAATGACTCTCTGGACCTAGGCTAACCTCTCTAGGTCCCCTGCCCAGCAGTGGGCCCTGAGCTGAGGCCAGGCTCCTCATCATACTCCTAAGGGATGAATGGGGTTGGGGGCAGGGGCCTTTCAGGATAGGAGGACATTCACCTCAGCATTCTCCATTCTTACAGTTCCCTGGTTGACTTGGTTGCTGGAACGGTGGGGGATAGACCACAAGAGCACTTGCATGGCAGGGGAAAAGAATGGGGGTAAGGCATATGGTGAGGACAGGGAGATGATGGGGGCCTCCAGAGGCAACCCTTCATCTTCCTACCCGCTCAACTGCTGCCAGATTGAGGGGTCAGGCCCAGACAGAATATAATACCTACATCCATCCCTAACTCCAGAGCTGTGACTGCTGGCAGGGAAGCTCTATAAAGCCTGAGTTAGTGAGTCAAGTCTGTAGTATGTGTCTGAGTACGTTTACAGATTTTTCTGTAACAAAACAGAGGTAAATATTGCACATTTTTCTAGTAGCCATTGGGTCATAAGGCAGAGATTAAACTCAAAAGTTACCAGAAACAGAAATAGATATGTGAAATTCAATAGGACCCAACAGTACATTAAAAGGATTATTCACCATGACCAAGTGGGATTTATTCCTGGGTTGCAAGTTTGGTCAATGTCCGCAAATCAATCAATGTGATACAATACATTAATGAAAGAAAGCACAAGAACCATATGATACTCTCAATAGATGCTAAAAATCATTTGGCAAAGTACAGCATCCTTTCTTGATCAAAACTCTTCACAGTGTTGGGATAGAGGGTACATACCTCAATATTATAAAAGCCACTTATGAAAATCCCACAGCGAATATCATTCTCAGTGGGGGAAAATGGAGGGTTTTTCCCCTAAGATCAGGAGGACAGGCAGGGCTGTCCACTATCACCACTGCTATTCAACATAGTACTAGAAGTCCTAGCTTCAGCAATCAGACAACAAAAAGAAATTAAAGGCATCTGAATCAGCAAAGAAGTCAAACTATCACTCTTTGCAGATGATATGATACTTTATGTGGAAAACTCAAAAGACTCCACTCCAAATGTGCTAGAACTTGTACAGGAATTCAGTAAAGTATCAGGATATAAAATCAATGCCCAGAAATCAGTTGCATTTCTATACACCAACAGCAAGACAGAAGAAAGGAGTCAATCTTATTTACAATTACACCCAAAGCCATAAGATACCTAGGAATAAACCTAGCCAAAGAGGCAAAGAATCTGTACTCAGAAAACTATAAAGTACTCATGAAAGAAATTGAGGAAGACACAAAGAAATGGAAAAACGTTCCATGCTCATGGATTAAAAAAACAAATATTGTGAAAAAGTCTATGCTACCTAAAGCAATCTACATATTTAATGCAGTCCCTACCAAAATACCATCAACTTTTTTCAAAGAAATGGCAAAAATAATCCTAAAATTTATGTGGGACAAACCAGAAAAGACCCTGAATACCCAGAGGAATGTGAAAAAGAAAGCCAAAGTTGGTGGCATCAAAATTCTCGACTTCAAGCTCTATTACAAAGCTGTAATCGTCAAGACAGTGAGGCAGTGGCACAAAAACAGACACATAGATCAGTGGAACAGAATAGAGCCTTATTGCTGGGTCAAAGTTTATATGTACATTTAAATTTTATAGATCTTGCCAAATTGCTCATTTAAAAGGATATAATAACACATATTTCTACTACAATTACATGAGTGTACACTTTTCCCCAGCATCCATGCCAGTGAAAGAAATTATCACTAATTTGACTAGCTGCCAATCTCATGGAGGTAAAATAAATCTCACTGTTACTTTAATTTTCATTTCTCAAAATACAATGAGACTAAGTGTAAGTTTACCTGCCATTATCTTTTCTACAAATTGTTCTTTTTATATTCATTGTTCATTTTTTATGGGATTACTTATCTTTTTTCCATTATTTTGTAAGAATTATTTTGTATTTTGTACTCTACTACTCTGTAATTTCCCAATATATTCCTTAGTTTTTGCTGCTGTTTATGATATCCTTGGCATGCAAAAGTACATATGCAATGCATACAGTCACGTATATCTATTCACATATATCTATCTTTTCCTTTAAAGCTTCTAAATTGCCAGACTTTGTAAAAGGTCTCCTCAAATATTCAATTCCAATATATTGTCTTTTCTTCTCTTTTACTCAACTAACCAAACCAAACCAGACTCTAAATATGCATCTCTTACTCCTATAATCTCAAGTATCTCATACAGAGAAATTTAGCTCTCTATTAATACTCAGCTCTCTCACAAGATCAGGAAGTCCTGTTTCTTAACACTCACTGAAAACATCCAAGCACTTATCTGGGAGTTATTTTGCTGCTTAGGTAATATTTTTAACGTATTATTTTATTTCTAAGTTTACCTGATAAAAAATATTATTGAATATCAACCTTATAGACCCTTGGGCAAAAAATTCAAAATAAATTCTGGCTTTATAAATAAACCTTGGGAATTATTAATAGTCAAGTGAAATTGCTTTCTGTTATATTAAATAATTCTAAACATCTTTTCAAATTATGCCTCAAAATATGTATCTTCAGCACAATCTCCCATTAGAAGGGCTACATGAATGTCTATGGCTACCACCTGCAAGGAAAGGAAGTATGGCGGATGAGAAGTTGCAGTAGGGAGAGGCATTAATCCCAACCAAATGCAGTTAAAATAGCCTACAAAAAGGCTAACTCTACGAAAGCACATGACTATCTGAGTCACTGCTAGGGTATTTCCAATGTAATCTTAACTTTCTCTAGCTTCACAGTAAACCATACTTTGGTGATCTACCACATTGTTTCTATGCACTTATTCTAAGAGAATAGAAACTACCCACCAGAATAATTAATTACTCTAGAATGATATATCTGGAAAAAACTTCTGGTACCATGACCTCCTCTTTCTGTGGAGTCCAGAAACCCCTGATCCTGGTGCCCTCCTACCTTAAACCTTTCCCTCCTATCAATGTCTGAGAGGTGTCGTCTCTTCACAGTCTCTTCTCAGCATCAGCCATGGGAGTTTATGCAACTCACTGGAGTTTTCATAAGAGTTTTTTTTCTTCTTCTTCTTCTTCTGAATGGTGTAAGCTATGTATCTTCAATTTCCATCCAGGGAGAGAAACAGATGTTCTGCATAAAATGGGTCAGGTCCTAAAGGTGTATGTGTGTCCAAAGATAGATGCATGTGTACATACCCAAAGATAGATCCAAAAAATAAGTACTGGAGTTGTGTCCAGCGGAGAATGAAGTAACTCAACCTTCACTATCCTTCTCCCCTTAGAAAACTGAATCTACCCGCTCAGGCATTGGTTCCAAAGTTTCCACATGTCAGGGTCTTTCTCTGATGGCTGCTAGTTTCTAATACCTCAAACTTCATGCTCTCCTAGGCTGTCTTACTCTCCTGAAATGGTAGCCTTCCCAGACTCTGTGACACAAATGTACTGGTGGATCTCCAGGCTGAACAGACCAGGCAATAAGTCATACAACTGAAGTAAATCTTCATGGTCCTCAATCAGCTGGGAGTACTGCTTCCAGCTCTCTTTGATCTACCTAGTAAAATACTTGTGTCTTTCCCCAGTCACTGATCACAACCCAAACGCCTATGAAGATCTGATAGAATAACAAAAATGACTGAGCCTGGCAAGGAGTTAAGAAAAAAAATTGTAAACCACCAAATATTTCCAGTAATGTCTTTAGAAATGTGCTGTTAAACTAGCTCTCTGGAAAGAAAACAAAATAAAACAAATGAACAAAATCCTGACTTCTGGCGTTTTCCATTTTCCATGGTGTAAATATTCCTAGCACTGGCTATTTCAAGCTACCAATGGTTAACAACTAGGTCAAGATATGATGCTAAACGAAATAAACTTATAGAGGAAGAATATTGCATGCTTCAACTTGCATGAGGTGTCTATAAAAAGTCAAACTCATAGCAATAGAAAGTAAAATGCCTCTTGTCAGAGGCTGGGAGAAGGTGGAAATGGAGAGTTACAGGTCAATAGGTATAAAGTTTCAGTTATGTAAGATGAGTAAGTTCTACAGATCTGCTGTACAGATTAATACTATATATATATATATATATATATATATATATATAATTAATACTATATTATATACTTTAAAAATCTGTTAAGATGGTAGATCTCATTTTAAGTGTGCTTACTACAATTCCAAAAAATCCTGAATATCTAAAAATCAGTCCTAAACAGAGTATAAACTGACTCTAGCACACCACTCAAAATACAGTTTTAGCACCTAAAACAATAGATAATATATATACAACCTTAGCTGATACTGTCAAATCTACATCTAAAAATTAAATGTTGGAAAGTGCAAAAATTGTTTATCGATTACTTGTGGTTTTTTGGGTCTTGTCACCTGAGCATGTGAAAAACAAACTCTGTAATTTTTGTGTGCTAAGTTGGTGACATCCATCTTGTACTCTTGTATTTCACAGTGTGTTACACAGCACATAACTCCTCCTTACATCTGTTATATAGCACAATATTTAGCATCACTCAATTTCATAACATTACATGATGTCTGTTTACAAGTATACTTCTAAACTTTAATATATCATTGCTTAACAGTCTTAACATTTAGGATAACATGCCTTAAAAATTTATAAAATGCTTAAATTCAAATTCAGTGTCAAATTTCATTGCAATTCAATAACTTCAATTCACCTATCTTCTTTCACCCCAATACTATAAATTCAAACAATCTAACTGAATAATGCAGTTCATTTTTTAAGCTTAGATTAGAGAACATTTTGTGGAGTCTATACTTCAACTTTCAAATTTTGCAAATTTACCGCAGGTTATTACTTTCTTTCCTGATGAATGGAAGCATGGCAAAGGGGGCAAAACTCTTTGCTGTCAAATGATTTTCCCAGTGATGGTTTTACTGGGATTTATAAAGGGTGCCATTTTTTTAATAATAAAATGTATTCACTAGAGAATTCTAAAGTTGAAAGCAACATTCAGTGGCAAGTGTAAAGAGTTCCTATGTACCTCCTTTCCTTACACCCCCAATTTCCCTCGCTATTGACATCCTTCATTATGATGGTACATTCGTTACAACTGATGAGCTGGTTTGATACATTTCACATGTTCTGAATAACTATTTTTGAACACTTGTTCAGAGAAACATCAAACTTACTGAAAGGGGATTTTAATATAAACTAAAAGCTCAAGTGTTTCCTTAGATCTTCAATGTAAGTTGAGGCAAGGATGTGCACTAGGATAATATGAATAAGTTAATTTCTCAAATGGTACAAAGACTCTCCTGACAAAAACATGGATAAATCATGATTGCCATATTTAAAAGTAAATTCACTGACAAAGTCACGAAAAAGTCCATGTCTTGAGCCTGAGGATTCTCTACAATTTATACTGTTTGTTACCATACCCATGATATATCCCAGTTTTTACCCAAAAATATTTCTGTTAAATACTGCAAAATCAACTTAGCTCATTGTCCTTACACAATGTTACTATCTTAAAGGTTTTTTTTTTTTAAGATTTTATTTATTTATTTGACAGACAGAGATCACAAGTAGGCAGAGAGGCAGGCAGAGAGGAGAGGGGGAAGCAGGATCCCCGCTGAGCAGAGAGCCCGATGTGGGGCTCTATCCCACGACCCTGGGATCATGACCTGAGCTGAATGCAGAGGCTTTAACCCACTGAGCCACCCAGGTGCCCCTATCTTAAAGTTTTTAATTAAGTCAGGTGTTATAGCTAATTTTCATAGGAAAACCATATGTAGGGGTGCCTCTTCCTTCAGAACAATTCCTTGTCAGATTTATAATCGTGAATTATTCTACTATTTAGAACACATAACTTCTGTTCTATTAAAAGAAAACTTGTATATATCAAAATCTGTAAAACAACCTGATGCCTATTTTATTCAGCAAATCTGTGACTTCCAGTTCTGCCCAAAATGAATTAAATGGCCTAAGTTTACAGTATAAACTAAAAAGATAAGAACCTAAACAAAATATACGAAACAAAGGCTTTTAAAACATTGAACACTGGGCTACAAAGCAGACATGAGAAACAAGAATCTGTCTCTGATTGTCCCTATTGATTTCCTTGAAAGGGTTTCCAGACTGAAGCACAGAATCTGGGGTGGGCCCAGAATGTTCCCTGAGATGAAGAAACATATCTGATAGACCAGGAAAACAAAGACACTAAATTTCACAGAGCAGAAAATCAAAGAGAAGATGGATAAACAGCAAAAACTCGGGAGATTTTCGTGAAGATTCCAATTAGTATTAAGCAGAGTTTGCATGTGATTGGACTACCAGGGGGTAAGAGGAAAAAATACAACTGAAAGATTAGAGGAAATAAGAATAGACACTCACAAAACACTGAGAATAAAACCTGTTAGCAGAAGCCAGACTGGACAGCCTCAAAATTCATAAAGACATTGGGTAGAGATTGAGAACAGTCTTGCATCAGATCTAGAAAATAATTATCTCTAGGCTAAATGTTATGCTGATACTGCCCAATAAATATTAAAAACAAGATCAAAGAATCAAAATTTATCCAAGTAATTTAACCACCACTCCAGAACAAAATTCAAATATAAGAACATAAAATGTTCAAATACTCAACAAGGAAAAATTCATGATGTCTGGCATCCAGTCAGAAATTAGCAGGCATAAGAAGTGAGGGAAAAAACTACACAGAGTGAGCAAAAAAACCCCAACCAATTAAAACTGACTCAGTGCTGACACAGATGATGGGATTAGCAGACCAGAACATTAAAATGGATATTATAAGTGCATTCTATGTGCTCAAAAAGGCAGAAGACTGAACGTGTTAAGTAAAACCTTGGAGGAATAAAAAATAAATAAACTGAATTTATGTTTAAAACTACAAAGGGATTAACAAGATGAGATAAAACTAGGACATCTGAGGGGAGATATGCACTTGATAGGATTAATAGCAGATCATACACTGTAGAAGAAAATGCTAGTGAACTAGAAGATACAGCAACACAAACAATCGCAGTACTCACTGTGGCAGCAGCACACATAATAAAACTGGAACAAGAAAGAAAAGATGAGCAGAGCCTCTGCACAAGGATGATAAGTAAATTTGTGAAGCATTCCATATTTTTAAAGACTCATAAATACAGGGTAAAAAATGGTAGATGCCAGAGGGAAGTGAGCAGGGTGGGGGCGGGGGGATGGATGAAACAGGTGAAGGAGATTAAGATGTAAAACAAACACAGAGTTATAAACTAGTCATGGGGGTGAAAAGTACAGCATAGGGAATAGAATCAATAACATTGTAATAACATTGTATGGTGACAGATGGTAAACTGCACTTATTATGGTGAATGCTACGTAATGTATAGAATTGTCAAATTACTATGCTGTACAGGTGAAACTTACATATGTCAACTATACTTCAATTAAAAAATAAAAATAAAAAAAAAATCCCAACTGAGAACCAGAAAACATTTTTTAACAAGACTTAAGAACAACAATGAATAGAGCATCAGTGACCTGTGGGGCAATATTAAGTGGCACATTATATGCACAGTTAGAGTCTTCAAAGAAGGGGAAGAGAGGACAAAAAGATATTTAAAGAAATAGTGGCTTAAAAATCTCTAAATATGGGGCACCTGGGTGGCTCAGTGGATTAAGCCTCTGCCTTTGGTTCAGGTCATGATCTCAGGGTCCTGGGATTGAGCCCCACATCAGGCTTTCTGCTCAGCAGGGATCCTGCTTCCCCCTCTCTCTCTGCCTGCCTCTCTGCCTACTTGTGATCTCTCTCTTTATCAAATAAATAAATAAAATCTTTAAAAAAAAATCTCCAAATTGGACAATAACTAAATATGTAAAGCTTAACAAAACCTAAGCACAAAAAATATGAAGAAAACTACGTAAGTATGCATCATGATCTAATTGCTCAAAAACAGTGATAAAGAGAAAATCTTAAAGCACTAGGAGAAAAAGACACATTACACAGAGAAGAGCAAAAATAAGAATAACAACAGATTACTTATTAGAGACAGAGCAATATCTCTAAAGTACTTTAAGAAATACTTTAAAGGATTTTAGTACTATCAACCTAGAATTTTATACCCAAACTATCTCTCAAAAAGAAGACAAAATAAATGTCTTTTCATTCAGACATACAAAAACTGAAATAATTCATTTGCAACAGGCCTGCATATAACAAATGTTAAATGAAGCCCTTTAAGCACAGGGAATTTTATCGAATGAAAATGTGTAATTACACAAATGAACATTAACACACCAGAAATGGTAATTCTGTGAGCATATATAAGATTTTTTTCCTACTGTTATTTAAATATTTTTTAAAAGAAAATGACTTAAACAAAACATTAAAAATATAATGAGGGCTTTATAGCATTTATATATCAGTGAAGTGTATGACAACAATAGCACAAATACCAAAAGGGGAAAAATAGAAAAATATTATTGGAACGTTCTTGCACTATATGTGAAGTGACATAACTATCACCTGGAGGTAGACAATGGTAAGTTTTAGGTGTGTGCCTCAAACCATAAAGCAACTTCATAATAGTATAATAAGAATTATTATCTATTAAGACAACAAAAGAGATAAAATAGAATCATAAGAATAATCAGTTAGTCAAAAAAAAAGGCAGAAAAGAAGAAAAGTTTGGCCAGTGGGGGAAAAAAGACAGGAAAATAAATAAATAAATAACAAGTACCAGGTGATAGATCTAAAACTCATTATACTAAAGATCACATTAAATAAAGAAATATTATGGCTAACTTTCTCTAAATAAATTTGACTATTTAAGTGAAACACATAAATTCTTTGTAAAATACAAACTACCAAAGCTCACTCAAGAAAAAATAAAACAAAACAAAAAAAAAACCCCAAAATCTCAATAACCCTGTATCTATTAAAGATATTGATTTATAGTTAAAATCTACCAGCAAGGAAAATCTCCAGACCCAGATCATTTTACTGGTGAATTCTATCAAATATTTAAATAAGAAATAATACCAATGCTACACACACACACATATACAGACACATGAATACACATGTTTAGTAAAAGGTGAAAGATTTATGTGATCTGAAGAGAAACCAGAGTATGAATATACATATTTAGAAAAGGAAATATTTCTCAACTCATTTATGAGTATAGGATTAATCTGATATCAAAATCAAAAAAAAATTGCAAAAAACATTACAAACAAAAAATTGAAAAAAAAACTACAAACAAATTTTCCAGATTTGTATAAATGTAAAAATTCCTTACAAAATGTTGGTAACTAGAACCCAAATTATTTTTTTCAAAGGATAATATTTCATAACCGAGTACAATTTATGCTACAATGTTGGTTTAATACTCAAACACCAATATGTAATTTGACAACTGATATAGTATGAAAAAATATAGTCTTATTTCAACACATGCAGAAAAAGCATTTGACAAAATGCCTTAATGATAAAAATCTATCAACAAATTATGAATAGTAGGTAACATACTCAAAATAATGAAAAGCATCTTTAAGAAAAAATCCTATGCTCATCAGACTTAATGGTGAAAGTCTGGCTATTTTCACCTTAGCGTTGGGAATGAGGCAAGGACATGCATTATTACCACTTCTTTCAACAGTGTACTTGAGGTCACAACCAATGTAATAAAAAATAAATTAAAATCATATAGATAGTGGAAATAAAAAATAAAACTGTCTCTGCTTGGAGATGATATGATTATTTATGAGGAAATTAACAGAGAATCCACAAAACAACTTTAAAAGTAATTAAGTGAATTTAGCAAGGTCATGGAATACAAGTTTAATATATTAAAAAACAATTGGATCTTTGTACATTAGAACAAAAAAATCATCAAGAAATGAAATTTAAAAATCAACTCCACACACAGTAGCAACAAAAACCACTTGAGTATTTATGATCAGATCAAACAGAAGATATCCAAATATATACACCAAAAAATAAAAAATATTGTTAAGCAAAAGTAAAGATAACCTAAATAAATGGAGTGATACATCATGCTTCTGTGTCATAAAACTAAATACTGCTTAAAAGGCCATCTTCACCAAGTTGGCCTACACATTCAGTACAATCCAAATCAAGATTTCAGCAGTAGTCATATTTTTGTGTGTGTAGAAAGTGGGGAGGGTATATATGCTATGGTGAGTGCTGTGAAGTGTGTAACCTGGTGATTCACAGACCTGTATCCCTGGGTATAAAAATATATTATATGTTTATAAAAAATAAAAAAATATTTTTAAAAAAAGAAAGTTCTTTTAAAAATTTTTTAAAATGTAAGGGATCTAGAATAACCAAAGATATTTTAAGACAGAAGAACAAAGTGCAAGGACTTATCCCTCCCTGATACCATGACTAACTACAAAACAATAGTAATCAATCTATTGGGATACTGCCAAAGAGATAAACACATCATTAATACAACAGAACAGAAGGTTCACAAACAGATCCACAAATACATGTTTAAATGACATGAAATAAATGTGTCAATGCAATTCTCTGGGAAATTAAAGGGTTTTTTTCAACAAATGGTATGGGATCAACTGGTTATCTAATGAGTTATCATTATAGACATAAGCAAAGCTAAAATTAGAAAGAATGAGAAAGATGTGCAACAATTAGAATGTTCGTATACTATGAGAGGGAATTAAAACCGTACAACTATCATCGGGGACTGAATGTCTGTTTTCCTCCAAAATTCAGAGGGTAAAATCCTAACCCCAGTGGGTTGGTTGTAGGAGTGCGGCTTTTGGGAGATGATTAGGTCATGTAACTAGTGCCCTGATGAGTGGGATTAGTGCCCTTCTAAAAGGAACCCAGGTTGGCTCTCTCCTACTTGTCCCACCACGTAAGGATAAAAGGAGAAATAAGCATTCTGCAACCGAGATGAGGGTAGTCACCAGAACCCAAACATAAAGGCATCTAGATCTTAGACTTCTTCCTCCAGAATGGACACATAAAAGTCTGTTTACAAGTAACTCTGTCTATAGTACTTTGTTATAGCTGCCCTAACTGATTAAGCAGCAACTTTGGGAAGTCTTTTTTAGTTCCTTGAGAAGTTAAATAGTTGTCCAGCCATTCCATGCCTCAGTATTTAGTGAAGAGACACAAAGCAGTGGTCCACACAAACATGTGAGTATTTACACTAGCTTTACTGGAATGGCCAAAAATTGGCAACAAACTAAGGCGTCATCAGAGGGAGAAGGAATAAACATATGGCAGTATATACGTTTACAATGAAACACTATTCATCAACAAAAATGAACAACTGATACAGAATCTATAAATCACAAATAATTACACTTAGTGAAAGGAACCAAACAAAAGGATCATACACTGTATGATTCCATGTATCTAAAACTCTAGAAAGTGAAAACAAATTTGTAGTCACATAAAGGAAATATGTGGCTGCCTGAACACATGCATGAAACAGAAAATAGGTTATAAATAGACACAAGGAAAATTTTGAGGTTATAGATATATTCATTATCTTGATTGTCACAATGCTGTCATATACACATATGTCAAACCATCAAATTACAGAATCTTAAAACATGCAGTTCACTGAACATCCATTATATCTCAATAAAGTTGCAAAAAAAGTAAAGGATAAAAATAAAAATTTAAAGAATACTTTTCAGCCTAGATTTCTGCGTGCAGACAAATATTCAGGCAAGTTTAAAGATAAAAAGATAGTTCATCTTGGAGAAGTTTTCCCAATACAATAATCATATTAGCTCATCTTTTTAGGCATACATAGCATTTACTACTAAGGCTACTAAAAGATGTCAAACTTCTGATGAAGCTTTTAGGAAATATAAAAATAATATGCAAAGGGTGGCTCAGTCAGCAGGGCACCTGCCTTTGGCTCAGGTCATGATCCCAGGGTCCAAGGAAAGAGTCCCACATTGGGCTTCTTTGTCGGTGGGAAGAATCTGCTTCTCCCTCTCTCTCTGCCTGTCACTGCCCCTGCTTGTGCAATCTCTCTCTCACTCTGTCAAATAAATTTTTTAAATCTTTAAAAAAATAATATGAAAGAATATATGCTCAGCTTGCATTACCATTAGCAGACATCATTTCTGTCAGGTAAAGAGAAAGATTTGTTTATACTTCAGTATGCCAAATCATGAACCCATCTGCAGATAGTAGAGATGGGCGACATGAACTCACAAAGCCCTGCTCAGTGCTCATCTCATCTCCATATCCCTCCTCCCATGACTTCATTATTGAGAACATCCACACTTCCCCAGTCACTAAGCATTACTACACAGGTCACCTTCTCTCACTCCCAACGCAACAGATTGGCAAGTTGTTACTTTTTTCTTTTTCTTGTTAATTTGACTGTTTGAGACAGATGCCTCCCTTTGCTTAAGTTTATTAACTGCTTCACTATTCAAAAGAAATATTTTCAATGAAGGAAGGAAGGGAGGGAAAGATCTCAAGTTAATTTTATTACACAGGCTATTAGTCACTTAAATTGCCCATTATTACCCAACAACTCTGGTCACAAAAAGATTTCAGCAATTTCCTTTAGTATTTTCTGTAAAATTACTAAATACTTCTTTTTTAAACTCATAGACACGTCAAAAGTTCATCTTTATCTGCTTTGAGCTGTAAAAGACATTAATTTATTCTTTGCCAAAGGAAGGGAAATATGTGCTGAGTGGACAGTTGTTACCCTCCAACTACACTGCTACAGAGGATTGTATTACTTCACTGATTAGCAGTAATTAAGTTATTTGAGAAACTAACCAACTGAAGTTATTTGTTCTAAAATCAGCACAGACCTAAACTGCTAATTATTTCCACTATGCCTAACAGCAATTCCAAAGGCGCTAACTGCAATCAAACAGCATATGTAATGAACTTGCCAAAGACACTTTTATGATGCATATTAAATGCAATGAAAATATAAGTGTTGGAAACTTAAAAAAATTAACCCAGGCAACACTTCAAGTTAAGGGTCTCCATGCTATTGCTGAGTTTCACATTACACATTTGTTAGATTAAAGAAATGCAATGAGTATTGCTTAGCTATGCAGTAGCAACTGAGGAACTTGAAAGGAAGACATAAAACTGTGAAGGACACAAAAATCAATAAAATATATTATTGAATATTATTGTTAGATAAGTTATAATTAGAAACATTAAGAGGGCACTTATTACAAGAACTGATGGATGAGTGCAAAGTTCTAGATTTTTCTTCAGAGCTGTTGGTAAATCCATGTTGTTTCCAGGCTTCTTGTAATAAGCCAGGAAATCGAGACAGGCACAAGTTCAAGGGTAGAACAGGCCACTGGAAGTTCTAGCCTGGCTGTGCCATTTGCTTACTGTGTGATATAAGGCAAGTTATTTACCCTTTCAGAATCTCGGTTTTTTTCTCCCATATAAAATAAGAATAATAACAGTACCTACCCTCATCCAACTGTAATAAAGACTGAATGAAATAACATGCATGCGAAATACTTTACACAATGCTTAATACATAAGACTAAATAAAACAGTACCTGCCATTATGAAAGACATTGTTGTGGTTTTTTCAAATTGTAGAAACACTACTGAGTCAAGAAGTTGACTAAACTTCCTAGGTCCTCTTTATAGTCTGTAATACTGAAATATGTAAGATACAAATGATCAAATAAACAACGGTTTTTTCATGTAAATTAAGAAAAATTATTTCTTATACTTTCTTGCGGTCCAATAGCGCAGAACTTTGCACAAATTAAGTGCTCAGTAAACTGGGTGTGTTTTATTCCAAACAAATCATAATTCATCCATTCTCTATAAGTATTACTGCACAATTTTATAACTCTTTTATAAGGTAAATATGCATAGGATACTGCAAAAATACGTATTACAGTTATCTCAGGAATTTACTAGAAATTCAGACAGACAAAGAAAGGTTGGGAATTCTATCATCCTATCTGTTTAAGTATAAATATACATTTAGATGTTATAAAACATTCCTCCACCTTCTTTGTCCTCTCATCCATCATTATAAGCTCACAAATAGGGATGCCTGGGTGGCTCAGTGGGTTAAGCCTCTGCCTTAGGCTCAGGTCATGATCCCGGGGTCCTGGGATGGAGCCCCACATCAGGTTCTCTGCTCAGCAGGGAACCTGCTTCCCCCTCTCTCTCTGCCTGCCTCTCTGCCTACTTGTGATCTGTCTGTCAAATAACTAAAATCTTTAAAAAAATTCTTTTAAAAATAAGCTCACAAATATCTCAGACTCCACCCACAGTTCTTTAACCCCACAGCCACTTCCCTCATCTGGAGCCATGATTTCTCACCTAGATTCCTAGACCAGCTCCCTCTCTTGTCTTCCCTCCCCCATTTCTCTATTCCATATCAATGTTACACATGGCAGCTGGGTGATCTTTCTCAAATGCATATCATTTCTCTACTTAAAACCCAAGGGGTGGCCATTTCCCTCAAATAAAACTTCCAAGATGTTAGCATGGCATATAAAGCCTTCCTGGTAAGCTGCTCTGTACTTGCGTCTTCAACCATATCCACTGTCACTCTCCCACTCCCACTCCCTGCCCCAAATACAAATGCCTCTCCAGTTAGAATTAACTGCCTTAATTCCTTAAGCACACCATTCTTTCTAGCATACTCACTTCCTCCATCTGGAGCACTCTTTTTCTTCTTTGTCATCTGGTTAACTCCTACACATCTTTTGGGTCTGGGCTAAAGTCACTTCTTTTGAAAAAAATCTCTCCAGAGTCCCTAAGTTTGAATTGGGTCCTCTCTTACACATGAAAACAGTAATCTACATTTTATTTATTCTCTCAAGAAATATCTGTTGAGTACCTACTACTTAAAGGTTCTATTCTAGGCACTGAGTTTCAGTAATACAGATGACGTCCAAGCTCTCCAAGAACTTATATCATAATGGAGTAGGCAGAAAATTTAGAAAAAATTAATATATATTAATGGCAATATATGTAATATATTACATAGTAACAAGTGCCTTGGAGGAAAAAAAGAAGTTAGAATAAGGAGAGGAGAACAGGATGTGTCAAACTGAGATGTCATGCTTTCTGATGGTATGTCGGGCAAGGTTCAAAGAGGAGATGATATTTGAACTTAAAAGAGATGAGGGCACAAGCAAAGTGAATTTTGAGGAAAGGGAGCTGCAAGCAAACGGAAGAGCATATGCTATGGCCCTCAGATGGTGAACTGCTTGGTGACTTGCCCTATTTAAGCAACAGCAAGAAAGCTAGTGAGGTTAGTGTGAAAATGGTGGGAGGGCGGATCGTTCTAGGCTTGGAAGCAATGTAAGGTCTTTGGATACCTTCCTACATGAGATGGAAAGCCAAAGGAAGCTTTGAGGAAAGCACATGCAGGGCACCCACCCTAACCTGTGTGGTAAAACTAAAGAACAGGGGCAGTTGTAGAAGCAAGGACACCTGCTAGTTCATTGTAATACACAGGGAAGAGTTGGTGGTGTTTTAGGCTGGACTCTAAGGAGCAAGGAGTATCAAATTTTGGATGTATTTTGAAGGGAATCTATAAAAGACGGGATATGAAGGGTGAAAATCAAGGACATCTCCCAATTTTTTTTTAACCTAAGTAACTAGATAAATGGGATGCTTGCTACTAAAATGGGGAATGGTACAAAAGAAGGAGGAAGCATGGGAACGGCATAGAAGGTGAACTAGTGTACTCAATACTCCTTCGAAAGATGACATCAATTAAACAGCTGTATAAACAAATCTGCAGTTCAGGGGAAGGGGGAAAAAATTCAGGATGTAGGTATTCATTGGTGAGTCACTGACATCCTAGATAAGATACCTAGGTCAGGAGAAGAAACAGAAAACAGATGAAGCCCTGGGACCAAGCCCTCATTTGGGAAGATGGAGAGAAACTAGCAAAAGAAACTGCAAAGGTAGGAATGGTGAAATAAATATAAGCAGGGACTAATATCCTGAAAGCTAATGAAGAAAGTATTCTTACAAGTAGGAGAGAGCAATCACTGTGTAAAATGAAGCTGAAAAGTCAAGTAGGGTAACACTAAGAACTAATCACTTAATTTGGCAACATGGAGGTCACCTCTGATACTATAAGACATATTTTGAAGGAAACATAGGGTCAAAACATGATTATACAGGATTTAAGAAAGAACAAGAGAGGAACTAGAGTCACTGAGTGTTGACCAACTTTTCCAAGAAATTTCTCTATAAAGAGCCATAGAGATAAGGAGCATGACTGGAAAAAAATGACTAGTTCAACAGAGAGTTTCTCTTTAAATAAGAGATTCATTTGGAATAAATGAATGACTATTCTGTAGCAAGAGATCATTTACAGTATTTACCAAAAAGCTTACTAATCTCCAACATTCTCTGGTATGCCAAAAATGCGAAAATATTCTGCAATCAACTTTCAAGTACAAAAGGTTTCATTTGCAAAACAAGAGTAAAACAAGTAACCCACAAAGGGACCACCTATGAGCAGTTTCAAATATTTGTATCTGTATTATTAACACAAGGACTAAATAGTTCATTTTCATATACTAAAGGCAGTATATTCACAGATTTCACTTCTGCTGCAATTCCCTTTAAAGCTGAATGAAGAAGGAGCGCTTGGGTGGCTCGGTCATTAAGCATCTGCCTTCTGCTCAGGTCCTGATCCCAGGATCCCGGAATCCAGCCCTACACCGGGCTCCCTGCTTGGCAGAGAACCTGCTTCTCCCTCTCCTACTCCCCCTGCTTGTGTATCCTCTCCCCCTGTGTCTCTTTCTGTCCAAAAAATTAATTTTTTTTAAAAAAGTTGAATGAAGAAAAGATTCAGTATATTTTCTTTTGTTTTTCATAGTGAGTTTTTCATTATCTACATCATTAAATTGGGGAGAGAAAGAGATCAATGGACAAGGAGAATAGAGATATGAATATTTGTTTATCTTTAGTTATATAATGTTTTATTCTTCTAAGCAATTGATTGCTTCTTGACCTTTTGGCTAAGATCAACTTTAGTATTCTTCCAACTGATTTCCTAGTGACTAGCTTAAAATCTTGATATGAATATCAGGAGAAATGTATCTCTGAGAGCCCATACACAGTCTTCCAGGAATAAGGGCAAGAAACAACAAGGAACATCTGGGACTGGAAATTACTCAGCTAACAGAACTGCAGAATGCAGACCATAACCCCACAACAACTACCAGTTAACAAATATCTATTATCTATTCCTTGATGGGCTTGGTGCACTCTAAGCTTTGTCTATTCCTTTCAGAAAAGCCTCTGATTGCATATTACTACCTTCATACCAAAAATGAGGAAACCAAAGCTTAGAGAGAATATATAACCTGACAAATGCTTCCAATTTTGTTAGAAACAGAGCTGGAGATTTCAATTCAGGACTGCTCAGTTCCAGAACACATGTCTTTCCAACATACTGCCACGCCCCTCTACCATCAATTGTCTGCAATTAGGTGGGTCAAACCTATGTACAATTCTGAAAGAGCTCTTTCCCTTCATATTTTTTCTACTATCCATAGTCCCCTAAAAACTCTTCTACCATTATTATAGATAAATATTAAACAAACATATCAGCACCTAATAATAAATATCTGTCCTTCCAGTTACCATTGTGTTGACAACTACAGACTAAAGGCAGCTTGGTCTCACACTCGACTCACACAAAACTGTGATGCCTAAGAAGGATATATAAATTAGAGTTCTTATTAGTATACTATGTACTTTCTGTTTAACTACTCTGGATTTATCTTTCTTACACAATCGGATTCTGATGAAACATAAATGTTAAACATTTACAAGCATCACACTGCTGTGACAATAGAAGACATTTTTTTATATTGGTGACAATGACAGAAGTTTAGGAAGTGGGAAAAGGAAGGTCTGAGTGGAGTCTTTTATAGGCATGTAAAATTTAAATGACAGAGCCCTTTATAATCCTGCCAGAATGTAAATTCTTGAGTGTATGAAAGACTAAAAGCTTCGTTTGTATAAAACTGACAAAATACATCAGATTTTAATTGGCAGTAGGGTGATAATGGAAAGGAGATGTGGCTTAATTGGAGTTCTCTCCGTGAAAGGACAGAGCTTAGTAGTGTCATTTTAATTATTTCTAGCCATTAATCCTGCAATCATCTATTACTTTCTCCATATATTACATCAGGAAGCACTCCCTGCTGCAAATGCTATGATATTTAAAAAGCAAATGCCCAGTGAAAACAAAAAGACCCAGACTAGATTCATTGCCTGGGCAACTGCTCTGGAGAACCATAAACTGACTTTTAAATCATGAGCGGTCAGGACAGAGAATATGGCTACTTTAATTATTAACAATACACATTCTCGATTCAGACATCCATTTAATCATCAGAGCTGTTGCATTAATTAATTAAGTACACAACGTGATGCCTGAGATGTTTCCCTTTAATACGAGCCTTTGATTATTCCTGCTTTGCTTCGACACAGCTAGATAAAACGTGTCACTGAAAACACGCTACGATAATGGCCACTTGCAGTGATTACTGTAATTGACGGTTTTTCGTGGGAAGCACTACCACGGAAAGACACAGTCGCAAGCCTTCTGTTAACCATTTCATGCATAAGTCACAGTAATTACTTAATCTTTCCTTTGGCTTTTTCAAGGACTCAGAGACTCTAAAGTTTTATCATTTAAATTGTTACTGCATGTAACTACACAGGCTGCAAAGACTCCCATGATCACTAGTCTGAGTAAACCGGCAATCCACACTGCAGCTTGTCCAAGTATCTCACCAGATTCCCACTTTACCCACACATTTCAACTTCAACTTAGTTTACAAACACTTAAACTTATGCGGTTAGCCATTTTTTAAAAAAGATTTTATTTATTTGACAGAGAGAGATCACAAGTAGGCAGAGAGGCAGGCAGAGAGGCAGGCAGAGAGAAAGGGAAGCAGGCTCCCTTCTGAGCAGAGAGCCCCAGGTGGGGCTTGACCCAAGACCCTGGGACCATGACCTGAGCCAAAGGCAGAGGCTTAACCCACTGAGCCACCCAGGCACCCTGTTTAGCCAATTTTTAAAGGTAAATTCATCCAATGAGTACTTTACCTTCAATCATAATTACTAAGTATTATGCTATAAACTTAAAATCAATAAAGGAACTGTTAGAATCTAACCCAGAAAAATTCCAAAAAGTACATTTTAGTGGGAGTGGAATGTAGCCTCAAAATTGTGATTACCTTAATTTTTCAAGTTCCCTCTCTCATTCCTTCTGTTCTTTTTGTAGGGATTTCCACATTCCAGGAAGTCTGTAGTATTAAATTAAAAAGTAATATTTACTAAGTTGTGTAGAGTTGACTGATTTTCCTAAGTCTTTCCCAGACAAAAATGTATTCCACTGTCTTCACACTGTAGCAGATTACCAAAGTAAATTGTTAATGGTCATTTGAGATCCTTTAGGATTGGAGGGCACCCTACCTAAACAGAGCACTGTTCCCAAATATTAATGTTCTCTATGAACTCTACTCTTAGGGGGAAAATATTAGGAATTTATTTTAATGATCAATTTCCAAAATAGCTGTTGGTGTAAGTACAAAGTCAACCTAATTTCCTATATGTATGCTCTTCTAGAATAAGAACAGATAACTAGACATGAACTTTACACACTCAAAAATCTTCAGTGGAGGCAAAATTGAGTTATACTAAAAAAATCAAGGCATGGGCTGGGTGCCTGTGTGGCTCAGAGGGTTAAGCCTCTGCTTTTGGCTCAGGTCATGATCTCAGGGTCCTGGGATCGAGCCCCACATCTGGTTCTCTGCTCAGCAGGAAGCCTGCTTCCCCCTCTCTCTCTGCCTGCCTCTCTGGCTACTTGTGATCTCTCTCTGTCAAATAAATAAATGAAATCTTAAAAAAAAAAATCAAGGCATAAAAATGAAATCATCTTACAAAAATCTTCAACCACCAGGACTGAAGAAAGAGATTTCTGACCAACCAAGCACAACCATGGACCAGAGTAATACTAGGAGTGTGTGTTCTGGAGTCTAACACCCAAGGAGTTCAAAGTCTAAACCAGTACTTGTCATATATTCCAACTTAAACTATAAACTTCTCTCTGCAGCAATCTCTTCATTTGTGAAAGAGGATATAATTATCTCTATTTCATAGGATTGCTTTAAGGATTAAATGGGATAAATGTACAGCACCAGCAAGTTTATAGCACATAATTTTCATATATTTCATATATTCCTTTCCATAAATGTTATATATTTATAATAGTTCTTATTCATAAAATTTCCTTTTATTCCAACAATTGATTCTGCATGCATTCTGACTACCATGATCTAATATGTAGATGTGATTGGTACATTGCTGATCTACACAAAATTCTTAGAATTTACACTTCTGGAAATATTAACCCATAGCATCATAATCCCTTTTTACATTCCAACACTAGTTTATGAACATTGGAAATAAAAGAAATAAGAATTTCCCTATCCTCTGTCTTCATTTCTATTCCTTAGATAGAACCACATATGGTTGATCCCTGAACAACACAGATTTGAACTGCACAAATCCACTCATATGTGGATTTTTTTTTCAACAAATATAGCACATGCAAATATATTTTCTCTTCTTTATGCTTCTCTTAACATTCTCTTTTCACTACCTTACTTTATTGTAAGAATATAGTATATAATACATGTAAGATATAGAATATGTATTGATGTTATCAGGAACGCTTCCAGGACAGGAGACTATTAATAGTTTAGGCTTGGAGAAGTCAAAAGTGTGGTATATAAACAATGAATTCTGGTACATGATAAGAAATTTTAAAAATTAAAATTTTTTTTAAAAAACGTTATACATGTATTTTCAAATGCATAGGGATTGAAATCCCTATCTCTTGAGGTTGTTCAAGGGTTAACTGTAATGCAAGTTTGATGTGCAATTTTCCAATACTTTTCTGTGCACTGCATTATCTTTACGTACCTTTTCTAAGCCATGGTTTGTTCCACAAATAAGGAACAACTAAGGAAATGTTAGATATATGCACTGAGCACATTTCATATTTTTGTGGCTTTTCTAATCTTTAGACATTTTTATTCTTCTCTTTACTGTAACATAGATAAAATATCTAACTGATCATGAGAAGAAGCTGACTGGTAAGGAGAAAGCAAAGAAAGGTCAAACTGTAGTATATATCAAATACATATAAATATATGTGTGTGTGTGTGTGTGTGTGTGTGTGTGTGTGTGTGTGTGTAGATGCATATTATAAAGTGAAAGCCAAATTATAAAAACCAGAAATCTTATATACAGATGATGAGCTTCTGAAAGGCACATAAGCTCACATTCACTCCAACGCACTTCATCAGACATTTAATAAACACTCAACGGTTCCATTAGTACCAGGACAATGAACAGGAAGAAAATAGAACGTCAAGGAGTACCCACTCCCACAAAATGTAATTACCAGCGTTAACTTGACAATTAAAAGATGAAATACTGCAGCACAAAGCTGAATGAAATAGATTATCGTGTGGCCTGGAACATTCATCGAAGAGAGCAGACTGAAAGTCTGCAGCCACTTGTCTGATTTCAAATTTCTTCAGCAAAAGAGACTGAACTGTGAGAATATTTTTTTAAAAATCCCAGACTACAAGTGCTTAGAAAACAGAGGGCAGCCTCAGAGTCTCAAAGGGGAAAAATTACATTTGAAGCTCAAAGCCTCAATGCACACCCTAATCATGTATAAACTAGATACAAGTTGGCTTTTAATGACACTCAGTATCTGTGAACCACTGCAATTAGTTACATAACATAGTATCTGTTCTAGAGAAAGGAATGATTCTCTTTGACTATCTACTTTTCATTCTCTGCCTTTAAGGTTGAGTTCAAATATGTGAACTTATAAACCACAGAGCCCCATGGTTCTAAATTAACTAAGGAAGAGAAATATTGAGAAGGTATAGTAGCATTTCTTAGAGTTAAAAAGTATATATATATTTTTAAGTACTGGATTCACACAGAGTTTCATGAGTTATGACAGTTAAAATAAATGATGGAAAAGCATTTTTCAATGTCAGCAAGTCCTTTTTAGGAGCTTTTGATAAGATGGGTTGAACTAAGTGGTTTTAAAATATTAAAAAACAGGGAACTGTACCTAATCTCTTCCAAAATCTATCTCTATGCTGTCCTTACAAGGCTGACAGGCCCAAACTTTGAAAGTTAGTAGAATGACCACAAACAGTTTTAAATCTGTTAGCTCCCAAAGAGCAAGTGACCCCCCACAAGGCCTCATGCAGTCAGGTTAAAAAAAAAAAAAAGGCAAATTGATTATCCTTCAGCATGCATTATCTTTCAGCCCACTGGTATTATATAATACATTTAGGCATTGCTACATTTAATGAAATAAGTGGTTTCTTAGTAGCTGACAAGATCAAGGGCAAAATATTTCACAATGTTTTATTACTAAAAAGCAACCAACAAGAACATTGACCAGCTACTTAGGACAATCTAAATAAAACAAAGAACAGTAATTTTCAAAGCATGGAATTTGCTTAGAGATCAAGTTCTTTCCTGTACTATAACCTCCCTGCCTCTTACCTCAGGCTGGCCCCAGGAAGCCAGCTGATGCTCCCATCCACTCACCTGCTGTTTGCTTCTGCGGGGGCTGTTCCCAGGATATGAAAAGCAGTTGCTTCTTTCTCCACTTCTTCTTGTGGGGCTTTTTAAGGCTCAGCTCAAAGTGCCATCTCCTCCATGAAGCCTCCCAAGTTTTCATCTTGCCTCCCAGCCCTGAGCATAAAAGCTGATTTAATACCTTCTCTATGAATCTGCAACACTTTGCTCATGGTGATCTTCAGGCAGACCAAGGATTTCCTTGTAAAAAGACCCACAATACAATATTTTTTGATCTTTCCAAATGGAAGGAATAAAGATTGATCATGGCAATGGTACCAGTTTACCTGCTTTAAGTTACACAAAATTTGAGCCAAGGTAGGTTATAGATTGTACAAGGAAGTGAGAAGAAGAAAAGAACAAACATTTCTTCTTATTCTTCTTCTTCTTTTTTTTTTTTTTTCCAAGTTAGAACAAACATATCTTGAGCAGGAACTTGGTGCCAGAATATGAACTTGCCATTCTGGGTCTATTAACAACTTTAACCTGAGTAGAAAATTGAAACCTAGGAAGTCACTTGCTTTGCTTAAACCCATGGTGAATCTGGGTTGCTGATCCAATGAGGTAAAGGGTAAATCACCTTCTTTCATGAAGGCTGATAGGCAGAATGGCATAGCAATTAAAAGCGAATGTGATTGTACCCCAATGTTTACAGCAGCAATAGCCACGGTCGCCAAACTGTGGAAAGAACCAAGATGCCCTTCAATGGACGAATGGATAAGGAAGATGTGGTCCATATACACTATGGAGTATTATGCCTCCATCAGAAAGGATGAATACCCAACTTTTGTATCAACATGGATGGGACTGGAAGAAATTATGCTGAGTGAAATAAGTCAAGCAGAGACAGTCAACTATCATATGGTTTCACTTACTTGTGGAGCATAACAAATAGCATGGAGGACAAGTGGAGTTAGAGAGGAGAAGGGAGTTGGGGTAAATTGGAAGGGGAGGTGAACCATGAGAGACTATGGACTCTGAAAAACAATCTGAGGGTTTTCAAGGGGCAAGGGGTGGGAGGTTGGGGTACCAGGTGGTGTGTATTAGAGAGGGCACGGATTGCATGGAGCCCTGGGTGTGGTACAAAAATAGTGAATACTGTTATGTGAAAATTTATTTATTTATTTATTTATTTATTTATTTATTTATTTATTTTAAATTACCCATTAAAACTTTGAGACAGACAAAAAATAAAAAAGTGAATGTGACTTTTGTTTGAGTCTTAATTCCGATGTTTATGAGCCAAGAAACAAAAAACTTTAGAAAAGATATGTATCTCACTTGGCCCCAGCTGCTCTAAATGCCCTGTGGGGAAAATAATGATACCAACTTCATAAGGGGTTTTGTGTAGGGTTAAACTCTGCTGAGACTCTTGGCACAAGTAATATAATGTCCAGTCCAATTTCTTGAAATTACACTGCTTCCTTCATGTAAAACTTTAAAGGAAAAGTCCTAAGGAGTCATTCATTGTTCAACTATGAGGGATTTAAAAAGATTGTGGTGTAGAAAGCTATTGAAGACAGACCATCTTTCTTAATAATTCTTGCACAATAACCTCCTTCTCATTTCTGAACCCAAATGTAAAAAAGATCTCCCACAATTAAAACAAAGATTGGTGTGAGCAGGAAGGGAAATTGAGGCATGTGCATCCCCTAAGAGGACAAAGGATGAATATCTAAACTGGTTTTACGGTTTTGCCTTAATCTCTAATTTCACACAGAGTTTAGTCCTTTGCCCAGAAGAAGAAGGATTCCGCACCAATCCAGAAGCTCACACTCTCAGAACTGCACTGACTATAGGCAAGTTGAAACAGAGAGCAGCCCAGAAGAGTAGCTAGGCTCCCAACAAAGTTACCTCACAAATGTCTCCAACTCCTAGGACAATGACTACGAGGACATCCCACCTCGGAAGCTGCCACCAGATGCCACAGGATTGCTGTACCACCAAGGAAACCACAAAGTTTAATGTGGATGATTACAATGTGCTCATGCCAGCCACTAAGGCAAAACCACAAAACATGCATTCTGAAGCCCAGTTGTTACTGAAAACTCCAGAAAGATGCCCTTCCCATTGTCAGTTCCACACTCTGATCTGATGTCAAGAGAATTCGTAATCCTTCTGCTCCCCAGCAGCATATTTTCTATTTCACTAAGATTTTATGGGTGATAATGAGATTGCTGAGGTTGTACCTTTTTAAAGGCCATAAAATTGCATTACTATCATTAAAAAGTACACTGAGGCATAGTAAAAGTTTAGAATTTAACTGAGTAAGAATTGATTTCAGTTGGGCAGCACCAACCCACAAGTCATCAGCAGCACTCTGCCAATGGCTGCTAGAGGAAAATTTTAGAGAGAAGAGACCAAGCAAAGAAAGAAAGCTGTTCCTGATTGGCTGGCTGGCCTTAGGTTTCAATTTCAAACTTTGAGGTCTTTATAGGCTGATTTTGCTTTCCCTTCCCAGGTGCCATGACATTAGTGCCAAATAAGTTTATGCAGGCCCCACTTGTTTAATTAATTTAACACTATTTAAAATATGTTTGTTATGCTAGATGTCTAGCTATATTAGATGAGACCCAAATTAATGTTCACATATAAAACTTTGTGTCATGATAATTAAAAACAGTACCTCAAAGAAACAGGGAAAAGAAAGTACAAAATAAAGAATGGTAGAATTTAAAATGTCTTGCTCTTTCTTTATAATATTAACGGAAATATTTTTTAAGATTTTATTCATTTGACAGAGAGAGATCACAAGTAGGCAGAGAGGCAAGCAGAGAGAGAGGAGGAAGCAGGCTCCCCGCTGAGCAGAGAGCCCGATGTGGGACTCGATCCTAGAACCCTGAGATCATGACCTGAGCCGAAGGCAGAGGCGTTAACCCACTGAGCCACCCAGGCGCCCATTAATGGAAATATTTTTATGAAGAAGATAGCTAGTGGGATTTATTCACTTCTCTATCTATTTGTCATGGCCAGAGTCTCTCACTCTCCACTGTTAAGTATTCATTTCTCAAGTTCCCTTTGAAACATAAACCATGATTGGGCTAAACTCTTTCCCCTATAATTATCTGCAATCTCCAAGTGTAAGTTATTCAATAGCTATCAATTAATTATGTCTATCTGCTAAATTATTCCCACAAGTCCTATAGACATTCTTTGAAATGAAACATTCATTCTGTATTTATGCATATTTCATTATGCTACAGATCATTGTATTAAGAAAAGCAATCATATTGATCGACTTTTATGATAAATAACCTAATATTCATAGTCCTTCCTTTATGCTTGCTTGGCCATGCTCATTTTCATAATGCTATGTGTTGGAGAAGAGAAAAACTACTGCTTATCCAAACTGCTCATCTTCTGCTACTTTTGCCACATTTTACTTCTGTGGTTTCCCAGAGGAAAGCTATAATGAAGGTGGCAGATACAACTGTTTAAAAATACTTTTAATTATTTACAGCATAGAATTAAATTATATAAAGAAATCTAAAGTGACAAATTGAGTCTACTTTTGGAACATTTTAATTTTTTTAAAGATTTTATTTATGGGGCACTTGGGTGGCTCAGTGTGTTAAGGCCTCTGCCTTCGGCTCGGGTCATGATCCTGGGGTCCTGGGATCGAGCCCCGAATTGGGCTCTCTGCTTGGCAGGGAGCATGCTTCCCTTCCTCTCTGTCAAATAATAAATAAAATCTTTAAAAAAGACTTATTTTTATTTATTTGATAGACAAAGACCACAAGTAAGCAGAGAGACAGGCAGAGAGAGAGAGAGGAGGAAGCAGGCTCCCTGCTAAGCAGAGAGCCCAATTCGGGGCTCAATCCCAGGACCCCAGGATCATGACCCGAGCAGAAGGCAGAGGCTTTAACCCACTGAGCCACCTAGGCATCCCTACTTTTGGAGCATTTTAGACACATGATGTTTCCTGTATATTTTTTCAGTGGCAGAAAGGGCAAAACATATATATACATATAATAATGGGTAATAATGATGGTTATAATGATGATGTATAATATATATATACATGTATGTATATGTATGTGCACATTTATTAATGTATTTATTATTATGTAGACATGTGCTCTTAGTTTTAAGCCAAGCTTACCAGAAGTGAAAATAGTGAACTTTCATTTAACCAGGGTTTACTTAACTCTTAATGTCTGCCAAGCGTTATTCCAAGCTCCAAGCAGAGGGATTACAAAACTGAAGAGCATTCCAAGTGAACCACAAGAACTCCTACAGCAGTGATGAAGAAATCACCCAAACAGACTCTTCACATTTCCTGTGACCATAAACAAGAAGAAAGACAATCACAAAAGCAGGGATGCTCTGACAAGGGAGTACCGCCTGGATATTCTAATCCTTTATTAAATGTAGTAAAAACGTGTTTTAGGTTAAGTGTATACAAATTAAATATGTTAATATAGCTTTGGACGTGCATGCTATTTTTTTTGTTTGTTGGTATACCTGTCTTGGATATAATGCTACAAGCTCCTTGACAGTAAAAATTAGGTTATTGTCTTAGTGTTTTTGTGTCTTCACAGTGCCTACACACAGGGAGTGATTTGAAAATGTTAGTTAAGCTAAAAGATATACTTAGTCGAATATAAAAGACAGTGTGCTTTATTTTAATATAAAATCCCAGAAATAATATTTGCAATAATACGTGCTGAACTGCTTATGTTTGTAAAATTTATTATCTAAGCACCTCTAGGCATCAAGTATAGACAACAGAGGTTGTAAACCTACAATCTGATATTATAGATTACAATAAAAGAAATAAAAGATGAGTTGGCTATCATAACCATAAAGGTTACACGTGTATTTCATCATTCCTTTTAATTTTGGTAAATAGGAGAACAAAATGATGAAGCAGTGTTTTCACTGTTGGCATATTCCTGGGCACCCTGGATAATATGCCAAAGGAACAAGAGGTCAGATGCTACTGAAGACATATAGCACAAAATCACGGTAGAACTGTTCATTAGCTAGAATGCTTGGAGACCAGGCTCATATATAATACCTTGATCTCAAAATTTATGGTGAAAAAGTCCTTGATCATATTAATGCCATTGCCTTTTGTCTGTGTTTCACTGTAATCATGATGGATTTTCTTAAGACTTACACCTTTCATGTTCAGGTACAAATAGCTTAAGATATGATTAATGCTTTGCACCAAATTAGATTTTTTTTCCACATACGGGAAAACAATCATCAGGCAGACAAGCAACCACATTATCATTCAGAAGAGAGCTGCTTTTTTCAAGGAATCAGCATAAAATAAAATATTGAAAATCGAGTGCAGTGTCATTTATATGGAAGAATTAGAAAGTAGCTGTGTCAGCCCACGCCACATGGCTTTAAAACTGTACTTCCGTTCTTTGGGATGAAGTCTGAAAGTGAGAGCTGTGTAGGAGATGCATGAGCTCTAGAGGAAAAGCAGGACTCCTGGAGGCCCTTGGGTGCGGCTCTGAAACACTCATTTTATGTATAATCTGTGTGTTTACACTAAAGTTGTCCCCAGTGGTTGGCTTCCTAGTAATTCTTTCAAACTACTCAGCTACAAAAACAAGCCAACAATCACCTCTGGGATACTTTCCCCTCCTTAACTTCATTCAAACTTAAAAGAAAGAAGAATAAGCGAAGTTGTTTTGGAAATGGAAGTTGCAGGAATTTTCATATGACCTTACAGGATACCAGCTTCTTAGAAGCATAGTAAAAACATTTAGATCCCACCCTCATTCAAAGGTGAAACAAATCCTCTGAGATCCGTGGTTCTCAAACTTTACGATGCCTCAGAATCAGCAGGAGGATCTGTGAAAACACAGATGGCTGAGCCCCAGCCCCCAGGGCTTCTGATCAGTATGTCTGGAGTGGGGCTGGAGAATGTTCATTTTTAAGAAGTGCCTAGATGACACTGATAGCGCTGGTCTGGGAACCACACCTGGAGAACTTCTGCCCTAGATCACAATTTTAGTCTTTGATTACTTTGAGCTATAAGGAATTGCTAACTCAATTCAACCAGTAGTTATCAAACATATGCTCTCTGACTGCCATTGTGCTGGAGTACCAAAAAAAACAGGAGATTACCGATTTTGAAGAGCTTCAGTTTCCTGGGAGAAAGAGATATAAAAGGATTTCAATATAATAAGACAAGAGACACAAGATGCTGTGAGAGTAGAAAGAAGAGTCATCTGTCCAAACCAGGGTTCACAAAGACTTCCTAGAAAACATGTCGTATGAACATGGCCTTGAAAAACGGCCGTTGGAGAGGGCACTCCAGCAGGAGAAAAGACACCTAGAAATAGCCACCTACACCTAACTAGGTACATGAAGTATATACAAGAGAGTTTACAAACATGAAATTTTACATTATAAATTCCTTAAAAAGTTTTATCGAGTTGGCTACCATAACTTCAAATGATCTATGTGCCTTTTCTTAATTCCTTTTAATAATTAAAAAAATTCCTTTAACAATTAAAAAAATTTAAATTATCAAAGATTTTCTGTTGTCCTTATCCATGCCCATTAAGTATCTCCTAAGAAAAAGTATCCGATTATGAGAATGAACCTATCATGCACATAGAACACCTACTGTATAGAAGGCCCCGATGGCCTAGAAGATTCCTTTCTACTTCAAGGGACATGAAAGTTCTTTTTAGGTTGTTTTCCCAAAATGAGGGGAAGGCATTTCACCTTATATTGAAATGAAAACAAAATGAAAGTAAAAAAGGCAAGTGGTCATTGTCTTCCCAGGGGTACCTTTAACAAGATAGTTACGAAGTAGTTACAAAAGTCCCTAGGGGCACTGAGAAATCAAGTAATGAGGGGTAGGGTATCCTGTCTGTGAAAACTCTTAGAAGGTAGAAATTCTGCATAGGGAAGTAGGTGACAGAGGTAGGTAAGGGTCCGACTGTCCTCAGCACTGTCCATCAGCTTTCCTTCTACCAGGCTGGAACCCCAGGGAAAGGAAAAAAAAAAAATCCTTTTTATCTATGAATTTCAGCATCATGGTGGAATTTGGTGTAACAAACAATAAGTATTAAATGAGTAAGATGTTCTCCAAGCCTGAAGGTGAGCAAGAGTTCACCCAATTCATTGAAGTCGAACATGACGGTATGACTAGGGAAGAACTTTGCAAGCACGTGCACAGTGCTGAGGAAAAGCCTAGATGGGACATATTATGAGATTCCATTTCCATGCAGTCCAAAAAGAGACACAGCTAAACTACAGAGGTAGACATCAGAATAATGGGTTCCCTTTTGGGAAGGAAGAAGGAATTGTGATTGAGAGAGGCAGAGGGAAGCTGCTGGGCTGTAGTAATTCTCTACTCTTTCATGTGTGTGGTGGCGGCATGACTGTTATCTTTGTAATAATTCACTGAGCTGGAAATATTTTTGTATCCTTTATCTATATGTGGGTCATATCTCATAACAAAGGAGCTTTTAAAAAATAAAAACAACTTATGTAAACTTCTCTTCTTCTTACTTGGTCTGAAGCTTTGCTCCTAAGTACACATAGGAATTTCAGCTCTTGTAACTCACGTGAACCTGGGCCACAGGGCATATTATATTTGGGGTGAATGGTCTGTCTTCCAAGTGAAACAGAAAGCTGTTGTTTCTGTTCAGGGATTAGGACCAGAATTGAGACAAAGATGTGGGAATAGTGAAATAGGAAAACTTCAGGAGAGTTTTCAAAATAGCTCTAATAGAACTTAGCAACAACTATTAAGAGGTTAGGGTAAAATTTCAAAATAATTTCAAGATTTCAGACTTGAGTACCATGTGGCTGATGATGCTTTTAACCTGTCCAGTGAAAATGGGGGGTGCCAGTTCTCCTTCTTAGGCCATGTTACCTGCTAAGTTAGAAATGTGCATTGAGGTAAAATCTCCTTTTTAAAGAGAAGTGTTGTTTTTCTGTGTTCCTGTCTTAGTTGGGGAAAAATGATTGTTGTCTATATAGAACTTGCTTCAGCAATGCCTAAGGAGTATTCACAGGAAATTTTGCTTTGCTTTGTTTTTTACTCCAATGTGTTCCAGATAGATGTGCTGTCACTGAGCCATGAGACTAATTCAAATATGAGACAAAGGAAAGACAGATCAGAGTTGGCCACAGATCAAATAAGGTAACGAAAAAGAAGCAATGAACAAAAAGTGGCCCCGATATTGGATGTGAAGTCTCTCCCCCTAAAAATTTTGTTCTGCCTGATGCCTAAAGTTCCATTATTAGATATCCACTCTATGCTTAAGAACTTCCTTCCCCCTGGTGTTTTCTTTCTAAGTTCACATTTTCCTAAGAGTCATGTGATGAGACTATGGTGACTTTCATCTTTCATTGGAAAAATGAGGTGAACATGCAGAAAAATGTGTAGAAATTAAAATTAATTTTGAAATATATTATATTTAGCATAATGTCAGAGTTATAGAGTATGAACTTTTGTCTCCAGCCCAAAAGTCAGAAATTAGCTATTACAACAATTTTACAATGTTCAACTCTTTGAATTTATTGGCAGCGCTCTCTGAATGACTTGATCGCTAAAGAATTTAAAGAGCGAACAACTGCAATGCTTCTGAGATTATTTGAGCAATCTCAGAATAAGGGAATACTGATCATTTGCGCTAAGTTTGTTCTCATTAAAATACATAGTAAATCCTTAGCTAATAAGAAAGAACTGTTGAGAAGTCACATTGGGCCAATGTAAAGATAACGAACACCAAACTAGTTTGTGTGCTGGCAAACTGCAATTTATTGGCAAAATCTCTACAGGGATCCTTGATTCCTACAGAGACAGAGCAAACTATATACCAGGATTTTGGAGACTAAAGTAGTGGTTCTAAAACTTTGCTGTACACTTGAACTACCTGGGGAGCCTTTGAAAATCCCAATGCCAGGAAACAGCTAATACCAATTAAACTGGAATGCCTGAGTGTGGGAACTAGGCATCAATATTTTTTAAGACACCCAGCTGATTCCAATGTGCAACAAAATTCGGGAACCACTGGAGTAAGCTTACAGTATTGTATCCACCACATCTGCTTAGAAAGCATCAGAAGTTGTTCGCTAAACAACTTAGTTTGGGAAGGGAATGGGAGTAACTCCTAGTTCCTTTCAGCCACTAATCCATGAATACTAACCTCCCTGCCCCATCTCCTTAACAACCCAACATTATCTGGCTTTGCGGAGACAAGAAGATCAGATCAGGGCAATACTGGAGAGTTTGTCATCATTTGGCAATAGGAAGACTTTAGTAACACAAGTCTGATTCTCTTACTGTCTCAACCATGGATCAGTCCTCTGTGCTCAGCACTATGGCTGGTGTGGGCTCCATGTTTCCTTGTCTCTAAAGCGAAGGCCAAGATAAGCAATGCTAAGGTACTCGCGGCTACCGGCAAGTTCGCCCTGGACTCTGAGCATGATTAACAGGAAGTACAAGGAGCCATTCCTTTCCTCTTGCTACATCTCCTGGGCTTAATCTCCCCAGCAGTCCATCATTTTCTCAGGCTCCTGAGCTGCACTTGGGTCTTCTGTTGTCTTCACTGTGCTACGGAACGCTTTATTTTGTTCTCATTAACAGTCCACGGGAGCTTCCCAGGAGATGTAGGGGGAGATGCCTGATTCTTTATTTCTGAAATTTCTTCCTCAGTTAACTATTCAGCATTAAAATGCAAACATCTCTCACATGGGCACACTCCCTTTGACCTTTTTTTTAGATTTACTTATTTATTTATTTGACAGAGAGATCACAAACAGGCAGAGCAGCAGGAAGAGAGAGAGAGGAGGAAGCAGGGTCCTGGGATCATGACCCAAGCTGAAGGCAGAGGCTTTAACTCACTGAGCCACCCAGGAGCCCCTCCCTTTGACCTTTAAAATAAAATTTTACCTATAGGATCTGGTGTTGCCCCATTTATCTATCCTAGGTTGTATATGAGATTTAAGCAAAGCAATCTTACCCTCAAAAAACAGATCTCAGTTGAAGAGTTGGTGAGTAAACATTAAGCCTCCATATCAATCACAGTCAAGTAAGTGCATGGTGTGTTATATAGAAAAAAACAAATGAAACCACCCACATTTGTAGTAATTTAAAAATACTACTGTATTTACATTGCCAAGCAGCATATTCCATCTCTACTGGTTATTGGAAGAAGGGCTACAGCACATATGCAGTAAGATTAATAAAAATTTCTCTTTGGAGATGACGGATGAATACGTTATCACTGCAAACGATACTAACCACTACTCATACACCAGACATGAGGATAGTTTTTGTTGTGACTGCAGCTTTACAATTAATTCCAGGGAATTCTTCTGAATGTGTCCATATATAAAATGATGATGGCCCTACTCCTTCCCTTAAAGCCTGAAAACTTTAACTGGGTTTCAACTACCTTGCTAACTTACATGGCCAGAATCAAAACTGTTTCAGAATCACGTCGACATCAAGTCCATAGAACTGATGTTGCATTAACACATGAAAACTTACTTGACTTCTTGATGCCTCCATTTCTACAGCTTAAAATGGTGACAGATCCCTAGCTCCATGCTGTTTCCATCAAGAAAAAAACATGCTGGTTAAAGAGGGGATGTCTAAAAATACTTTAAAAAAACATAAATAAAAGTTATCGGAGAAGATACTTTACTTGGGATAAAATTTAAAACATGGATACTTTTATAACTACACTTCACATTTTATCTCAGTTAAAGTCACAAAAGTTGCATTACTGTTCTAAGAAAACAACTTTTATATTTGTTGATATAATAATAAATGTAGGGGTCACGGTCTTCGGATCACACCTACTGGTAATCATATACATACTGATAAGCATATTATAAGCACATACTGATAAGCATATTACTTTATGGCTATTAAAAGTCAATCAAATGTAACTACCAAGTACAAACATGTATTCCAACTAATATTTGAATAAGCTTATTTATGACTTCTGCTTTTGGTAGCATGTTTGGTTTTAAAATTTGAAGGAGAACATCTAGTTTTATGCCTGACATATAAAAAGCCTGGAAGCTGTCATTCCCACCCTCACAAAGGAAAAAAAGGGGGGTGGAGCTGAACATACCAAAAATCAAAAACTTTTCTTAAGTATCATAGAAACTAAGGTCTTGGGGAAAACCAGCACCAGGAAATCTGGGGACACAAGTGGCACAAAGAGGCACAACCGAGACCTGTTCATCTAGAGAAGATGCCTCTGGAGCCAGTAACTGATAGGAACGTTGAAACATTAATGTACTGTTTTACTAGAGGCTTACTGTGGACTACTTTCAAAGTAAGAAATTCTTGAGGGCTGGATTATTGGGAGATGGGGGAATCATGATTTTGTGGGCCTTTCCTCCAGGAAAAAGCCCACAGATTCTCACAAGAGAGAACCTAGAAAGACCCTTCTGTGTTCCTGAAGAAGGAGGGCAAGAGTAATCACTGTGAAATATGCCCAGAGCTTACCTCCACATCAAAGCCTATCCTCCAGGAGAAAAGACATTGCCATGGCCTTAGCTAGGCTGGAAAAAGAGTCCCTCCCACTCCATCTTCCTCTTCTCTTCCTGTCTCCCCTAAGAGGAAAGGGAACGCCGTATGGAGAGAAAGTAAGCAGAGTTCAGGGAGGGGAAAGCCATACCACTGGAGAAACAATGTGAAGATCACAGCATGAGACACAGGGCCCCTAAAAGACTACAATCAGAAGATTACTGGGACGCCTGGGTGGCTCAGTTGGTTGGACGACTGCCTTCGGCTCAGGTCATGATCCCGGAGTCCTGGGATCGAGTCCCGCATCGGGCTCCCAGCTCCATGCAGAGTCTGCTTCTCCCTCTGACCTTCTCCTTGCTCATGCTCTCTCTCACTGTCTCTCTCTCAAATAAATAAATAAAATCTTTAAAAAAAAAAAAAAAAGAAGATTACAAGAACACTCTCCCTACCCAACAGCTTACTATATTATAGGGCTCCAGGATAATATAATACTTATAATACAATATATAATAATTATATCACAACACAATGGTAATAGTTATAGTAAAAGAAAAAGAATAATAGAATATAATAATTACAGGGCGCCTGGGTGGCTCAGTGGCTTAAAGCCTCTGCCTTCGGCTCAGGTCATGATCCCAGGGTCCTGGGATGGAGCTCCGCATCATGCTCTCTGCTCAGCGGGGAGCCTGCTTCCTCCTCCCTCTCTGCCTGCCTCTCTGCCTACTTGTGACCTCTCTCTCTCTCTCTCTCTCTCTCTCTGTGTCAAATAAATTAGAATATAATAATTACATAATAATAGTGGGTTACAACTCAGAGGACAAAAGGTCACAGACTGTCTAGGAGGAGGAGTACCTGGAAAAGGTTATAGTCAAGAGGGGAGACAAAAACAAGGACACCAGAAGAATCTGAACTCTCTAGCACATACAACTACAGAAAACATTAAACAGAGAGAAAACCCTCACCATATTAACATATTCCCTCTCTCCCTAATGGCCAGTTTCCCTCAGTTCCTATTACCCTATCCAATAAGTCTGTTTTTCAAAAAAGATGATGAGACATGACAAAAGACAAGAGACCTCAGTCTGCGGAGCCAAAGCAATAGTGAGACTCAGATGTGACACCATTGATGGAATTATCTGAAAAGGAATTTAAAATAACTATAATCAATGTTTTTACATCTATAATGTCAAAAGTAGACACCTTCACAAACAAATAATGTAGGTATAAGATGAAAACTCTAAGAGTCAAACAGAAATGGTACAAATCAAAAATACTGTACCAGTAATAAATAACACCTTTTTGGGCTTAATCAGTAGACTCCATATGGCAGAGGAAACAGCCAATGAGCCTGAAGAGAGATTAATGAAAAAAAAAAAAAAAGTAGAACATTCAAGTACTGTGAGATAATATCAAAAATATAACACACATTCAGTTGACCCTGAACAATTTGGGGGTTACCGTGACCCCCTGTGCACTCAAAAATACATTTAGAACTTTTGATGTCCCCAAAGCTTAAAGTTTAACTATTAATAGCACACTGTTGACCTTCTGGATAAGCCTTAGGGATAACATCAATAGTCAACTAACCCTTATTTTGTATATTATATGTACTAACACTAAAGTCTTACAATAAAGCAAGTTAGAGTAAAGAAAATCTTAGTAAGAAAAATTATAAGATGAAAAACATTTACAGTTTTTTTTAAATTCCAGTATAGTTATAGTGTTATATTAGTTTATATAGTGTTATATTAGTTTCAGATGTACAGTATGATTTAACAATTCCACACCAGTGCTCACCAAGAGAAGTGCACTCTTAATCGCCTTCATCTATTTCACCCATCCCCTACCCACCTCCCCTCTTATAACCTTCAGTCTGTTCTCTATAGTTAAGAGTCTGGTTTTTTGACTTGTCTCTTTTTTCCTTTGTTCAGCTGTTTTGCTTCTCAAAGTCCACCTATAAGTGAAATTACATGATCATTCTCTGACTTATTTCACCTAGCATTGTTATCTAGATCTATCCATGTTGTAAATGGAAAGATTTCATATATATCTTCCCTTTATCCATTCATCTATTGATGGACACTTGGGCTGCTTCCATTATTTGGCTATATTGTAAATAATGCTGCAATAAACAGAGGAGTGCATATATCTTTTCAAATTAGTGTTTTCATACCTTGGAATAAATATCCAGTAGTAGAAACACCGGATCATATGGTCATTCTATTATTAATTTTTTGAGGAACCTCCACACTGTCTTCCACAGTGGGGGCACCAGTTTGCATTTCTACCAGCAATGCACAAGCGTTCCTTTTTCTCCACATCCTTACCAACACTTGGCAGTTCTAATGTTTTTTATTTTAGCCATTCTGACAGGTGTGACATGATATCTCATTGTGGTTTTGATTTACATTTCCCCGGTGATGAGCGATGTTGAGCATCTTTTCATGTGTCTGTTGGCCATCTGGATATCTTCTTTGGGGAAATGTCTGTTCATCTCTTCTGCCCTTTTTAAATTAGAGTATTTGGGTTTTTTTGGTGTTGAGTTATATAAGTTCTTCATATATTTTAAATACTAACCCTTTATCAGGTATATCACTTACAAATATCTTCTCCCATTTGGTAGGTTGCTTTTATTTTTGTTCACTGCTTCCTTTACTGTGAAGAAACTTTTTATTTTGATGTAGCCCCAAAAGTTTATCTTTGATTTTATTTCTCTTGACTTAGGAGACATATCTGGAAAAATGTTGCTATGGCCGATGTCAGAGAGATTATTGCCTATGCTGTCTTCAAGGATTTTTATGGTTTCAGGTATCATATTTAGGTCTTAAAACCATTTTGAATTTATTTTTGTGTGTGGTGTAAAGAAGTGGTCCAGTTTCATTCTTTCATAGGTGGCTGTCCAGTTTTCACAACACCATTTGTTGAAAAGCCTGTATTTTCCCCACTGTATAGTTACCCCTCCTTTATCAAAGATTAATTGACCATATATTTGTGGGTCTATTTCTGGGTTTTCTGTTCTCTTCCACTGATCTATATGTCTATTTTTATGCCTATACCATACTGTTTTAATTATTACTGTTATGTAATATAACTTGAAATCTTGAACTGTGATACCTCCAGGTTTTTGTTTTTTCAAGATTGCTTTGGCTATTTGAGGTCTTTTGTGGTCCCATACAATTAAATTTTAGGACCCTCTGCTCTAGCTCTGTGAAAAATGCTGCTGGTATTTTGACAGGGATTGCATTAAATCTAGATTACTTTGGATAGTATGGACATTTTAACAATATCTGTTCTTCCAAACCATAAGCATGGAATGTCTATTTCTTTGCATTGCCTTGAATTTCTTTTATAGAGTTTTATAGTTTTCAGAATACAGATCTTTTGCCTCTTTTAGTTGTTTTTGTTGTTGTTGTTGTTGTTGTTATTGTTTTTGGTATAATTATAAATGGGATCATTTTCTTAATTTCTCTTTCTGCTACTTCATTATTTAGTGTATATAAATGCAATGGATTTCTGCATTTTTTTGGTGGATTTCTGCATATTGATTTTGTATCCTGCGACCTTACTGAATTCATTTATAAGTTTAGTAGTTTTTGGTGGAGTCTTTAGGGTTTTGTATATACAGTATAATATCATTAGCAAACAGTGAAAGCTTTATCTTTCCCTTACCTGTCTGGATACCTTTTATTTCTTTTTCTTCTCTAATTTTGTGCCTCAGACTTCCAGTACTATGTTGAATAAAAGTGGTGAGATTGGACAAGACTGTCTTCTTCCTAATCTTAGGGGAAAAGTTCTTAGTTTTTCACCAATGAGTATGATGTTAGCTATGGATATTTCATATACAGCTTTTAACATGTTGAGGTACATTCCCTCTAAAATTACTTTGTTAGTAGATGTTGTTGTACTTTGTTGTACTTTGTAAAATGTTGTACTTTGTGAAATCCCTTTCTACATCTACTGAAATAATCATATGGTTCTTACCTCTCTCTTGTTGGTGTAAGGTATCATGTTGATTGATTAGTGAATACTGAACCACTCCTGCATCCCAAGAATAAATCCCACTTGATCATGATTTTTAATGTATTGTTGGATTTGGTTTGCTAATACTTTGTTGAGGATTTCTGCATGTATGTTCATCAGGGATATTGGCCTCTACTCCCTTTTTTTGTAGTTCCTTTATGTGGTTTCAGTATCAAGGTAATGTTGGCTTCATAGGACGAATACTAAAGCTTTCCTTCCTCCTATTTTTTTGAATACTTTGAGAAGAATGGGTGTTAACTCTTCTTTAAATGTAAAGGGAGAATTCACCAGTGAAGCCATCTGGTTCTGGACTTTTGTCTGTTGAGAGTTTTTTATTACTGATTCAACTTCATCACTGGTAACCAGTCAGTTCAAATTTTTAAATTATTTCTTCTTGATTCAGTATTCGGGAGGCTATATGTTTCTAGGAATTTCCCATTTCTTCCAGGTTGTCCAGTCTGCTGGCACATAATTTTGCATTATATTCTCTTATCATTGTTTGTATTTCTGTGGTAGCATTTGTTATTTCCTCTTCTTTCATTCTGATTTTATTTGAGATACCTCGCCTTTTTCTTTTTTCTTTTCTTTTTAATGAGTCTGCCTAAAGGTTCATCAATTTTGTCAATCTTTCCAAAGAACCAGCTCCTGGTTTCATTGATCTGTTCAATTTTCTTACTTTCCATTTCATTTGTTTCTTCTCTCATCTTTACTACATCCTTCTTCCTACTGGTTTGGGGTTTTGTTTGTTTTCTTTTCTAGCTCCATTAGGTATAACATTTGGTTGTTTGAGACATTTCTTGCTTCTTGAGGTAAGCCTGTATTGCTATAAACTTTCCTTTATACACACATAAAAAAGAACAGCTTTTGCTATATCATAAATACATTTACAGTTCTGCAGTGTATTTACTGAAAAAAAAAAAAAAAAAAGGTAAGTGAACCTGAGTAGTTCAAAGCTGTGTTGTTCAAGGGTCAATTGTAATAGGAATACCAGAATAAGAGAAAAGAGAGAACAGAAAGATAACTGGAAAAAATCTCCAAATATTTGGAAGTTAAATAACACAACACTACCTAACCCACAAGTCAAAGAAGTCTCAAAAATTTTAAAATGTTCCCTAAATGTAAATAAAATTGCTATATTATAAAATATGAAAAGTATAAAATTGATAACCTAAGATTCCAGTTTTAAAAACTAGAAAGAGAAGGAATTTAAGCCTAAACCAGACAGAAAATATAAAGTAAAAAGAATAGAAAACAACGAATTTGCAATAAAAGAAAAAAACCAACGAAATCAAAAGGCACACTTTGAAAAGACCAATAAAACTGATAAGTGAATGATATCACAAATGAAAGAGGGCTCATCCTTATTGATGCCATGGAAATTAAATAGATAGTAAAGGAAGAGTTTAAGCAACTCTATGCCTACAAATTTGATGATTAGATGAAATGGACCAACTCCTTAAAAGACAAAAACTTAACAAAACTTACACAAGAAGAAATAAGTAATCTGAGTACTTTATCTCTATTAAAATAAATTTAAACCTATTTACAGCTTCCCAAAGAAAGCACAAGGCCCAGATAGTTTCATTATTGAATTCTATCAAGCATTTCAGAAAGCAATGATAGTAACTTTTTTTCCTTTTTAAGATCTTATTTATTTGACAGAGAGAGAGAGACAGTGAGAGAGGGAACACAGGCAGGTGGAGTGGGAGAGGGAGGAAGCAGGCTTCCCACTGGGCAGGGAGCCTGATGCAGGGCTTGATCCAGGACCAGGACCTTAGGATTATGACCTGAGCCAAAGGCAGACACTTAATGACTTAGCCACCCAGGCGCCTCTGATAGTAACTTTTGACAATCTCTTCCAGAATATACAAGGAAAGAAATTCTTAATCACTCTTTGAGACCACAGTTACCTTATTATCCAAAAAATAAAAATAAAATAAAATAAATACAGCCCAAGAAAATAAAACTACAGACCAATGTTTCCTATGGATATAATGCAAAAATCCTCCATAAAATTTTATGGAGACATAAGTTTATGTCTATAATGTACAAAAAGACTGAGTAAGATTTATCCAAGAATTGCAAAGTTAGTTTCCAAAATCAGTTAAGGTTATAAAACACATAAATAGAATAAAAGACAAAAACTACATGATCATCTCAATAGATGCAGAAAAAGCATTCCACAGAATCCGATACCCATTTATGACAGACATTCTTAGTCATCTAGAAATAAAAGGAAACTTCGACTTCATAATAAACATCTACAAAAATCTTCATATGTAATAATCAGAACTGGATACTCTTCCCTGAAAATTAAGAAAAAGGTAAGCAGCCCTCTCTTATATTCATCATTATACTGAAAGTCATAAACAATTCAATAAGAAAAAACTGAAAGCTACAAAGAAGGTATGTGAAACACAAGGTATAAATATTATGACTGTATTGACTTTTAAAATATATTAACTTATATTTGTCAAAACATTAACAGTTGCGTCCATGTGATAGAATGATGGGCAAGTTCTTCCAATTCTTTATATTTTATGATTTGTCAAATAGGAAATTATTGCTCTTTTTTTCCTTGGTCCTTAAAATAATTTTATTTATTTACTTACTCAATTACTTATTGTTTTTATTTGACATCAAGCTAATACCCCATTGACTTAGGAAAATGCAAAGATGTGGAATATGAATAGTTTAAATTTCATTTACCATATTTTCTTCAGCACTTACTTTATGACTGTCAGCTAGAAGGCCCTGATTGATAACACAAGGCAAAATTTATGTCACAGTATGCGCTAAAGTTGTGACTCCTATTTTTGATGTATTCTATGTTTTAAATTTATACAAAAAATTTGTAAATATCATACAGTAAAACATCTGAAAGCTACAATTAAAATGAAAGTAGTAATAAGTACATTTGTCTTGAACTGCTTTTTTGTCAAAAAACAAAATACAGTAGTTTACTCAAAACTCTATGTATCATCAAGATAGTCAAAAGAATCTATGATTCACTGCCTCTTACAAATTCATATTAGTACAACCCAGCCTCCATATATTGCTTTACATTAGCTCCTTCTGTTCTCAGTGAAGAAAACCAAGATCTACTAAAAACTTTTCATATTTAGAAGTATCAATTTCATCCCTCCATTATCTTACAAATATATTTTGTAAATGATTAGAATGAAATTTTTTACTTTTGCATTCTCATTTATGTTTTGCTTACATAAAGGTAAAACCAACAATATCTACCAACAATATCCACCCCACCACATAACACTTCACTGTAGTATATATGTAAAAGGGTGTGTAAGAACATAAGCTTTTGAATCAGATTGCCTGTAGATGTCAACATTACATAAAGCTATGCAATGTGGGGAAAATCACTTAACTTCTCCAAACTGCGGTTCCCACATCTATTAATAGGAATAATGTAATAGCAGTATCTACATCATAGGGCTCTAATGAGAATTAAATGACATAATCCATATAAAGTGCTCAGACCAGTGCCTGGAACATAAAAACAGTACATATTAAGTCGTTACTATCATTATTGCTGCTGTTATTGTTGTTGTTATTGTTATTATTCTAACGATCAGATTAAGGACCTGTCTTTCTCACTAAATAATCAAAGGAACTGACATATAAGAACTCACCTAACCCTAACACTAGCTCTCAGTGTTACTAGTTGATGGCCTGGCATTTACAGCTGAACTGTGGCATTCTTTTCTTGAAATTAACTACACAGGGCACTGATGTCAGACGAGGTAGCTCTGTGACTGTTATAAACCAAGACAAAAAAGACCATTCCACGATCTTCTCAAAACAAAGACAAAACAAGATTACAGGGCAAACAACAAAAATTATCAAACAACATCTTTTCCCAGCTAACAAGTATGACAGTTGTTTCTTTGTTAATTATAGGCTTAGCCTCAGATTATTTTTCCTGCCTTCTAGGTAAGATTCATTAAAATATCCAATTAACTAACCCCCTCTCTGACAGCACCAACCTAAAGCAAACCCTCCTTCCTTGAATATTCCTCAAAAATCACCCGACACAAGCACAAATCCTATAATAAATCCTTTTTAACACCCTTCTATTAGGAAGCTCCACAATTCTCCACAGTGTGGGGTCTCCCTCATTTCAATAACGCAATAAATGAAACTTCCTTTGACAACATATGTATTTCTGACCATCTCTGACTAGAAGGCTTTGACATAGAGATAATTCACCTATGTATTCCCAGTGCCTAAAATATAATAGGCATATCATGAGAGTTTTTGAATGAATGAGTCAACCCCAGATACAAGTTAGTTCCAAAGATCCTAACTGCGTGTAATGGCTGACATGGGTGATTTCCACATTTGCAGTCCACACAGCAACTGAGGAGACACAGATACCTACCGAACAAAGAACAGCGATATTAGGTAAAATTGAGAAACATGTTTAAAAATCATAGGGCTGGGCATCTGGCCATCAGTAGCGGTAATGAAGAAAGTAAATCAAAAGCTCAGATGAAACTATGAAATGACAAACTTATGACTAGCACAGATTCTGCAATGACAGATGCTACTACAAATCAAAGAGCCATCATCACCTTGTGTACACTATACAAAGAAGGCTGTCTAACTGAGTATTCCCAGGTTGTCACAGTACTCCTGGAAATCAAGTTGGGACTACTGCCATCTTGGTGCAATGTATTTTTGGTCTACCACTGGGAAGAGAAAATGGACATCATGACTGGGAACTCCATGTTCTTTGCTCAACAGTATCTTAAACAACAGACAGCCAGTCCAGCTGACAGGAAATAATTTAATAGACAGATACATAGATAAAAATGACGTAAACAACTTGTAAGATATACATATATTTGGCAGCAGCTAGAAGAAAGTTTGATACACACATTATATAATAAGACCTTTTTCTTTTTTTTAAAGATTTTATTTATTTATTTGACAGACGGAGATCACAAGTAGGCAGAAAAGCAGGCAGAGAGAGAGGAGGAAACAGGCTCCCTGCTGAGCAGAGTCCCAGGACCCTGGGACCATGACCTGAGTCCACTGAGCCACCCAGGCGCCCCTACAATAAGACTCTTAACTTTTCTGGAAGGAGTAACAGAGCTCATCACTCAATCTCCACACTAATTTTTGAAGACTCACTGTGACTTTTCCCTGGCAAGTCTTTGGTAGAAGGTAAAATGTGATCTACATTAAACTTTGATCCCTACTAAATCTAATTCTATGAGACTGTCTCACTGATGACATTACTTTAGAAAGCAATGATTCCTTTTATAGATAGAAATGAAAAGTACTGCTGTTTTTAATTTAATAGTATTAGGATGTCAATATTCTAATGTAAATCTGCATGTATATTTGGAATAATTCTATATGCAGTAATGATATGATGCTTAATTCATGCTTTAAGTTGTCATAGTTTTGCCATGAAATCTATATATGCTATAATTTGGGGCAACAACAATTTTACATTATAAATACAAGGGGTTTTTTTTGTTTAAAAATTACTAAAGAGAGGTTATCATGGAGAATAAGATTTAAGTAATCTCTATACCCAATGTGGGGCTCAAACTTATAACCCTGAGATCAAGAGTCACATGCTGTATTGAGCCAGCCAGATAGTCCCTCGATTGTTAAGTTTTCTAGAAAATTGATGAGTCCATCAATAAGCAAGTTTCATAAATCAGCATCTTACCTTCTCCTTGTAGGAAACATCCAAAAGTAACAAGGAGAATTTTCAATGCAAGCTCTATTTCCAATGAAAACAGAATAATCCCCATTTTTACACATAAGGGTTATCAAATCAAAAGCAGCTGAGGTTAAGGGAGAGGCTAAGAAAGAACCTTTGAATTTCACTTCAGAGGGAAATTTCCCTAGCAGAGACCATACCTAACAGTGCAATCAAAATGCATTTGTAAAAGTGAGAAGTTCAGACTGATATTTCCCAAGTTTACCTCTTGATACATACGAAGTACAAGAACTGGGTTAAAATGAGCCAGCAAATGAAATTATCTTCAACTGTGTTTGGTTCAGTAGAGTACAGCAGGCAGGTGAAGAAAGAAAGAAGAAAGGAAGGAATGAAGGAAGGAAGGAAGGAAGGAAGGAAGGAAAGAAAGAAGGGGAAAATTTTTTTAAAAAAATCAAAAGTACAGGTAAATGAAGCAGCCCGCTCTCTGGCAACAGAGAGAGAGAAATTTTTAATTGTTCACAGCAGCAAAATGTGAAACCACCTTGACCTCTATCTGGCCAAGGAACTTCTTGAAAAAACAAACAAGCAAAACAGCCTTAGGAAAAATCAAAACATAAAAAAGAACCACAGTGGTAGCAAAAACACAATACTGTAGCCTTCTACTTCCGGCCAAGATGGAGTAACAGGAACTAGACTTATTTTCTCACTTTAATCAACCAAAAAACTGGATAAGATATATAAAACAATGGTTTTCAAGACAGGACATCAAGCAACAGAGGGCAGTGATCTCTGAGAGACAGGAAATGAAGGATGCAAACCCTGTGATTTACTGCTTCATTCGCTGTGCTGGGAGAGGTTCTAGTCCACAGCAGAGAGAAGCAGCCCAGAAAGAAACATGTTCTCTAGGCTAAGGAGTCAGAGTTGGGATTCAGTGATATCAAGGTAGCAGAGTTTATAAAAGGGCATACAAGGGAGGACACAGCTGCCCGGTGAAAGAACTCCAGAGACGTGCAGACGATCATCGTGTGCAAACAGCAGAGTATTAATCTGTGTGTACCTAGAAGAAAATCGCCAAGGCTAGAGGAAGAGTCATCTGGAAGGGTAAGGGATAGCACTGCCTGGGGCTTCCAGACGCCAGGAACAGTGTGTGGCCATATCAGCCGAATGAAAAGCCTCAAGATTCACAGGCATTGCACATAGTACACAAAAGGATCTTACCTCAATCCCTACAACAAACGCTTCTCTGCCATGCAACAAAGCCTCCCACCTAAGAAAACTTCAAATCAAGACCTGAAATTTAAAAATGCAATCACAGTGTCTAAAATCCATTCAAAAATTACCGGGCATGAAAAAGAGGAAGAAAACATGATCTGTACTGTCAGTAACCAAAACCAAAACCAAAACCAAAAACATAACTGACTCAAAACTGATACCTATATTAGAGTTAGGAGAGGACAATAAAACACTTATTATAACTGTATTCTTTACGTCCAAACAGTAGAAAGTGTAGGCTATAAAAAAGGCCCAGATCAAACTAAAAGAAATGAAAACTGCTATATCTGAGGTTCAAAATATAATGGACAGGAATGCAGGCCTGGGAACTTACTATCTATACTTCTGTCTTCTCCAGAATATCACATAAATGGGATTGTACACTATGTAGCCTTTTGAGTTTGGCTTTTTTCACTTAGCAAAATACATTCAAGATTCACCAATATTGTTACATGTATAAATAAAAAGCTTAGTCCAACCCAACCCGTACAACCACAGATGTACCTAAATTTTGTATATATATTCACCAGATGAATGATATGTGGGTTGTTTCTAGTTTGCACAGTTATGAATAAAGCTATTGTAAACATCAATACAAGAGATTTTGTGTAGACCTTATGTAGATTTTGTGTAGACAGAGACACAGATATTGGGTACACACCAAGAAATGAAACTACTGGATCATATGGTAGGTGTATGCTTAATTTCGTAAGAAATCAACAAATTGTCTTCCAAAGTGGCTGGGTCTTAATTTACACTCACAATATTAATGAATGACAATTCTAGTTATTCTGCATACTAATCATAATTCTTTGTTATTCTAATAAGTATACAGTGGACTCTCCTTATGGTTTTTTTTCTACTATATTTAATTAGCCTTTAATTTCTTTTGTAACATGTATTATTATCATAATATTTTTATTAAATTTCTAATTTTAATTCCAGTATAGTAAACATCTAGTGTTATCTCAATTTCAGGTGTACAATATACACCTGACAATATAGTGAACCAACAATTTCAGACATCACCCAGTGCCCAATATAAGTGTGCTCTTAATCCCTATTTCATGCAAACCCCACACCCTCCCCTCTTGTAACCACCAGTTTGTTCTCTAGAGTTAACAGTCCTTGTGGTTTTAATTTGGATTTCCCTAATGCAAAATGATTTTGAATCTGTTGAAATGATGTTGAATAAGTATGTTGAAAATCTTTATATATATTTTTGCCATCCATATCTCTTCGATCAATTGTTTATTCAAACCTTCATTTTAACTGAATTTTTATTTTCTTATTTTGAGTTGGCAAAGGTTTTTACATATACTTATTAAAGGTCTTCCATCAGATATATGCTCTGAAAATATTTTCTCCATTTCTTTTCATTTTTGTAATGTTTTATGTTACAGAGGAAAAATGGTTTCTTTTTATTTTGATAAATCCCAATTTATGGGCACCTGGGTGGCTCAGTGGGTTAAAGCCTCTGCCTTTAGCTCGGGTCATGATCCCAGGGTCCTGGGATCGAGCCCCGCATCAGGCTCTCTGCTCAGCAGGGAAGCTGCTTCCTCCTTTCTCTCTCTGTCTGCCTCTCTGCCTACTTGTGATCTCTGTCTGTCAAATAAATAAATAAAATCTTTTTTAAAAAACCCCAATTTATGAATATTTCCTTTTGTAGCTTATGGTTTTTGACTCCTGCTTTAAAAAACTCAGACTCACCCAACATCATAAAGGCTTTATTCTACTGGAGTTTTCTAAGAATTGGTGATATAGGTCTTAATCTAGCGATAATATTTAAAGCAATGAATATGGAAGTGATCTTTTGGGAGACTATTGGACAGTGAAAAAAGTAAGACAAGGACAGTTTCAAGGGGTGTGTTAATACTTGATGGTCTGGTAGAGAAGAGTGAGTTGGAAAAGAAGACTAAAAGAAGAGCCTATTGAAATAGGAAGAAACTAAATGAGTGTGATGTTACAGAAGCCTAGAAAAGCAAGTGCTGCCGTGAGGATGAAGGGTCACTTCTACCAAATAGTGCTCAGGAGTCATGTAAGATGATGGCCTATCTTGGTAAGGGTCCCTCAAGCAAACACCCATAAAGCTAAAGTCGTTGGAAGTTAAGAGTCACAGCTATACTTTTTTTAAAGATTTATTTATTTATTTGTTTGACAGAGAGACAGAGAGATCACAAGTAGGCAGAGAGGCAGGCAGAGAGAAAAAGGGGGAAGCAGGTTCCCCACTGAGCAGTGAGCCCAACGTGGGGCTCGATCCCAGGACCCTGGGATCATGACCAGAGCTGAAGGCAGCGGCTTAACCCACTGAGCCACCCAGGTGTCCCCACAGCTACATTTTATTTATTTATTTATTTATTTATTTTAAAGATTTTATTTATTTATTTGACAGACAGAGATCACAAGTAGGCAGAGAGGCAGACAGAGAGAGAGGGGTGGGGGATGCAGGCTCCCTGCCAAGCAGAGAGCCCAATGTGGGGCTCAATCCCAAGACCCTCGGACCATGACCTGAGCTGAAGGCAGAGTCTTTAACCCACTAAGCCACCCAGGTGCCCACAGCTACATTTTAAATGTAAATATTTTACTTGTTTTAGCTAGAAGCTGAAAAAAAAATTGGTAGGTCTGCTTTGGTAAAGTCACCAAGAGGCGTCTATAACTCTTATTTGCCTGGATTTACTCAATAACAGTCAGAAACCAGCTGGCCTCATGGGAGGGACATTTACAGGAATGATCCTCCGAGATTTAAGCTAGAAAGTAGGGCACCTGGGTGGCTCAGTTGGTTAAGCAACTGCCTTTGGCTCAGGTCATGATCTTGGAGTGCTGGGATCGAATCCTGTATCAGGCTCCCAGCTCCATGGGGAGTCTGCTTCTCCCCTCTCATGCTCTCTCCCACTTTCTCTCTCTCAAATAAATAAATAAAATCTAAAAAAAAAAAAAAAATCTAGAAAGTATACATTGGGCTCATGTTGCTATTATGGTACCTGCTGCCTATAAATTTTTCAAATAACCATTCATCTTCTCTCTGGTCACATGGTCCAAAACCTGCCTGTAGATTTAGTGAACTATAATCTCTAGCTTCTTTTCTTGTCTTAAAATCATTTCTTTTCATTCTTAGGACTCAAAGGGATAAACAGGAATAATAAAGCTTGTTTAAACCTTATGCTCTATGAATCTAAGATGCTAGGTAAAGATCCACTCATTTAGAGAAATACATCAGTTTCCACATCCAATTATAAACCAGAAAACCATCTTTGAACAGACTAATGCTGTGAGGAGAAAAAAAAAAGGAAAATTAGGAAATTAAGGCTAGTGAAGAAGAGATAAGGTCAACATACTGAGAGCCTCATAAAGGCTGGGGAATTGTTGGAATAGAAATATTGTAACAAGGAAGCTAAAAAGATAGGAAGTAACATAAGAGGGAAATGTTTGAAATCAAGATAAGGGAGACAGGAGAGTGACTGGTGACGACTATGGATGTAGGTGGCTGGAAACGACGGAGGAAAAATTTAACGTTCCAGGAGGTTACAGAAACAGGAGGCCTGGGGTTGGTTAGGTCATCTAGCCAGATGTAAGCAACAGCAGTGACAGGAGCAGTCAGAGCTCTCATGAGGCTGTGGAAAAAGACAGTGACCAGGCAGCATGTGAAGGAGGGCCTGGAGAAAAAATGGGTCTGTGTGACCTAAAGTCACGCAACTGCCCAGGTCAGGAGAATGTTAACCAAGGGAGTGGGTACCAGCAGAGTCAAAAGCAGAGGACAGTCTTGAGAGCTATCCTGGGGTAAAATCAGCAGTCTGGGACTAAGTGAATGGAAGGAATAAGTAACTGGAAAAGTCTTCAATGACGTGAGAATTTCTATTTTGGGCAATCAGACTGACTGTGATGCCATTAGTCAAGACGTAGAACACGAACCAGAGATCTTCAGGTTTCTGCCTTTCTACCACCTTACTCCCACCATGTGTCCCCACATGCGCACCTGCACACATATACAGTTTAGGAACCTGAGTGGGGACAATCAGGTATACTGGAATTTAAATAAATTTTTCAAACATTTCCTATGAAAGATACATATGGTCGCTTGGTCTTAGATACGAAACGACTGTTCAAGAGAATGAACCACTCAAGAAAGGAAAGAGGAAGATAAAAGGAGAAGGAGGGAGGCAGAAAGGCAGGAGGAGGTTTCTGACAACATTATCACAAAGATGCAAGGGAGAAAAAGAAACTCTGCGCATTTCCAAAGCCCAGAAGATGAGGGTTAGATCAGTATTTGAAACAGATGGTATAATGTTAACAGATGGCAGAGAGAACACAGAACATCTTCAGTCTCATTTTTCATGTGTCCTCTCTATCAAAGAATCCTTAAAACTGAAAATGGAAGAACAAACAAGACAATGAAGTGACTACAGCCAGCCTGAAGGCTGGAGTGTGTGATGCAGTGAACCAATGTATGGGAAGTGTTGGGTATGAGTCATCAGTGGCAAAAAGGAAATCTATTGTAAGGCAGTCGAGGAGGTAATTAGGCCAAGTCTTAAGTATATGTCAGGTATTGGAAAAAATACTTTGAATGCGTGTTTGGAAATATTTGATGTCTCATCATAATAAAAAATCAAAACCACTAAGAATAGCATGAATGAATCAACAAAAATGCCTCAACTATAATTAAAGACCAACTCCTGATAATGGGGAGATGACATCATTTTGATATCTTATCGCCAGAAGAAAGGAGGATAAATGGGGAGTAGTTTATGCAGAGGGGTGACCAAGAACAGATACGTGAAAGTATTCGTCATTGATAAAAAGAAGTTGCTCCGACCTCGAGAACTTCTTAGGCATGGTACCTACCTGTAGCTTCTGTGCAGGTGGGCTCACAACTAATGTAAACAGCCTCGGGGTTTTTCAGTCTATGATGCCTCCTGTCCTATTGGCAGGGCCTGCTGGGTTGGGAGCCAACCTAATGGGTTTGCATTGCTACCTTTGTGGCAACACTGCCTTGTTTATTAATCCTGCTTTGACTGCTGCAAGAGATCAAACCCATCTAGAAGGATAACACAGACCTTCCACAAATCCAATGGCCTGAAACTTAAAACTTTGAACATGAGCTATAGCTATCTTCATTAAAACAGCAAGTCATTCAGATCACTAAAACAGACTCCACCACCACCACCATTTTTGTTATAGCAAAAATTTAGAGATACTGTCACAGAATTGTTTTAGATTTGAAGAATGATCAAATACACAGTTTGCAGCAGAACACTGGCAAAACCCATTCTGAAACCAATGCTTAAACCACTGATGATCTCCCAACTGGCAAATCAAAATGTTTACTTTCAGACTTCTGCCAAGGGATTCTCCCATTTCCCTTTCCTCTCCCGGCCTCCTGCATGTCTCAGACTCATCAGTCCCCTAATTTTCAGTATCTTTATCCTCAGTCTCTGCTTTGTCCTCAGTCCACCCTGAGAAATGTTGGAGCTTCCTATGTTTCCAGCGTTGATCCCCTTCTTAATTAGAGCTTCAAATGCTGCTCTCTTCCACAAACAACCTACAGACACGCCCAGAAATAATGTTTAACCCAAACCCCTTGTCTCAGTCAAGCTGACACGTAAAGTTAACCGACACAGAATGTCTTCCAGAAACACGAATAGGAACACCTAAAGAATCATCGAAGGTAATAAAAAATGCTTGACTCAAGGACGTGTGCGCTAGATGGGGTGTAAAGGAGGAAGGAAGAGCTGTTTGTATTGTCTGTTTTCTGTTTTCCCCTATAATCCTTGAGAAAACAATCTATATAAACTGTGTGCATGTTGAACTTTGATAAGAAAAATTTTTAAATAAAAATATACTGCTGATGTTTGCCTGAGCAATTTCAGTAAAGTGACTGGGACAGAAGCCAGACAGAAGGATATAAATAAGATTTATGACAATAAGCGTAGATTCACCTTCTTTTTTAAATTAACTTAATGTAAAGGGAAGAAGAAAGGACAACAGTCTCAAGAGAACATGGTATCAAAGATCAACATTTTTTAGGAAAAGGTGACAAGAAAAGGAGAAGTTAGTGTAAGAAATGCAAAGTAAAATGCATGCACTATAATAAATTAGATGAATTAATTAAACTGACAATGCTAAGGAACAGTACAACTAATACGATGTATTTTTTTTTTTAAGATTTTATTTATTTATTTGTCAGAGAGAGGAGTGAGAGTGAGCACAAGCAGACAGAATGGTAGGCAGAGGCAGAGGGAGAAGCAGGCTCCTGGCTGAGCAAGGAGCCTGATGTGGGACTCGATCCCAGGACGCTAGGATCATGACCTGAGCCGAAGGCAGCCGCTTAACCAGCTGAGCCACCCAGGCGTCCCAACTAATACGATGTATTATAGATATACACATAACAGATAAAATAGGATTTGAGGTGTAAGAAGAGGAGAGCGGTGTATTGACAGAAAGGTCAATAATTATTATGATAATTGCAAACATTTTCTGAGTGAACACTATGCTAAAAACTTCCATGCAGCACCCTGACTCCCCAAAATAGCCCTGGAAAGTATGTTTCATTATCTTCATTTTACAGTTGGGAAACTGAATCTAAGAAAACTTTTTCTCTGAAAGAGTCAAGGAAAGTTGATCTAAGTCAGTGGTTTTGAACCAAGGGTGACTTTGCTTTCAGGGATACACGTAACAATGTCCAGAGACATTCTGTCACAAATGAGGAGGGGGAGTCATGTGTTCCTGGTACCTGTGGGCAGGGGCCATCAATGCTGCCAAGTTATCCTGCCATACAGAGAACAGCCCTCAACAAAGAATTATCTAGCCAAAAATGACAATAAGGCTGAGAATGAGTAGCCCTAACCTAAATTATTCCTGGAAATATTAGAAGGTATAAGTGGTGAAAATGTATTAAAAAAAAGAGACTCAATGATTGGATCTAGCCATGGTAACTGCTACCCTGAGGGCTGTTCGTAAATGTGCTGGCTCAAAGATGAAAACTGGCAATCAACAGCCAGGTGAAAATCTAAGAGGAGATTATTGCATTAATTTTATTTTTTTTAGAAGTTTTTTTAAATTTTATTTTTTCATTATTCCAAGATTCATTGTTTATACACGACACCCAAAGCTCCATGCAATCCGTGCCCTCCTTAATACCCACCACCATGCTCACCTACCCTCCCCCGCCCCCTTCCCTCCAAAACCTTTGGTTTGTTTCCCAGAGTCCACACTCTCTCATGCTTCATCTCCCCTTCTGATTTCCACCCAATTCACTTTTCTTTTTCTTCTCCTAATGTCCTCCATGCTATTCCTTATGCTCCACAAGGAAGTGAAACCATATGATAATTGACTCTCTCTGCTTGACTTATTTCACTCAGCATCATCTCCTCCAGTCCCATCCTATTGCATTAATTTTAAATGGCAAAATAAAGACATGCCAATAGATGGAAGAAATGTTGGAACACAAGGTAACTGAGAAAATGGAAGGTAGTGTAAGGAAAATGTGATTCTTTGAATAGAGTCAAACGGTTAAAAAAAACAAAATTCATGAATATCGGTCATATGAGGTCACCACACTTTAAAACAGGGAACAGGATGCCTTAATAGACATACAGGGATGGGGGAATAAAATTGAAGGAGTTCATGCTGGATTCTGTTTATTTCTTCAGAGAAGAAAGATGCCAGAATTCTGTAAAAAATAAGTGGAGAAAAGATTACATAAAGCCAAAAGGAAAAAAATGAAGATTAGGAACTATAGGTAAAGGAGAAGGAAAAATATTAGAGCAAGTAAATTCTGTAAACCTTTGAAGGTTCGGCTGAGTATAAAAAAACTCAAGGATACCTAAAAAAAAGGAGTCATTGGATTTTTCTCTATGGGCCATTTGGGGTACCAAGAAACCTACCCAACCTCATACCTGAAACAAGTAAGAACTGGGCAAAATATATAAGACAATTGCCTGGTAGAACTTCTGGATCATGAAAGAGAATCCTAAGCAGAGCAAAAAAGCTAGTAAAACTAAAGAAACAAAGATCAGAGTTTGGGGGGAAAAAGGTGCCTGGAAGTTGTGGAGCAAAGAAGGAAACTAGGAAGAAGCAGCAAGTGGAAGAGAGGAGAGAGGTGGGGGAGGGAAGATGGAGAGAACAGTTGGGAGGAGGAATAAGAAGAAAGAGATGCACAAGAAGTCTGCTAGAAATTTGCATAAATTCCTCTGAATATGAGCCAAAGGCTAAGTTGGGGTTTTTTTTCTATTTAATAAAAATACTGAGTGCTGCCAAAAAATATATAAAAACAAAGTTGGAATGGCAATGCAAGTAGTCTCTCCTAATATATTTTTTACATCTTTCTAACTTTCATACTCACAGTGAAAGCTTCAACTGAGAGGCTTCTGCAAAGTCTTCTGGTGGTGGCGTTCTCCGTTCCCCGGATGTAGAGTTTAATCTGTAACTGGTGGATGTGAAGCGATCTACAGGTGTATCGAGCTTCACGTCTGGTGTTTCTGGAGTAGGCCTCAGGTCTTGCACATTAATGGTTCAAAAGGTACATTAGCTGCAGAACATTCTCAAGTCATGGATATTTAGGTGTCTGTCAATGTCGGCCACACCGTGACAATTAGGAGAATTTTCCTTCAGAGATGTTTTCTGGGAAAATTTTTGTTTCTTTGCTCGTCTTTTTTTACAAGTTGGGAACACTCTTCCTTTCTCGTTCACTCTCCTTTGGTCTCTGTTTCATCTGCTGCACCTTCTGAGCCCCGTTAGTTTTTCTGTCCTCTCAGATACGCTGCCGTAGAGCACTCCCGCTGCTCTCGCCTCCATAGTACCCTGCCTTTCAGAGGACAGCCCTGCATAGCTGTCTCTTGTCAGTTTTTCTTCTTCGAGGCCTATCCCATCCCCATGGTATTTTTCAGACATTATTTTGATTGGTAAATGAGCAAAAGCAGGACATAAGTCTGCCTTAGAAAGTTCTTCCCACCGTTTCTTGATGTTTTCTAATTAGAGTAGATGTATAATATGACTTCACATCTTCTAACAAGAACTACACACTGAATCCTGTTTCTTTAAACAGCATCTCTTGGTCGTCTTTTTTTGTTGGCCAGTACTGGGTACATTTAACAGATTCCTTCCCCACAACTCAGTTTAGCATGACAACTGCTTTGGTCTTTTTCTGCCAAACCATGGGCCAGAAATGGCAACCTGTACTAGGAAGTGGCCCCTATGTTAAAATATAATTCTTCTGTGCCTCTTCTGTGCCATCTTAAATTGGCACCAATATAATCATTTTCAGCATTCTGCAGTTTAACATGACTGTGATCGTAGGGGGCTTTGATCTCTGCATCTGTTTCAGTTTCTGTTTAATGGAAACTTGGCCATTCTATGAGGACAGTCATGGGAGTCACAGCAAATTTCCAAGTACAGCCATAGCTAGTGACTTTGAGCACCCAACTGCTCAAACTCCTGCTGGATAGTGGCAGACATGGTTGTGGAAGCAAGCTGGTGTTAGCAGAGCAGCTCAGGCCCTACAGGGTCCAGGGAGAGCTGCTGAGAGCTAAATGGTGCATGTAGAGAACTGTAGGATTAAATTTCATGAGAGAAAAAAAAACAAAGATTCGTAAGATAAATAATTCCCAGAGCCCACACACAACAGAAAATCATTCAAAGTCCAATCATTTAGAGGGCATTTCTCTTGGGAAACATCTGAGACATCAAGGAAAATCCTCCCACATGGGCCCAGCCATCCCTCTCTCTCCCATAGTGCAAGTAAATAGATGATGATTGACAGGTAGGTAGACAAAAGATATATATTTTTTTCTAAAAATAAAAACCTATAAGTACTTGGAGAAAAAAAGGTCAATAACATAAGTCATCAAGGAAATTAACATTACAATCAAAATAAGATACCATTACACACCCATTAGATGGCTAAATTAGAAGGACTGACATCCCAAATGTTAGCAAAAATGTGAAGCATGGAACTATCATACATTTCTGATAGAACTATAACACTTCTCAACTGTAATTTTAGAAACTGTTTGGCATTTTCATAGAGTTGAGTATATGCCAATACTATAACCCAGCTATCTCAATTCTAGGATTTACACTATAGGATAAAAACATACATCCATTCAGAGACTTGTACAGGAATTTTTATAGCAATTTTTTCGTAGCCTAAACCCTGAAACAATCCACATGTCTGTCAACTTGTGAATGGATAAATTGGGCATTGCCAAAGGAGAGTGTTCTATTCAAGTATAAAAAGGAAAAAATTGCTTATATACCCAACAGCATGGATGAAACTTACAGATATTACTCTGAGCAAACAAAGGAAGTCACAAAAGAGTACATACCACATAACTCCATTTTTATGAAACTCTGGATGTTCTATATGAAATTTTAATCTATAGTGAGAGAAAGCAGATCACTGGTTGCATGGAGTCAGGAAGAAGAAATTGTCCAGGAAGAAGACAAGGGATTTGGGGATGATAAAATTCTTCTATACCTCCATTATGGGGATGCTTACATGAACATCTGCACTTGTCAAAATTCATCAAACTGTTCAATTAAAATGTATGGTTTTTGTTTATGTAAATTATACCCCAAGAAAGTTGATAAAGGAGGGAGAGAGAGAGAGAGAATTTGCTGAAATTGAGAGGACCACCCTGGGAATACCATCAGAATCTTACCAAAAGCTTCATGCATCCTTGTTGTAAAGAACAGAAGCTATTTCTAGGGTGTTCAATCATTTAAAAGGGGGTGGGTAGAGACAAGCAGATACTATGTGCCTGCAGATAAAAGTAGAACTATGAAATGCTCCTGCCAAGTAATTAATTCCAATCTGATCAAGTCCCTAGAGCTATTTAGAAACAAGCAGAAAATGCAACGGAGAGATAGATGACAGACAGACACTATGGGGGCACCAAGCAACATCCAAACTGTAAGAAACTCTCAAAAAAAAAAATTGGTCTTCAGAAGTAGAGGGGAAAACATCTAGATCCATCTCTAGATTAACAGAGAATTCAAAGACATGTCATGCAATCACAGCTATAAACTTTACATGGATCTCAATTTGAACAAATAAATTATAAAAAAAGGAAAATCTCCTATAAGACAATAGGTAAAATGGGAACACTATTTGATAACATTAAGGAATTATTGTTAATTTCTTAGCTCCAAAAATGTATTATGGTTAACTTTAAAATATTTATCTTAAAGAGACATATACTTAAACATTTATACATGAAATTCTGTGATGACTGGGATTCAATTCAATATAATCTGTGTGGGGAGAAGAGGGTAGGAGTAAAAATAAACAGGATTGGTCACAGACTATTGGATCCATTGATCATTCTCTCTGGTTTTGTATATATTTAAAATTTGGCCATAATGTAATAAAATTAGTTAGAAAGGAAAGTGATGACCAGCACAGCTCTGGTGATTCAGTAGAAATAGGCTCTGTGGAAGAATGTTGTGGTTCCAGCTACTTGCTTGGCCAATATATACTAACCGCTTCTCTTTAGTACATTATCTAGAGCAGACTAGGCTATGTTGCAGTAACAGACTGCAAATCTGTTTAATCAAAGTTCCCTTCTTGCTCATACCATTTGTACCACATGGACTGGCAAAGGTTGATAAATGCTCCACACTCTTGTAGGTGTGCTGTCTGAAACACAGTGTCTGGAAGATCCCAGCAGGTAAGGTAAGACTGAGGAAACTGAAATGGATTTATTTTTTTAAGCGAGTGCTACGCCCGTCAGGCTTGAACTCACGACCCCGGGATCAAGAGTCAACATACTCTACTGACTGAGCCAGCCAGACACCCCTTAAATGAATTTTTTACTTTCTCCTTTAAAAGTCACCTTTGTCAATTTTGTTTTTTTCGTATTTCATTGGCCACACTGATCACATGGAGAGGAGACTGAGGAGTATGGGCTTCACAATACCCAGAAGGGTACAAGAGTCACATATTGTAATCCCTAGTAATAATTATCACATTTGCCAACAGGAGCACAATTTTTTTTTTCCTGGCTGAGAACATTCCCAGCTTTAAAAATTCAACTTTTCAACTCCCAGGTACTAGGACTGGTCAAGAGACACAAATCTGACACATGAGAAGTTTCACAGGAAAGCCTGACGAAGGAGGCAGACTCAGCATGTTTCCTTTGGCCCCTACGCACTCCTATTCTTCCAACCAGGAAAATGGGTGCTATGCTTGAGGACACTGCAACTATCCAGACAGACCCATATACTAAAGATGGTGGCACAGCAGCTAGAAGGAGCTATAGCTCCTTGACAACTTGCTGAATAGCCAAAATATCCCTCATCACCTCCAGAATATAGACTTCTTCATGTAGACAGACAGGTAGATAGAGGAATAGGTAGGTAGAAATTGAACCAGCCTTTATTAAACCATTATACCCAGGTTTTTGCTATATTTTGCCAAATTTAATCTTTAATAATGTGCAAAGGTTCTTCCAGATTCGACAAGGAGGTCAGGGAACAAAAGATTCTTATTGTTTTCCCTTTTAATTAAGTATTTTAGGAACTCTAGTAGAAAAATAATAATCCCAATTTAATAAGTAACTAACAAAAAATTTTAGGTGAAAGTTAACCTGGTCACATAAGGACAAGATCTCCTATAGCTGATGAAGGGAAGGAGGAAGTATATGAGGCACAGAATATTATTCCTTCCTGGGGAGAATGGTAGGGCCATAGGAATTAGGCAGGTCATGAGTATAACAAAGAGACTACTCAATCACACAGGGTCACAGTAACATCTCAATAACCACTGAAAGGTAACAAATTTTCTCACTCTTCAGGTTGTTGAATGATGGTCTTGTATACAAGACCCCCAGGGTTCACAGCCTTTTAATGAGTGGGTATCCCATTCAATAACCTCTCTGGTTTATCACCCTCATCAAGACTGGGAGATGTTTATCAAGCTTAACAGACCTACTGTTAACCCACCTAACAGGAATACAACTTCCAAATATAATACTTTTATATTCTGAACACAAGTTACTCAACTTCTCATCAATATTCTGTGCTCTTGAGAAAATGATAGCCCTTACAAGGCCATTTAATAGGGAAAGAAAGCCCAAAACACAAGCTCGGGCTTCTTCCCTCATCCTACTTTGACAATGAAAATAACTAGAAAATACAAATCAATTTCAACCAAAGACCAACAAACAAATGGAAATTGAGGTTGAGAAAATAACTGCCTTCATAAGAGCATCAAAAGGAATTAAATGCTGAATTAAGATATTCAACAGTGGAAATGTAGGGTCTGTATACTGAAACCACATCTTCAACTGCAAAAGTCAGGGACAATCTAAATAAACGGAGGCCATGTTTACAGGAGATTTACTACTGTTAATATGATAATTCTCCTCAAACTGATCTATAGATTCCATGTTACCTCTATCAAATTTCCACCTGACTTCTTTGTAGATATTTATAAGCTGACCCTAAAATTTATATGAAAATGCAAAGGACTTAAAATAACCAAAACAATTTTTAAAGAACAAAACAAAGTTGGAAGATCTAAATTACCCAATTTCAAAATTTACTACAAAGTCACTATTAAATTATAAATTGAATTTCATCAAAATTATACACACTCTTCAAAAGACAACACTAGGAAATGAAAAGAACGAGACTGGAAGAAAATATTTGCACATGCTATATCTAACAAAGAACTCATATCCAGAATACATAAAGAAGCATTACCAAATAAATTATAAGAAGACAACACAATTTAAAAGCGGGCAATGCATTTCATCAAAGAAGACATTTATCCCAAGAAGATATATAAATGACTAATACACACACGAAAAGACATTCCATATCATTAGTCATTAGGGAAGTGCAAACTGAAACCCCAATAAGAAGGCTATAATTAAAAAGACTGGCAATTCTAAGCATTGGCAAAGATACAGAGCCAATTGTGATACTCATAACATTATGGTTGGATATAAAATGGAAACCACGAAATGGTAACATTTGTCAGATTCTTGAAAAGTTGATCACATACTTTTGATACAAAGCAGCAATCCTAATCCTAAGTATCTCCTTAAGAGAAATGAAGACATATGTCTCATATGTCTACATGAAGACTTGAACATGAATACTCATAGAAGTATTATTCAAAATAACCAAATGCTGGAAATAATCCAAATGCCTGTCCATAAGTGAACAGATAAAAGGAATGTGAAACAGCTGTACAAAAGAATACTACTCAGCATTAAAAAGAAACTAGGGATACATACTACAACATGAATGAATCTCAAAACCATTACACTAACTAAAAGAAGCCAGATACAGAAGACTTCATATTATACGGTACTATTTATATGAAACCCCTTAGAAAGCAAATCTATATACAGAGAAAGCACATTAGTGATTGCCCTAGGGCTGGGGACTGACTAAAAACTACAAACAGGAGCTTTTTGGGGTGATGAAAGTATTCTAAAAGTGGACTGTGTTGAAGATTACCCAACTCCAATGAACATACCCCAAATTACTATAATGCACACTAAAAGTGGAAGAAATTCATGGCATGTAAATTATACCTCAATAAAGCCATTTTAGAAGAAGAAAAATGAAGAATCAGGGGGGAGGAGGAAGGTGGGGAAGGGGAAGACGAGGAAGAGAAAGACCAAGGTAGAATACTGAAAGCATATGTGGAGGAAGAATTAAATATATCATATGCTAAAGTGAAGAACTAGCACTAATGAACTAAAGTAGGGAAAGGTAGATTTTATTCAATATAAGGAAAAATTTGCTCATTACTTTCTTCAAAAGAAACAACCTCTATTGAAGACTGTTCTTCATCCCTTGAAGGTTAGTACTCTTTGTAAGAATATTGTAAAATAACATTAAAAAAAAAAATCAAGGGATACCTCCCAAAGTTAAAGCTTTCTGCATCTGAACATTAACAAAGTTATATACAAAGAAGGTTTGATTTTTGGAATCCTAGAACTGCAGCACATGTAAACAAAAACTGACTTTAGAAGAAACTTGCTTTGTTTCAAAGGACTGTGGTAAATCTGGCTGCTTCTCTACCTTAATCCAACCTGACTGTGCTAAATTGATATCTGCTTAGAACAAGAGTGGTAATTCAGGTTTCAGTTTTACAGGTAACATAAGAGACACCTCCATGTCTTAATGCTGGATAATGGTTATAGTGTTTGGTTCTTAAAAAGGGAAATCAGTTAAACCAATTGATCTATAGATTGGATAACTGTTCTCTGAATCTCAAGAGAGAATGATTTAGTACTAACACTATGTTAAGTGTTGCAGAGGCCTCTCAGAATCTCTAGCCTATGAGAAGTAGAATACATAATTATAACAGAACAAATGTGATTTTTGGAAATGAGATTAGAAGTTTCAAGTGCAGTTTTAGGAGGCGAGCTGAAAAATCCTATCAATGAAAAAAAAAAAAAAAATGAAAGCCCCAAGCAGCTCTAAACTGAAGGAAATATTTTCAAATGTTTGTTCAATGAGTGTGGGTAAAATTCAGACTATCCAGATAAAAATAAAAGTCCTCTAATCTCACAGAACATTTATAATTAGAAGTTACACCATGAAATATTTAGTCGTTTCAAGTTCAAGTTAGAAGAAATGTTTTTCGATGGAATTTCTGGAACATAAACCACTCTGCTTTCTGGTGGGAAACATAAATGACTATATAAGTTGAACATAAAATTCATGAACATCTGGAAGCCTGCTAATTGCAGACAGAATGTCACATAAAACAAGAAATCAAAGAAGTTCTTTCTGGCTCATATGTCTTTAGGAGGGAGAAATCACTTTCCTTGGCACAAGTACACTGGCATAATTGACAAAACGTTGAGATGGCACATTTCACCATATGTGCTTCCTTGGATCTAATCAAGTCCCATGAACACTGGAGTCATAAACTCTACATTTGGTGTAGGGCAATATATGATAAATTCTTAAATCAGTGGTAATAAAAGAGGTGGAGCAGAAGTTTAAATACATCAGAAAGGAGACTGAACTGCCTTAGCCAACTAGGATAAAGTAAATTCCTGATTTGAAAAAAAACAAAAGCTTGAATCTAAGTGCACTGGGGGGCAGGTCCCCAACATGCTGAGAAAAAATATTTGTTCCATTATGACAGTGCACAAACCACAACCAGTCTATAGACCTGTTTTAACTAAGAAAGTTTTTTCCCGTCAATTTAAGGCAACATTTAAAAATTTAAAAATTTCCTATAGAAATACTTATTTCTGCTTTCTCTTAAAAATAACATCTGGTAATTCCTCCATAGCTACAGCCTGCTGACATGTGTAACAACTTCCACTTTCTGGCAGGGGGCTCATGTTCTCCAATTCACGTAATGCCCCAACACCCCAACTATCTCCACCATGCTGACAATGAACACATGATCTGTTACTCTTTCATTTCACCTACTTGGCCCTTATAGGCCTTTGAGATCATATCCCCTGCACCGAGAAAGGAGGCGATATGTCATGAGTCACTATTTTTATTTTGCTTTCGATGACGCAAATTTTCTTGTCGCTGACTGACTGAAGCCCAGTGAAAGGCATCTCCTACACTAAACTCCTATCACATCCACTGATCTTTCTGCATCCGTTGGTATTTCTCAGTATCTGCTGGGATTTCGGGATGATAATCTCATTCTGCAGTCTCCCAGAGTTGAAACACAGATGAAGGAGTCAGGGAAGTGAATATGAAAATTTAACTTTATTACTGATAGTATTGAACTGAAGAACACTATTTGAATGAGTGGCCAAATGGGCTTCCCAATACCTTCTCCTTCATTTGAGCTTGACCTTGTCCAAGACTGCAGACCTCAAGGAAATAATGGATGAAGAGTTTACTGCATCCCTCTGGGAAAGAGATGAGCTTCAGGTGAGTCTTCTCCTGGCTCATGGGGCTCTTCTCCAATGACCAACTACTGCTCCACTGTGGCCAATTTAGCTTTTTCCCCATAAAAAATATGACTTGGTGATATGAGGAAGTGGAGATGCAATGTGGGGGGTTGGGGAGGTAGGAAAAGAAAAAATGAAAGAAGATGGGATTGGGAGGGAGACAAACCATAAAAGACTCAATCTCAAAAAACAGACTGAGGGTTGCTGGGGGGAGGGGGGACGAGAGAGGGTGGCTGGGGATATGGACATTGGGGAGGGTATGTGCTATGAGTGCTGTGAAGTGTGTAAACCTGGAGATTCACAGACCTGTACCTCTGGGGATAAAAATACATTATATGTTTATTTTTTAAAATAAATAAATTAATTAAAGTGTTTCAGTAAATAAAAAAAAAATATGACTTGGTAAGAATACTAAAATATATAGTCCAAAGCACTGTTGTACCTTAGGCTAAAAATCTACACCTTATTTTGTTTCCCATTCTAATTTGGGTCCATCATAGTTCACAAGAAGTTACACATGGAAATCAAAAAGAAACATAAATACTGTAATAATACAGTAACAATAACATAAAAATGACCCAAATTTGAACATAAGTACTCTCCATTATGAAGTTCCCAGCAGGAAATTAAGCTCCCAACATTGTCATCCTGGTTTTTAAAATCTAATAATAATAATAATAATAATAATAACAACTATTATTATTATTATTATTAATAGAGGTACATGGGTGGCTCAGTTGGTTAAGTGCCTGACTCTTGATTTCAGCTCAGGTCATGATCTCAGAGTCATGAGATTGAGCTGGGCTGGGCTGGGTTCTGTGCTCCGCATAGTCTACTTAAGATTCTCTCTCTCCCCCTGCTCCTCCCCGCTGCTCCTGCATGTTCTCTCTTGTTCACTCTCTCTCTCAAATAAATATGTAAAACTTCAAATAATAATTATAATAATAATAATTAACAAAAGAATTTATTTTTCTTAAGAGCTTCTCTTATTCTTTAGAAAAGCCCTAGCTAGTTGGGTGGTTGTCTAAATTGTGTTCCATGATAATAAGTATGGTCCCTTCAAGATATCAGGAGTTACATTCTTTCACCTATGGCCCCACCACTGAGAAAATATAAAAAGCCAACAGGATCCATAAAAGTTCTGGAGTCACAGTGAAAAAAAAGAGCTTAATCCTAGCTCCACAAGTCCCTGGAAAGCAGCACAGAGTACTCCCAAAGACTGTAGAAAAGGTTGACTGCTATGTGAGGAAAGCAGAGCAAATGCAGAAAAATTTAATTTCTAGTCACCAGACTTTTAGCTCATCAGTTATTTACCTGTCCATGGTCCAAAACCAGTAACTGTGACATCTGCCATAGTATGGAGAGGAGGAGAACCTACTTTGCATTCTCTATCCTCAAAGAAACTTCTGGCAAAGTTTTGAAACTAGCAGGGGTCACAGACCCAGTCACTAGGACTCAGTGAAGTTCTTTCAATCCTATTCACCATATTAAAAAACGTTTTCATTTTATTTGCTTTTTGAGGCTCAACATCCTGTCCTCACACCCATCCCCAGCACTGCATTTGGGATGAGAATTGTCCAGGAGGCAGAACTGCTCCACTGTGACTAATGTCACTTGCTATGGAATGTCCTAGGCTTATGAGACAGCCTACGACTGTAGGTTTTCTTATTACCCCCAACTTGGTTTCTGCTGAAGAATCACCCTCTGCAGACCCTGCCTTTCAGTAGCTTTTGAATATTCCAGACTTTAAGCAACACTTTTTCTGTCACATATTTTTCTTCAACAGGGAAGAAGGCTCTGACATTGTATTTTTATCTGCTATTCTGCTACTCTAAGAAAGCTCAAAATTGTTCAACTTGCTTCTTAAATTGATTCCTTTCCTTCTCTACCACATGTATGGCTGGCTATTCAGAAGATCTCAGCATCTGTTTTGCTTTTCATATCTTTTCATTTTTAAGCCCAACTATCTGCTTTTCTCACACAATTTTCTCCAGGTCTTGTCTTACAAGGGGCCCATCATAAGAGACATACAGTCAGTGAGTTCTGGTGCTGCTCAAAACATCTGCTGTTAAACAGACCTAGTTGACCTTCACCTTCCAAATGAAGTCATTCCAAGCACTGCCCCATCATACAAGCGTTGAACCCAGGCTGCAGTAGATCTACCACTGAGGCCATAACTCTATTCCCACTGAAAGTTAAGTACATCTTCTTCTTCTTCTTCTTTGTTTTTTTTAAGGCTGGTTTTTTCCTTCATTCCCTTTCAAATCTGTCCAAGTATTCTGTATCCATATGGTTAGTCTTCACTAAAGACTCCCTGTTTACAACTTTAAGAGGACATTTTCCAAGAGTTTGTTAGATCTGGGGTCCCTCAGCATAACCATGTCAACGTACTCTCTGTGACCCCGATATTATGCTCCAACTATACTCCTTAGGCCCTACTCACCCTCTCCTATCCTAGAACGATCAAAGGAAAAAAAATCCTTCTTTTATAGTCTCACTTTCAAGAGTAGTTGAGTGGGTACTTATTTTCTTTAATTTGTCCTATCTAGTCAGTCAGACCTCTAAGATTTCACTCATTCTCTTCAGAACATTTTTTTTTCTTTCAGAACGTTCCTGCCTCCAATTTAATTTGTCTATTCGACTTTCTTTTTCTTTTTCTTTTACTCTTCCCAAAATTCCTGCTCTAATAATAAATCCAGAGCACATTTTTAAACTAAGATATTCTTCTCAAATTGCAAATAAGGCCATTCCAGAAGGCAAATGTATAAGGTACAACCTATTTTAATTCCTTCTTTAGACAGGATGCACAATAATTTCGTTAACATTTTGCACTGTTCACTACATACTAAGATTATCCATTCTTTTTGTTCTTTAGTAAATTTCTCCAACCTCCTAAGGGTAAAACCAAAATCCGGGTCTCTGAAATAAAAAAAAAAAAAAAAAAACCATTGTCAGAGTTATTATAATTAGCACGTTCAGAGTCCATATGAGCCCGGGGATCTGGGGCGGGAGTAGAAAGCACTCAGCGCCCAAACCACGTGATTCCCAGCAGTCGGCGGCTCCACAGGACCTTCTCTTGGTGCTGAATACAGCTCACAGAAATAGGAACAGAACTGGAGGCAGCTGATGAGGCCATGCATTTGTACGCCAGGCATAAAATTCCTACTAGCTATTTGTGGCCCACATGGACTTAGCTGCCTTTGCAAACCATCTCTAGACCTGGCTGAGAGCTGCAATAAAAGCAGCGTAATTATTCCACCCACCAATGCCTACTGGGCCTGTATCCTGGAGCTCTGCCTCTTTTGCTGTGAGCCTTAACAAAAAGTTCTCTTTTTCTTAGATAGGAATGAGCCATGGATCCAAGATACAGGAAAGTCAGACTTCAATTCAACTCGCTTAGCAATAACATTTGGGATTTACAGTTAGTTTGTACCCATTTCTGGAGACATCAGAATAAAGTGAACATTGGAGAGAAAGATGCTGGTGCTTCACAACCCTCTAATACCCAAGTGGGAAGCAATTTTTCCCAGTGACCTGGAAAAATTATTCCTTCATTTAAAAAAATGTTCACATCCTCTAAAGATTATCTTAAAATAAGAATTTTTATCAAATGACATATCAAGAAAGTAAAACACTGAGTATACATTGGGAAAAAAAATTTGCAAACATCGAACTCAAAGATTAGTGTCAGTGATACAAATGGAAATTCCAACAAAACACTAAGAAAGGGGCAAATAACCCAATGGGAGAATTTAGGCAAAGGACATGAAAAGGGATTCCAAAGAAGAGAAAACACATATGGGCAAAGAACTGAAGGTTTGCCCAATCTCATTAATAATCACGACTTCAAACCTAAGCTATAGTAAGGTATCATTTTATATACATTCAATAAGCAAAAATCAATCCAAGAAAACAAGCATTAGAGAGTCCAGGTATCAATAAAATTTCTTATGTGGTAACATCAGCAAAGTGGCAGAACAGGAAGTTCCCAGCCCACATCCTCTGACAAAAACAAGTATTTGGCAGCTTTTCCATTAAAGTGCCTTTATGGGAGCTCTGGGACCCGAGTAAGAGTTTGTGTAACTCTGACAAAGCCCAAGACTGAAGAAGGTCACTATGAGAAGGCAGAACCACTGACTGTGGCCCCAGTCCCCCTGTGGACTCAGCTGTAGTGCCACTTGTTCAGTCATGCCATCAGCCCCTTCAGCAAGGGCACTGAGAACGAGCCACCTCCCTCCATACCACCAATAACAGGCCTGATGGTCTCAGACCTGACTACTGTCCTGGAAAAAGCTTTGCAAGCTGACTCCAGCACTGCCCTACCATGGTCCAGCAAGAGTGCTGCCACCCAGGGACCAGCCCAGTGACCCAACAAGAGTACACCCGAGACTCAGTGGAACCCACACCTAACCAGCCCATGATAACAGGCTGGCCGGACCCAATCATATTTTTAAAATACAAACATTCACATATTATAAATCCCAGAAATCTAGTATCAGTATAACCAATGAAGATCATATATATATATATATATATGCAAGGTAGGATTTTTATTTTCATAGCAGAATAGTTCGTTGTATCATAAAACACAGAACATTCAATGTTCACAAAGGTGAGTATGCAAATAGCAAATTCGCAGTAGAATATTATGCATTACTGAAAACAGGTAAACTCCACCTCATGCAAAAATAAGAATATTAGTAGAAAAACAGAATAGTAAAATGAGTCCCAGAGGACAATAACCAGCATGCTGTCAAGAGTCAAGATTCTAGAAAAAACAACTAAGCAACTAAAATAAAGCAGTATATCATGCAGGCATATATGTTAAATACACATTCAGGAAAGTGGCAGCATGAGGAGGACAGAAATAAAGAGAGGTTAGGGAAATAAATACATGGAAGTTATAGTTATTGTTCTAATTTTCAGATCAAATTTATGGATGTTAATTTATTATGAATTACTACCCTAATTATAAGGACTATATGAGTCAATAATAAAAGAGTATCATGGACCAAGGATTCTGAGTAATTCAATTTTGTAACTCTAAAGTATGGTAAAAAAAAAAAATTATATATATACATATAAATAGTTATATGTAATGTTAATATACACTAATAAATTATTTATAATAGCAGATAGCTTTTGCTTTCATTTGTAATTTTCTGAAAACTGGAAATGAGATGTTTTAATTATGTAAAAGTTGATTCTTTACAGTCTTCTATTTGAAGAACATTATACAATGTTCAACAGTATGTTAACAACAGAAAAACTCTATAATTACAAAATATGTCCCAATAAAAATATTTAATAAGGAAATAAAAATGATATTTCTTGAATTTCTGGAATACCTGAAACAATTCTGGTATTAAATGAATCATGAGAAAGACATAGCACTGTATATTTTCTACACCCCCAGGAGAGTCTACTAAATTTCAACCTGCAAATATTGAAAGGATTTAAAAGTACTGTTAAGAGTTTTATTTGGTATGTCATAGCTTTGAATTCCTAGTTAAAAAGGAAAAAAATACATACATGGTAGCCTCATTCCCCAGAAGTCTTGGCATTAAAACATTGAGAATTTTTCAAGTACATAAAAATGGGACAAATTTCAAAGATAAAATTTGGGAGGGTCACCTCTAATAATGGAAGACTAGATCATTTCAATCATTTTTTTTCCTGAAAGAAAACAGAAATTTCAGACAAAATAAACCAAACTCTATATCACAGCATCAAAGAAACCCTAAGGCAGTGAAGACTTAGGAGAACAAGGTCTAAGAAAAGAAGGAACCTCAGACTGAGGACTTGGACTTTGATGACTGCTGTTTCCTAAGCATGTGTGCCCATTTTAACAGAAAACCCTGATAAGCTCAGCAGAACTTTCAGTCCCATTCATGAGGTTATGAGAACAAAAAACTGAAAATCAAGAAACAACAAAGAGTAGGTTGGTAGGGATGGGAGAAGTGATCTGATGAGCCATCCACTGGGCTGGCACTGCTAAGTTTGACAACCTAGACATAATTAGAAATTAGAAATAAAATAATTTTCATAAAGACAGAAGCCCAATGTTTAATTATTTCCACCCCTGATTGTATTAAAGTGAGCTGGAATTGCAAGTTTCCCTATCCCTATATACCTGTCAGAAACAAATATTAATTCTCTTTTGCAACAGATAACATTATCATAATCCTAAAATTATATTCAATAAATATTAACAAAGTAGTCACTCAGGGGATCACGAGACAACAGCATTAAGAAAAATACATCCAGGGGCGCCTGGGTGGCTCAGTGGGTTAAGCCTCTGCCTTTCACTCAAGTCGTGATCCCAGGGTCCTGGGATCGAGCCCCACATCGGGCTCTCTGCTCGGCAGGGAGCCTGCTTCCCTTCCTCTCTCTGCTTGCCTCTCTGCCTACCTGTGATCTCTGTCTGTCAAATAAATAAAATAAAATTAAAAAAAAAAAAAAGAAAAATACATCCAATATAATCAAGTAAATAGAATACAGCAAATAACTAAAGGCATAACAAAAATAAACTAATGGATAATTTAGAATCAGTATACTAGTTACAACAGTGTTATATATAGCTATTGAGAGAATTGGTGACCTGCAAGAAACATATGCAAGCTACAGTCCGGAAAAGAAAAAAAAAATGGGAAATATAGAAACGAATGTGCCAGTGCTGAATAGCATATTAGTGAAAAGGTATTACATGCCTGTATTTGGAGGCCCTGAGGAGAAAGAGAAAATGAAGAAGAAACAATATTTGAAGATTTGAACAGAACTAGCTGAGATGTGTCAAAACTGATAAAAACAAAAGTGATGAAAATATATTAAGTCACAGATTCAAAAAGCACTCTGAACATGAAGCAGGACAATTACAACGAACACCACATGTGGGCACTTACCACGAAATTTGCTGAAAACTTAAAGCACAATAAAGTAAATCTTTAAAATAGCCAGAGGAAAAAAAATAATATACAGTCTTTTCAAGTGAATAAAATTATCAACCAAAATTGATCGCTGATGAGAAGCAATCAATTTCTTTGCTGCCTTGAAAGGTAAGAGTGTAAATACTCTTCTGTCAGTCATGGATATTCACTATGTGAGTCTACTTAACAAAGCCAGTCAAGACACTGATGTTCTCAAAGACAAGCCACTAAGAATACCATCCTATTTTCACTTTGCCTCCAGCCAAAACTTACCCTTTTCATAGTTTTGTCTCTCAAAATCTATCTGGACTATTATATTTCCTTTATATTTGAAAGTCTTTGATTTCCTGGTGTATCATAAAGGCCTACGGAGAATTCCTATATGTTTCTTTAAAAAAGTCTTTTTTACTTCTTACTTTTTTTTTCTTTCATCCCACAAGGATTGACTTAAATAACATTCAAAATGCTAGATGGAATTGACATTTCATTTGGAGATCAGTGGTGCTAATGGATGGGAAGGAATCACAGAAAAGTAGTAACCCAAGTTCCCTCAGCCAAAAGTATCATGGAAATAGCACTGAACTGAGAATCAGGAAACTAGGTTCTATTTCTGGCTTGGTTCCTAAGTAACTTTAGGCAAGTTTCTTTGCCTTTCTTGGCACATTTCCTCATCTGTTGAAGGATCTCTTCACTCCCCTCAAATTCAAATATTCTATTACATAATGCATACCAATACACACTTTTTAGCAAAACATATGTGATCTATATTCCGGGATATCTTCCTCTGCATTCTTCATTCAAGGTTATAGCCTTAAATTCCAAAAGATAAATTTTAAAAAGACAGCAAGCAAGTGCTAAAGACAGAAGTCTGTAACCATTCTAGTCTTCCACTGCTGTTTGTTAACATGGCCTGGACAAATTAATAATGTACTTGCTATTTAATAATACTTCCTATTCAGTTTCTAAGGTCTTTGAAATGTATACCTTCAAAGGTATTCATGGTCTTTTTTCTCTCCCTCAGATGTTCTCTCAACATGGAAATACAGAATATTACCATCTTTTAATTCTTCTAAGAACTTAAGTCATTTGTACATTGACGATTTCACTGAAATTTATTATGTTTAACAAGGGAACCTGACATCATACCATTTTTTTAAAATATCCTCTTGCTTAGTCTTTGCATTATATTAGTGATATCTAATTATTTTAACTTCAAACTCAAAAATATCTGCATTTGGCAGATATTTCCAGAACTTTACCATTACATAGACTGCTGATAATTTATTTGCTTAAATTGAATTGCTTGTAAATTATAATTTCACACAATCTGGGAAAACATAGAAATATCATTTTAAAAGATTTTCCTCAAAGAGACATTCTTTTATGTAACAGTTTCAGTGTGTTCCCTTGACAACATTGTTGCTAAGAATGTCTCTTTGAGGCAACAAAGAATCCATGGCAAATGACTGATGTCTACTTTAAAAATAGAAGATGTGACTATGCCATGTGTAGTTAAACAGGTCCCTATATTCATAAAACCAAGTACAGTTCACCAACATACTAGTTAAAGCTGTATTAAATGTTTATTTAAAAAAGTAAAATTCAACAAATATGAAAATCTGAAAATTGGATAAAATAGTGGAGTAAATTCCAGAATAAACAGCTGTACTAATGCCACAGGTGCTTTACCCATAAATGATCCAAATTTTTCAAAACGGTGACAAACCTGACTTGAACTGAGCTGTGACCTATACTAGGTGATGAACTTTAATTGGTAAAATCTCCCCTTTAAAGGAATAACAATGAAGAAAGCAGCACCTACTCTGAGTGGTAAAGAGAACCAGCATTCTGCCTTCATCTCACACCTAACATATTAAGACAGCGAGACACTTCAAGAGATGACTTTATCCCTTCTCTGGCCACAGGGTAGGACTAACAACCATCTGTTTTCTACAGAATTTCCCAAGGAGAATTGTTCTAATGCTATAACCTAATATTTAATCTAATATAGATGGCTGATGCTCCATTTTGGAGACATAAAAAACAGCTCAACTTTCCTACTGTGGGAGGAAATGCAGTAATAACATTTTTTTTTCTTGAGGTAAGTTTTTTAAAGCACATGCATGCTAATCCACTACAGCTGGATGGTAATATCAAAATGACTACTCTCCTACCACTGGAACTGCTCAGCTGATATAACAGTTACCATGCGCAAAGACCATCACACCAGATTAGAAAGAAATGTTCATGTGCATTATAAAATGAGATAAGAGGGGCACCTGGGTGGCTCAGTGGGTTAAGCCACTGCCTTTGGCTCAGGTCATGATCTCAGGGTCCTGGGATCAAGCCCCACATGGGGCTCTCTGCTCAGCAGGGAGTCAGCTTCCCCCTGCCTCTCTGCCTACTTCTGATCTCTCTCTGTCAAATAAATAAATAAAATCTTAAAAAAAAAAAAAAAAAGAATTATAATGAGATAAGAGAAGATGATACTGGCCTAAAATCACAGCTCTAAAATCCCCTTAAAGTATAAATCAGTCAAGATGATGCAGTCACCTCACACTTTACTAACCCTTTCTACTCCAAAGAGAGAGATGATGACAAAGTATAAAGAGAAAGGATACAAATTTAAATATGTTATAGGTATCTCTATCAACTTGAAATGGAGTCAAAGCCAAAATGATAAATAGGAGTCAAAGCAGAGTTTCTCTGACTCAACTCTTGAAGCCAGCAATAAATGCTAGGGTCCCTATTAAGAGGAATTTTAAAAAATCCTCCACAAAACAAAAAATATGGTGTTGGATCCCTAACCCTAACATTCATTGAAATGTGAGAAAGGGCTGTAAAAAAATCTTGTAATGGCTCTTCAATCTGCAGTTTGGATGGACTAGAGTCAAAAGAACCAGTAGAACTGACCACAAATCCTGTGAACAGGAAAATGGAGTCCAGAAGTCCACTGATCACCATCTATGAAATTGTGACTAAACTGTCAGCTTGAAGGTAGGGTAAAATCCCAGTCTCTTCGCGGTCCTTGACAGTCCCCTCTTTAGCTTATACTCTACAATCTAGACTCACACCTACTAACATGTTGCTTCCTAATGCCCAATGACTGAAACATCAATGAATTTTCTATCTGCTCCCTAAACCCCACTATATCATAAGTACTCTATCTTTTCTAGAGTAGGTACTAACTTTACCTACTGTTTCATTTAATAGTGCCTATTAAATGTTTATAATGTAGCAAGTACTATTTTTAGAACTCTGTAAGTACTCACTCATTTAGGAACTAAGGGCCCTAAAGCAAAATGTCAGCATCACAAGACACAATCTATGGGTAAGCCTGGGAGTCTGAGTATGATGCACAAAAGGATCGTGGGCATTTGAAAGGTGGATATTTGATGATTTCCATGACTGTTAAGTATCTGTCACATATGAAGCACCCAGGAGGGCTATCGGGAAATGGTCAGAACTATCTTCTTATCTGCATGAATGAACAGTTCCCACCAGAGCCAGAAATAGGAGAAACTCTAATCTTACACTAAAGGTCTTTACATATTCTTATACTTTCATCAGTAATGACGTTAGCTTAGTTCTAATTATTCTCGAAAAACTCTTGGTAAAGTTCTAAGTTCAGGAATCTCTCCAGGGATTTTTAAACAGAGATGTGGATAAGTAGATAGAGTGACACAGTTAGAGAGACAGAGATGTATATATATACACACACACACATATCTCTCTCTCTCCATATACATACCTATCATTCATATCTATCCATATATATACATATCTATCCATAATATATATTATGGATAGATGGCTAGGCCCAACCTGACTTCAGGTCAATATACTCTTGGGAAAAAACAAAGTAAGACACCACCTTAGACTTAGAATAGACTGAGGAAATTAGTCTGGTTTGCCTCATGTAATGAAATTTGCATTCTATTTCTAAGTGTAGATGTGATACTGAGAGCACTCTATAAGAATTCCAAGATGGAAGGCTCCATACAGCAACATAAAAGAAACCTTTAGTTCTTTAAAGAAATCTCTTAAAAGAGATCTTTAGTTCTATCCCAAGTAACACCGTGTGTCTTTTCCATTACTATTCTACATTTTATGCTCTTCTGAAAGAAAAGTGATTCAGTTACATATAGAATAAATCATTGTTATCACATTTACAATTCTTCAGTATGGATTGTTTTATGTAGTAATTTCCCCTTAATTGTGAGAATTTATTATCAACTAACATAACCCTTCATAAATACACCTATTTCACAAAGCAAAGTATATATATAAAAACCACCTTGACAGTCTCTTCATCAGTCTGTTCTTGTCATCCAGGGTAATGACTTTTTCTTCAGCTTAACCTTATCATAGCAGATAAGGTTTTTTTCTGTTACTGTGCCTGATTTTTCCTCTCCCCTGTCTAAAATGAGCAGCAAAAACCTAAACTTTCTTTATATCTAAATAGCACATTGCATGATGCTGAGCATTCAGCAAGAACTCAGTGATTGTCTTCATTACACATGCCATCTACTAAATAAAACTGGTCTTCAGTCTCCCTTTATTTCTTACCCATTCTACTACACAAACGAGTATTTATTGAGGACACTATTTCTCCCAGGCTATGGAGAACCACAGTCATGGCTCCCGCCCTCATGGAGTTTGCAGACTAATTCTTGGGGGAAAATATGACTCAAAATAAATGTGTGGTTCATCTCCTTGAACTGAATTAGTCCATTCCATCAAAAAAGCTAAAATTATAAACTGTTTTCCCATAATACATACATTCTCTTCAAAAACTAAAGTATACCATCTTTCCTTAGTAGGAAAGATGAGTAATAATCAAACATTACAAAAACTGCCATTTTTTTTGCAAAAATAAATCTCCTAAGTATTTACACAGATCCTGGTAAGTTCTTCTGGTGCTAACACAATAATGGTTTTTAAATCTTTTGATCACAACATATCTCTATAGTCATTAAAACTGAGGAATAACTGCCAACATCTCCTTAAAGTTCACATGAGTTATTATGACATCCTAATAAAATGTGCCATTGTTTGACAAATTTTATAATAACCCCAACACTTGGCCATTGTTGTGTATTTTATCTGAAAATAAAACTTCTTCCCTGATGGAAAAGATTCCTTCACTGGAAGCTACCAGCAGAAACTGAAGGAAAGATATATTCATTCTATGATGAAGCTCTCAAAATACAATGGAAGGACAAGATAAAACAGTTTGTATCAGTGAATTCATCCCTCCCAAAGTCAATGACCTGTCTAAGCCCTTGTTAGTGAACAGGCTAAAGGTACAAACTACCCCTGCCCTGCCCCAGAGGCACTTGCTCCTGCAAAGTAGCTATAGGGAACCACACAGATTCTAACTCAAAGGTATGGCCAAAAAACACAGCAACGTTACTAAAATCATCACTCTCAGGTGTGGAAGAAGACAAAAGAGAAAGGAAGACATAGATGTTTAAAATTCTACAGACTGCTCTTGCCTAAAAAAATATAAATTGGTCTTCAAAAATAAATTCAGATTTGAATATAAGGTATATATTTCCGTTCAAAGTTCTGCATCTGAGTGTCCTTCCTAATTATACGCTCATGCATAGTGTCAAATTCTTCCAAAGTCTTTTTTAGTTGTTAACAAACTATGCTGCATCTCCTCTTAATTACCGTTCATGTATCCCTCAGTGTGAGTAATGCCTCAAGCAGATGGCGTCTCCTCCTATGAAGCAAGCATTTGGCCGAACAGCACGACAAAGCCAATTTCTGAAATTTGACAGGTACCCTTCAGAATGGTTGCATCTCTGTATCATAATTTCTCAGGTACAAGGCACCTTTGAGACCATTTTGTCACATTTCAGTCCGTCCCTTACCCCCAACCAGCACCATATTAATACAGAAACACACGTCAAGAAGTCAGGAATTCCAGAACTTCAAGTTACAAAAAAAAAAAAAAAAAATCATATTCATACAATATTCTATTCGTGTCATGTGTGTTTAACATCAAACTCAATGAAATCCAAGATAAACCAAAGAAACGATTTCTAAGATCCAAATACAAAGAGATGCCATTTAAACTCTCCCCTTCTTTTTTCCATTTGCAAGCCTTTATCCTTAGAGAGTATATTATATAATCATTTTCCATTATTACTCTCTTCTATATTACCATGAACTACTTTTTCTTGGGTCAGTGCAAAACATTATTGTTCCTAGTGATTATCTTTTGAGGTGATCACCAATAGCATTAGTCACAGTCACCAGTACATATTATAGTAAAAAGTTAAAAACTACTTGATGTATTTTGTCATTTTCTAATATAGCAAGCAGAGCAATTGAATGTAATCATGTTATAACAAAGTGTATATATCGGACAATAGAACATTCTAATGGAATTAAATTTCCATTTTGTAAAGGCAATATATGAGCCGAGTTGGGAAAGATGAATGTTTAGAAACCATAAATAATCCTTTCAAACCATGACAGGCAATTTTCCCTGCACACAAATCGATGATTTTTAAATGAACAGGGATTCACTTTTTGGCAAGTACTTTAAAAAAGATCTAGTTGATACCATCAGAAATTATTCAAGTGAATATACAAAAGGCCATCCTAGGAATGTTCTCACACTAGGAAAATTTTCCCAGCCAATGAAAATATTTTTTAGCAAGCAAAGCTCTTATATTTTCACTCTCACAATTAATGATTTCCTGTAAGAATACTATCACACCAAAACCTAACCCATAAAGAGATATGCAAAATAGGATATAGGAATGTTCAAAGGCACAACACTACTGCACACTCTTAATCTCACTCTCTCTAATACCTACAGTTCCAGCTCAGTAAAGGTACATATCCTCACTAGGAGGAACCGGAGCTAAGTAAGGAAGACAATAAAGATTATTTGCCCTTTGCTTGCTCATATCCCACTACCTCCCCTTTTTCCCAAAACCCCACTTCACTGCCTTTCTTTGCTCTTCATTCACTCCAGAACTATTTATTAAGTACTATGCTGGGGATTCCCCTAATAAGTGAGGACTCAAGGGAACAAAGTTAAACAAAGTATAGGTACCTCTCATAGAATGTATGGTCTAGCCCAGGAGATAAACCTATATTAATAAACACACAAATAGAAATGAGATTATTGCCACGGTAAAGTGCATGAAGGGAAGGAAGGTATAAGGTGGTATGTTAGCTCACTGCAGGAAGAACTGCTGTAGTCAGGAAAGACAGTAAAGTCTCTCAGAGGCAGTGATCCTTTCATGGACATAGGAACTTGTTAAAAGTAATTCATGGGGTGCCTGGGCATCTCAGTCAGTTAAGCATCTGTCTTCAGCTCAGATCATTATCTCAGGGTCCTGGGATTGAGTCCCACAATGGGATGCCTGCTCAGTGTTATGCTCCAATAATGGATCCATGATTAAAGGAGCGAGACTGATACAAAGCGAAGGTCAAGCAAAGCTTTATTTCACGCCAAGCATCAAGAATCTAACCAAACGTTCGGGGCCGCACCTCTTCCAAGAGAGGGCGACCCTTCTCTGTTTCACAGACTAGCTTTTAAGGGCAAAGGCCATGCGGTCGGGCCTGGCCATGCACAGGTGGCCAATGAGATTGTCACACACACAGGAAACTCCACAATGATGCTAGGTGACCAACTGAGTTACACTTTACCCTAGTAGACATTTGAACCAGCCTATTACACCTTGATTGGGATTGATGCCCAAAAGGCTCCCAAAGGGCGGGGCCCATACTCCTTGGTAACCAGGGAGACAGTATGCAACCCCCCACTGATCGATGTCTCCACACGGCCTGACCCACCTTTGTATCTGGGCTTTGTTACCTGAAGCTGGTTTCGGGGACTTGTCTCCAAGTAAATCCCCTGGAGGAAGGGGAGCAGGGACAGTTTCTAAATAGATCCTTACACTCAGGAGGAGTCTGCTTCTCCCTTTCCCTCTGCCCCTCCCCTCTGCTCACTCTCTCTTCTGCTTTCTTTCTCAAATAGATACATAAAAGCTTAAAAAAAATGTCTAATTCACATTCAAGCCTCATTTTTTTCCTGTGTGCAGAAGGCTTGCAAATAAGCAGGTCCAGCTGGACCCTTTCCTTAGATTCCAGACTCCAACTCCCCAGTTGTCTTCTCGACAACTTCACCTTAAAGATACATAAAAGTTATGTCCAAATCAACACCTGAGTTGCCCTCCTTCCTGGAACGAATTGAATATAGAATATAAGGATATTGGCGATATTAGGGTACCTCTAGGTTTCTGGACTTGGGAACGTACAGAATGACATTTACTAAGAGAAATAGGAGAGAAGTACTAATTTTGATGAGCGAGTCAGGAAACAGGGAGGAGGACCATGTGACCTTGGAAAATCACAATATTCCTGAGCTTCAGTGTCTTCTTTTATAAGACAAGAATAATAAAAGTTGAAATGCTTTGATGTCAAATAGCCTAGAATTTCTATTTTTGTGGAATTCATTATAAAAGACAAAAATGTTCAAGTGGCATAGTTTAATTAAAAGTAAGTAGGCTCTAAATTACAAAATGATTATCAGATAATTATGAAATATTATCAGACCTATGACATACAATATAGCTATACTGAGGAAAAGAATAAAATCCAAATTTGTATCAGCTAATTTGGGGGAAGAAATATATTTAATTAGGCCTCAATATTTAAAACATATTATTTAATAATCTTCCCAAAAAAGCAAACTAGGTAAATAACATATAAAGTATAATCTCAACTACTATAAAATGAAACAAATCTTTATAATTACATTTGATTCAAAATAATTGGAAATTTTTTTAAAAAGGCCACAAAGCTATCTACCAAACTATTTACAGTGGTTAAACATGAGGAGGGCAGCGGGTGGGGAAAGAGGGTGATATACGGCAAAGGTCAGCCGATGGGAACGAAGTAAAGGAAAAGCAGGTAAGAGATAAAGGCACATATGAAGTTTTTGTTCTATATGATTGTGTGTTGCTTGAATTTTTATATGAATTTTTAAATCTCATTTAGATAAACAAGATGAATTATGAATAACCAAAATTCTGGGTTCAAGGAACAAAAGGAAGCATCTGCATTCCATCAAAAACTCTATGGAAAAAATACCATAAACATACAAAATGAATAGCCCTGTAACAATGCCAAAAAAAAAAAAAAAAAAAGGCATAGTCATTAGCCCAACAGATTTCTAGGAGAAAAAAGCAGATTCAAGTAAACTGATGGTATAAAAGTCCAGTCTCAGTCTTAGCATGAAGGCGGGAGAAGATGGATGTCCCAACTCAAAGACAGTCAGGGAGAGAGAAAGAATTCCTTCTTACTCAACCTATTATTCTATCCAGGCCTTCAGAGTACCGGAGGAGGCCCACACACTTTGGGGAGGGCACTCTTCTTTACTGAGTCTACAGATTAAAATGTTAATCTCTTGTGGAAACACGCTCACTGAAACAGCCAGAAATAATGTTGAATTGAATATTTGGGCACTCTGTATCTCAGTCAAGCTGACACATAAAACTAATCATCATACTCGGAAGGCTCAGGAAAAAACAAAGACAACAGGGAAAACAAAAACAAGGATACCAGGGGAAATTTTCAACTCTGACACCTCCCTCAAGCTACCAATAGTAAACAAATACTAACTTCTAGCCAGATAAATATGAAGCATCCCACTACAGCTCTCTATTCCTCTGTTCTTTTATCCAATACATCATGACTGGCTTTCAACAAAAAAATTACAAAGGATAATAAAAGAACACAAAAAACTTATCTAGAAGGGACTGCATGAGAATCAGATCAGATGTGGCAGAGATTTTGGAATTATCAGACTGTGAATTTAAAATAATTACAACTAGTATCATATCATCTGCAAAGAGTGGTAGTTTGACTTCTTTGCCGATTTGGATACCTTTAATTTCCTTTTGTTGTCTGATGGCTGAGGCTAGGACTTCTAGTACTATGTTGAATAGCAGTGGTGATAATGGACATTCCTGCCGTGTTCCTGACCTTAGTGGAAAAGCTTTCAGTTTTTCTCCATTGAGAATGATATTTGGGGTGGGTTTTTCATAGATGGCTTTGATAATATTGAAGTATGTGCCCTCTAGCCCTACACTTTGAAGAGTTTTGATCAGGAAGGGATGCTGTACTTTGTCAAATGCTTTTTCAGCATCTATTGAGAGTATCATATGGTTCTTGTTCTTTCTTTTATTGATGTGTTGTATCACACTGATTGATTTACGGATGTTGAACCAACCTTGCAGCCCTGGAATAAATCCCACTTGGTCGTGGTGAATAATCCTTTTGATGTACTGTTGAGTCCTATTGGCTAGTATTTTGGTGAGAATTTTTGCATCTGTGTTCATCAAGGATATTGGTCTATAGCTCTCTTTTTTGATGGGATCCTTGTCTGGTTTTGGGATCAAGGTGATGCTGGCCTCATCAAATGAGTTTGGAAGTTTTCCTTCCATTTCTGCTTTCTGCAACAGTTTCAGGAGAATAGGAATTAGTTCTTCATTAAATGTTTGGTAGAATTCCCCTGGGAAGCCTTCTGGCCCTGGGCTTTTTTTTTGTTTGGAGATTTTTGATGACTGTTTCAATCTCCTTACTGGTTATGGGTCTATTCAGGCTTACTATTTCTTCCTGGTTCAGTTATGGTAGTTTATATGTTTCTAGGAATGCATCCATCTCTTCCAGATTGTCAGATTTGTTGGCATAGAGTTGCTCATAGTATGTTCTTATAATTGTATTTCTTTGGTGTTAGTTGTGATCTCTCCTCTTTCATTCATGATTTTATTTATTTGGGTCCTTTCTCTTTTCATTTTGATAAGTCTGGCCAGGGGTTTATCAATCTTATTAAATCTTTCAAAGAATCAGCTCCTAGTTTTGTTGATTTGGTCTATTCTTTTGGTTTCTATTTCATTGATTTCTGCTCTGATCTTTATGATTTCTGTTCTCCTACTGGGTTTAGGCTTTCTTTCTTGCTCTTTCTCCAGCTCCTTTAGGTGTAGAGTTAGGTTGTGTACCTGAGACCTTTCTTTGTTTCTTGAGAAAGGCTTGTACTGCTATATATTTTTCTCTCAGGACTGCCTTTGTTGTGTCCCACAGATTTTGAACTGTTGTGTTTTCATTGTCATTTGTTTCCATGAATTTTTTCAATTCTTCTTTAATTTCCTGGTTGACACATTCATTCTTTAGAAGGATGCTGTTTAGTCTCCACGTACATGGGTTCTTTCCACATTTCCTCTTGTGATTGAGTTCTAGCTTCAGAGCACTGTGGTCTGAAAATATGCAAGGAATTATCCCAATCTTTTGATACCGGTTGAGACCTGATTTAGGACCGGGGATGTGATCTATTCTGGAGAATGTTCCATGTGCACTAGAGAAGAAGGTGTATTCTGTTGCTTTGGGATGAAATATTCTGAATATATCTGTGATGTCCATCTGGTCCAGTGTGTCATTTAAGACCTTTATTTCCTTGTTGATCTTTTGCTTGGATAATCTGTCCATTTCAGTGAGGGGAGTGTTAAAGTCCCCTACTATTATTGTATTATTGTCGATGTGTTTCTTTGATTTTGTTATTAATTGGTTTATATAGTTGGCTGCTCCCACGTTGGGGGCATAGATATTTAAAATTGTTAGATCTTCTTGTTGGACAGACCCTTTGAGTATGATATAGTGTCCTTCCTCATCTCTTATTATAGCCTTTAGCTTAAAATCTAATTGATCTGATATAAGGATTGCAACCCCAGCTTTCTTTTGATGTCCATTAGCACGGTAAATCACTCTTCGCAGATGATATGATACTATATGTGGAAAACCCAAAAGCCTCCGCTCCAAAACTGCTAAAACGTGTACAAGAATTTAGTAAAGTGTCAGGATATAAAATCAATGCACAGAAATCAGTTGCATTTCTATATACCAACAACAAGACAAAAGAAAGAGAAATTAAGGAGTCAACCCCATTTACAATTGCACCTAAAACCATAAGATACCTAGGAATAAACCTAACCAAAGAGGCAAAGAATCTATACTCAGAAAACTATAAAGTACTCATGAAAGAAATTGAGGAAGACACAAAGAAATGGAAAAATATTCCATGCTCCTGGATTGGAAGAATAAAAATTGTGAAAATGTCTATTCTACCTAAAGCAATCTACACATTTAATGCAATTCCTATCAAAGTACCATCCATCTTTTTCAAAGAAATGGAACAAACAATCCTAAAATTTATATGGAACCAGAAAAGACCTCGAATAGCCAAAGGAACACTGAAAAAGAAAGCCAAAGTTGGTGGCATCACAATTCCGGACTACAAGCTCTATTACAAAGCTGTCATCATCAAGACAGCATGGTACTGGCACAAAAACAGACACATAGATCAATGGACCAGAATAGAAAGCCCAGAAATAGACCCTCAACTCGATGGTCAACTAATCTTTGACAAATCAGGAAAGAATGTCCAATGGAAAAAAGACAGCCTCTTCAATAAATGGTGTTGGGAAAATTCGACAGCCATGTGCAGAAAAATGAAATTGGACCATTTCCTTACACCACACACAAAAATAGACTCAAAATGGATGAAGGACCTCAATGTGAGAAAGGAATCCATCAAAATCCTTGAGGAGAACACAGGCAGCAACCTCTTCGACCTCAGCCACAGCAACATCTTTTTAGGAACATCGCCAAAGGCAAGAGAAGTAAGGGCAAAAATTAACTATTGGGATTTTTATCAAGATCAAAAGCTTTTGCACAGCAAAGGAGACAGTTAACAAAATCAAAAGACAACTGACAGAATGGGAGAAGATATTTGCAAACGACATATCAGATAAAGGACTAGTGTCCAAAATCTATAAAGAACTTAGCAAACTCAACACCCAAAGAACAAATAATCCAATCAAGAAATGGGCAGAAGACATGAACAGACATTTCTGCAAAGAAGACATCCAGATGGTCAAAAGACACATGAAAAAGTGCTCCATATCACTCAGCATCAGGGAAATACAAATCAAAACCACAATGAGATATCACCTCACACCAGTCAGAATGGCTAAAATCAACAAGTCAGGAAATGACAGATGCTGGCGAGGATGCGGAGAAAGGGGAACCCTCCTACACTGTTGGTGGGAATGCAAGCTGGTGCAACCACTCTGGAAAACAGCATGGAGGTTCCTCAAAATGTTGAAAATAGAACTGCCCTATGACCCAGCAATTGCACTACTGGGTATTTACCCTAAAGATACAAACGTAGTGATCCGAAGGGGCATGTGCACCTGAATGTTTATAGCAGCAATGTCCACAATAGCCAAACTATGGAAAGAACCTAGATGTCCATCAACAAATGAATGGACAAAGAAGAGGTGGTATATATACATCATGGAATACTATGCAGCCATCAAAAGAAATAAAATCTTGCCATTTGTGACAACGTGGATGGAACTAGAGCATATCATGCTTAGAGAAATAAGTCAAGTGGAGAAAGACAACTATCATATGATCTCCCTGATATGAGGAAGTGGAGATGCAACATGGGGGGTTAAGGGGGTTGGAGAAGAATAAATGAAACAAGATGGGATTGGGAGGGAGCCAAACCATAAGTGACTCTTTTTTTTTTTTTTAAAGATTTTATTTATTTTGAAAGACAGAAATCACAGGGAGGCAGAGAGGCAGAGAGAGAGGAAAGGAAGCAGGCTCCCCGCTGAGGAGAGAGCCCGATGCGGGGCTCGATTCTCGGACCCTGGGATCATGACCTGAGCCGAAGGCAGAGGCTTTAACCCACTGAGCCACCCAGGTGCCCCATAAGTGACTCTTAATCTCAAAGAACAAACTGAGGGTTGCTGGGGGGAGGGGGGTTGGGAGAAGGGAGGTGGGGTTATGGACATTGGGGAGGGTATGTTCTATGGTGAGTGCTGTGAAGTGTGTAAACCTGGCGATTCACAGACCTGTACCCTAGGGGATAAAAATATATGTTTATAAAAAAATAAATAATTTAAAATTTAAAAAAAATAATAATTATTACAACTAATATGCTAAGGGATCTAGTGAAAAAGTGGACAACAGGCAAGAACAGATGGGTAGTATAAACGGAGAGATGGAAACAAAGAAAAAATCAAAAGGAAATGTTAGAAATTTTTAAAAAATACAATAGGAAGAAAGAATGTCTGATTCAGTTCGTTAGTAGACTGGGCAAAGCTAAGGAAAAAATCAAGGAAACTGAAGATATGTCAATAGAAACTTCCAAACTTAAATGCAAAGAGAAACAAAAATAAAAAGATGAAACAGAGTGTCCAGGAAATGTGGTATAATTATAAAAGGTATAATATCTGCATAACAAGAATTACAGAATGAAAAGAAAAAAAGGAATAGAAAACACATCTGAAGTACTAATCGTTGAGAATTTTCCAAAATTGGGGCACGTGGATAGGGCTTAGTCAGTTGTCTGCCTTCAGCTCAGGTCATGATCCCAGAGTCCTTAAGATTGAGCCCTGTATTGGGCTCCTGGCTCAGTGGGGAGTCTGCTTCTCCCCCTGCACGCCTCCCAACTTGTTTTTTTTCTCTCTCTCTTTGTCATATAAATAAATAAAAGCTTCAAAAAAAATTTTTCCAAAATTAATGAAAGACACCAAACCACAAAAACAGCTCAGAAAATACCAAGCAGGATAAATACCAAAAAAGTTTATACCTACACATATTCAAACTGCAAAAAAGTCAAAAATGAAAAGAAAACCTTGAAGAAAAGAAAACAAATTAGAAAAAAAAAAAAACCTAGGAAAATGAAAACCATATAGAAGAGTCATATAGAAATTAACAAGATTAATTGTGATTACAAAATAAATCATAAATGCTTTCAATCTAAAAAATACAAAAGCAGAGGTATAGCCTTCAGAAGCTGAGCGATAGAAAGAGCAATAAGTAAGAAAAGTTAACAGTTCTAAAACATCCATCTTATGGAGGAAGGATTCAAAGATTCCTAAAAACAGATGCAAAATAGATATATATACACAAATACATAAATATGCAAAATATGGATATGACTCGAAGTTAGAAGAAGAACCAACAGATTTTTAAAATATATTGTATATTTTAAAATATTATATTAATTTTTAAATACTAGAGATTAATGGATAAAGAGAACATGGGAGATGTAAAGAAGGGAGTATTACTCAGCCATAAAAAATGAGATCTTGCCATTTACAACAACATGGATGGATCAAGAGGATATTATGCTAATGACGTAAGCCAGACAGAGAAAGAGAAATACCAGATGATTTCACCCATATGTGGAATTCAAGACTCAAAGCAAAAGAACAATGAGAAGAAGAAATGAAAGAACAGACTCTTAAAAACAGAGAAATGGTGGCTGCCAGAAGGGAAGAGAGGAAGGAGTGAGTAAAACAGATAAAGAGGATTAGGAGCACACTTACTATGATGAGCACTGAGCAATATAGAGATTACTGAATCTGAATTATATTGTACACCAGAAACTAATATAACATGCATGTTAATTATTCTCCGCCCACAAATTTTTTTAAGTAATACATTTCACATGCATTTCAAAACCATTTTTGTGATACAGTTAATAGCTCATGAAATGCTCAAATCTTAAGGGTACCATTTAATCAAATTTGATGACTAAGTATCTAGACACAGAACATTTCCATACCCTAAAATAATTAAAAATATTGCAATCTAGAAAAACAATAGAAGAGAGAAGAGGCACAGAGGGAGGAGATGTGCAAGGGAGATAAATTCTCATTTTTAGGAATGAAGTGTCTGTTCTCTAATGATCATACATCAAAATTTTTAAAAAGGAAGTATATTATTTGTAATTATGGAGGTAACGATTAGAAGAACTCAAAAGAGAAACAACTGGCAATAAGTTCATTGCCACTGGGGACAGGATGGAGTGAGGACAATAAACTTATTTAATATAAATTACTGTCATTTAAAAAACATTTTAACATAGACATACACTGCTCTGACAAAAATAGAGCTTTAATGACTTTAAAAAGAAAGTTTTAAAATTTTTAAACCTTTAAAATTGTAAGAGTTCTTTCATGAGGAGCCTGGCAAAGATGCTTTTAAATGGGTCTCATTCATCTAAGAGCAGCACAGAACCCTACCAGAGAGGGTGATGCCTCTAGGTAGTTGGTCCTTTTACTACAACTTCAAATACCCAAAGAAGATAAAATAACCTTGACATATCCCTTAGCATAGTGTGCTCACTACTGAGAAAAAAAGCTGCCTGTAAAGGAGTGAGAGAAGATGTCCCGTGGTGAAAATACTTCTCGACAAAGGACGCTATGAGAGAAAGATTAACACTGGATTTTGGCCATTAGGATGAGTGAAAACTAAGAGGGGGGAAAAAAAGAAACCTAGAGATAGCCAGTGTAAGACTGTACTATGGATTGTGCCACAGCTCAAGCACATAGGTGGGCAGCAAGGAGAAGAACAGAATCATCTTGCTTTACCTCCTCAACATCTGCAAAATGTCACAGATTTAGGAAGACCAGTGAGTTGTGGTAAGGAGACTCACTGCACTGCCTTTAGTGGCATTCAGGTTTGCCAACAGGAAAGAAAGAAGAGAAAAAAAAAAAAGAATTTAGAGTTCAAAGACCCAGATTCCATATCCATGCTTTGCAACTTACCAAGCATGGGACATTGGCCAAATGATGGAATTTTTCTGAAACTTGTCCTCCTTTTCTCTCTGTACCTGGTTCCTGTTCTGTTAAGGATAATATATAGTGACAATGACAAGAGGAGCAGTAACAACAAAAAAAACAACTATCTCAACATACCTGCTGGATTAATTCTAAAAATAATAAGATAGGGGGCGCCTGGGTGGCTCAGTGGCTTAAGCCACTGCCGTTGGCTCAGGTCATGATCTCAGGGTCCTGGGATCGAGCCCCTTGTGGGGCTCTCTGCTCAGCAGGGAGCCTGCTTCCCCCTCTCCCTCTCCCTCCTCTCTGCCTACTTGTGATCTCTCTCTGTGTCAAATAAATAAATAAAATCTTAATAATAATAATAATAATAATAAAATAATAAGGTAAAATATTTTAAAAGATGGGGGGGAGGTGCCTGGGTGGCTCAGTCAGCTAAGCATGTGCCTTCAGCTCTGGTCATGATCTCAGGGTCCTGGGATCAAGTCCTGCTTCAGATCCCTGCTCAGCAGGGAGCCTGCTTCTCCCCCTCCCTCCCTCTCTCTGACAAATAAATAAAGTGTTTTTAAAAAATATTTTAAAATAATATGATACGATAGTTCATTTTATATGTCAACTTCACCCATCACAGAGTATCAGATTAACCATTCTTTCTGCATGTGTCTGTAAGGGCGTTTCCAGATGAGATTAGCATTTGAGTTGGTGGACTAGGTAAGCCTTCTGAGGGTGGGCGGAATCCTTTGAGGGCCTGAACAGAACAAAAGGTCAAGAGAGAAGGAATTCACCTTTTTTTTTTTTTTCTGTCTACCTTGCTGACTGAGCTGGGACAGATGGCCTCCCCTTTTCCGGCCCTCAGCTGGGATCTACACCATCAACTCCCCTGGTTCTCAGGCCTTTGGACTGAATTGCACAACTGACCCCAGCTTGCAGAAGGCAGATACTGGGACTTCTCCATGTAAAGTTTTTCTGGCGAGATAAACACAACACCAGGCAAAGTGGGTGCAAGGCAAGATTTATTAAAAATGCTCTCCGGCGAAGTTTCAGGGCTCAGGAGAAGGGGAGCCAGGAAAGTTGCAACGGGAGAAGGTGGGCACCCTCGGGCGAGGTTCTGCCACTCTGGAAAGCAGAGTAGCGGAAGTCCAGGGAGGAGGGGGCTTTTAAGGGGTCTCAAGGGGAGCTCAGGGGTCTTTTGGCAAGTTTCCCTTATTCGGATATCTCGCCTGCTCTTCTGGGTCCCATTGGTCCACTGGAGCCCGGGGCGGGGGTCTCAGATTCCTGCTTGTGCCTTTGTTCTCCTGTCTGAGCTCAGGTCTTGTGGCGGGAACTTTTGGCATCTTAAGTAGCCCTTTCTGCCAGCCCAACACTCCACCTACTGAATTTAGCTCTGGCCTATAATGTGCTGCTCATACCTGTCAGGTATTATTACACAGAAACATCAATAATATAACTAATCCCTTGCTATAGCTTAGAAAGATAGTTGACAAAACAGTTTCTCATGTATTCTGGAGGAATTCATAATTTTAGGGGTGGGTAGGTAATTTTAAGAGAAAAATTTACTGCATTGAAGGAAAAAAATGATGAGCGTGTGAAACAAGTTTTTAACATGGAATAACAGGTTTTATAGACTGAAAGCTATGACTAACTTTACTGCTTTATGTTTACTTAGCAGAAATAAAATGTGTTGATTATTCCTAGAAAATGGGTGCCATTCAACGGGGCACTGGGAACACAAGATAGAGAAACAGACTATCAATGCAGGGGGTTTATATTCCTGGGACCTTGAGCATTAGGTGAGACAAGAACACCATGTCAAGTTTAACTAATTAGGACAAGTTCCAGCATAGTAACAAGAATAGGTCAAGTTATCCGGCAGGATTAAGTCCCACAGTCTCCATGGTGTAATGTTATAAAGCCTGATTTCCCACAGAAAGTCTGCGTTGGGTCCAGGTGAATTTTCAAGGTTCTGTCTTCCCTATGGCAGGTCAGCCATCGGGCTGCTTTCATCCTGTGTATCCATGATCAAGAGGGCAGAGAAAGAGAGACTCTTGCTTTGATAAAGCCTAAAAGTGACTCAGATCATCTCCACACATCACTTATTTGCCAGGATTAAACACAGCCCTGCCCAACCTAAGGTAAGCTGAGAGGGGCACCATCCAAGGTATCTGAAAGGACAGAAAAATTAGGTACCTATGGACACTAATAGGGCTTAGAAGAACAGGTACCATTCTCCACTGCTCTGCTTAGAGCTTAAGCTGTCCCATTAATGATATTATTATGCAAATGAAGTAAGTAGAAATCAGCAATAAAACCTGAGTTCTAACCAGTTAAATCTGGAGGGAAAATCTCAGGAAGAATCTAGATTTGAGAGTCTAATGGATTAAGGGAATCTTGAGTAATAAAGAGAGATTGTTCTTTCAGTGATATGACGATGATCAATGTAGAGAAATCAAATGTTTCTGAACCCCTGCCACATCTCCTCTTTATCACCACCATGAAGGAAGCCATTCATGAGTTGCTGATACCCAAGGAAGCTTCTGCTTGGAGGGCTCACTCAGCACCTTGCTTCTTCTTTTTTGGGGGGGCGGGGGGGGTTAGAGAATTTCACTTTTTTTTTTAATTTTTTCAATTTATTTATTTTCAGAAAAACAGTATTCATTATTTTTTCACCACACCCAGTGCTCCATGCAATCCGTGCCCTCTATAATACCCACCACCTGGTACCCCAACCTCCCACCCCCCGTCACTTCAAACCCCTCAGATTGTTTTTCAGAGTACATAGTCTCTCATGATTCACCTCCCCTTCCAATTTACCCCAACTCCCTTCTCCTCTCTAACACCCCTTGTCCTCCATGATATTTGTTAGGCTCCACAAATAAGTGAAACCATATGATAATTGACTCTCTTTGCTTGACTTAATTCACTCAGCATAATCTCTTCCAGTTCCGTCCATGTTGCTACAAAAGTTGGGTATTCATCCTTTCTGATGGAGGCATAATACTCCATAGTGTATATGGGCCACATCTTCCTTATCCATTCGTCTGTTGAAGGGCATCTTGGTTCTTTCCACAGTATGGCGACCGTGGCCATTGCTGCTATAAACATTGGGGTACAGATGGCCCTTCTTTTCACAACATCTGTATCTTTGGGGTAAATACCCAGGAGTGCAATTGCAGGGTCATAGGGAAGTTCTATTTTTAATTTCTTGAGGAATCTCCACACTGTTCTCCAAAGAGGCTGCACCAACTTGCATTCCCACCAACAGTGTAAGAGGGTTCCCCTTTCTCCACATCCCCTCCAACACATGATGTTTCCTGTTTTGTTAATTTTGGCCATTCTAACTGGTGTAAGGAGGATCCCCCCCACCAAAAGGGAATAAGAAGTTAGTACTTAAGATTAAGAGGAAAAAATAAAGACATAATGAGAACTTGAAATGGAGGATGACGTTACTTTGGACAAAGCTTGAAGGCAAAAAGATTAAAGACAAGGAGCAGGAGGGGGGGGAAGAGGAGAAGAAAAGGAAGAATGAATAAGAGTTCATGGAATTTTTCCAACTACAATAGTTGCTGTGTCTTACCAGTTGCCTCTAGATCCAGCATAAGGTTCCCTGGATGGCATTTCAAGGAAAATATAAAAATATAATTTAGGTAACTACACTTGGCTTGTGTTTGTTTGTTTGTTTGGGGACATAAGACAAGAAGTTTGCCTTCATTGTATGGCTGATAAAGAAGAGAATTCAGGATGTGTGTGGAGCATCTTCTGTGCCATTTGTAAATGTGCATTTATGTACTGGTAGCTTTTATGGAAGCTTTTAATTCAAGGTCATTTATTTATACTGACATCAAAAACAGTTTGAGCAATAGGGATATACCAAAAAAGTCATAGATTACATTACTAAAGTCCCTTCTGACTCCATAAGTGTGTTCCCTTGATGGAGAGAAGAAGTGAGTTGGGGGGGAGATCGGAGGGGGAGACAAATCATGAGAAACTGTGGACTCTGAGAGACAAACTGAAGGTTTTGGGGGAGCAGTGAGCCTGGTGGTGGGTATTAAGGAGGGCACATATTGTATGGAGCCCTGGGGATGGTACACAAACAATGAATTTTGGAACATTGTAAAAAAAAGTAAATTAAATTGAAAAAAAAAAAGTGTGTTTCCTTTAGGTTTGGTTTTTAATATCTTTTGCAAAGGCAAAAATTCCTTTTTTACAAAGTCCTTTTTTCTTTTTCCCCCTTTAAAGCCACTTTCATGCAAGTGAGCTTTTTCAGGAACAGAGGACTATTTCCCTCCTGTTTAGAAAGCCATTCTTGTCCTGAGATTGAGCCCCCCGTGTTGGGCTCTCTGCTCAGCGGGGAGCCTGCTTCCTCCTCTCTCTCTGCCTGCCTCTCTGTCTACTTCTTGTGATCTCTATCTGTCAAATAAATAAATAAAATCTTTAAAAAGAAAAAAAAGAAAAAAAAGAAAGCCATTCTTTGGCCCTCAGGGACCATTCTGCTGTCTGGTATAGAAGGATTAACAGAATTTGGCACAAGGGAAAGCAACCTAGTAAGGCCCGAAAAATCCCCACAATCACATGCCTGCAGAGACCATCTCCTTCTTATTTCAATATCCAGTAGGGAAGCAGAAGTTACAAATTGATTCCTTTCATAGTCTACCTTCTACCTGCTTTATAGTTTAAAAAAAAAAAAGAAAAAAAGTTACTTGGCCTCCAAGAGGCCTTAATCTCCTTACCAGTGAATTAAGACCCTTGAATAAGATACTCTCTGTGGTTCCTTTCTATAGGAAAAAATCTGCAATTCCACGATGTGGGACTGCCTAAAGAAGCATGGGATCAATCACCAACAGCCCCTTTTTCCTGTACGTCAACATTAACTGCCATTTCAAAATGGGACCCCTGGATTCCTGGCGTGACAGTCATGGTCTTGGGGGATCTAGGGATACATCCTGTTTTTGGGAAGTCCAGTGCCTTACATGAGTTTTGTAAATGACATCCAGGTTTGTCCTAAAGAAGTGCAAAGAGAGTACTGGAAACCTCCTGGGTCTCTGGACTGAGGAAGGCCAAAGGATTTAGAGCATATGACACTTCAAAGAACCCTCATTCCTCTCCAACCTTCTGAATGCAACACTCAGGTTACAGTCAACCCCAGATGGAGGCAAAAGTTGAGGCCCCTGTCACATCCATTGTGCTAGACGCTGACTTCCTCACCCTACATTTTAATCCATTGAAAGTTATTTTCCAAGGGCTTCCCTGCCCATTTACCCTCCTTACTAGATCATCTTAGTGAATACCTACAGGCCCTGCCATACCAGAACTCAAAACATTGAAAAAACACATTCTAGTTCTTTCAAATCAGCCTCTGAGCTTGCTTAAGCCCCCTCTGAAACCTTAAGCAGGTTATGGCTCTCAATTAAAGAACGGCTGTTTTTAAGAAACTCCAAATCTCTTAATATATTCAGCCAGAGTTCATTAACAAGTCAAGTCAAGGCCTGACAGATTATTGCCTTTGTACAAATGACCTTATTAACCAGCACAGTTAACTATATATTTGGTAGGCACTGAGCGTTTCCTTAAGGAAGCTTTTATGTAACCTGATGATCTAAATGAATAGATTTCTACTAAACTGCTTACATGTTATTACTGGTAAATCTCATTAGCCAGTCAATGAATATGTTAAATTATCAAAATGAATAGCCTGAACCAAACATAATAACTATATGTTGCATAGATGCTTTTTGTTATCACTGAGTTCTTTCACCTAATAGAAATAGTTTTGATCCTATGCCTTGCTAATCTCTAACAAATTGCTTCTTTATGCTCTATGCTGGATTTTGTCATCAAATGCCACTGAATGCCTTCCAAATAGCTTGATTTTTGCTTTATTATTATTTAAAAAGCCCTATCGGGATCAACGTTGGCATTTAGTTACTTCATTCATTCAGCCACCACTTGTCAAGATCTTCTATGAGCTGTGGGTAGCTGTTCCCAGAACAATTGCGAGGGCCTCCTCTAACTCATCCAACCAAAGTAAACTTAAATCTTCCAAACTATTTTCCATACTGAAGCCTGAGGCTGTGGCTTCCCAGTGCTCTTAAGACAAAACCCAGAAAGTTTATCTTGGCCACAGGCCCTGCTTGGTCTGGCCTCTGCCTACCTTTCCAGCATTATTAAAGAACCACATTTTCTCTCATTCTCTAGACCTCATCACAACCATGTAATTTCACATTCTCATACTTGCCAAGGGTCCTCCTACACCACATCTTTGAAAACATTATCTGCTTCGCCTAAGATACCCTCCTGGCACCTTTGTGGATCCACTCCTCTTCATCATTCAAATCTCAGATCAAGTACCACTCACTTCATTAGCAAACTCTCAGGCAACCTGCCTGAGTGGGTCACTTATCCAGAATAGGCTCTCACCACTCCATCCCTTTGTCTAAATGATCAATTTTGCAATGCGAAATTTATTTTTGTGGTAAGAAATTATGATCATTTTGCGATACTAGACCTGAAACTCCAAGAAGTCAGGATCACCATTTTATCCCCATTAAAAAGCACACTGATAGGAACATAATTGGCTCCAATAAATCTGTACTGAATAAATAAACCATAAATATCAAAATGTTTGAAACTCCTATATGATTAAAAACAGAAACAAAAACAAAGCTTTGCACAAAATGACAACCTGGGTGTGATGGAAATTTATATTTGTGGCTGCCCAAAGACTTCTAAACGTCCCCCATTTTGACAGTTCTCCATATTGTTGACCCCCACCTTTGTCGAACTGAATCTGTATTTCCCAGCATTCCCTTCTTCTAGCATATAGATTTCTGACTAGTTTCCATCAAACATACACCAACAGGAGACTTGGAAGGCAGACTTGAAGATCATGAAGCTAATGGGCTCTTCTAGCAACAACAGTTATGAAGTCAGTTGATATTCTACAATATCCATAGTTGGTGCTCTGATACTGGGTCCTGGCTTTGCTGACACTGAGCAACTGGTAGAGGAAAAAGTGGACTTTCTACAAGTCTGGCTGACATCTGGGAAATACAAAGCAAAACCATAATGAGATACCACCTTACACCAGTGAGAACAGCAAAAATTAACAAGACAAGAAACAACAAGTTTTGGCGAAGATTCAGAGAAAGGGGAACCCTCTTACACTGTTGTTAGGAATGCAAGCTGGTGCAGCCATTTTGCAAAACACTACAGAGGTTCCTCTAGACACTGAAAATAGAGCTACTCTATGACCCAGCAACTGCACTACAGGTATTTATCCCAAAAATACAAATCTAGTGATCCGAAGGGGAAGGTGCACTCCAATGTTCATAGCAGCAATGTCCACGATAGCCAAATTGTCAAAGGAGCTGAGGTACCTTTTAACAGATGAAGGGATAAAGAAGATGTAGTTCATATGTTCAATGGAATATTACTCAGCCATCAGAAAGGATGAACACCCACCATTTGCATCAACATGGATGGAACAGGAGATTATGCTAAGTGAAATAAGTCAAGCAGAGAAAGACAATTATCCTATGGTTTCACTCATATGTGGAACATGAGGAATAGTGTGAAGGACCAAAGGGGAAAGGACAGAAAAATGAAGGGGGGAATCAGAGAGGTAGACAAACCATGAGAAACCCTGGACTCTGGGAAATAAACAGGGTTACAGAGGGGAGGGGAGAAAGGGGATGAGGTAACCAGGTGATGGGTATTAGGGAGGGCATGTGTAGTGATGGGCACTGGGTGTTATACGCAACTAATGAATCATTGAACACTACATCAAAAACTAATGATGTGGGACGCCTGGGTGGCTCAGTTGGTTGGAGGACTGCCTTCGGCTCAGGTCATGATCCTGGAGTCCCGGGATCGAGTCCCGCATCGGGCTCCCAGCTCCATGGGGAGTCTGCTTCTCTCTCTGACCTTCTCCTCGTTCAAGCTCTCTCTCACTGTCTCTCTCTCAAGTAAATAAATAAAATCTTAAAAAAAAAAAAAAAAAAACCTAATGATGTACTATATGTTGGCTAAGTGGACATTAAAAAAAAAAAAGACTGGGCTGAGAGGAAGGTGGGCATTTCTCTTAGCTGTACCACTTCTGATTATATGGCCTTCAACGAGGATGGTTTGCTGGTACTCCCAGAAACTAAAGAAGTGAATTAATTCCCCTCCACCTTCGGCTAGCTAGAATAGATTATTCTGTCTGCTCATGAACCCTAAACTGATACCCTTGAAGAAACTATTCGCAATATGTATGCATAGCAAATAAAAAATTTCCATAAGGAATTTCCACAAATCTAATTTATAAACAAGCCAAAAGAATATGAATAGACAATCACAGAAGCACATAAGCCAATAAACATATGAAAACATGTTCAATCTTATGTACCATCACAGAAACACAAATTAAAACAATAATGAAATATTACTTTTTATTTATGAGATTGACAAGTATGTAAAAGGTTGAAATATCCAACATAAACAGGGACACGGAGAACTGGGTGGTTTCATTAATGATTGGAAAGGAGACAGAATTTGTAGTTGTATATTTAGGCATTATCATCAAGGCATAAAACAGGACCAAGATACACACTATCCTCACTATGATTCAAAATTGTTTCAGAAGACCTAGATAATGTAACAAGACTGGAAAAAAAAAAAAGTAAGAAGAGTCAAAACTGGACACAAGTAATTTCGATATGTTTCCTTGCATATGATGTAATTTTCCACCTAGAAAAGTAAGATAAATCAACCATTATTAGTAAGAATTTAGTGATGTAGTTATATATAAGGTAAATAATGTACCACAAAAAAAAATCTACCTTTCTTATATTTCAGGAATAATTAGAAATGATAACACCAGATCTAAAAGCATTAGATACCATATCTAAAAGCATCAGAAGTCACTATAATACATGGAAAACATTCTAAGAAGAAATATATAAGGTCTCATGAAAACCCAACTCTAAAATATACTGATAGACATTAAGAAGAAAATCTACATAAATAACACAGAGGCAAAGATCTATGCTTGAGCATGTTCATTCTATCAGTGTTTGCTCTATCAAAAAAGAGAATTGGAAATAATTACCCATCTCTGGGAAATATTATGTAATCAACATTGTGATACATCGACACAATGGATACTTTTCCAGAAAGAATAAGAAAAAAACTCAGAAACAGTGAGTGAGTGGTAGTTACTAGGGGCTGGAATGTGGGAGAAATGGACAGATAATGGCCAAGGGTACAAACTGCCAATTATAAGATGAATAGGAATCTATTTTATACTATGGTGATAATAATATTAAGCTAATAATACTGTATTGTATACTGGAAAGTTACTAACTGGGTAGATCTCAAATGTTCTCACCACAAAAAAGAAACGGCCGTTCTGTGATGTGATAAGGATGTTAGATTAACACTACAGTGGTAATCATTTTGCCATATACAAGCGTTTCAAAGCAACAGGCTGCATGCCTTAAACTTTCCCAGTGTTCTAGGTCACTATCTCAATAAAGCTGGGGGAAAGAAAGAATGATGTGGTTCTCTAGTTACTGACATGAAAAGTCTCCAGCCAAACTGTTGCTATTTTTGTAAGATGCAGAACAAAGGATGCGATCCAGTTTTCTGTTTAAAAACAATGGATGACTGTATATATGCAGAAGACAGATAAATTGTAGAAGGATATGGCGTCAGATGTCTCTTGTGCCCCCCTCAGCACGACTTCTTCCTGTGGCCATTTCCACACAGGCTTTGACACATGCGGTTTCCACACAGGTCACGTGTGTAATGTGACCACCCCTGACTTCAGCCCACACTGGGCACACCTAAGCCTCCTACCCTGAGACACACAGTTCTGAGGCACATTTTGCATCACCCCATAGTATCTGGGGATGCCAAGGGGCAAGCCAGAAACTTTCAGTTTTTGTTTTACACACTGTATACGGTTTAATTCTTATTTTAAAAAATCGTTTTTGTAATTTATTGAAGTACATAAAATAGAATCGATAGAACCTGTTAAATTATGAATCAGATAGAGGGGGCAGAAAAGGAAAGAGTCTAGCCAGATGGATGGCTAGGAAGAAGAGAAAGACTGCAGAGCTCTTTATAAAGACTGAAAACCCAGGAGTAGCAGGATTGGAGAGGAAGATGCAGTTTAAGTTAGACAAAAAAAGAAGAAGAAAAAAAAAAAAAAGAGTTGAGGAACCCACATCCAGGCAGCAATGCAACAGTCTCAAGAACCTTTTCCCCACCAGGCATAAGAAAGAAGGGTCTAGGACATTTAATCACATGAAAAGAAGCTAGACATTCATTGTGATAACCTGTTCAAGCAAGATTTAGCCAAAATGAGTTTTTAAGCAATAAGTAAAATTAATGACATCATAGAACTTTGAAGGGAAAGTTTATAAAGCTAAAAAAAAAAAAAAAAAGAAAGAAACACTAAGTTTGTTCTAGTTCTACAATTCTGATCTTACGGAAATAGGTTTATCACTTAATTCTTAGGTTCATCAGCATCAAAACTCATAGTGACATGGCTAAGTGCTTGGCATGCGTACTGCTGTGAGGGAAAAATAGTCCTCTGCAAAACAGTGAGAAAGGCTAAGCTTCCGTCCCACAAACCAAACCATTATACCTCCCTTCTAGATAATAAGGGACCTCAAATTCTTTCTACCTCCACCACATCAAAATTCTCAGGACATTATAATAAACTTATTTTTTTTAATTTTATTTATTTATTTTACAGTCAGAGATCACAAGTAGGCAGAGAAGCAGGCGGGGGGGGGGGGAGGGCAGGCTCCCCGCTGAGCAGAGAGCCGATGTGCAGCTTGATCCCAGGATCCTGGGATCATGACCTGAGCCGAAGGTAGAGGCTTAACCCACTGAGTTACCCAGACACCCTAATTATAATAAACCTATTTAAAACAAGGTGTAAATTTAATCCTAATAAATTATCTCCCCAAAGCCTACTTGCATTTTTACAAGAGAAAAACTTTAGGAAGAAAAAACTCAGATACTAACCTCAGGTTGCTCAAGTAGGCAGAAGGAGAGACTTTTTCAAATCCTAGAGTTTACACCAGGTGGCTAGCTGACTCATCCATTATTTCTACAACTATGTGTAGTGTAAGACTTGGAGAATAAATACATAGCTAGATCAAAGAATGAACTGTTATTCTCTTCAAAGGGAAAAGTGAATGTTTCGTAATTGCTTGTCTTGAATTAGCTAGCTTCCTGTCTCTCCTAATCTGGCTACTTTTCCCCATGCCCCAAAGGCCCAATCTTGAAGTTGTCTGCCTCACCTAGAACTGGCTGTTGGGCATCTTTTTTTTTTTTTTTTTTAAACACGGGAATAAAACAGTAACTAGAACCACCAGTTACCATGTCTACAACAGAGTAGAAAAAAAATATATACTTCTTTGCTTTACGGCTTGAGCCCTATTGTTTCCTAAACAAAGGATTATAAATACTTTGTTTTTCACATTAGACAACCAAGATACACATAAGGGGAATATTTTCCTTGAAATATATCACTCTTCAAATAGATTCTGTACTCAAAGGAGTAAGACATATGAGGTTTCTGTCCCTTGCACAGAGGTCAACAAGAAACGTGGTTTTGACTCATGGCTGAAGTGAAGGGCAATTGACAAGCATGACTTTTAAAAAAATGACTGGGGAACAGCTAAACTAATTAATTCAAATCCTAACCCAATTCTCATTCAACCTAAATTTGATAGACTATTTTTCAAAAAATAAAGAAATCTATCCCCCAAACCCTGCAAATGCCAAAAGTAGGATTAGGAGTTCTATTTCCCCTACAAGCCTTGTGCCTTCAGTAGTCTTTACCCTGAAGGAGAGCCCTGACTCCCCACTACTTGCACTTGAACTGGTGCTTGTGGTCTTCCATGCTCCCACCTCCCGCAAACTCCACAAAAGACAGAGTCAGAGCAAACAATTTTAATTCCACCCGTCCTTTGTTCCTTCACATGGAATAGAACCAGCTCGCCACACCAGCAAGTCAAAAGATCTGGACTTGGAAGTGAGGGGGAAGAAGTGGTAGAGAATCATGATTTGCCTTTGGACCGGAGCTTCCTGTCTCATTCTGACTTGAACACTCATAAAGCTGCTGCTGCTGTTTTTTACTCTCACTAGGCTGCGAGATGAATAATTACGCTCTCCAACATACCTCTAAGGTAGATTAAATAAAGCACACTTGAAGCTTTCAGTTTTACACTTTTGAGTCACTAATCATTATGTTTTTTTGAAAAGACAATCTTTAAAAGGTCATCAAGGGTTTCAAGCTATAAAAATAGGTCTAGAGTTCTCAAGTCTCTGATGGAACTTACTCCAGATGCACGAGTATCTGCAAAGCTAGGAAATTGCCTATACCCTAAGCTCAGCACTGATGCAAAACATATCTGTGGGTCACTAAAGCCACTTCCAAATTGAACTGCCTGGTGTCTGTAAAGAATAGTGCCTTAAAAATGTCATAAAAGTTATTAAAAAATGGGAACAGAAGGGAAAACTGTTTATTCCAAACAAATGTTTTCACTTTGTCCAGAGTGAAGGTTTCTGTGAGATAAGACCCTGAATTAAAACAGCACACAGGCCAAGGTTACTGCCCATGTAATAAAATGTCAGACTTAAAAAAGAGAGTAATCAGAGAGTCCATTTGAACCTTGATTCCATAAATCAGTCATTGAATTCAACAACCTCATTGCATCTTAGCAGAAACTCAAAGCAGATTATCTCCTAAAACAAAAAATAAGAAATGAGGGCAAAAGGAATGTCAAGTCTTAAGGTCCCCAACATCCTCCTGGTCACCCTCCTCCTCCCCAACCCACCCACCCTCACCACCACCATCACCACACACTAAGGCCTTCCATTCCTCATCTTTAGCCTCAGGCTCCTACCAAGCAGATAAAGGGTATTCCTCACAGGATTTACTCCCCCTGCTTTCTCTTTCTTTCAGATCATTTAGTTGATCTCAAATTCACAGTTGGTGAGAACATTGAGAAAGTTTTAATCGGATAAAATATTACCAATCTGATGCTGGTTAACAATTAAACATTTCTAATACCAGGCTGATTTAACACAGTAAATGGTCTGCATATTGAAAGAATTAATGAGCAATTCTTTTTAAATTAAAACAGGCAAGAGTTGCTCCCCCAAGGTTCTTGTAATAAAAGAAGAGTCTTAAATAATACAAAAGGTAATCTGGAGTTTCCTCATTTCTTTCCCAAGACATATCATTAAATAAGTACCATATTTTAACAATGCAAGAAAGAAAAAAATAGATCAGATCTTCCCTACCATTGCCAATTTAAATATATATATATATAACCTTAATTTTAACCGTCAACTGTTGATCAGGTAATTCACTTACCCGTATCTCAGCAACTCCGCTGTAAAATGGGGACTGACCTTGTGCAGGTGATGCATGTCAGGAGTGTGGGTACAGACAAATAGAAAAATAAAAGACTTAATTTTTCCTATTACAAATAAAAGAAGCTCCCCTTCCCCTCTTTTCCTCTGAGCATCTAACTAAGAAAACTTGCCATTGCAAGTACTTGCTCCTCTCTTAGAAAAGAACACAAATCCTTTTGAAAACTAGATCGGTATTTTGTCACCTTCAGACCTTCGAATACCTTTCTCAAGGAACTGGGAGCCCTCTCTTTGAAATGCAAACATTAACAGAGAGAGCTTCCCAACCCCAGTGTCTGTTAGAGTGTAGGAGTACAATTTTGGCAGGTGCCTTGCTCCAGTTGCAAAACTAACTCCTGTAATAAAGGTATGAGAAATCTGGTTTTTCTCTAGTTAAAGCTAATAAGCTGACACAGATGGCCACCTCAATTAACAGGTGAAGAAAGGAGGAACTATCTGTGAGAAATGGTGCTGTCAATTCCTTTTATTTGGGGACTAGTTACTGTTGTTGCGAACATGTGTAGGATCAGTTGCCTCTGCTTGGCTTGGCCAACGGGGTGAGGTTTCTTCCCATCTTCTGTAATCCTTTCGTGGATCGCCTCTAACAGGCCTCACATTCTAGTTCAATGCTTGTTTGGTCATATAAGTATTTCCTTTCCCTACTGTCCTTGTAGAAGGGATTCCTGGGGTGGGAGAAGATTCTGTTTTTAATTGTATTTCCCCAATGCACAGAAAGAGCTATGGACAAACCCTCCAAGTGACATGTGACCACAGCCAGTTTGGGGCTCCAAAAAGGAGAGAGATAACCCACAGGAGAAATGACACTGACCACTGTGGCTCCATTCCTCCAAGCAAATAATTAACCCAACTACTAGGTATATATTCAATATTCAATAAATATCTATCGATTGATAAGACATGCTACTACAAGTGTACCACTAGTCCTAAATTTGCTAGGTGTTGTTTTATTTGGTGTTAATCGAACAATCATCCCCTCTAACAGCTCCCCATTAATTTTGCATGTCCTTCCTTAACAGAGGTCATAAACTAGTTAGGTCATAACATTGACTAATATAAGTTCACAGAAGTGCTTGATTTACCTCCACTGTGTTTTAAAAGCATTTTAGGTTTATGATCCCTGCCTGAGAAAATAATCAACCTTATTGTCATCAGGTATGAACTAATACTGCACTACCTACTTTATATCAGGCATTCTTAGTCCTTCTGCATTAATTGCCTTAAATCTCACAACCACTCTTGGGTGGGTCCTGTTACAATCCCTATTTTACAGAGGAGTCGCCAAAGCATAAAGTTCAATTAATCATGGTCACACAATTTATAAAATATGAAAAGTCGGAACTCAACCCTGTCATCAGGCTCCTGAGCCAAGGATTTCAGCAAAAATATCACAATGTTGCTCATGAACAAAAGCCCTAAATGTATCACCCCACCTAAAGGATGCACTTTTGCTAATTATTTCTGGTTTTTCAAAGACTGATTCTGTTCCTACAGGTTTCTCCATAGGTATGTTTCTGGCTTTTAACTACTATTAATATAACCAATATTTTGGACCCTTAGAATATTAGCTGCTCTCCCAGAAATGATGAAGGAAATACAAAGTCAGACACCCGTGAATATATGCCCCATGCCTTATTATCTTGCTGCCCAGATAAAACATTTTTTTGCAACCATTGAGACCCCACACTGGTTGAGATCAACAGAATGATCATCTGTCCAGCGTGATTAAAAATATCTGGTATTTCATTCATAATGTTTCAAAGAGTAAAATAATAAATCTAGCATGCATGATAGTACTTCTCCCTAATAGTCCCTGCATCAAAATACTCAGGGAGATTCTCCACCGCCAGGGTGAGGGACAGAGATACGATTCAGTCCCAGGGGCTGATGTTAACATCCATGCAGGGTGGGTGAAAAGATGAGGACACGAAGAGGACAGCTGCATGCCACCATGGCCAGATGCCAGAAAAAGCCAGGAACCATGGCCTCCAGGAAATGGGGTGGGGGGGGGCAACACCACCCAAGCAAACCAAGGACAGGAGAGATTTTCTCTGGGTGAAGAAAAGACTGGTGGGAAAATGAAAGCCCAGGCCTGCACCTCATATGGGTTTAGAGCCCGAACATACAGTCCCTTAGAGGTGCAGAAAACTCTACAATGAGAGTGTAATAGAAACCTGGCACTATCCCAGATGTGTTTGGCAGAAGCAAATGTAGCATCATTCTGAAGAGAAACTCCCAAAATCCAAACCACAAGGAATTTTCACAGGGAAAAAAAAAACAAAACAAAACAAAAAACAAGCTACATGAAAATAACCTCACATTCTAAAGTCATAAAATTCATGAGGAAACAATGGCTTAGGAGACATGAATTCTCAGACCAACGAAACATGAGCAGTATAAATAAATATTTTAAAAGTGCATAACACTTAAGATAAACACTTTAAACCTTAAAACTCAGGCTCTTTGGGGTAAAGTATATATTTTTTGCCATTTGTTGCATTTTTTTCACTTTCAACATAATATAAACATTAAATCTTCAGAGACATTTATCACTAAAGAAAAATTTATTTTGAAATCTGATTTCTTTAATGGAAGTTTAAAAAAATGCCTTAGAAAAATAATAATTGGAATACTCCTTTCCTGTGTTATCCTTACCCACCCCGGGACTAATTCAAGTTGACCTTGAAGATTTTTTATTCTTACTTAGAAATGACTGACTCTAATCAAAGTAGGGTGCTCAATTTCACTTGGCACTTAGATCGACACACTATGAAAAGGAAAGTCATGAATGTTAGGACAAAAAAAAAAAATCCCTTTTGTCTTTCTCTGAGCAAATTGGCAGAGAAAGTTATTTTTAATTTAAAATGTAATACTTTTGTGCTAGTCTTCTCAACCTAGGCACTAAAATTTGCCATTCTTACAAGCATTTATATAAAAGTCCATGCTATGTTACCTTTGTAATCACTTAGTATATACCCAGTGTAACTTTACCCTGTGTTTATCTGCATAAAATTCTAGGCCTGCTTCTCAGGTTGCAGGACAGGACTGAGGATAGTTATTACCAGCTAAACAAAGCATAGAGATAGCATTCAAAGTCAAGACTATCATGGTACTAAGTTCTCCAAATGGTGAGGATGTACAGAGAATAGCAGTGTCTAAGGCTTAAGGAAGTGATTAAAGTTCAAGAGCTGTAGGAAAAATCTAAGCCAAAGATGAAAATGAGCATGAGTTATCAGGAGTTTCAATAAAACACAAAATACCATGTCAGATCACTGGGAGGCCAGGGCCACTGAATTTGATGACTGGAAAATCACTGGAGACTCTGATTAAACAAGAAAAGTTAGGACATTTACAGATAAGAGAACAATGAGTTGATAAGGAAATGGAAGCAATTAGTAGAAAGCATTCATTCAAGAAATTTAGCAGAGAATAAGAATATGATGGTGTCTATGAGAAGAGCAACAGGGTCACAAGAAGGTGGCTCAGAAAAGAGAAAGCTAGTTTAGAAAGAATGGTATAAAAGTAGATCAGCAAAAGCTAACCTTACTTCAGGAAGAAGTATCTAAGGTTGCCTCCTTTGTATATTCAACCCAAAAATGGAGGAAGAGGGCTACCACTGAGGAAAAAAGACCACTCTTCATTGGTGACATTCTCACAGATGTTAGGGCATCTTTTTTTTTCCCCAGTTTTTATTTAAGTTCCAAGTAGTTAATGTACAGTGTAATGTTAGTTTCAGATGTACAATTTAGTGATTCAACACTTCCATACAACACCTGGTGCTCAGAGCAAGTGCACTCCACAATCCCCACCACCCATCTCCCCTCTGGTAACCATCAGTTTGTTCTCAAGAGTCCGCTTCTTGGTTTTCCTCTCTTTTATTTCCCCCATGATCATCTGCCTTGTTTTTTAAATTCCACATATAAGTGAAATCATATGGTATTTGTCATTCTCTGACTTAATCCGCTTATTATTAATTCTCTCTAGATCTATCCATGTTGTTGCAAATGGCAAGATTTCATTCTTTTTTATGGCTAAGCAATATTCCTGTATATGTGTGTGTATACATACCACATCTCCTTTATCCATTCATCAGTTGATGGAATCGGGGATGTTTCCATAATTTAGCTACTGTAGATAATGCTGCTATAAATACCGAGATGCATGTATCCCTTCAAATTAGTATTCTTGTATCCTTCGTGTAAATACCTAGCAGCCCAGTTGCTGGGCTGTAGGGTAGTTCAATCTTCAACTTTCTGAGGACCCTCCATGCTGTTTTCCTGAGTGGCTGTACCAGTTTGCACTCCCACCAACAGTGTAAGAGGGTTCCACTTTCCTCCACATCCTCGCCAGCACTGTTTCTTCTATTGTTAATTTTAGCTATTCTGATTGGTGTGAGGTGATATCTCACTGTGGTTTTGATTTGTATTTCCCTGATGATGAGTGATGTTGAGCATCTTTTCAAGTATCTGTTAGCCATATGTCTTCTTTGGAAAACGTCTGAGGAGAAGAGATTGTTCTTCACTAGGAATGTTCTCAGAGATGTTAAGACATCTTAAGAGAACACTCAGGGCTCCTGTAAGAGATGAGTGATTGTTATTCAGGGATTGTTTGTATACCTCTGTGATGAGGAGACGCTGGGAATTCTGTGAGGAGTCCAGAAGATCCCACTGAAGAGAGACAACAAGCTATGTGGTAGACCACTGCCATATACCTCTAGTGGCCTGCCCTCTGGATACTTAAGAATAAATAAAACTAACATAAAAGATAGGGACCACCCATAATCATCTGCCTTAGGGGTCCTGGGATCAAGCCTTATATCGGGCTCCCTGCCTAGTGGAGAGTCTACTTCTCCCTCTCCCACTCCCCCTGCTTATGTTCCCTTTCTCGCTGTGTCTCTCTCTGTCAAAGAAATACACAAAATCTTTGAAAAATAAAGCGCCAGCTACAAGGAATGACTGAGGTCCATAAGCTTGGCTAGCAGGATATGGTCTTAAAACTAACTTTAGCAACCAAAAAATAAGGCCTTCTCATTATTTACAAAGCAAGAAATGCTAAGACAGGGAAAAGTTATCTAGAGTTACTCTCACCCAAACACATAAACAAGTAAGAAAAAAAAAGTTTAAAAAGCAAAATATAATATAATATACTTCTTTTTATATACTCTCTGGAAAGTATTATCATAAGTACCTTCATATTTGGGGGGGCAGAAGAAAGAACCTCAGTTAAAAAGATTTCTACAAAGTTCAGATGCACAGAGGGGGCACAAGAGTATGTGCTTATGTTAGAAAACTAAATCTGATTGTTGCCAGAGGGGAAAGGGGATGGTCAAAATGGGCAAAAGGGAGTGGGAGACACAGGCTTCCAGTTATAGACTAAGGAAGTGTTGGGAAGAAAAGGCACAGCACAAAGCATACAGTCAATGGTCCTGTGACGGCCCTGTACGGCGACGGAGGGTGGCTACTTGGGGTGAACACAGCATACTGTATAAACTTGTCCAATCACTATGTTGTACACCTGAAACATATATACCGCGTGTAATACCATGCGTCAGCTACGCTCAAACAAAACAAAACAAAACAACTGGGAAAGACGTCAAGAGAAAAGAATGGCTCTAGTCATCTCCTCTAAAACCAAAATAATAATTATGAGGCATTACCAGCACTAAACTAGCTATGTCCAGAAAGAAAGAACAAACGGGGGGGGGGGGGGGGTAGAAAACTAAATCCACAAGAATGACAGGAGGCACAAGAGATACATCATACTTGGCCTTAAAGGAGAGCAAAACCTGAGGGTCTGTTAACACTAAGGACTCAAGCACAAGAATTAGTATAATACGCAAAGGCATGACAAGGATTAAAATGATGACTTCTGTAGAACACATATGATGAGATTTGTTGTTGTTTTTAAGCATGGTTATAGTGTATATTTTAAAAACTAAAGTATATCACACCCTTATCTCACTTTATTTTTTTTTTTTTTAATTTTCAGGCTAATCTATCCTGCACGCGGAGTCATTTCTGAGCCATTGGCTATTAATGTCAAGAGTCTTTTACCATCTTGGAAGACGTCTATGACTGATATTTGGATAATAATATTTTGTGCCAGGCCACCTTTGTTTAACCTTGTCTATTTGATTTAATTTTTTAGTGGTTGTTCTGAAATATAAACACGGGTTGTTCAAAAATTAGTTACCTGAGAACAAACCGATGCTTCCTAAAAACGACCCCCCCACACCAAAAAATGGGTTGCTCTGTAAAAGCACAGACTTATTTGTCCACATTTTGCCAGCCAGAGGCTGAATATATTTAATATCAATATGCATGGGTGAAAACTCAAAAGGTAGCCAACAGCTCACCCATTGAGACTAAGAGATAAAACCCAATCTGGGGCAATGGGGTAGCTCAGCTGGATAAGTATCTGACTCTTGATCTCAGCTCAGGTCCTGATCTCAGCATTTTGAGTTCAAGCCCTGTGTTAGGGTTTCTTTCTTTTTTTCTTCCTTTCTCTCTCTCTCTCTTTTTTTTTTTTTTTTTTTTTTTTTTAAGTAGGCCCAGTGTGGAGCCTATCTAAAAAAATAAATTAGAATATAAAATAGGGGCGCCTGGGTGGCTCAGTGGGTTAAAGCCTCCGCCTTCAGCTCAGGTCATGATCCCAGAGTCCTGGGATCAAGCCCCGAATTGGGCTCTCTGCTCAGCAGGGAGCCTGCTTCCTCCTCTCTCTTTCTCTGCCTGCCTCTCTGCCTACTTGTGATCTCCCTCTGTAAAATAAATAAAATCTTTAAAAAAAATATGTAAGGGCATACATAGGTTTTCCAGATCCTCTAAGAATGTATGTTTAAAATAGTGGAGTATAGTATGTATAGTTGTTACATGAATAGCTTCTGAAGGCAGAAAAAAAGGGGTTGAGCTCTGGATTTTCCAGTTCCTAGTTCTGTGACTCAAACAAGTTGCTTTATCTTTCTAAGCCTTAATTTCTTCATTAATAAATATGTAGATAATACCCGCTTATGAGGTTTCCATGAAATTTAACGTTTAACTAGAATGAGTTTGCTTTACCACAGGAGATTGAAAGAGAATCACGTTACTGTATTTCTTTTTTTTTTTTTTTAATTCTATTTGTCAGAGAGAGAGAGGGCGAATGCATGCGTGTACAAGCGGGGGGTGGCAGGCAGAGAGAGAAGCAGGCTTCCCACTGAGCAAGGACCCTGGGATCATGACCTGAGTTGAAGGCAGATGCTTAACTTACTGAGCCACTCAGGTGTCCCACGTTATTGTATTTCTTAAACAGATGCAAAAAGTTCAATCTGGCTAGATGTCCAGATGCCCAGTATCAATTCCTTTTTCTTTTAAAAAGATGATTTAAAAAAAAAATTGTGGTAGAGTGATGGTATCAAGGGGAAGATTTTTTTTCCTGGGGGCTTGTATAAGAATCCCAGAAGAAGAATACAATTCTGACAACCTGGTCATGGGTCTTTAGCATAGGCAGGCTACCACTGGGTTCTTCAAATTGCAGGCCCATAATAGCATGAAGGATTTCCACTCTATTCTTGCTAGACATATGCTCAAATTTCCTTTGGTTTGGTTTTCAGAGTTACAGCCCTTAAGGCTTAGATCCCAGAGTATCCATGTGTGTCATTTGCCCCCAAGAGAAGTCCTGCCATATGCAAACCTGCTATGTTGGAGATGAGCATTGAACCTCCCCACTTGCTAAAGACCATCCCCATCTTTTTTCTCTCAGAGAAGGCACACCAGAGATGAGACTCTTGTTCCTCTCACATCCCACCATCATTCTTTCTTCCTCAAAGTAAATAGAGCCTAATACTCTTCCATAAATCTGTGTTCCTCCCAGAAGCTCAAGGTTTTCTTCAGGGCTCCAGACTGAGATGCAAAAGTTCGGCCATCCTTTCTCTAAGTGTATGTGCAGAAAAGAGTGACCCCATCAGATCTCAGACTGCTATCCATGGAAAGGCTTGTTTGCCAGGTTGGTTTTTGAATGGCATTTGGTTGCTTGGATTTCTGGAGTGTTCTGGTCATTCTGTAATTCCATAATTTATAGTAGAGTAGCTCAATGGGCTTCACCTGTTTGTGCAAACAACATGGTTTATGTGGAACACCTGCTTTACTTCTCAGAGTCTCAAATTCTGGCAGAACCCTAGAGGATTCTTTGTGATGTCTTTGTGACCAGTGTCCAATAAAAATGTTGGGCCCTGGGTCTCTCATAAGTTTCCCTGGTAGACCGAACTACACACACATGTTGCAATTTGGTAGTGGAAGAATTTTTTTTTTTTTTTTTTTTTAATTCGTGAGAGACAGAGGCAGAGGGAGAAGCAGGCTCCCCACTGAGCAGAGATTCCCGATGAGGGGTCGATCCCCAGACTCCAGGATCATGACCTGAGGCAAAGGTAGACACTTAGCCTACTGAGGATGTCTTTGTGACCAGTGTCTAATAAAAATGTTGGGCCCTGGGTCTCTCATAAGTTTCCCTGGTAGACCGAACTACACACACATGTCGCAATTTGGTAGTGGAAGAATTTTTTTTTTTTTTTTTTTTTTTTAATTCGTGAGAGACAGAGGCAGAGGGAGAAGCAGGCTCCCCGCTGAGCAGAGATTCCCGATGAGGGGTCGATCCCCAGACTCCAGGATCATGACCTGAGGCAAAGGTAGACACTTAACCTACTGAGCCACCCAGACACAGCAATGATGGAGGAATTAATTCCTGTGTGACTCTTTTAGAAGGCAGCTATGCTAACCACTAGACCACCAACGCTCCTCCTGTGTGACTCTTTTGGGAGAGAACTGCTGGAAGCTAGTACCTGGTTACTTTCGGGCTTCACTTGTGCCTTTTCCATTTGCTCATTTTTTTTTTAATATCTTTTTGCTTTAATAAGTATAGCCATGAAAACAACTGTCTGCTGAGTCCTGTGAGATCTCCTAGTGCATCAGTAAAGCTACATGTGGTCTTGAAGACCCCTTACACATAGAGGAATAGGGAAATTAAACTTTTAATATTTCCTACAATTTTTATACCAGTAACAACAATAAAACCAAGGCAAAATGCATGTCTTTGTTACAGAAAGTTAAATGAAATGTGAAGGGTCATTAATCTAAAGGAAGTCTCTCTAAAGGGGGTAACCCTTGGTAATCCCCTCATTCCTAATGGTTAGTTGTTACAATGTGGTAGGAAAGGTTTCCCAGAAAAGGGAACCCTTGAGTTCAGGCTTATGTCTTTTTAGGGATGACATCTCTTTTTATGCAGTAGTAGAATTCTAAGGCCACGTCCATGGAATTCTACTGGAACCTGAAATTCTACTTTTTGCTGTAGAGGCTCTCCAGATGGAAACATAATGTAAGAATACTTTTTAAAAATTCTATTGGCTTTTCTTTTTGATATTATTGGAGCTCTTTGCTGTTTTAAATATTTTTCTGAAAACGTGATGTATGCGTCTGTATGTTTGTGTGCCTCGAAGCTTCAGGAATTGGCACAGTTAAAGAGATCCATTGAATAAATAAAGAATGAAAAGTTATAAGGACAATTGGGGCATTGTTGGATCTGTGTTGCATTTTGCTAAGAAGCATATCAGACTTTTCAAAAATAATACCAAACCGAGATGAAAGCTCATGGTTGAATATATGGGAAAGTTATCAAATTACATTTTATTTGGTTTGGTTTTATTTTATATTCTTTTTTTAAAAAATATTTTATTTACTTATTTGACAGAGAGAGATCACAAGTAGGCAGAGAGGCAGGCAGAGAGAGAGAGGGGGAAGCAGGATGACTTTGAAAGATTTTTCATAGAAATTAATTCAAAAACAAAAATAAAAAAATCCTTAACTGGGGTGCCTGGGTGGCTCAGTGGGTTAAAGCCTCTGCTTTCGGCTCAGGTCATGATCCCAGGGTCCTGGGATCGAGCCCCGCGTCGGGCTCTCTGCTCAGCAGGAAGCCTGTTTCCTCCTCTCTCTCTGCCTGCCTCTCTGCCTACTTGTGATCTCTGTCTGTCAAATAAATAAATAAAATATTAAAAAAAAAATCCTTAACTGAATCAAGGACAGTCACATATATAAGGTAAATATGACTAAATATAAATTCTCCCACTTCAAACCACTTCTAAATTCACATTATTTTAGACATTGAGGAAACTAACAGCTAAAAATACTCTGACATAGCTCAAAAATGACAGTTTTTTTTTCTTTTTCTTTTAGTTTGGTTTGGTTTTTGCTGCTGTTGTTTTAGATTTTTCCAGTTTAAGCAGATGGAATCTGCAAAGAACTGAATGTTTATGATGCCTAATGTGATTATGACAAAGAATATGACATTTCCTCACCCTCTCACTCCACAGTGAGGAACAGAATAGGAAAATAATGCATAAGTAATGAAAACTAGGGAAGGATATGATGTACATGCCACAAATATCTGGATTTTCAACTAATACTTTCTACTAAATATATCATAGATGAGACAATGGACAAAGAGCTACATCACATCCCCTCTAATGTCCTAGTGAAAGAAGATGAGTAAGATGACAGGATGAAAGCACGACTCTCGCATAACCACACCTCTGTCCTTAAAGGAGAGCTGAGGCAGTTGGAATGAGAAAGGCAAGCAGAGCTTATTGAAAGCTATGGGAGAACTTCATGGCCAAACTGAGGAGCATGTGAGCCCCGTAATCCCTTGGCATAAAACTGACTACATGTTCCCAGCTGCTGGCTGCCAAGCGATACATGTAGAGAAACTCTTCTGGACAGAGAAAAGACCATCTACCGCAACCACACCTGAGCTTCTGAACCCTCGTGTCTGAAGTTCTAGAGTTCTGATCTAGAAATCTGATCTGTTAGTTGAGGATCAACTAACAATATGAAACTTCACCTTCATTTTCATGCAGGCATAAAGTATTCAGAAATGGACATGGATTACTTACCAAACTCACTAGTGGGGACACATGCAGACTTCATTCTGCATGTAAAGCCAAATATATAATTTTTAGAAAGTATTTATTTGAGAGACAGAGAGAGCAAGCACAAGGGGCAGAGGAAGAAGCAGGCTCCCTGCTGAGCCAGGAGCTAGATGTGGGACTCGATCCCAGGACCCTGGGATTATGACCTAAGCCAAAGGCAGGCACTTAACTGATGGAGCCACCCAAGTGTCTCATGTATTCTTTTTTTTTTAATTTTGAGTATATGATGAAGTTCAAATGAGAGATCACTGTGCAGAATCACAACTAATGATTTCCTGGCTAACGACTTCAAGGAAACCCTAAATTAGTATAGATAATGTATTTTTTAAATATTTTGAGTCTTCAACAAGTTTCAAAAAGATATTGTGCTCATGAAACTGCACTAGTCCTTATAAAAAATACATATATATCTGAAATCATGTAAAACTACACATAAAAGGAAACATTTAGTGAAAATTTTTAAATGGAATGAAAGGAGAAAATGTAAAACTGGCTAACATAAAAACAGCATATTAGTGAAGTAGGAGACAAGCTCAAATTTTTCTTAAACGTTTTAAAGAAGATAGAATAGAATGAAAGAAAAGAGTTATACAATTGCTAAGAGAGAAATATTAAGAATTCTCACTGCATGCACAAAACCATGTATCAGCTAGCTCATCATGATCTCGGGGTCGTGAGCTGGAGCCCCATGTCAGGCTCTGTGCTCACAGGGTCGTGAGCTGGAGCCCCATGTCAGGCTCTGTGCTCAGTGGGGAGTCTGCTTGAGATTTTCCCTCTGCCTCTGCCTCTCATCCCACAGTTTCTTCTCTCAAATAAATACATAAATCTTTTTTTAAAATTGCAACTTTTGTATCAACATGGACAGGACTGGAAGAGATTATGTTGAGTGAAATAAGTCAAGCAGATAGAGTCAATTATCATATGGTTTTGCTTATTTGTGGAGCATAAGGAATAACATGGAGGACATGAGGAGATGGAGAGGAGAAGTGAGTTGGGGGAAATCAGAGGGGGAGATGAACCATGAGCGACTGTGGACTCTGAGAGACAAAGTGAGGGTTTTGGAGGGGAAGGGGATGGGAGGTTGGGTGACCCTGGTGGTGGGTATTATGCAGGGCAATTATTACATGGATCACTGGGTATGGTGCATAAGCAATTAATTCTGGAACACTGAAAAGAAATTTTAAAAAACAAATAAAAATTTAAAAAAATAAAAATAATAAAAATAAAAACAAATTAAAAAATTTAAATTTTTTTTTAAATTGCAACCAACTGAGGTAATGGACATGTTAACTAACCTTACTGTCGTCATAATTTGGCAAATGTGTGCATTTTAAATCATCATGTTTACACCTTAAACAGTTTTACATGTCAATTGTATCTCAACAAAGTTGGAAGAAAATTACAAACAACTACCTATTATCCAATGGTTTAACTTATTGTGGTTTGTTTTACTTTCTTTCTCAGAAGATTTTTACATTTTTACAGACTGACTATTGCAAATAACTCTGTAATAAATAATTTTGGACATAGATCTCTATCTGCATCTGTGATTATTTTATTAAGGTAAATTCCTACCTGAGTCAGAAGGAAAATTTTAATTAGAAAATTAATTTTAAAATTTAATTATAAAATTAATTTTAAAATTTAATTATAAAATTAATTTTAAAATTAAGTAATGAATTAATTGTTTTCTAGAAATGCTTTAACTTTTTACATGTAAATGGTATGAATTATTTTGTGTATATATATATACACATATATATATGCATATGTACACTTGACCCATGAACACTACAGGGGATGAGTCCCCCAAGCAGTTGGTCCCCCAAGCAGTTGGTCCCCCAAGCAGCTGGAAATTTGAACATAATTCTAGACTCCCCCAAAACTTAGCTAATAGTCTACTGTTGACTGGAAGCATTACCAAAAATATAAACATTCAAATAACACATACTTTGTATGCTGTATTATATACCGTATTCTTACAATAAGTAAGCTAGAGAAAGGAAAGTGTTAAGAAAAGCATAAGGAAAATATATTTACTGCAGTTTAATGCAAAAAGGTCTGCATGTAAGTAAACCCACCAAGTTCAAACCCCTGTCTTTCAAGGTCAACTATACATAAAAAATAACAGGGACTTTAAGTTGGGTGACCTTCCCTCAGTCAGGTGACCTTCCCTGGTTGGACTCTACAATTGGGCGGGCCTGCTGGGTGGGCTCCCTGGTCCAGAAGAACTTCTGGCTATTTTCTACCATAAGGTGGTGTCACTAGCTGAACTCTGCAATCACCACTGATGGGATGGGGTCACTAGCTGTATACCCTAGCAGCATGGTGGCAATGTTTCGACTGTGTGACTGGGCCTAGCTATAAGCTGGACTCCACAATCTCTCATGGTCAGGTGGGTTCTTGGGCTGTGTTCTTTGACCACATGGTACCACTGGTTGGACTCCTGATTTAGGCAAGGCCACAGGCAGGGCATTGTGGTTGAATAGGACCACGGGTTAGGCTTTCCGATTCTGTAGGTCACTGGCTTTGCTCCACTGTAGGGTAAGTTCACTGGCCTGGCTACCTGGTCAGGAATGGTCCACAGCTGTATCCCACAGTTGAGTAGGGCTAGAGATTGTGTTCTGTAACCGGTCCAACTCCCTTGGTGCATAAGCCATATCCTAACCTCCAGAATTGGGACAGGGTCTCTGTCTGGGCTCCCTGCCAGGCTCTGTTCAGCAACCCAGGAGGGCTACAGGCTGGTCTCCACAAATAGGTCTTCAGGCTTAATTCCCCAGCTTTCTGGTAGCATGCGGTGGTCTTTCACTGTACCCAGGATTACATTTCAGGCTATGTGATTATACGGGGCCAGAGACTATTCTTTTTTTTTTTTTTTTTTTTTAAGATTTTATTTATTTATTTGACAGAGAGAGATCACAGTAGACAGAGAGGCAGGCAGAGAGAGAGAGAGAGAGAGAGAGGGAAGCAGGCTCCCTGCTGAGCAGAGAGCCCCATGCGGGACTCGATCCCAGGACCCTGAGATCATGACCTGAGCCGAAAGCAGCGGCTCAACCCACTGAGCCACCCAGGTGCCCCGCCAGAGTCTATTCTTAACAGTTGGGGCAAGGCTGCAGCCTTGCCACCCTGTCCTAGCAGGGCTGTAGGATGGAATCGAAGGCTGCCGGGGTTCCTCGACCTCCTGGATGGGAGAGATTGGAGCGCACGCTCAGAGGCCACACGGGGCCACTGGCGGCCTCGGGCTGGGATCTCTGCTCGGTGGCGTCATTCCAAGCAGCAATGCAATCCACCCAGACCTGAGCACTGGGTGTCCTAAGGCTGCTCCCTTCCCTCTGGGGCAAAGCCCCAGCGATTCCCCCAGGGATACTCCCAGTGAGCCTGCTGGGGGGCGGGGGTGGGAAGGGCATCCCTAAAGGCTGGGCGAGCTTGATGTCCACCTCTGGCTCTCTGTTGGCATTGGAGAAACAAAACCAAAAACCCTGGGCCCGGCTCTGGCCCTGAGTCAGTCTGCGCCCCGGGAAAGCACGAGGCGATGAGCGTGTGGCCCCTCCTCTTACCCTTCCCACATGGTCCTTTGTCACAGGGGTGGAAGTATGGGGTGCTCAGGCCATGCCCCTGGTGCTGGGATCCTCATAGTCCTGCCTCCTTTGCCGGCATGGCTGCTCCTTGGTCTTCCGGGGGGCACCTGACCTCACCGTCAGGTGAGGCGTCAGGCTCCGTCGGTGTCGCAATCCTGATGACGTCATCGCGAGACCTGGGTGGTCCTTTAAAGCGATGTTTTTGAATGGTATTTAGGACATTGGACAGTGCCTTTCTATAATGTCCAACGGAGAAGGATTTCTAGACTGGAAACAGAAGCAGGATAAATCACTGAAATATTAGCTGTGCTTGTCTCAGGATATTGAGTTTACAGAGTTGTTTATAGTCATAGTCTCTGAGTGTCTAAATTTTCCATGAAATGTGGAAAGAACGTTTTTATAATCCAAACATTGTGTATATATATGTATATATAATCACCTATATATGTATATTTATTGTAAAATCAAAATATTTTTTCAACTTGGAGCAGCTTCCATCATTTTTAAAAGATGTCCCAAGCAGCACCTTTAAAATGTTGAAAAAATAATAATAATAATAATGTTAAATGCTCTTTTCCCCATGCACCTATAGGTAGAACTGCATATTGTATATCTGTAAATATTTTATGCTTTTTTTATATACAGTCTGTTACCTCTGAGAATAAAATAGTGTCTGAGCTCCACATTTCCCTTTAAAGGACAAGAAAGATCTCCTAAGTTCATCTGCATGGAATGGTATGTAATACACAAGGATTACTTCATGCTATGAATCTGTTGAGTTGAGTTTGGGATAAATTACAGAATTTTCTTTCTGCAAAAGCAATTTTTCCCAAACCTAGCTTTTATCGATGTTCACACTGTTCTTATTTTCTGTTCATTTAATGGTAAATTACCAGTTTATCTGAAAGCAATAATAGACTAACTTTTCTTTTGATTCTTCGTAAGGCAATTTTTTTTTTTTAAATTACAGTTTGGAAAATAAATGAAAAAGAGTGCCCCTCTGACTCTCCCAAGTAGTTTTCATGTTATTACTTCTTCTATTCTCATTCCCCTAACCAAAACAGTGTCCCCATGTTGTTTATTTCCATGAATGCAGTGGGCTCCAATTATAGGAAGATGTCAATGAATAATAGAAATATTAGGCTTTTAGCTCACTATGACAGAAAAGGCATGTGCTGTCAAAACTATGATAGATCTCAAATTGGAAGGCAGGCTTCTCCACCCCACACCCGCATCCTGCTCTGAATCCTACTTGAATTTAAAATCAGTATCACAACTGGAACAGACCTTATTCTGGCTTATTATAAGCCAAAACCTCTCAAAGAGATTAGAGATCAGAGAAGGTGTGTGTACACCACAATCAAATCACTTCTTCACAAAGCTATCAAGTAGACAGAGGACTGCCTTTTTTTAGAAGAAGCCATGGACATCCAGGTGGGGTCTCAGTAGGTAGGCATCTGTGCTAGGGATACTGCAGAATCAGGATAAGAAGTCAGTTGAAGGTCATTTTCCTAAGGAGGAGCCATTAAACAGAACCAAGCAAAATACACATTCGTCATCTTTTAGCTAGAAACTTACACCTACCCTCCCCAACAAGAATATCTACGTAGGGAAACAATTGCTACATTGAGAACAGTCTCAGTGAGCATATAGTCAGTGCATCAGGAACTGATTGGATTGGATGATCACTGGGGCACAAGAATCATCAGTCTATGCTTCTATCTCCCCTGTAGAAAAACACCCACAGAGTCAACTAGTGAGTGGTCTCTTCCTATGTTAGCTAAGCGGAAGGAAAATATAAGTACATCTGGCCCTTTGGACTAGCCTATCCAGACGGTACATGTTGGAGTCCTTTTTTAAAACTTGAATTATAACTGAGAATCAATGAATTATATTGATTTTTAGCATACATCTTGATGAACTCTGATAATCTTATAATCCCATATAATTTCCACTTCAACCAGGAGAATGATTGTATCAATGCTAAGAAGTTTCCTCATGCGTCACTCCAGGCTGTTACCCTTCCCACACACAGGCAATCATTTATTCTGACTTCTGTGACCACAGATTTGTTTTCCCTGTCCTTGAAATTCACGTATTGGGAATTATACTTATAGCCTTTATATATCTGACTTCTTTTGTGCAACTGAATGCTTTGAAGTTCATCTGGTGTATTGCTTTTTTCAAAAGTTCATTTCCTTCAACTGGTGAATAATATTCCCTTTTGTGTATATGTATCACAATTTGTTTATCCATTTTCCTGTTGGTGGACATTTCCTTTGCTGCCAGTTTTTGGTATTATGACTAAAGCTTCTACAGATACTTTTGTATAAGTCTTTTTGTAGACAGATGATCTCGTTTCTCTTGGGTAATTCTTAGGAATGGAATTGCTGGGTCATAGGGGAAGTGTCTATTTAACTTTATAAGCAACTGCCAAACAGTTTTCCAAAATAGTCATACAATTTCACACTCCTACCAGTAGTGCATCAGAGTTCCGGCACTTTCATATCTTTGTCAATACTTGGCATTATCTGTCATTTTAATTTTAGCCACTCCAATGGGTGTGTGGTACTATCTTCTTATAATTATAACTTCATTTTCCTGATGACTGATAGATAGAGTCCCTTTTCATGTGTGTTTTGGCCATTCCTTTATCTTCTTTAAAGTAGTGTTTTAGTCTTCAGTGCATGTCTTCACTGAGTTGGTTTTCTTTACATTGTTGAGTGGAAGCAATTGTCAGATATATGTATTGTGTTATTTTCTCCCCATCTATGGTTCCTTTTTTTATTTTACTAATAATTTTTCATTTGAGGAGAATGAGAACAATGTTTCAATTTTGATGAAGTCCTGTTTACTACTTTTTTCTCTTATGAGTGGTGTCTTTTGTATGTCTTCTATATTTTTTTAAACTTCTAGTTGCGATTTAGTTGGGGTAAACCTTAATTAGTCTTGTTAAACTAAAGGTTTATTAAAATATGATTGATAGCTGCATAGTATTTTACCACATAAATTTTCTGTGGAAATATACTCCGTTTCCATTTTTCATCAAAATAAACAACACAATGGTGAACATTCTTTCATTGATTTCTCTGATCAGTGCTCTCTGATCATTTGTTTTTGGCAAACTTGGAGATACTGGACCAAAGGGTACATCCTTGGATACCTATTCCTAAATTGGTTTTACCAATTTGTACTCCCACCAGCAGTGTAGAAGAGTGCTCACTCCCAAGTTTAATCATATTTTCACATCCTTATTGGTTTTTTATATTTCTTGTGAATCAACTTTGCCCATCTTTCAAACATTTGGGGGGAGATTCATTACAGATAATAAACTTTTGGTTTTCTTATGTTATAATTTTTTTGAGAGTCATCATTGATATTGACTGGCAGAGGGGTTTTTGTGTTTTTTAATGTATTATTTTATGTACATTCACTTAATCGATATAGAGTGTATCATTAGTTTCAGACATAGAGTTCAGTTATTCATCAATTGCATACAACACCTAGTCCTCATTACATCAAGTGCCTTCCTTAATGCCCACCACCCAGTTACCCTATCCTGCCACTCACCTCCCCTCCAGCAACTGCTGAGTTGTAAATTTCTGTGTACATGGGGATATCAGAATTTTCCTTTATGTTTTCAGTATTAGATTCTGTCTTTGAAAGGCATTTCCAGGAACTAACTCAGGTATTGTCATAGATATGAGTGCCAAGTTCTCTCACTACCAATAGTCAATGGTGTCACCAAAGCTTAATGTAGATGATAGATAGATAGATAGATGGATGATAGGCAGACTGACTCACTGGGAAATTACTTATACCCAATGAAAACTTTCTACTCAATTTATTGGACAGCCCCAATGAGACTCACTTGAAGTCCCTGGCTTCCCAAATCAGGGGGTACCTTAATCAGATTCTCACAGGAATTATCTTCTTCTACTCTATGTAGATCACTTGGCTCCCTCTGTGACTTCTGTAGCTCCATTTCTTCTCCTCAAAAGCACCCCCAACATTCTGTAAATAATTTGTTCAAGATTTCTACTCAGCATCTTGAGGTGAGCTGACATAAAGCACTAGGAACCTTCTCTATTATGGACTGAATTGTGTGACCCAAAATTCATAGTTTGAGGCCCTGACCCCCAATTTGATGGTATTTTGTGGTGGGGGCTTTTGGAATGGGAATTAAGGTTAAGTGAAGTCATAAAGATGGAACACTAATCCAGTAAGACTGGTCTTATAAGAAGAGACACCAGAGAGCTCTCTCACCGTCCACATGCACAGAGAGGAAAAGCCATATGTAGAATCAGCAAGCCAGAAACTGTGGCTTTGCCAAAAAACAGCCCTCCAGCATCTTTATCTTGGACTTTCAGTCTCCAGAACTGTTAGAATATAAATTCCTGTTGTTTAAGTCACCTAATCTGTAGTATATAGTTATGATAGCCCTAAAAGACAAATATATTCTCCAATAAAATCCCTCTGTGAGTATCCTTGCTTATATTCTTGATGTGGGTAATGGACTCAGAGTTACCATATTTGTTTTGAATATCAATCATTTGAAATTCTCCATGGATGATCTACAGCCTGTCTTTAGAGTATAAATACAGTACTTAGCATCCTGCCACACATCAATTAGCTTCTTAGACTCATGCAGATTCACTCCTGGTGCTACGAAGGACCAGCCTTTCCAAAAGCCCTTGGATACAAATACTGAAACAAAAGAAGTCTGTTTCTAAGGGGAAAATACGGCAATAATGTTAGGTAGGCAGCCAGAAGAGTCTACCACAATGTGATATTTACTGGTGGCTTTAAGGGAAAAAACCGACTGAAAATACAGAGCTGCTCAAGCTAAATTCTTGATCCCATTTAATAGCCAGACTCTCAATCATGTGTAGGATCACCTTCTTGTGCACAGACTTAAGAGGAAATCTCCTAGTCTAAGCATCTGTCTTTTTTTGCCTTTTGCCTTTCTTCCCTTGAAGTTCTTCTAACAATCCACAGCTTAAGATGAAGGAGGAAGAACAAAAGGAAATAAAAGGTGAGACACTTTTGGCAAGTCCTTAGTGCCTTTAAAACACCCATTCCTATCTATTGGAGATCACAAAAAGCAAGAAGAAGCCAGTGTCTACGTAGTATAAGGAAGGGTAAAATAACATGTCCCTACTGGGAGTAGGAAAAAAAAAAAAAAAAAGATAAAACAGGAAATCAAGTGTGGCACCTATCCCTTCCACCCTTCCAGATGTACTCTCCACACTTTCCTACTGGGCTATTTGCTCCCAGCAAGCTGACCCCTATTGATGGTACCATGTGGCCTCCCTTGCTGTCTGGCTTTCATATTGGTCTACCAATGGTTGACAGTGGCAGGAAGGTGGGAGAAGAGAGCGATCAGAGAATTTACCCTGCTGCATCAGTCCCCGGTGATGCTTGGCCATGGCCATGTTCTCCCCAAGGTGGCAGCGCTTATCACACAGACCTTCTCCCACGGCTGTAACTCCCCACCTTCTCATAACTTCCACCTCCTTTTGGCCCTGCAGGTCCGACTTTGAAATACTTCCTCACACTGTGTCAGTTCCCTTAAGCCTACCGAAGCCATTGCACCTTCTCCCTTTACTAAACTTTTCCTTAATTCCTTTGATTTTGCCATCTGTTTGCTGCAGAGGCTCTAACTGGTAACTCAAGTTACAAGTTAAGAAGTATGTATGTGATGGGGCACCTGGGTGGCTCAGTCAGTTAACATCTGCCTTCAACTCAGATCATGATCCCAGGGTCCAGGGATCGAGTCCCATATTGGGCTTTCTGCTCTTCGGGAAATGTGCTGGTCTCTCTGCTCCCCTCCTCCTCCCACTCCGACTCACCCTCTCTCCCTTCTACTCCTCTGCCCCTGACTCCCCCTGCTCCTGCACTGTATGCACGTGCTCTCTCTGAAATAAAATCTTTAGAAAAAGAAGTATGTATGTGTGGGCGCCTGGGTGGCTCAGTGGGTTAAGCCGCTGCCTTTTCCTCAGGTCATGATCTCAGGGTCCTGGGATCGAGTCCCGCATCGGGCTCTCTGCTCGGTGGGGAGCCTGCTTCCCTCTCTCTCTCTCTGCCTGCCTCTCTGTCTACTTGTGATCCCTCTCTGTCAAATAAATAAATAAAATCTTAAAAAAAAAAAAAGAAGAAGTATGTATGTGAGTTAGGGGTGGGTAAAAAGTCTGAAATGCAATGCAAAAAAATAAATCAAGTTACCAGCAATCTAAGTGCCATGCTGAGAACTTGATTTTGATAGAAGATCCAATTGGAAGAAGGAATCTCCTCTATGCTTCTTTCAGTGCACACTGAAGCCCACCATGGGATGGGAGAGAAAGGTGGTAAATTCTGACAGAAAGCACATGTAGAAGGGATTGGTAACAAGGTCAGAGACCAGTACAGACACACTGAACTCCACCACTCACTCTTCTTTCTTCTAAGACTCTGTCCTCAAAGACCCTTCACTGTATAATGTCATCCATTCTTCTCAAGCCTTCCTTCAACCATCACCTCTCAGTGGAAGAATGCAAGTCTTTTTCTACTTAAACATTCTTCTTCTTTTTTTTTTTTTAACACTATTCTTAAGTTACAGCCCCAGCTACTTGGAAATCTCCCAGCCACCCAACATTAATTCATCTGAAACTGAACATACCCTCCATGAACGCAATCAGCTCCCTCCCATTCTACCATGCTCACCACCTCATATATTTTTTCCTACCCTCCCCCACAACCCCCATATCAAAACCTGTTGCTGAACACGGAACCACTGTGTATCACACATGAAAACATGTGGGCTTCCGACTTCCTTTGCAGTCTCCTCTGCCACTCCTTCCCTTCAGTGATCTTCAACCTACTCTTGGAATCTAATACATGCCTTGCCCCTACGTTATTTTGTAAGGGCCTATTTAGCCAGAGTGATTCCATCTTGGTTAAACAGTGATTTTGTTGTTTATGGAGCAAAACTTAAACTGACCCTACCCCACCCCCTAAGAGGAATGTACTTAGAAGCAGGTCCGGGAAACCAGTAAAATATGGTCGACCAGTTCCTGATAATAGAGCCCAAATACAGGGGCTAGTCAGGTCAGGTGGAGAGATAACAGAGCCCGAATACAAGGATGAGTCAGGCCAGGTGGAGACATAGATAGACAATCACTATCTCCCTAAAGAATGGGGGCCCCCGCCTTTTGGGCACCAATTCTGACCAAGGTGATAGGCTAGTTCAAATAGCTACTATAGAGTGAATTGTAATTCAATTGGCCACCCGTGTATGACCTAGCATGACTATGCAACTTTCTCTAAGTGTTACAATCTCATTGGCCACCTCTGTGCTCAGGCTCAATCACCTGGCCTTTGCTCTATAAAAGTCAGTCTGAGAGGATGGGAGTCTCTCGCTTTCTCTCTAAGAGGCAACCCGGACTGGTTGGTTTGATTCTCTGTGCTGGCACAAAATAAAGCTTTGCTTGACCTTTGCTTTGTATCAGTCTCGCTCCTTTGATCACAGACCCTAACAATTTATTGTAATGGAAAAAACTTGCCGACCAGTCATATCTGTAAGAAGGAAATAAAAGCCCTCAAATTTTAGGACAAGTGTCAAGTTCCTTCAAATACTTGCCTCTCTTTCTTTTTCTCCAACTAAATGTTCCCTTCACCTGAATATTTGACTTACATCACTCTAACAGACTTGCACACTATTTTAATTATGTATTATATATTATCATCATGGGCCACGCATGTTTTTAATTCTTAAGTATAATATTATTACGTACAATAAAATGTATTATAATCATGATTATAAAATACAGAAGTTTTTGCCGTGCTAAATTTTGGTTTGCTTTAAAACAGGAAAAGTTCTGTTTTATGCTCTAAAGCATCTATCTTCAATAACTTCTGAACTATACCCAGTTGCATTGAATTTTCTGACATGCATATCAAATTTTCAGGCAACATTATTTTTAACATTAAACAGAGACTATCAAAAACACAAAAGCTGTGCATTATGTATCCTTCTATAACTTGGCAGGAAGTTCCTTTTAATTTTTTTTCTTTTTTTTAAAGAGAGAGCCTGAGAGGGGGAGGGTCAAAGGGAGAGGCAGACACCCTGCTGAGCTGGGAGCCTGATGTGGGACTCCATCCTGGGACTCTGAGATAACCACCTGAGCCACGACGGCAGATGCTTAACTGACGGAGCCACCCAGGCCGCCCTCCTTTTTATTTTTAACCATTGAGAAAATAATTAAACAAAACTAGAGTAAACACACAAACAATATTTAACTTAGAAATGTTGATCACATCCCCTATTAGAAAGACAAATATGTGTCTACAGTTTGAGTTAGAGGGATTTGGTGACAATACCTTTTTCTCTCCTAGACAAACTGTGCTATTCTGACAAAGAAGGCAGCATTTTGTGAGTAAAATGAAGCTACTCATGCCTGCACTGCAAGTTTAATGATGGGCACATGTATGAACTAGAGGCTCAAAAGAAAATGTTTTACAAGGATGTTTTCTGTTTTCACAGAATCATCCACAAATGTGAAGAATTATCATAATTTGGACCTAAAAGTTTCCCCTAGAAAACTCTGACAATCCTTCAGTTAGATCAATCTTCCCACATATTTTTCTAATTATTTGGGACAGCTGCATGAAAATATGTTCTTTGATTTAGCTATTCATTCTCTTAATTACCATAACTGAGTATTAACATTATAATTTCTCAAATAACGTTCATTAGATTCTCCTATAGTGACATCAACGCCTGTTTTATATTGTTCCTAAAACCCTTATTCCCTTCAGGATGGAACATTCTCCATCCTTTTATTTGTTTATAAACATAAGCGGTGGACCTCTTAATTGTTCATTTGCTTTTCAGTTTCATTTTGGTTGCCTATCCTGTCTCTAGCCCTTTCTGTTGCCAGCCTCCTATTTTCCCTTGGGAAACGTCCTTCTTCCACACCTTCAGGAGCTGTGGCCTAGGCTAGTGAAGCTGACTTTACCCGAAAACCGACGCCAAAAATGGGCGTACCACTCCAGCCTGAGAAGTCAGGTCATTGTGTAGTCACTGACGACAGTGATAGAATGAATGAATTTGAATTCACAAGAATCAGTGCAGAGTCTGGTGGGAACCCTTAGAAAAGGTGCTCTCTTCCCATCAGGGTTGCTGAACAGGAAGGCTGTGGCCCCGAAGCTTCTGAGAACCCCCCCTGAGGAGGAAACCAAAACGGGACCACAGAACCAGGCGGTGAGAAAGATTCCTGATATAATTACTTGCGAGAGATACTTTCTCTGGATTTTAAATTATTAAAGCCAATAATTTTTCTTAATTAAGCCAGTTGATAAGTCAATAAATTCTTTCCTTTTTGTAATTCAGTCAGTCTGAATTGATTTTCTGGCCTTTGCACACGGGAAGATTTGTATCTGGTGCACCAAGGATGGCCACACTCTCTTCTACTGCCTTCCTGTCTGACCAAACGTGACTGTTAAGTGTGCGCCTCCTCCTCCCCACCTCAGCAGCCATCAGAATCATGTCTTTTTCCACATCCCAGTGTAGATCCTTCATCCACAAAAGCAAGAAGCACTTTCGGGCTTTATTCCAATTACCCTCGACTTCTCTCTACAGGCCAGAGCCCTCGGCAATGTCGTTTTTTGTTCTTTTTTTTAAAATGTTGATTAACTGATCCATCCCTGAATGAGTTTCAACTCCTACTTGTTTCCCATTTCCTAAAATAGGCTGTAACTTTCTAAATCTTTTTTAATAGAAACACACAAAAAAATAGAGAAATAATTTACAAGAAAAAGTAAAAAGGTCCTGACAAGGGCTTTGACATACTGTAGTCAAAACACTGGCGATTCTAAAAGAGGCCAAGCAAATCGCTGTACAGATTGAGGAGCATTGAGAAGGGTCCCCTCACCGCCAAATTGTGTCACTTCCTTGTCTGTCCTACTTCCTTTGAAACCACCATTATTAATTCTACTATTTGAGGGTTTTTTTTTTGGGGGGGGGGTTGTTGTTTTTCTTATTATTGTTGTTTTTAAGGCGAGCTGGGTAGTAAACACCCTGGCCAGACCATGTTTTGCACACTACAAATCCAGCTACATAGCAGGACATCCATGAGCATATCCATGGAAAACACAGAAAAGAAAATATGAATGTATAAGTATCCAGAAAATCAACCACATATGGAGCTGAAAGATACCACCGTTCAGCCCTATGTAGTATGTGAGTAAAGTTTTCATTATGTGTAACTGCTATACCATCGGAAGATCCTGATTTTTATTAAAGATTTTATTTATTTACTTGAGAGAGAGAGAGAGACAACACAGAGGGAGAGAGAGAAGGAGAGAGCAGAGAGCCCAACGTGGGGCTCCATCCCAGGACCCTGGAATCATGACCTGAGCCGAAGGCAGGCGTTTAACCTACCGAGCCACCCAGGCGCCCCGATCTTGATTTTTTTAAGTAGAAGTTTTAAAAAACTGGACTAGGATTCAAAATAAATTGCTCTGCCTTGCACTGCCCTAGAAATACTGAGATGTGTAAATTTTCCTAACTTCGTTTTCTTCATCAAGCCTGTTGACAAGCGGCATTATATTATTTTTGACTTTTATCTCACTCTTCAGAAAGGATGATCGAATCAGTCTTAATAATAGATCAGTCTCATTAATAAAACCTCTGCTCTCCTTCAATTTACATGAACTTCATTATGAAAAGTAATTGGCCACACTGAATTTACGGTGGGAGTCAACTAATGCTGAATACAGAAGCACAGGGAGATTTAAGAGGAAGGCCTGTTGCAAGGTCATCCACGTGGTAAAGAAAGCTGAGTAGTCCTCAGAGAGAGACAGAGGAAAAAAACCTCTGTCTCCTTAAAAAGCACTCAACCTGAAATTAAGCCTTAAATTTTAAATAATAAATAAATGTCTTGCTAGACAGAAAAACCTAGGATCCCAAACCCAAAGGGCACAAGAAGATGGTTTTGTGACCTTGTCACTGTGTGAAATCAATATCATAATAAACGGAAACCTGTTTCCTGGCTGATTTTGCTCTTCTTCCTCTTGTAGCACCATGTTCCAGTCATGCATCCAAGGTGACTGTGGGAAGTGGGAAGTGCTGACAAAGGTTCCAGATGCCTCTCTGAGATGGAATTAATGCGAAAAGTTTTTAAATTTCTCATGGAGTCCAGAACAGACTTTTTGAGTGACTAAGTTCACTAGTGCTCTCAGATTTTTTTTTTTTTTAAGATTTTATTTATTTATTTGACAGACAGAGATTGCAAATAGGCAGAGAGACAGGCAAAGAGAGAGGAGGGAGCAGCCTCCCCGCCAAGCAGAGAGCCCGATCGATGCAGGGCTCGATCCCAGACCCTGAGATCATGACCCGAGCAGAAGGCAGAGGCTCTAACCCACTGAGCCACCCAGGCGCCCAAGATTTTTTTTTTTTTTTTTGGCACTCTCAGATTTTAATACATTATTTCTGACAGCTAGTTCAAAATGTACTATATACATATATATAATATAAATATATATAAAATATATATTTATACACTATAATACATAATTATAAGTATGTATATTATATATACTATATATCATACTAAATATATATTGTTAGGACAAGTTCTGAAGGTATTAAGAAGGTCTAGAAACTCCGATGACTCCACAAGTACTTATACATGCCTATAGTCAAACTATTCAAGTCAATTCTTTCTACGATACTAGTCTTTAAAAGATTGTTCTTTTTCAAAATAGATGGACACTGGCAACAAGCCAGACCATCCAAAAGTCAACAGAGATCTTAAGGTAAAGGATTACACTTCCAAGGCTCATGTAATTATTTCAATAAGTGCTTGAACGTGTTTACAGCATAAACAAAGGCCTGTCAATGAGTGATTGCATTCTGTTTATAGAACAGAGAATGGAGGGACACCCTCCAGCCTAAAACTCGCCTAAAAAAGCGCCAAAGCAGAGAATAAAAACAACTCCCTATGCTGAGCACTAGACCCCCATCCTGCAAATACTTTGCTATTTAATTAAGCCTGGCTCACTCTACTTTCCTGTCCAAATACCAAGAGAAAACAAGCTGAACGATTCCAGGTTGAAGATTAGAATGGGCCTCCCATAGAGACTGAGGGAAAAACCCGTTCCTCCACTGAAGATAGACCCTCAGAGCCCTAATTCAGTTTTCTTATTTATTGCTTGGCATGTCATCCTACTCCGCATAATTTATTCCAGCTGTTTCTCCCGAAAGTATGGCATTTATAATTTGCTGTGGGTCTCCAAAAGCACGCGCGCACACGTACACACACACACACACACACACACACAGTAAATTCAACAAATGTTGGGGTGCCTGGGTGGCTCAGTCGTTAGGCATCTGCCTTCGGCTCAGATCATGATCCCAGGGTTCTGGGACAGAGCCCCGCATCAAGCTTCTCCTTCTCCCACTCCCCCTGCTTGTGTTCCCTCTCGCACTGTAATAAATAAAATCTTTAAAAAAAAAAAAAAAAAAGCAAATGTTGATCACCAAGTCAAAGGAACAGATACTGCTGATACTCCAGGAAGATACAGATATGATTATCGGGTATTTGCAGTTTTAAATAATAGATGAAGTCTTGCTTTTTATGCATAGAAAGCTGCTAATGTCATGATTATACACTCAGAATGTATTACATGTCCAAGTATTAAAATATGAAGGATATAATTTCAGGATATGTTGTTTACTGAATATGCTAATCTTAATTGCCATGAAATTTGCAATTTATATCTTTTTTTTAGTCTGAGTGTGAACACATTTGATATGAATCCAGTATCACTCACAATTCTTCTTTATTTTCCAATCCTTGTCCTTAACTTTAAAAAAGATATGGAAATCTCTAATTCTGAAATCATAATTCTAAAATTAAAAGCATCAGTTAAAATTCTATCAGCTTGTTAATCTTTCGGGCAAAAGGAGAGATCACTACATTTTTGCAATCTTGGCTTTCAATACAATGATGGTTGAACTTTTATCTATTTTTTTCATTGAAATGTCCAACCTTCTTTATATGCTTAGAGGTTAAGCCATTTCTACCTTTTTAAAAAATATATTTTATTGTTTTACTTGAGAGAGAGAAAGAGAGCAGGAGCAGGGGTTTGAGGGAGAGGGGCAGAGGGAGAGGGACCAGCAGACTCCCCACTGACCAGGGAGCCCCCACACAGGGGGCTCAGTCTCAGGACCCTGGGATCATGATCTAAGCCACTGGAATGAGCCACCCAGGCCCCCCTCTATTTTTTAAAGGAAAAAAAAAAAAGAAGGAAAAGAGAGAATGAGGGTGCCTGTGTGGTAGTCAGTTAAGCACAGGACTCCTGGTTTTGGCCAAGGTCATGATCTCAGGGCTGTGGGATGGAGCCCAGCATCAGGTTTCGTGCTCAGTGGGGAGTCTTCTTGGAATTCTTTCTCTCCTTCTTCCTCTGTCTCTGCTGCTTGTGCTCTCTCTTTCTCAAATAAATAAATAAATCTTAAGAAAAAGAAAAGGAATGAGAAGGAAAAAAAAATATCAAAGTTTCCACAAACTGCAATGCTGACGCAATGAAAATAACAGAAATAATGAGTGACAAATAAAAGTTTCATGAACCTACATTGGTTGATATCTTTTCCAAGAAAAACAACATTTTTTAGAATGAATAAACCTCAGATTGCTTCAAGATGTATCTTCTCCATTAAAAATGACTAGGGACACCTGGATGGCTCAGTCAGTTAAGCATCTGCCTTCCGTTCAGGTCATGATCCCAGAATGCTGGGATCGAGTCCCCCAACAGGCTTCTTGTTCAGCAAGGAGCCTGCTTCTCCCCCTGCCTGTCCTCTCTCTCTCTCTCTCTCTCTCTCTCTCTCTGGCAAATAAATAAAATCTTTTTTAAAAAATGACTAAAAAAACAAAAAGAAGAACCAATAAACTGATGGCTCATGATAAAATAAAATAAAAGTTGTGCATAGTCCCATCACAGTCTGCCAAAATTTTTTTTTACAAATCCCTTCTTCACTCTTCTTTGTTCTCATTTGCCTTGGTTCTTGAAATCACTGACAGAGCAGGATTGGAGAGAAAAAGTACTGGCTGCAACTCTGATTGAATCTGCATAAACAAACCAATTAACTCTGTGTGAGACTGCTGGATACATGAGACACAAAATGCCCAATTAGTTCAAGCTTTATAAATTATTTTACTTAATTGCTCTGGAGATCGACTGACCTCTCAAACTTCTTTGTATAGACAAGAACTGTATTTCTAACTGAGTTAGATACCAGAAAATACAAACGACCCCGTATTCTAACCACGGCAGCCCAGTTCCACTCAACAGCATGAGAAGAGAGCAAATTCTACCATCTCCCAGTCTGAGAATGAACCTTGAATGAATGAAGCTCTAAGAGTTGGCAGCGGGGGACAGCAGCAAGGAATTGTTAACACGATTTTATTAACCTGACAATGAACTAGATATGCAACAGCCCAAGAAATCCTCAAAGAGGCACACTTAGATTTATATATTTACATAAAACCAAAGTCCCCTCCTTTTCTTGTTCTCTGCTTTGACATTATCCTTGTTGTCTAGCACTCCTCTCTTAGGGTAGTTCTACTAGCCCCTTAGTTCCATAAGCAAATTTGCTTTACATATGCACCTTTTGCATTTTAGCACTCTCATGGATGGAGTAGGGCTTGGCTTACCATGTTTAGTGACTGACTCTTCCTTCCAGACTGGTAACCCAGACTAGTTGGTTTTCTGCCAGTAGTACGAAAACAAATTATGCTTCCAGTATAACTGTGCAAAGAACTAATATGCCTTATAGACACCAGCTGTTGTTAAATAAAGCCTTCTGACATGCACTATGCTTGTGTTTTCACATCTGTTTCTTAGGACAAGTCTACCTTTTATCAGATTGTTAGAAGTTTACTTACTTCTATAATTTGTTTAAGTTGAACATATTACCATATTTTATTGTCACTTAAATTTCTAATTTTATTTATCAGCTCTAGTGGACTGGTTTCATTTTGCTAACTTTTAAAATGGAGAAGGTAATTAAAGCTCTTTTTGTTTTCATAACATTGTTTCTTTAATATTTTGCACAAATGAGTTTTACATTAGTTTCTGCTATCCAGAAGACACTCTTGAAATAGTGACATAAAATTTTAGGAGACATCATGGTCTCCTAAAGATTCAATTCTGGGCACCTGGGTGACTCAGTCATTAAGCATCTGCTTTTGGCTTGGGTCGTGGTCCCAGGGTCCTGGGATCAAGTCCCACCCAGGGCTCCCCACTCAGCAGGAAGCCTGCTTCTCCCTCTCCCACTCCCCCTGCTTGTGTTCCCTCTCTCGCTGTGTATCTCCCTGTCAACTAAAAAAATAAAATCTTTAAAAAATAAAAAGATTCAGGGCTGCCTGGGTGGCTCAGTGGGTTGGGGCCTCTGCCTTTGGCTCAGGTCGTGATGTCGGGATACTGAGATCAAGCCCCACATCGGGCTCTCTGCTCAGCAGGGAGCCTGCCTCCCCCTCTCTGCCTACTTGTGATCTCTGTCTGTCAAATGGATAAATGAAATATTTTAAAAAATAAATAAATAAATAAATAAATAAAAAGATTCAATTCAAAACATATTTATTAAGCACCTACATATAAAAGAATGTTTTTAATCTCTGCAAATACAGCAGAAAACAAACAAACCCAACACCGAAATGGTCCCGTGGTGATGAAGCTTTATATTCCAATAGGGTTGGCAATAAAATAAGTAAATAGACATCAAGTCATACAAGTGTTTTAAGAATAGAAGAGTCAAGGAGGTAGGCGAGGTTGAAGAAAATCCTCTTTACATATGGGGGTAGGGAAAGTCCTCTTGGTTAGAAAGATACTTAAGCTGAGATTTCAAAGGAAGGAGAAAACAAACTAAACACGTACATGGGGAAGAATATCCTGGATGTGAGAAGAGGCAGTGTAAAGTTCTCAGGGGCTCACAAGCGTGGTTCGTGTGCAAGGAAAAAACAAGGCAGCCAGTGTGAGGGCGTAGCTTGAAATGAAGAGGAGTCGTCTAAGTGGGAGATAGCGGAACACTAGGGCAGAGAGCTCTCCAGAGTGGAAGAGGAATGGTAAGCAGATCATGCCAATGTTTTTAGCCAGAGTATGAGTTTTAGAAATGTAAAACCCCACCTAAGATTTTGAAAAGAGAACTGATAACATGGGCCTCTCAGTTTTGTTGTTGTTGTTGTTGTTGTTTTTAAAGATTTTATTTATTTGAGAAAGAGAGAGAGAGCATGATAGAGAGGGAACACAAACACAGGGAGTGGGAGAGGGAGAAGCAGACTTCCTGCAGAGCAGGGAGCCCTTTGTGGGGCGCAATCCCAGGACCCTGAGATCATGACCTGAGTGGTTGGCAGACACTTAACACCTGAGCCACCCAGCTGCCCCTGGCCTCTCATTTTTTATTTCTGTATGGAAAGCAGGTTATAAGGATGGGGTTAAACAGAGATAAGTTAAGATGCTCTTAAAGTTCTGGGCAACAGATGAGGTACCCTGGACCAACACAGTAGTGGTGGAGGGAGTGAGAAGCAGTTTGACTCAAGCACTATTACTTTGAAGGCAGGACAAGAATTCTATGGATGGAATGCTGCACGTGAGGTATGAGAGAAAAAGAGTTACAAGGATGTCTCCAAATTTTTCCTGATCAATGGGAAGAATGGAATTGCCAGATACTAAGAAAGAAAACAGAGAGATGAGTAAAGGAAAAGAAATTAAGAATTTGGTTTTCCTATGAAGGTTCTTCAAAAAATTAAAAACAGAATTACCATATGATGCAGCGATCCCATTTCTTGGTAAATAGCCAAAGGAGATGAAATCACTATCTTGAATAGATATCTGGACCTCATGTTCATTGCAGCATTATTCATAACAGCCAAGACATGAAAACAACTTAAGTATTTGTTACAGAAGAATGGATAAAGAAAATGTGAGAAATACAATGAAATACTATTCAACCACAGAATAAAAGAAAATCCTGTCCTTTGCAACATCATAGTGTTACCCATGGTTTATGTGGTTATTATACCAAGTGAAATAAGTCAGACAGAAACACAAGTACCGTATGATATCACTTACATGTGGAATCTAAAAACAATGAAATCATAGAAGCAGAGAGTAGAATGTTCGTTGCCAGGGGCTAAGAGTTGGGGAAAACATGCAGATGCTGGTCCAAGTGTAAACTTTCAATTATTCAATGAATAAGTTCCAGGGATCTAATGTACAGCCTGATGACCAAAGTTAATAAAACGGGGCTATATACTTGAAAGTTGCTGCAAGGGTAAAGATTTAATGTTCTCACCATGACAGCAACAACAAAATGGTAATTATGTGAGGTGAAGGGTGTGTTCACTAACCTTATTATGGTAAATATTTATAATATATATGTTTATCAAGTCATCATATTGTACACCTTAAAATTACACGTTAATGTCAATTACCTCAACAAAGCTAGAAAAATTTTAAGTTGATTTTAAAAAATTGTTTGGTTTTGGACAAATGAAATTGGGAGTCCCATTAGTTGTTGGAAGAGTATATGGCAAATAGGCAGTTGGCTATGGAAATCTGGCATTTGGTAAGAGAAATCTGGACTAAGAATAGAAATTAGGCAATATCAGTATATACATGGTAGTTGGTTGACACAGCATAAATGACTCTCAGAGTGAGGGATGATAGAGAAGACAGAGAGCTCAAGACTCTGTTGAAGACCCTTGCTTTTCCTCACTCAAAAAAGCAAAAGGTGAGGGAAAAGACACAATTTCAAAAAGTTTGTCATGCATCTTAATGTTAGAGGGCTCTTTTATAGCTACACACAATTGGCAGTTAAACTTAAGTCCCCTCCTTTTCAGAAGGATCAGTACTAATGAAGCTAACACCTTATTTATTTGTTTGCTAAGCATCCGCTGCTCATCCTAGCGGTTCTGAATCTGAACAAAATAAATGCAGGAAATCCAGAGTTGAGCTCCTCTAAAGGGCATTGTGCCTCAACATAATACCCTTTAAGAACTCCCAGAGGCTCTATTCAGCCACCTGGTGTTTGAGAAATTGATAGGGCTACTCCACAGAGTATGTTGATTCTGAGAGAAGGTCCCTCAAGGAAGCCACAAGCCCGTGTTGCCATCATTCAGCCTACCAGGCATCCACCCTGGAAATGTGGACACATCATTTACTCATTGCTATTCCAGTGCTATAGCCAAGAAAGCCACCTCAGTGATTCCAAATCCTAGCACTGACCTTGGCATTCCCTCTCATATTGAAGAGGGCTGACCTGTATAACCAGCAGAATATTTTGGAAATGATGATGTGTGACTTCAGAGCCCAGGCCATCAAAGATATCAGAGCTTCTACCTTGCTGTCTCTTGAATTACTTGCTTGGGAAAAGCCAGGTGCCATGTTTCAAGGACACTCACACAGCTCGAGAGAAAAGCCACCTGCCAAGAGGCTGATGCCTCCTGGCGACAGCCAGCAAGGAACTGAGTAACCTCCTACCGACAACCATGTGAGTGAGCCATCTTGAAAGCAGATTCTTCAGCCCCATTCAACCCTTCAAATGACTGCAGACTTGACCAACAGCTCAACGGCAACTGAGGGAAAGACCCTTAGCCATAACCAAGCCAGCTAAGCTGTTTCCGTTACTTGATCTACAGAATCAAGAGCAGTATTTTATTGTTCTAAATTATAGGGTGATTTGTTACAAAGCAATAAATAATAAATACCTTCATAGTCTTTGTTTTCCTATCTCTCTCTTTTTTTTAAAGATTTATTTACTTATTTTTAGAGACAGACACAGGGAGAGCATAAGCAAGGGGAGGGGCAGAGAGAGAAGGAGAGAGAAAATCCACAAGCAGATTCTTCCCTGAGCAGGGAGCCTGACGTGGGGCTCAATCCTAGCACCCTAAAATCATGACCTGAGCCAAAATTGAATTGGTTGCCTAACCAACTGAGCAACATAAACACCCCACTCCTATCTCTTTGTTTGCCCTTTATGTACACGCTTGATTTGGGGTTTGCTTAATTCACAGGAGGATGGAACTTAGAACAATGGCTCTCAACCTTGGCTGGGTAATGGAATTTACTTAGGAACCCAAGAGATTCAGACTGCTTGGGTCTGGGATACAGCCTGACGTTAGGATTGAGTCAAAGCTATTACAAGCAAACAACATACTATCAGATTTCAGACAAGACACGAAGCAAACCTCAGCTGCTGAACTTCCTTCCTTCCAAAAGTACTGAAAGGCAGAGGAAGTGTTTTATGGGTCAGAGTGTTCTTGATATGGACACTGGGGAACGGGTCAGCAACGAAGGTACCTCTGTCATTTGCTGGTAATCCATACAGAGCAAATAAAGTTGTGATAGGAAAAGCCAGGAAAATGTGGACTGCTTTCCACCTGACCTCAGCCTAGACACCATGTAACACGTGCCACTGGAAGCCTATGGTTTCATGAGAGATAACCTGCGCTATCTGTCTTTCACGCAAACTTCTACTTCATTCCCTCCTCCTATGTTCCCGCCCACATACAAACCACATCCATTATCTGTTAAGATACTTTAGATGCAAATTAAAGGAAACTCAAACCAACCACTTAAAAATAAAAATGTATTCTATGGAATGATAACAAAGCTCAATGGTAGAACATTCCAGAATTGTTTGAATATTGGTTACACCACACACACAGATTCACTCCCTCTTTGCTATACTCAGGCATTTCCTGATGGACACAAACAACTGCCTCAGCTCCAGGCATGAAGAGAAAAGGACAGAAGACGAGAGAATGTTTTTTCCAATATTCTCCTTTCGTCAGGAAAGAAAAAAAGAACAAAAAAAAACAAAAACCCTTTCATACACACACGAGACTTCCCACACATTTCAATGGTGTGAAAAATGAATTTTGTACTCATTCCAACCAATCAACAGGAGATAGAATAGGAAAACACGAGGCCAGGATTTACCCCACAGACCCAAAGATAGTATCACAAATCAACACACACACACACACACACACACACACCCTTCATACCCTAATACCAATGTATTATAATCCATCAATAAGAATACTTCCCGTTGCATCAAACAGACACAGATCAGTTAGCTACCGTGTGTTACAAAACACACAAGCACAAAATCCCAGTGGCATAAAACAAAAATCATATTTCTCAGAAATCTGCAGGTTAGCCTCAGTAGTTTCGCTCTGTTCAGGGAGACCCACTCCCACATCTGTGCTTCTTTTGATGGTTGGCTAATCCAGGTGGGGCTTTCCACTTGAAGCTTCGAGCACACCTGAGCTCTGCCCCACCCCTACCACCTCCACCCCTCCCTCCCCCCAAAGCTTGGGCTGAGGTCCCTTGCATATATATTCATTCTGAGGCACTGGCAAAAGGGAAGGAGGTACCCAAGGAAGCTTTCTCAGAGCAACAGCAGAAGCACAGGAAGACAGGCAGAAATAAGATGCCTCCTAAGGTCTAGTTTCAGAACTGGCACATTATTACTTCTACCCACATTCTCTAGGACAAAACAAGTTCATGGTCAAGCCCAAAGTCAAGCCCTGAGGAAGTAAGTGCATAGCATTTCTAAGGGGAAGGACTTCAAAATCCCACAGCAAGGAGTTTGAATATGAAGAGAGGTTAAGACTCAGGGCACCTGAGTGGCTCAGTTGGTTAAGCATCTGCCTTCGGCTCAGGTCATGATCCCAGGGTCCTGAAATCGAGCCCCAAATCAGGCTGCCTGCCCACAGGGAGTCTGCTCCTCCCTCTCCCACTGCCTGCTGCTCCCCTCTGCTTGTGCTTTCTTGCTCTCTTTCTGTGAAATAAATAAATAAAAACCTTTAAAAAGAGAGAGAGAGAGAGATTAAGACTGAAGGCCAGTATCCCACAAATAGTAAGTAAATCCATCTTTGCTCACCAAAAATAAAATTATTAGAAAAGTCCTGAGGATTCACACAACTGATGGAAACATAATCATCAGGCTCAGAAAGTAAATGTCTCTGAAAAAACCAAGAAGCTAAAAGCATGATCCTTTTTAAGCAACGCTCTGCCAGGATCCCTCACCGCTGGACAGTCTGTCACGGCTGCTTGTGTGAAGGAAACCCAGCTGTCCTTTCTTTTTTTTACTCATTCAAAATGTAACGTCCTTGCCAGAAACATCCAATCAGCTGAGCAGAGCTCATGGCCAGGCGGTACCTCCAGGATCAGGGAAGAGAGGCTTCTTCATAGAGAAGAAGAAGCTCATAGAGAAGCTCAAGAGAGAGCCTCTCCATATTGGTTGCCTCCCCTAACACAGCTCATAATCAGACATGCTCCCAAGATACAGAGAGACGTAGACACCAGAGAGGAAAATACACAACATTTAAAAATGGAATGGGAAAGGGATTCTATGAGCTGCTAAAATACATTTCGTTCTATTGATACATCCCCCCCACCAAGGGAGCTACTTCCTGCTTGACAGCAAGAGGGTGAAACTTTGGATCCCTCATGATAAATCCCCTGAGACCAAACCAGCATTGCCCAGGAATGCACACTCAAGCAGCAGTCTCTTTTGGACACAGAGGAAAGACAATGAGCCTTGCAAACCTTTTTTTTTTTTTTTTAATTGTTTTGGGCCGCTGAATAGACTTAAGGAAGTTCAGTATGCTTCCAGTTTTACAGTCAGCATTTAAATAATTTAAGACACATGCAAAAGATAGAGGGTGACCTCATGTACAAACAGGCTCGGGAAATACCACGGGGTCTCGAAAACGTCCACACCGGAACGGCGTTTTTACGCCAAGAGAGCTACACGAATTGTGATAGGTCTTCGATTGTACTCGGGGCTTTGGGAGATCTCTGCATTCAAATCACTATTCTTGTGCTTAAATAATGTAATTGCTCTCAAGGGACGGAGACTGCAGTATCAGATTAGGTCATAAGATGGATGGGTTTGGAGGATCTCATTTTTTTTTCTCTCCCTAATTCACTTTCGAATATTACAGCCATGACAAATACACCAAAGAGAGCTGGTCGAATAAATGGCAAGTTTTATTAAATGTTTATAGTAAATCAAGTCTATGTCCCCAAACAGTCATTTGGTTAGTGAAGAGAAGTGGAGAAGGGAGCCCGAAGGAAATTAGAAAAAGGAAGGGAGGGGGAGGAGGAGAGTCAGGGAAGGAGGGAGGCAGGGAGAGAAGGAAAGGAAGAGAGAGAGGAGTACCCGTCCATCCCCTCACTGAGCTGGGCACACAGTGGTTCTCGGGGTTATTTGACCCTTACTTAGGGTTGGGACACCATGGGCACAGATCAAGCATGTCTTCTTCTTTTTTTTTTTTTTTTTTTAAGATTTTATTTATTTGACAGAGATCACAAGTAGGCAGAGAGAAAGGAAGGGAAGCAGGCTCTCCGCTCAGCAGAGAGCCTGATGCGGGACTCAATCCCAGGACCCTGAGATCATGACCTGAGCCGAAGGCAGTGGCTTAACCCACTGAGCCACCCAGGTGCCCCAAGCATGTCTTCTTACGCAACTGTCTTCTCAGGCAACTGGAGCCGCGGGTGCAATATTATGGTTCCCAGTTAACCATATTCATACCCGCGCAGGCTCCTAGGATCTCTGCCTGCTCTTTTTTTTTTTTTTTTTTTTTTCTGGAAGCAGAGCAAGAATAAGTTCAGCACGGGTGTTAAACTAAGGGGAGTCAAGAGAAGGGAATGCAGAGGTAGGGCTGTGTTCTCAAGACTATGACTTCTTGGGGTGCCTGGGTGGCTCAGTAGGTTAAGCATCTGCCTTCGGCTCAGGTCTTGATCTCAGGGTCCTGGGATCGAGCCCGCCATCGGGCTCCCAGGGAGCCTGCTTCTCTTCTCCCTTTGACTGTAGCTCCCCCTGCTTGTGCTCTCTCTCTTTCTCTCTCTGTGTCAAATAAATGAATAAAATCTTTTTTTTTTTTAAAGATTTTATTTATTTATTTGACAGAGATCACAAGTAGGCAGAGCAGGCAGAAAGAGAGGAGGAAGCAGGCTCCCTGCTGAGCTGAGAGCCCGATGCGGGACTTGATCCCAGGACCCTGAGATCATGACCTGAGCCGAAGGCAGAGGCTTTAACCCACTGAGCCACCCAGGTGTCCCAAATAAATGAATAAAATCTAAAAAAAAAAAAAAATAGAGAGAGAGAGAGAGAAAGAAAGAAAGAAAGAAAGACAAACTATGACTTCTCATCTAAACAAACTTCTGGGCCACCGTGGTTTTGTTCCTGAACACCACCCTCTTACTGGAGGGCTGTCCCCACACAGGCTGGGGCCTTTTAGTTACTCCTAATAATATTCGGGACAGCCTTACTTGCCTTCCCTCCAGACTCTTCTACTAGAGATAATGAAAGAAATACAAACCACTGTTTTCTGTGTTGAGAGTGATAAGGGACTCAGGCATCTCAAGACACATAATGGAGAAGCAATGCCCCGGAAAGTCACCCTCTATAGAAAGGAGAATGGATAGAGGAAATTAATCCCATTCAGTTGCACGAGCTGATCAAATCCTAGCCTGGTTTGGTGTCTCCATCAGGAAAATTAATGGCTTCCTAATCTAGGCTATTTTGAAGTTGCTCTATCATATATAACAATTTTTACATATATACACTTAAATAGGACATCTAGCTCTAATTAGACCTAAATGAGAGTGGAGAAAATGGGTGAAATGTCCACAATTTATGCTCAATGAACTGCAATAATTAAATTGTCTGAATAGGTCCCTGCCAAGGGGGAAAAAAAAAACCACTCAACTTTGCATTAAAAATGAGGTACCCTTTTTTTTCAATATAAAGTTAAGAGCAAAGATTCCCAATAACTAGTTAAAGGGTCATTCCTTCTCTATTTTTGACCAAAATTGGATAGACAGAATTTGAAATCATTTTACTTCCAGCCTGGGCAACTCATCAACATCTTACAGTTTCCAGTGGTCATTACCAGTGACGGATTTTTAGTTCTCGACTGCCTTTGGTGCTAAGGAATCCTGATTTTAAAAGAAAATCTCCCTTTTTTAACTCCGGGAAACCAGTGAGTGAATATGAAATTCTTCCTTTCTTGTTGTTTTTGGAAGATATTAGACCCTCCAAAAGAATCTTCATCATCACGCTCTTTCTTAATTTATTCCCATAAATGTTCCTACAAGATTCAAATGTACTCAATTATTCGCAAGCTTTACCTCTACTCTTCAGACTCCTGCCAAATTCCAAATTAATTCTATTCGGCATTATTTTCTGTAGTCAAACAATGAAAGAATATTGTCTAAATGCTAATCCACTGTTTATTCATTTTCTTCATACAGCCTCAGTCCCCCAGAGGTTGACATTTCAATAAAACCTTTAAAGGGATTATAATGCTGCCTCGTTATATTTTGTTTTCTCAAAGAAAATAAATTTAAAACTTTCCCACCTTTAACCCTTTAAAAAAAATTAGAAAGTAGCCTATCTTTCTTCCCCCAGAACACAGGCTTTGAATGTGGAATTAATTCCAAGCCTCTGGAATAAAACCCAGTCTCGGGGTAACAGAAAATGATTTTGATGGATTCTGGCAAAGGCTTTCCGATAATTTGTTTCCTTAAAACAATCCTATCGAGCACCTGGGTGGCTCAGTCGTTAAGCGTCTGCCTTCGGCTCAGGTCATGATCCCAGGGGCCTGGGATTGAGCCCCCTTAGGGCTCCCTGCTTGGCGGGAAGCCTGCTTCTCCCTCTCCCACTCTCCCTGCTTGTCTTCCCTTTCTTGCTGTGCCTCTCTCTGTCAAATAAATAAATAATCTTTTTTAAAAAATCCAATCACCCTCATGCTCATAGGATGTTAACACAGAAAGCTCCATATGTGCTTAATGCAATATTCACAAGGGCCTTGGATTTTTTTTTCTTTTTTCTTTTTTCCTGCAGCTCTGACTATAGCCCTTGGGTTTACCTGTCACTGAAGGCAATCAGTGCAGGGAGGATTGAAAACGAAGTCCGTGATGAGATTGTTCAGAACATTACAAATTGAGAAGACAGGTTGAAATTTTAGTTATGGCTGAGGGAAAGAAGACTTAATATGCAGGAGCTAATTAATATGAAAACAGCTAATTGAATTAAGAGCTCTATGTAGCTGACTTGCTAAAATAAAGCACATTTTTTTTTTTAAGATTTTGTTTATTTATTTAAGAAACAGAATGCGCAAGAAGGCAGGGGCGGGGGTGGGGGTGGCGAGCAGTGGGCAGGGCAGCAAGAGGGAGAAGCAGGCTCTCCGCTGAGCAAGGAGCCTGATGCGGGACTCGACCCCAGGATCCTGTACCGAAGGCAGATGCTTAACCAACTGCGCCACCCAGTCGCCCCTAAAATAAAGCAAGTTATAGCAAAGAACCAAAATCAATCCTATTCTGCTCGTGACCTCATTATCCAATCCTCCCATGCAGGTAGAGCCTGAGTACTGGCTGTGGTCTACAGTTGTCTATGCTTTCAAGCATAATCCCACCGAGTAGTTCATACAATTATACAGGTCAGATGTGCTTCACATTATTAGGGCTTCACTGCCTCTCTGGCTTCCAGATGTTCACAGAATGCGGTCAGTCGTACCAAAGGCGGGGGGGGGGGGGGGACCTGTGGCCATGGTGTTTTAAAGTCTGCACCCACCCCCGCAGTTTGTGAGCACAAAGAAACTTAGATTTGTGGAAGGAATAAAATTGCCTCGCAGAGGACAGCTGTTGGCTCAGCAAACAAATGTCTAGCTCCCATCGGTGAGGGACACCAAAGCTGGGGTAAACCGCCCTTTCTAGAACCTTGTCAGTCAGTTCAGGAATTCAAAATCCAGAAAAATGTTAAAAGGAGAAATCACTGGCTCCTCCTGCTTCATAGTGGACTGCCCATAGACGAAGTATACACTGGATGACAGAATATTTTGCTATTGCCTCCAATTTAATTTGTGTCAGGCCACATCCTAAGCGCAGTGAGGTGCGGAAGCCAAGAGATGGCCTGAAACCCCAAGTCCAGATAGGGAAGAAAAGAGTGGCACCTGGAGATTTACAAGCGTGTCAAGGTGGCCAGGAACAGCGGGGAGTGCAAGGTCTGACCACAGACTAGGGAAGGGAGAGAATATACAATATCCCTTGACAAGTGTTTTAGGCGTGAAGATGAGTATTAGGTGCCTAACTTCTACCAGCTTTTCATGGCCTCACCTAACTCAGAAATACAGTCCAACCATGTGCCCAAGATAGGCTATAAGTGCAGTAGAAAATGGGATTTCATGAACACAAGACGGTCTTTGACACGTCAGTCTCAAATTTAAATGATTTTACATCTATCCCCCATCCAAGCTTCATATAAATCCAGTACTCCCATGAAAGTTTTCTGTTCCACCTCAGGCAGAGGAAGATCTGCCCACCTTCTGAACACAAACACTAATCTCTCGTTTGGCAAATAACCCCACTTCGGGATTTCCCTTTATTGTTATCTTATTGGTTATCGAATATTCATGTTGTTTTTGACATTCTAACAGTAGAAGTTTGGTTTCTCCAAGAAGGTCATGCGCCACTTACCTGCCACTTTTTTTTTTTAAGATTTTATTTATTTGACAGACAGAGATCACAAGAAGGCAGAGAGGCAGACAGAGAGAGAGAGAGGGGGCAGCCCGATTCGGGGCTCAATCCCAAGACCCTGAGATCATGACCTGAGCCAAAGGCAGAGGCTTAACCCACTGAGCCACCCAAATGCCCCTGCCACTTATTTATATGCAAGGGAGTATGATGGAGCTCTAATTCAGACACATGTCAATGCGTGCGCGCACGCGCCCACACACACACACACACACACACACACACACACATATGAGCACACTGCCTCTGTCCCTTACTTAGATTACTCAGATTAGGTATTGTACAGGAATATGGAGAGTGAGGGCATGCTGATCAGGACGTGTAAAACTAACCTATCAGTGCTAAACAATGTTGGACGTACAGAAGCAAAGGTCAGTGTTTGGAAAACCAGAGCTCCAGCAGATGTCAACTGCAGCCTATCTCCCCAATGGATTTTTTTTTCCTCAATATTTTTATTTATTTTTTTGAGAAAGAGAGAACACAAGTGAGGAGAGCGTCAGAGGGAGAGAGAGAAGCAGACTCCTCCACCCAAGGTCCTGGGACCTTGGCCAAAGGCAGATGCTTAACTAACTGAGCCACCCAGGAGTCCCTCCCCAATGTACTTTATGATGCATGAACATAGATGTGAAGTGATTTCCTTTAATAGCAAACAGGAAGTTCCACATTGAATGGTGGTTTGACAGCATAGATGTGTTTCCTAAAATAACTGAAGTGTACCATAAAGGTACATAAAGGAATAAAAAGCATTATAAACCCGAAAGGACAAAGAAAATGGGAACAGACAAAATGGTAACCAAGATGTTTTCATTAAAATTTAAGAAGATGGTGAATGGATTGGGGAGTGGTAAATGACGTGAAGTGTGAAGAAAGCTGAACCTGTGGGGGGAGGATACTGAAGAGAAGTCTTGGGAATTCTGGAAGGCCTCTGGGAACTGGAGATGCCAGGTACCTCAGGAGGCAGAGCCAAGGAAGAGACTATAAAAGGATCCATTAGATACTAGATGCCTCTTCCACCTGGTGCTAGGTGAGTTCCCTCCCCATTCTTTCAAGAGAAAAGAAAAACGGATTCTCTAGAGAAATTGAGTCCAGGAAGACTTGGGACTTAGACAGGCTTAGTAGAGTGAGAGTAAGCTACTATGTTGACAACAAGGGATTCAATGAATGCATATGGTTAAAGAAAAAATTATTCTTTCTACTCTTGTTAAAGGGAGTAAAGCAGATTTTATCCAGGGAGACTATTCCAAGAAATTTTGTAGATGAAAGAGAAATTGAGTTCAACTCCGAATACAATAAGAAGTGGGAATTTAGAGCCAAGGAGCCGGGTTGGGGTCAGTGGATGGAAACATCAGAGTAAGAGGGGTTCTGACTGAACTGACTTGACAGGATTATTGTTGAAGGCAGACCAGCACCATAAAGTATCAAGGGTGGGCTATGAGGAATTGGATGAGACATCATGGGGTGGATGGGGGATTTTTACTAAAACGACGCAGCAGAATTCTTAGAACAAGAATGGTAGAGCCCACGGGCAAAGCTTAGTCAAAAAGAAGACTCAGAGGAGCCTGACTGAAGTTGGAGTGGTGAGAGACCATGCTATGTGCCTTTGTCACATGACTGGTGAGGCATGGAGTGTTAGGGCACAGGTCAAAGACAAGGATCGGGCATAAAAATGGCATCATTTTCTAAGCAGCATGACTAAAAGACAGCTGGGAGATAATACAGTAATCCCTCTAAATTATGAGAGAAAATTATTTTCGATCTAGAATTTTATAGCCAGCTATTTCGGTGAAAGTGTGAGAATTCAATCAAAACTCAAAAATTTTAGGTTATTGTCAGGAAATGATTGTCCATTGGTTTTGGTGGGTTTTTTGTTTGTTTGGAGAAACATACACGAGTTGTGCTCCAAGTAAAACTGTGAGCCCAGAAAAATATACCATGAGAGCTGGTTACTTCTAGACAGTTACTTAGGCTTCCACAATTTAGGGAAATTAAGCTATAATCAATTATGTTACAAAGGATTTTGAAATGAGAAATACAAACGAATGAAGAAGGAAGCTCTAAAATACAACTTTCCTCATGTTCAAATAAAAAAAAAAACTAACATTGCCTTTTATTAAGCTTGTTTTGAAAGAACAATGTCCCCTAAGAAATATGTGTGTCACCTGCCTCCTCAGATCATTTACTTTCAACTCTGCTAGCACCAACACTCAATATAGTCATATATTTGTGTGAACTTTTTACTTTCTAAGTCATAATAACCTGATAATTTTTCTTTTAGTTTTTCCTTAAAAGCACTTACGTTGTGTTTAAGGGAACACAAAAAGAAAAGCCTGTTTTTTATTCACTTGCCATATTAATGTGTTCAATCATTTTTTGTTATATAATAGACACCCTACTCACCCTAATTTGGCAAATAAAGGAATTCACTGGATCACATGAATTAGAAATTCATATGTGACTTGAGTCCAGGGCTCAAACCATGTCCGCAAAGCCACGGTCTCCAATTCTCTTTGCCCTGTTCCCTAGTGGGATGGCTTATTCACAGATTCTTCAAAGAGGCAAGATAGCTAATCCTCACCTTTCATGTTCAAATCTAGCAGAAAATAAAAAGCATCTCTTATAGAAAGCTCAACTCACCACCCGAAGAATTCACTTTGATTGACCCCCTTAGCTAGATGTCTTTCCATAACACGAACATGATATTGTGGAAAATCAGGGTCACATTCCTCATGATGTAGACTCCCACCTACATACTTAGCCAGAGAATGGGGACTCTAGCTCTCAAAGAAAAACTAGGGTACTTTTTCCCGTAATACAGGGATGGTTGCTGGACAAGCCCAGATAGCATGTATCCATCCCAGCTTTTAATACTTTCAAAAAAAAAAAAAAAAAAAAAAAACCATTGTTCTTCTGTCTCCAAAAAGCAAAATTCCCAAAAGATTTACCCTCCAGCCAAATTAATGTTTCTCTTGGTAAAAAGACCCTAAGAACTAATAAATAATTTCTTTTCAGATTTTATGATCAAATCACACGCAATTTTACATTTTCAAGCTCTCTCACTTGGAGCCTTCAGAGAGCCTTTGCTCAATGTCTACACTGGTTTGTAGTTAGGAAAGAAACTAACGTAATTGTGCTGATAACTTTTGATTTTCTTCCCCCAGAGCATAGGCTTTTCTACCTGAAGCTTTGCCTTGAATATCATTGCCTTCTACCCTTAGCTTTGAAGATGAAATATAAAGCTTTTTCTTCCTACCCACGCCCCCCTGGGCTGCCAGCCACAATCAGCCTCGACAGGAAGCTGGGTATTATGGAAATCCAGGCTATCTTGGACATCACTCAGAAGAGCAGCCCCATGTAGGCCTCCTACATATTCCAGTAAATGGCCAAAGTGATGCGGTTTTCTGTTTCCACAAAAAGAAATGAACTTTCAAAAATTGGCATAAGGCTCTGTCATTTCCGTTATTTGTGTGAAATAAACCAGTCTTGTCATTTCATCTAGTCATCGGCCTCTGGAGCCCTAGGGGAAGTTACCCCTGCGGGCGTCCCCCATGAAGACCTGATTTGGCCTCTGGTGTTTTATTTTTTATAGAAACAATCCACGTTCTGCCATTTTATTTGATGTTCAGAGAGATCAGTGTGACTCTTCTATTTTTAAACCTCACTATTTTCTTTCCCAATGACAATGCATCACCATCTTGGTTTTTTTGTTTTTTGTTTTTTGGGGGGAGTTTTTTTTGGTTTTTTTTAGTATCTACTAGGCTTAACAGTTCCCTATCCTTAAGGAGATCCTAGAGTCTGATATGTTATACAGTGATTTAGAAATAGACTCTGGAATCTTAGTAACCACTTCTGAAGTATATAGCTAACCTCCTAGATGAAGATTTCTTTTTGATACTAACCACCAAAAATAGTCTTATATATTCACAGCTATGCAGTGACAATGAGTTCCAAGGATATAGCTAACTCTATATATAGGATTTCTAGTAAGAAGATATCGATCACTTCCTTGATATGATATGTAGAGATATACTTGATACATAGATAGATACTTGTGTCTCCTTAGTAGAAAAAAACTGTTTCTCCTACTGAACAAACCTTGCTCTTCAGTGTCCTCAAATCATAGACGTAATAATAATTTACAACTCTAAAAAGTAAGAATCATTTTTAAGCTTCCTTTGGATATAAATGATTTAAGAACTCTTATATATCTTTAGCTGCTTTTCTCGAGCTCTCATAATTTTTTTCCTGGTAAGAGTAGATTGGGTTTGAACAGGAAAGACAACACTAGAAGAAAAGCAAAGAGGGGACCCTGGGTGGCTCTGTCAGTTAAGCGTCTGCCTTCAGCTCAGGTCATGATCCCGGGGTCCTGGGATTAAGTCCTGTGTTGGGCTCTCTGCTCTGTGAGGAGTCTGTTTCTCACTCTCCCTTTGCTTCTCCTCTCTGCTTGTGCTCTCTCTCTCTTTCTCTCTCAAATAGATAAATAAAATCTTTAAAAAAAAAAAAAAGAAGAGAAGTAAGATTTCTTTTTCCTTTTGTATTCTGGCCGTTTCTTGAATAGGATTTCCCATGTACAGCTTATATCTAGCAGTTAAAGAGAAATAACTTGTGGAGAAAGATACTTAAGGGCTAATTAACTTATATAACACAAATAAATCCAAGACAAGAAGTGACCTTTATGACTATAAATCATAGCATTGCCCCACTATTATAGATCCAAGTATAATAAATAAAAATTGGGATGCATTTCCCAAGGGTTTAAAAGTACCAGGGAAGACTTTTCCACTCGCTTTGGCCATCGCATCAGATTTCTCCCTTGATGTTTTAAGGCAAAAATAATCCAGTGGAATCAAAACCATAAGTATCTCTAACATCTTAGCCCTAATGGCTTTTTTAGTCTTCTTGCAGAAGCGTTTTAACCCAATAAACAAAATAATTATCTGAAGCTTGTCGTCTAAAATCCTTGGCAAGTTTTTCAAAAAACTTTCAAATGTGGTTTAGTTTATCAAAGAAGCAATAGTTCAGATTAGGATTGGAAGCTGCAGCAGTAACTACATGCCCATAGCTGGTTGTTCAACACAGAAGAATCTGTCTGGTGAAGGCTGGTGTTAGAGGAGATTAAATCACAAGATACATTCGTTAGACAAATCTATCTGCACTAGACTTTGGAAAAAAAAATCTGAATGATGAAAACATCATCTGCTACCATCTGTTCCACCAACTCCCCAAGTCTTCTCTCAAATATTAGGGTTAGTAATATATGTATCCACTCCTGTGCACTCTGAAAGGATAAACCAAAGACAGTTTAAGCTGGGACTTTACATTACAGAGTAGGGAAACCATGCAAGTCTTTGAAGATCAGTCCTGAAGGTAGAATTTAAAACTTTCGATGGCTTCTAGAAGGCTAAGGAAGTCCTAGGAAATTAAGCACTAATAAATGAGGTGGTAGAAATAGGCACTGAAATGCAACTACTTTGAGGGTTTACATGACCGAATCAGAAAACAAATGCCATCAAGCCTAAAGCATGCTTATAATGCCTAATGCTTAAAAAGCCTAAATGTAGCCAGGATCTACATTGAGACTTCATACTCATGTATAAGAGGTAGCCATTTAATTTGTTTTCTCCAGCTTTGTGCACTGGGAGGGTCTGGAAGCCCAGAACAATTATATACCAGGAGTAATTAGCACACAGGACACTCAGATCTTTATTTCTAAATACCATTCTCCATTTAAAAAATTGAGGTGTCAGGGCACCTGGGTGGCTCAGTAGGTTAAAGCTTCTGCCTTTGGCTCAGGTCATGATCTCAGGGTGCTGGAATCAAGCCCCACATCAGGCTCTCTGCTTACCCACCCGCCACCTGCATCTCTGCCTACTTGTGACCTCTGTCTGTCAAATAAATAAATAAATAAAATCTTTTTTTTTTTTTAAATTGCGGTGTCTTCAAAAAGATGGAAGACCATTCCATGCTCTTGGATCGGAAGAATAAACATTGTTAAAATGTCTATACTGCCTAGAGCAATCTATACTTTTAATGCTATTCTGATCAAAATTCCACTGGTATTTTTCAAAGAGCTGGCGCAAATAATCCTAAAATTTTTATGGAATCAGAAGAGACCCTGAATTGCTTAGGAAATGTTGAAAAAGAAAAACAAAACCGGGGGCATCACATTACCTGATTTCAAGCATTACTATAAAGCTGTGATCACCAAGATAGCATGGTACTGGCACAAAAACAGATACATAGACCAGTGGAACAGAGCAGAGAGCCCAGATATGGACCCTCAACTCTATGGTCAAATCATCTTCAACAAAGCAGGAAAAAATATACAGTGGAAAAAAGACAGTCTCTTCAACAAATGGTGCTGGGAAAATTGGACAGCTATATGTAGAAGAATGAAACCCAACCATTCTCTTACACCATACACAAAGATAAACTCAAAATGGATAAAAGACCTCAACGTGAGACAGGAATCCATCAGAATCCTAGAGGAGAACATAGGCAGTAACCTCTTCGACATCAGCCACAGCAACTCCTTTCAAGATATGTCTCCAAAGGCAAAGGAAACAAAAGCGAAATGAATTTTTGGGACTTCATCAAGATCAAAAGCTTCTGCACAGCAAAGGAAACAGTCAAAAAAAAACAAAGAGGCAATCCACGGAATGGGAGAAAATATTTGCAAATGACAGTACAGACAAAAGGCTGATATCCAGGATCTATAAAGAACTTCTCAAATTCAACACACACAAAACAGATAATCATGTCAAAAAATGGGCAGAAGACATGAACAGACACTTCTCCAAAGAAGACATACAAATGGCTATCAGACACATGAAAAATGTTCATCATCACTAGCCATCAGGGAGATTCAAATTAAAACCACAATGAGATACCACCTTACACCAGTTAGAATGGCCAAAATTAGCAAGACAGGAAACAACATGTGTTGGAGAGGATGTGGAGAAAGGAGAACCCTCTTGCACTGTTGGTGGGAATGCAAGTTGGTGCAGCCACTTTGGAGAACGGTGTGGAGATTCCTCAAGAAATTAAAAATAGAACTTCCCTATGACCCTGCAATTGCACTCCTGGGTATTTACCCCAAAGATACAGATGTAGTGAAAAGAAGGGCCATGTGTACCCCAATGTTTATAGCAGCAATGTCCACAGTCGCCGAACTGTGGAAAGAACCAAGATGCCCTTCAACGGACGAATCGATAAGGAAGATGTGGTCCATATACACTGTGGAGTATTATGCCTCCATCAGAAAGGATAATACCCAACTTTTGTATCAACATGGATGGGACTGGAAGAGATTATGCTGAGTGAAATAAGTCAAGCAGAGAGAGTCAATTATCATATGGTTTCACTTATTTGTGGAGCATAACAAATAACACAGAGGACATGGGGAGATGGAGAGAAGGGAAATTGGAAGAGGAGATGAACCATGAGAGACTATGGACTCTGAAAAACAATCTGAGGGTTTTGAAGGGGCAGGGGGTGGGAGGTTGGGGGAACCAGGTGGTGGGTATTATGGAGGGCACGTATTGCATGAGCATTGGGTGTGGTGCATAAACAATGAATTCTGTTATGCGGAAAAGAAATTTAAAAAAAAAACATAGTTGGTGAACCAGGCAGGAAGCAATTTCCACAATAAAAAAAAATAATAATAATCAATTTGTTAATGTAATAAATAAATAAATAAATAGATAGATAGATAGATAAAATTGAGGTGTCTTTGGAGAAATGGCAGATTCCAGAGCTGAGGCAAAGAAGGAACCAGATCAATCTGAACTTTTTGTGCCAAAAAGGAAGAAACAGCTAAAAACAACCCCAAAATGGGCACCTAAGTGTCTCAGTGAGTTGGGTCTCTGCCTTCGGTTTGGGTCATGATCTCAGGGTCTTGGGATCGAGGCCCGCATCAAGCTCTCTGCTCGGTAGGGAACCTGCTTCCTCCTCTCTCTGTCTGCCTCTCTGCCTACTTGTGATCTCTGTCTCTCTGTAAAATATATAAATAAAATCTTTAAAAAAAACACAAAATTTAAGAAAAAAATAAATATAAGGACATGTGAAAAGGACACAAGGAGCCAGCTCAGAGGGATTCCCACTGGATAAGTCAGAGACGATCTGAGCATTAAGATAAATAAAAACTGGGATGCCTGGGTGGCTCAGTTGGTTAAGCTTCTGCCTTCAGCTCAGGTCATGATCCCAGGGTCCTGGATGGAGCCCCACATCAGGCTCCCTGCTCAGCAGGGAGTCTGCTTCTCCCTCTCCCTCTGCCTGCTGCTCCCCCTGCTTGTGCTCTCTCTGTCTCTCTGACACATATATTTATATATATACATATATATAGTTACATATTTACACATAAAATAAAACCTGTAACATATGATAACTCATTGCATAAAAGAAGAATCCATGAATTCATACTGATAATAAATAGATGATTGAGAAATAGGCAAGTGACATAGCTAGATCTTTTTAACCATAGAATAGGGCTAATAAATCTGGAAAGATCCAATTAGAAATTACTAGAAAATCGCATGCAACTATTAATGATAAAGATACATTTGGGCAAAACTAATCAATGGGTTAGTCTGGGGTAGTAGGGGTAAGTTTGGTAAGAAACACTGTTTTTATAAACCCACCCCACAAATTATAACAATGATCACCCCAACAGCAGAGCACAGTCAGTGGCCTTCTGTAAGGCCAGGCTGTGGTTGTGATCACACAACATGTTCTGACTCCTTATACCAACTTACATTCTGCCCAAGGACCCGCCTGTCACAGAATCCAGGCAAGGCCACCGACTTGTGGAGACACACAACCTGAGACTCTACTCTACTAGGAGAGATGGCAAAACACACACTGTGTCCCTGTCCCATCACTCTATCCAGCCTGGGGCACTACCATGCCCGGAAACAAAGCTTGCGACCCCACCCAAACAGAGGGGACTGCAGAAGCCGCTGGTAGTGTTGCCAGACTCGAGAGCCCAGCCAGCAGCCCTACTTAACCATGGGGCCAGACCAGTGCTAACTCCTCTGACCTCAGAGCATAAACAATGGCCTTGCCCAAATTCACCCAAGGAGGTGAAAGACCTACACATTGACATATATTATATGTAGTCAACAATACTATATTGTGTACATGAAAGTAGCTAAGGGAGTAAATCTTAAAAGGCCTCATCAAGAAAAAGAAAGAAAGAAAGACTAGAAGGAAGGAAAGAAATAAAGAAAGAAAGAAAGAAAGAAAGAAGAAAGAAAAAGAAAAAAGAGGGGCACCTGGGTGGCTCAGTGAGTTAAAAGCCTCTGCCTTTGGCTCAGGTCATGATCCCGGGGTCCTGGGATCGAGCCCCACATCAAGATCTCTGCTCAGCAGGGAGCCTGCTTCCCTTCCTCTCTCTCTGCCTGCCTCTCTGCCTCCTTGTGATCTCTGTCTGTCAAATAAATAAATAAATAATTTTTTAAAAAAGAAAAGAAAAGTTAACCATGTGCAGTGTTGGGTGTGTTAACATTATGGTGCTAATCATTTGCAACATATATCAAATCATTGTGTTGTATGTCTCTCTTTTTTTAAGATTTTATTTATTTGAGTGGGAGTGAATGAGAAAGAGAGAGCATGAGTGGGAAAAGGTGCAGAGGGAGAGGGAGAAGCAAACCCTCCACTGATCAGGGAGCCCAACGTGGATCTCGATCCCAGGTCCCTCGATCCCAGGTGAAGGCATATGCTTAACTGACGGAGCCACCCAGGCACCCCCCATGTTTTATGGCTTAAACACATTATGATACTTAAGCTAGAAAAAAAAATTTAACACACAAGGAGAATTTCTCTCTCTCGTTATCATTCTCTCACCCTCCCCCCTCACACACACACACACCCTACTCCTCAGCCCTGCTCTTAAGGCTTTTCAACTGCTTTAATCAGATCCTAGATTATCCAGGATAATCTCCCATAGGTAAAGCCAACTGAATAAAGATTTCAATTACATCTGCAAATTCCCTTCACAGCAATGCCCAGATTAGTGTTTGAATAACTGGAGATGTAGCTTAGCCAAGCAGACACATCAAAGAGAACAAAAGAAACTATCACATTATGAATATATACATATGAATAAGGAGGTTAAAAAAGATTATTTAAATTCAGAAACTCTAGCCATTCATTCACAGACTTCTGCTATCATAGCAAAAGTTAACGTGGAAAGCCAGGCAGACCTCAGATTTGTTTTTTCTTGGAAAAGAATAAAGATGTTGGGGTGCCTGGGTGGCTCAGTGGGTTAAAGCCTCTGTCTTCGGCTCAGGTCATGATCCCGGGGTCCTGGGATCGAGCCCCACTTCGGGCTCTCTGCTCAGTGGGGAGTCTGCTTCCCTCCCTCTCTCTCTCTGCCTGCCTCTCTGCTAACTTGTGATCTCTGTCTGTCAAATAATAAGAAAGAAAGAAAGAAAGAAAGAAAGAAAGAAAGAAAGAGAGAGAAAGAAAGAAAGAGAGAAAGAAAGAAGAAAGAAAGAAAGAAAGAAAGAAAGAAAGAAAGAAAGAAAGAGAGAGAGAATAGAAGGAAGAAAGAATAAAGATGTTTTACCAGGCACAAAGCACACATTTATGATTAATATCATTTTTCCTGAGACAAAAGTAAGAAGTCATCAAAAATAGTCAAACACAGCCATTCACAATATACAGTTTCTGCTTTCAGAAGGAAAGCGTTAGCTTCAACAGGGCTCAAGAGTCAGGTTCACTGTGATAAACAACCAGAACTTGGAAAATATGGGGCATCGTAAATGACACAGAGGCAGAGACATTGGAAGTTCTCATATTTTAGTATGATTCAAAACAAAACATCTCTGGTCCTGTGCCTTGAAGGGAACAGAGGTTAGAAAGACATTAGCTGTTGCTTTATGACCTTTCCAACTTTGGAAAGAGAGGTCCCTTACGATGAGCGAAGCCCATTTTTCCGCATGATTTGAGCACTGAGAGCAGTTTATCATGGTGGGAGAGGTTCACTCTAGCTGTGGGATGGCATAGGTCCTCCGGCTGATAGAGTTGAAGGCAGAGCCACGACTCTTCCTCCTCCTTTATCCTGAGTCTGCAGTGGCTCGCTGCACTTCACAAGTGACTGGTCCCCACAAGCCATCATTCATCTTCTTTCCTTCTTCTCTTAACACTCCGCCAGGAAAGCTGCCTAGCAACTCTTGTGAATCTCTATTATCAGAATAAGAGAAGCGAGACGAACCTAAAAAGGGTTTTTACCAAGGAATTAAGACTCTCAGAGCAGATTTCCCTACTGCCACCACTAAAAATAAGAAGCCCGAAGTGACAAGAAGTATTTACTTACTGGTCAAAGGAGTGAGCATGTGAGATTCGTAGGAAAGACGATGAAGAGCTTATAGTCCGGCTCCTTTTTTTTTCTTTTTAAATAATATTTTATTTAATTATTTGAGAGAGAGAGAGAGAGCAGGTGAGCAAGACAGAGAGCACAAGCCAGGGGGAGAGTCCCTGAGCAGGGAGTCCAACACGGGGCTCCATCCCAGGACCCCAGGAATATGACTTGAATGGAAAGCAGACACTTAACCAACTGAGCCACCCAGGCGCCTCATAGTCCTGGCTTTATAGAGAGAAGAGGCCACAGGGAGCTTCAAAGGTCAAAGGTAAATCAAGAATCAAGGCCACTCGGTGGGCAACCAGTAATGTGCTGGTGGCAGAGCAGAGCAGTGTAGATGACAGACACAGGACACGTTCTACACAATGTCTTGGGGAGAGATAGGAGCAACCTTCGCACAGCAGAGGCACAAACAATGGCGTATATTGTATGTAAAATAACCTTCCTATGGGGCCACTCAGAAAGACCTGAACAGGGAAGGTCAAGGTCCAAGTGAAGTTACCTGCTGAGCCCCCTTGAGCTCATGGTATCTTGCTGCTGCTGGAGGTGGTAGGTAAGACCTAGCACCCTTTTGCCTCTGTAATTTTTGCATTATGAGCTCTCCAACTTTATTTAAGCATTCCTTTCTCCAGGCCTAGTCTGACTTAAAAACCGGACTGGGTCCAGAGTGTGAGTGGGTCCAACTTAGAAACCAGACTGGATTGGCTTAGAAACGAGATACTGGATCCAGCGTTGTTGGGTCCATGGTCAAAGGAGTGAGACATACAAAGCGAAGTTCAAGCAAAGCTTTATTTCGCGCCAAGCATAAGAATCAAACTGACCGATCAGGGACGTCTCTTGCAAAGAGGAGACCACTCTCTGCCTTACAGACTAGCTTTTTTTTTTTTTTTTTTTTCAATTTCTTTTCAGGGTAACAGTATTTATTGTTTTTGCACCACACCCAGTGCTCCATGCAATCTGTGCCCTCTCCAATACCCACCACCTGGTACCCCAACCTCCCACCCCTCTACCCCTTCAAAACCCTCAGATTGTTTTTCAGAGCTTTTAAGGGCAAAGGCCATGTGGTTGGGCCTGGCCACGCACAGGTGACCAATGAGATTGTAACACAGAGAAAGCTGCACAGTTCTTCTAGGTCACACAGAAGTGACCAATTGAATTACAGTTTACCCTATAGTAGATATTTGAACCACCTTGGTCAGAATTGGCGCCCAAAGGGCACCCAAAGGGCAGGGCCCATACTCCTTGGTAGCTAGGAGACAATATGTGTCCCCACTGATTGAATGCCTCCACCTGGCCTGACCCACCCTTGTATTTGGGCTTTGTTACCTGGGACTGGTTTCCAGGACTTGTTTTTAAGTCAGTTCCCTAAAGGGGGAGAAGCAGGGCCAGGATGGAGCTGCTCTGGCTAAATAGGCCTTGGGTGAATAAAATTATGTCTTTAGTCTGAACAAGGGTTAACCTTACCACAGATCATCTTAGATTACAACTGGCCACAGTGGAGAAATTTTAACCTACGTAAGTTTATCCATTTACAAGGAACCCTAGAAAAAAGAAAGTCTTAGTCAAGTGCTCATCGTAAAGGGCAGAGGGAAAATTATTATTCTCCCTGTAACGTTTCTAGTGATAAGGGTGGCACCTGCCAGGACACCCCACTATCTCGAGAGCCTACAGGCAGGATCCTGGGAAAACTGGCAGAAGTCCAAAAAGGTGAGAATTCTTAACAAAATCAGGTCTCGCAGATCTCTATTGCTTGTGCCTGGCCAAGAGAGGAGACTGGCAGGCAAAAACATTGGTAAAATTACATCTTTGAACTGGGCCTGGTGCAATTGCTTCTGGGTACAATTTGTGGTTGATCTGCTCTCTTCTGGGGACAGCTACTGCCTTCTTATTTGTCACACTTCGTGTCCTGAGGACTTGACTTGGCAACCGTCAGGTGGGGGCTGCAAACATTGGCTGAACCGAACGCTGGGTTGCACTTCGCTGGCGACTGGGATCCTACTGACCCCTGCCAGTCGGCCCAACAGAAAATCTACCAATGCTTACCTCGTTACTTTCACTGGGAATGAAGGCGTCCTAAGGGTTAAAAATTCTAATTAGTCTCTGCAACTAAAACGACTAGAAATAATGAAAGGAACAATCTTTGTCAGGGAAACAGGATGCGTGTGGCTAAGAAAAGGTATGAGGGACAGGGATACATTTTTGCTAAAGGAGATGAAAGTAATTGCATCCTACAGGCGAGGCGGTTGTTTCAGAATAGAAAGAGGAGGATAAAGGAAGGAACAAATTCCATACAGGAAGTTGAGGAGCAGACGGATGGGGAAGAAAGGCCCGGTGGACAGAGAGAGAACCTTACCTGTGTAGGCAAGCTAGCTGAAAACACAGTGAATTCATTATAAGGTTTATTTTTTTTTTAAACATAAGCTTTAATAAATAATAAATTAATAAAATAAATAATAAATAAATAAATAGTGTACTTACATAAAACTCAACGTGTCCTTTCATTTGCTTAAAGGATGAAGAATAGGCCAGGCGCCTATTGGTCTGTTTTGTTTTGTTTTTTTTAAGATTTTATTTATTTATTTGACAGAGAGAGAGACAGAGATCACATGTAGGCAGAGAGGCAGGCAGAGAGGAAGGGAAGCAGGCTCCCTGCTGAGCAGAGAGCATCATGTGGGGCTCGATCCCAGGACCCTGAGATCATGACCTGAGCCGAAGGCAGAGGCTTTAACCCACTGAGCCACCCAGGTGCCCCTATTGGTCTGCTTTTAATAAGACCTATGAAGGGTTTTTCTTTACCTTTTAAGGAATCTGTCTAGAACACAGGATTCTGTGTTTTATCAAAATAATTCCTTGGGTTTTGGGTTGTCTTTATCAGACCTTCAATTACTTCAGAAAACTCAGTTTTCTCAATATTGAAAGAGCTCAAGTCTCACAAGTATGAAACTTTCTGTATGCATCTTCGAGGTTTTTAATTATTGCTTTGGTTAAGTGGATGTTTTGGGGACACACTTCCCAAAAATAAAATTCTAAATGAAGTTTTTTTTTTCTTTGAACTAACTTTGGGGTTTGCAGAGGATCCCTGAATCGCCGCAAAAGATTTTTTGTCTTTCCTTATAAAAACGGAGATGTTAAATTTACTGGGCTTACTTGCATACATTAAACAGGGGAAACATTGTCCAACAAGAAGGGATGCTAAGCCTTCTTTATGTTATAATGTATCGATATAGGTTACTAAATATAAGTGTTGCAGAAAGGGTATAAAATTCCTGAAAATCCAATATGTCCTAGTTTAATAGTGTTTTTAGTTGTGATTCCAGTTATTATCTTAAAGCATTGCATGCCAAAGAGATAACCACATTTCCTTGTCATTTTCATTATAACAACTCTCCCTTCAGATTTTTAACCATGGCCATTTTTAAGTCTTTTTTGTCATTTATGCACAGTTACGGTTTTCCTCTGATGCTTTCACCAAAGCCCATCATCTTCAAGGAGACTCATGGAAAGGATTCAGACAAGCACAACTTTCTGCTAACTCAAATCATACTCCCGCACTGGGTTAGAATTTCAGAACTTGAACAGAGAAAGTGACAGCTTCATAAAACTACAGCAAAAGATCAAGAATTAATTACATGGGACTCAATGAGCTGTTGAGAATGATTATAGTTTTTACAACTTTTGCTTGTTTTGTTTATGACTTGTGTGGGGTCTTTAATGTTTTGTCTTTCCAGATTTAAGGAAACCTTTTGTCTTTTCTCTCTCTCTCTTCTTTTTTAATATTTTATTTATTTGAGACAGAGAGATACAGATAGAGAGAGCATGAGCATGGAGAGTGGCAGAGGGAGAGGGAGAAGCAGACTCCCTGCTGAGCCAGGAGCTCTACACTGGACTCGATCTCAGAACCCAGAGATCATGACTTGAGCTGAAGGCAGACACTCAACCTTCTGAGCCACCCAAGCTCCCCTATCTTTTTAGTAAGTTATCAGTGATTTGGAAAATATACCTTTGTGAACAAGGATGAAACACTTGCCTTTTTCTTCCTGCCTAATACTGCCAGAATTCAGAAATTCTTATTTTGAGGGTGATATAGTTATTTGCACAAGTGCAATAAGAATCTGTTCTTCTAACAGGACACAGTCAGAAACACTGTTTATACTACCAAGGTTGGAAAACATTGAAAAACCCATCCTGGTACCTTGCTTGCTTATAGAACAAGGAGATGAACAGCAAAAACAATTCTTCCACAGATTTCACATCGTAACTTCAGAGTTTCACAGCAAGACAAAAGCAAGAGAATGATCAAAAGTGGGAACTGTCAAATTAATTAAACAAGGAGGCTGTCAGACCAATGTCTCTAATATCAATGCAGCCTACTTAAGCAAATCAAAATCTAAGCCTGAGAATCCCTCAAGAGTATGAAATCAAGATACTAAAAACAACGAATCACAAACAGCCAACCAGGCTTTAATTATGGCCAAACAAGAACTCCCTTACTTTGCTTTGACCTTTTTCCTCTGTGAAAGCCTCTCACCAAGCTCCTGTGGGTGGAGCATTCCTAACCGCATCTGGCTTGGTTTGAGCCTGGCTTGGTCTGCCTGATTTGAACAGATTTTTGCTCAAATAAACTCTTAAAAATTTTAATATGCTTCAGCTTTTAATAGTGTGAATGGTCTAATCTTGTACAGTCCCCACTACTCTGTCTTTTAGCAGCCCCATTTCACATTTTTGTGTCTCAGGGACACTGGAGCTTGAGAGCCTGTGCTATGTAAGTGAGTGATGGTTTGGTCCAGAGGTAGGGCTCAAGGAGAGGCCAATTACACTTTCAGGTCACTGGTGATTTTACCCTAGTTCACACATTTAACAACTGGCTATATAGTATTTCTGCTCTTCTAGGCCTTCCATTCAGGATGCCAAAGTTCATTACCAGAAGAATATGTTGATTGCTCTCTTCTTTTTTTTTTTTTAAGATTTTATTTATTTATTTGACAGATCACAAGTAGGCAGAGAGGCAGGCAGAGAGAGAGGAAGGGAAACAGGCTCCCTGCTCGGCAATATGGGGCTCAATCCCAGGACCCTGAGATCATGACCTGAGCCGAAGGCAGAGCCACCCAGGCACCCCTGATTGCTCTCTTCTAATAAGATACGTACATCCACATAATTTTGCTGGTGTGATTTGGAGAATCACAGCACACATACATCTTTTTTCCAATTTATTTGTTTAATTTGAAATCTCTTCCTTCAGCATAGAACAAAGTATGAGGTACTTCTAAATCCTGACACAAGAGTATCTAATATTTTTCTTTCAGCTTAGTGGTATACAGTAAAACAACAAACAGTAAGCACTAAGAGCTAAATTATTCTGAAATTGCTTACACAGAACTCCAAACTATTTGTCAGAAGATTTTAAGCAATAGATATTAGGAAGACAATGCATATATTTACATGAATCTAAGAACATTTTGTAGCTTCTTACGGCTGAAATACACTGGGCCATAATAAGCCTCTAGACAACACTCAGATCATTTCTGTAATTTAAATCTCTTTTGTAATAACTTCATAGAACAGCACAGACATCAAAACATCCAATTTGTGTTGGCAGCAAGAAGATTCCATTATTCATTCATTCACTTTGAGATCCTTAGTTGCAATCCAAAGAAACTGTTCTAGCTCATTAAAGCAGATAAAAATACTATATTAAAGGGTATAAGCCTCGGAATTTCTGGTAAAGTCACAGAAGCAGGCTTGATGGCCATTCTTCCAGAAAAAGTTTTCAAAATAAGATGCAAAATGATGCCAATATCACAGCTACCAAAAGACACAAGGCCACAGCTTACCCTGGGGATTCCAGGTACTGAAGACAAATTCTGGTGTCTTCCAGACCGGGTCTCTGAAAAGCTGGATGTCACTGCCTACGTGATATGTCGGTATGTGGCTACAAAGTATGATGACTAGGGAATTAAGCTTCTGGGCTCTCTGCCACTGTGAGTAGTAGGCTCAGAAGGTGAAGAATTCCCCAAACCAAGAAAGCTTTACAAAGGTGCCAAAGAGTCAAAATAAATGACCAGTGCCTCCAACAAGCAAAAGGGAACTAAATACAAACTGAGAAAATGATGAGGAAAAATAAAAACAACATGTTAAGCAACAAATTTGTGTGGAATCTGAAGTTTGCTGGGGAAGGCAGAATAAAAATCAAGCAGATAATCCCATTAATAAAGATATCATTGTAAATCCCGTAAGATACAAAGGAGAGAGACCAGGTTTTCTGACAGCTGGTATCAATGGAACCCAACTTGAACTGGGGATCCAAAAGACTCCTTGAGGAAATGATCTCTGACTTGAGTCTGAGGAAGGAATGAGGTAAGCAGACAAAGAGAGTTGAAGAATGTTCTAGAACATTCCAGTCAGGGGAAGCACATAGGTAGAAGGCTTGTGGTGAGAGGGAACACAGGGACTCTGAGGAAGTGGAAGAACCATGTATTTGGTTCTAGATTCAGGTTGATTGAGAGGGGAGTGTTGGAAGTAAGGTTTGAACAGTAGATAGAGTGAGATGAAATATGAGACCATATTTCTTTCTTCATTATGAAAGCAAATATGGAAGGCCTGAATTGGAGAACTCTATAATAATCAGATCACTCTGAATGTTGCATGCCAAATGGGAGGCTGTGGACATTGTGTGGTTCAGGAGAAAGATGACAGTAGTCTCAGCCTCATGCAAGACACATGGAGAAAGCCCACAGCCTGTTGACAATATTGTCACTCTTACTTCATTCAAGTTTATGTTCTATTTTATTTTATTTCACTTTATTTTTTTAAGATTTTATTTATTTATTCATGAGAGACAGAGAGGCAGAGGCAGAGGGAGAGGAAGAAGCAGGCTCCCCTCTGAGCAGGGAGCCTGATGCAGGGCTCGATCCCAGGACCCTGAGATCATGATCTAAGCTGAAGGCAGACACATAAGTGACTGAGCCTCCTGGGCACCCCTTTGTTCTATTTTAATCAGTTTTCCCATATCTAATATTCTGCAAAATTGAATTGTATACTTTCTCCCAGTTTTTCTGATTTTGAGACATTTAATACCATAAATATTCCCTTTTTCTTTTCTTTTCTTTTTTTTTTTTTTTTGAAACTGCATCTGGGATAATATTACAGAATATCTTCAATTCATAGTCTAATGCATTTGGACAAGCTGAAATCCCTCGAAATTCAGAATTTATTATAAAATGCATAGTGGTTTCCAAACAGTAGTGCATAACCCAGGAATTACAGCATTTATCACTGCTTTTCAGACTTCCACCCAAAAATTGCCTTACCCTGGCTCCTGTATCTACTAACTCTTCCCCAGTTAATTCTTAGTTAATGTCTGCATAAATAGCAATAGAAACCTCTGTAAGAATTCCATTAATTTTTTTCTTCAATTACTTAAATTTCATTAGAACTAAAGATTTCTTTGCATTAAAGCAGCCTGAAGCATTAGATTAAAAAAATGGGGTTTGGAGCCAGAAGTCCTGACATTAAGCTCTTTTCCATCACTTCCAAGATATTTGACATGTTGCAAATTTTTTGGTTTCTCTCAGCCTTTGCCTTCTCCACTGCAAAAGTAGCATGACAGGGTCTCCAAATGAGTGGCAGCAAATACAGAACAAAAGAATGTTTCATCAAAATGATTTGCATATTGTAAAACCAGAGAAGCATGAGTTGTGACTAAACATGAAGATAATCTACTAAATACATAGGGCACGAGATGCAGAAACACTGGGGTTCTTTTTTTTTTTTTTTTTTTAAGATTTTATGTATTTATTTGTCAGAGACAGAGAGCACGAGCAGGGGGAGCAGCAGCGAGAGGAAGAGGGAGAAGCAGACTCTCTGCTGAGCAGGGAGCCTGACACAGGGCTCCATCCCAGGAACCTGGGAGCATGACCCAAGCAGAAGGCAGACTCTCAACCAACTGAGTCACTCAGACATCCCAGAAACTTTGGGGTTCTTGCCAACAAAGACAATATAAAAAAAAATTTTTTTTTCTTAAGATTTCATTTACCTGGGGTGCCTGGGTGGCTCAGTGGGTTAAAGCCTCTGCTTTCGACTCAGGTCATGATCTCGGGGTCCCGGGATCGAGCCCCACATTGGGCTCTCTGCTCAGCAGGGAGTCTGCTTCCCCCTCTCTCTGCCTGCCTCTCTGCCTACTTGTGATCTCTGTCTGTCAAATAAATAAACAAAATCTTAAAAAATAAAGATTTCATTTATCTATTTGAGAGAGAGAGAGAGAGAGAGAGAGAGAGAATGAGCAGGAAGGAGAGAGCGAAGTAGGCTCACCCTGAGCAGGGAGCCCAACCATGGGGCTCCATGCCAGGACCCTGGAATCATGACCCAAGCCAAAGGCAGATGTTTAACCAACTGAGCCACCCAGGCACCCCAAGATACAAAAACTCTGCAGCATTTTAACAACATGCACAAAAGAGACCACAATGAATGGTCTTGAATGTGACTTGAGCTCCTTTTCCGGAACTTCTGCTGTTCATCTCTGATCTCAGAGCATGTGAAAACCCTGAGTCAGCCCACAGCAGCCTCCGAGGTGGGCTCTGTCCTAGAAAGCAATCGAGGCGGTAAATTTAAAGAGGCAAGGAGTAAGCAAGTCCTAACTCTCCATAACAATGAACACTCAGGTTCCTCCAGTGCACTGTTTTATCTTCTTTTTTTTTTTTTATTTATTCATTGGGTATTAATAATATTCTTCAGTTCAAGGCACATTATTACCATTGATCCCTAGGAGGCTCTCTAGGGTCAACATTTAGCTATTCCATCTCATCCCTATCTCCAACGCAACCGTTCTGTTGTGTTTATTCCTTTTGAGTTTTAAGTGCTTAAAAAATAGCATGTCTGATTTTGTTAGCATTTATGTCAAGCCATGAAAATCCTTACAGATGTCATTCAGCTTCTATCTTTCTGGATGAAGCTTTTTTTGTTTGTTTGTTTTTTAAAAACCCAATCTTATTTCTATGTATACATCAGATGTGTTCTTTCCAGTGCTTCCTAATAATCCATGGTGGTCTCCAAGTCTATGTACCCAAACTGGCACCAACTTCCACCACTGTAAAGGACATTGCAGCTAGTATCTTTATACTTTTCATGCTCTAAATATGAGATTTTTTGGATACCTTCTCAGGAGCAGAACTTCCAGGTCATAGCACGTGCATATACTTAATTGGTATATATCATGCCAGACTGTTCAGAGTGAGTATAACAATCTACCTCCTCAGGAAGCTTCCTGTGTACCAGGTTCCCTAACAACACTCAGCACTACCCAGCTTTCTAATTTTTGCCAATTTCACATTGTTAATTTAACCTGCCTTCTGATTATTATCTTTAGCATGGCTTCACGGACATGTTGGTTTTGAGAGTTTTCTTTTCTGTAAATTACTTGTTCATATTCTTTGTTGTCCTACTACAGTCACTGACTTAAAGCAACTTACAGAAACTCTTTTCCTAATTATTAATCCCTTGCCGGTTTTAGATATTGAAAACATGTACCCCCAGTTAGTCATGTATTAATCTGGCCCATGGTAGCCTTCATGAATGGAAAGCTTTAATTTTCAGCTATGTACGGTTATGAACATTTTCTTTTTTAATTTTTTGAACCGTTTCACTATGCCTAGGCTATAAGGATTATCTCATACATTCCCTTCTATCAGTTCTATGTTTTTCCCTTTCCAATTTATTTATTTTTGTTAATTTTGGATTTATTTGAGAAAAAGAGAAAGAGCACACAAGTGTGCACAAGACCCAGGGGAGGAGGGAGGGCAGAGGGAGAAGGAGAGAAATCCTCAAGCAGCCTCCTTGCTGAGCACAGAGCCAGCAAAGTCCTGGGCTCAACCCCAGGACCCTGAGATCACCACCAGAGCCGAAATCAAGAGTCAGATGTTTAACTGACTGACCCACCCAGGCGCCCCTCCCTTTCAAATTTAGATTTATAATTTATCTGGAGGTCACTCTTAATTTGGGGTTAGGTAGGGATCCAATTTAATTTTTCTGCATATAGTGAGCCAGCTTCTCCAAAAAAAAAACTTCAACTAAACAATTCTCACTGATTTGTAGTAATTCCTTTAAAGTGGATTAAATTTCCATGGATACAGGAGTCTCTTCTGAGTGTGTTATTTTCTTCCACTTATCTGTTTATCTGATCATACACTGATAGCCCATTGCTTTTAGCACTTTGGCCTTGAAGTATATCTTAATACCTGACAAGGCAAGCTGTCCATCTTTACCGCTTCTCATTCAGGCACAGACAGCCATGGACTTTTAGTCACCTTTACAGATTTCACTGCAAGTTTAGTAGTTTCTGCAAGCTATTTAACTGGAATCTGGATTGAAATTGCATTGCATTGCATTTATATACTAAACTGAAGGAAATCTACATCTTAGTAATATATATTCATCCCATCCAGGAACATGAAATGTCACCCCATTTAGTCAGATCATCTTTTATATCCTTTACTAGAATTTTAAAGCATCAGGAAATTCATGTGAAACTTGGAAATAAAGCCAAAAAGATGCATGGAACATGCTTTCAGTATCACTTGGGGAATAAAGACCGCAAAAGCAAAGGATAGCTATGAATACACTTGGTTTATCTCACTGTTTACTGTTAATAAAAGGTCCCAGATTTGGTGAGGTTACATGTTAATTTCTAGAATTTCATCCAGGAGATGCAAACAATTTTGTGTCTGATGAAACAGGGAACTCCAAAGACTTAAGGTGGGCGGTACATTTATTTTATAACCAGTCACCAACCTTATCTTAATATTTCTCTACTACCTTGCCTATAAGTGCTTTGTGGACTGACCATGACATGATGGGTTCCCTCATTAATTAATGAATCTAAAATCTTTGACAGAGGTTCATTCTCCATTTACACAAAGATCATCATTTCATCTTTTTGAATATTTCATTTTGGCAACTTTCTCCATAAATGTCTTCCATGTGTTACCTTAACTCCAGGATATTTCATAGTTTCATTGCAATTAGGAATGGAATATTACTTTTCCAGAGTTTTCTGATCATTGCTGGTATAGAGAAAAGCTTTCTTATTTTTGAAGGTTGATGCTGTATCCATCAACCTTGCTAAACTCTTATATTGGTTTTAATAGCTTCTCTCTGGATCTTTTCCATTCTCTCAAGCAGACAATCATAATACCAACAATTAATGGACAGTTAGATACTGTACACGATTCTTTTCTTTTTAAAGATTTTACTTATTTGAGAGAGAGTGAGAGAGCACAAGTGGGAGGGAGAAGGAGAAGCAGATCCCCGTCAGGCAGGGAGCCAGATGTGGAACTCAATCCCATATCCCTGGGATCATGACTAGAGCCCAAAGCAGGTACTTAACCGATGGAGCCACCCAGGTGCCCCTACACTACTAAATTTTAAAGGTAGATAAAACAGGTAAATTCCTAGAAAATTATTAAATGCCAACACTCGTCCTAATTTTGCATGTACTTCTCTCTTTTTTTTTAAATTTATTTGACAGAGATCAAGAGAGGCAGACAGAGAGAGAGGAGGAAGCAGGCTCCATGCTGAGCAGAGAGCCCGATGTGGGGCTTGATCCCAGGACCCTGAGATCATGACCCGAGCCGAAGGCAGAGGCTTAACCCACTGAGCCACCCAGGTGCCCCTGCATGTACTTCTCTTAAGCATGATCCTAGTTTTAGCTTCTGATTCTTAATCAAAATCCATATTTATGGTGTGACTGCCCACAAATGACCTCATTTGATATCAACCTAAATCTGGTAAGGTCAGGGTCATGCCTGTTATACACTGAAGGAAATAAATACATGAAGGATCAGGGCATTGTGAGAAGTAAGAGCTCTAGCTGCAGTGGGAGCTTGTCAGTACAAGGTTCTTATGCCTTGAAATCAGGTACAATTTCTGCAGCAGAAACTTCCATGTGTCCCTCTACCTCTATTCTCCAGGGCGTTATACTCCCTAGCAAGTTCACAAAAAATAGGGTTGATCATAGCGAAGAAGTATTCAACAGCTAAGAGGGCAAAAGCAGTCCCACAAAGTTTATTTTTGTCCCCCTTAGCTCCAGAAAGGAAGACTGAGCTGTTATTGTGGAAAAGTGGGGAAAACAAACTGAAGTCTTCTCATCAAAGATCTGCCTTCCTCTAGAGTCTGAAGGAGAGAACCAGGCTCCTGTAACTGACTTGGGCAGACTTTAAGATCTATGGTAGGGTGGCCAGATCTGGCAAATAAAAACATAGGTCATCCAATTAAATTTGAATTTCCAATAAAATAATAGATACTATTTTAACAGACGCATGTCCCATGCAGTATTTAGGACATGATTGTCATAGAAAAGAATCCATTGTTTATCTAAGATTTAAATGGGACTGAGAATCCTTTATTTTCTCTGGGAGTCCTAGCTCACTTGAGATGAATGCTCATTTGCTAAGAGTGAAGTGGCCCCATTTCCAGGAGTTTTTAGTGTTAACATAGCCCTATTCCCAAAGGTATAAAAACGCTAACCCCATCCTTTATTGAAAGATATTGTTTCAAAAGACTGATATGTGTGGTTCCAGGAGATATCAAAGAATCGAGATTTTAATTTCAATTATCTTTTACTGTCACTATAATTAAAAAGCTTCAAAATTCAGTTCTTCAGAAAATTCAACCCCTTACAACATGCCTTCTCTTCAGTCAATGCAACTTAAACGACCCTCATGAAGACATGATTCAAATCGCCACTTTCAAACAATCCATTGCTATTCTCGAACGTGCTAACAGACTCAAACTCACTCCTCGAAGGAACCGTCACAAAGATGCCTGTAGAGAGCACATCAGCCAGATGGGAACCTTCCAATATGTCACCACATGACACTTGTCAATTGTATCCATCTTTTCCCTAAAATGTTAGACTTTTCTTTCTGCCTTAGGAAGTTTTTCTCTACTCCTTTTAATACTGTCATTTAACTTTATATGTTTAATGCATTAAAATCTCTAATAAGTTAATAAGTTAATATTAACTCTAATGAGTTAATCTAATAGAAGATTAGCTCCTATTAATCTAATAGAAGATTAACTCATTTTTATATCATTGCCAAGTGGTTAACACAATAGAAATATAATTTTTAAAAAGCATTTTGTTGGTAATTATAATTTATTAGAGGTGTAATGTAATGGAAAATGGAGATGATATATATTATTTTATTATATATTATATTTTAGTGTTACATATCAATATACTGTATTATTATTAAATACAGTATATCAATATACTGTATTATTAAATTATTAAATAATAAATAATTATTATTAAATAATTGTTATTAAATAACAAAATAATAAATATTTTGTATTAATTAATATTTATAATATTAATAATTAATATTAATAATACGATATTAATTAATATTAATATTAATAATACAACCTATTTATATATGTAATATATAAATATATTATATTATTGTGTTATATGCAATATAAAATATATATAGTATATGATATATATCATATATAATTATATAAATATAAATTATAAAATACAAAGTGTAAAATTATATGTAATAAATTGTTATAACATATAATATATTAATATATATTATCTTGATTATCCATATATTATATATTATGTTATATTATTATATAATATATATACAATATAATTATATATTATAAATATATAATGTAATTATATATTATATATCATATATGTATATGTATATTATATATATCATCTCCATTACACACACATATATATACTATATATTAGTATACATTACATATACTCCATATATATTATAATCTTCACAGCAACTCTGAGAGATGATTATTAGCTCTTTAATATAGATGAGGAAGCTGATGCTCAGAAACACTAAATAAACCATTCAAGGTCCCCAAGTGGTGACCAGCAAAGCTGACCAAGGCCATCTCAAGTTCATGCTCTTGCACTGCCTCCCTACTTGCTCTGATGACCCCGGGTGGCAGGCGCACCCAGGCCCATTCCCCATCTCTCCTCCCCTGCTTCCCTTCTCATCCGAGGCTGGGAGAGCACACGCTGCTTTTCTGGCTTCTGTCAAGCTAGAGCAGACCACATGACACTTCTGGAAGCAGAAGCTGACCAGGGTTTCTGGAAAATCTCTGTTCTCATGATCCAAGGGACAAAAAGGAGTGATTACTCTTCCCCTCCTCTCCCTGCCAAGGTCAGATCAACAGATCTGTCGATGGGAGAGGTAGCCGTCACCTTGGGATGACTATTAAAGTAAGACTGGATGATCAACAGAGCAGCCACCCAACCCTGGTATTACTGAACACCTGAACCAAGACAGCAGCATCTCCCTTGACTTTTTATGAGGTAAGGATAAAACCACTTACTCACCTTTGGTCCAGGTGTGAATTTCCTTTCCGTTCTAATTATCCAGGTATTAGGGATTCTTAACAGAGTCAAATTCAACCAGCATATACTGTATGCCTAATACTTCGGACTCGTTGTCAGACATCATCATCATTTAACCCTTTCACACCATCCCTGTGTGGCGGGGATTTTTGTACCTTTCACAGAACTGTGGTTCAGAGCAGCCTGTACAAAGCAACACACAGCTGGGGACAAAGTTGGGATTCAAATCTGTGTCATGGGAATCTGCTGTTAGGCTTCTCTCTTTTAGCTCTCCAGAAACACGCCTATGATTCTGAAGGGGCAGTTTGGTTTCGTTTTGAAAGTATGCATTTCACTGGAATTTTCCAGTTTTCAGAAACAAAGCATTATTTTATAAGGAAGTTCCACTTTTATCCAAACTCAGGGTCCTTAAATTCCCTGAGTACATTATCTGGCTCATGGGTGTTTATTTTCCCATCGAGCAAGCTGTGCTCTCTGCCATGGAGAAATGATCTGTAGGAAAACAAAGACCGAAATCAAAGGAAGAATCACAAAAAAAAAAAAAAAAAAAAAAAAAAAGAGAGAGAGAGAGAGAAAGTACGAAGCAATTGCTACTCTAAATGTGAGCAAACATGAAATACGGTGGTAACCGTCGCATCTCAGGCGGGCAGAGGATGGAGCATACAATGACCGAGGATTCCTTTACAATTACGTATTACCCTGAATTCATAATACTCCACTGACTGACAATCCCTCTCTATACAGAGAATTTCACAATGGAGGAAAAGAAAAATCAGTTGTAATCTTAAAAAAAAAAAAAAAGTACTATGGAATCGGGGGAAGAAAAGATTCATGCCTGTAACAAGTTGTGGAAAGGCATTGCAAAGTCAAAGAGAGCTGAGTAACTACTCCTTTGCCCACTGTCTTAATAGGATAAATTCCTCCGGGGTCTTAAAAGATAATGAGCACGCCAATTATTGTCTCAGGGCACAGGAGAAGGGCGAGGAATGACTGCTGTTTTCAGATGTAATAACACAAGCTGCACAAGTCAGAAATGTCATCTTCGAGGAGTCGTTCTTACTTGAGCAAAGAGATGTTAATCACAGGTGAGTCTCGCCAGTGGCTCTCCAATCATAGGAGTCAGAGCTCGTTTGCAGTTCAAGGAAGATGCTCTCAAATCAAATCTGCTGCTAACGAGGAACCACAATAAGGAGACTTGCAGCTCCCATAAATCTTTTGACTTCCAAGTCGGTTGTGTATTTGTCCTCCTCGGCAGAGAGCACATATTTCCACTGCTTGCAGGGCAAAGAGATTCAAATAGATGCCCCAGACAGAGGAAGGTAACGGTGATGCATGAACGGGAGCTGCTCTGCGGTCGGTCTTTTGACGTAATAATAATTGCTATTTATTTTCTACATTAAGAATAATTTTCAAGTGCAAATACCACATTCTGTTCAAGTCTATTAAGTTTCCAGGGGATGTAACAGAGGCATTTGGGTGTTCAGCACTCCTCTGAAGTTCTTTCCGTTTCTATCGCTGTTCACTCTGGGCTTGGAGCCTTAACTTTTTTTGTTTAACTGAAGAAATTTAAAACCCACCAAAAAACTTGAAAGAAGAGAATAAATCCCATTCATCTCAAGTCATCAAAATGTTAACATTCTGTCACACTTGTTTTTTTTTTTTAAGATTTTATTTTATTTATTTGTCATAGAGAGAGAAGCGAGAGCAAGCACAGGCAGACAGAGTGGCAGGCAGAGGCAGAGGGAGAAGCAGGCTCCCCGCCAAGCAAGGAGCCCAATGCGGGACTCGATCCCAGGACGCTGGGATCATGACCTGAGCCGAAGGCAGCCGCCCAATCAACCGAGCCACCCAGGCATCCCTGTCATGCTTGTTTTTTTTTTTTTTTTTTTTTTTTTTTTTTTTTTTAAATTTTTTATTTTTTATAAACATATATTTTTATCCCCAGGGGTACAGGTCTGTGAATCACCAGGTTTACACACTTCATAGCACTCACCAAATCACATACCCTCCCCAATGTCCATAATCCCACCCCCTTCTCCCAAACCCCCTCCCCCCGGCAACCCTCAGTTTGTTTTGTGAGATTAAGAGTCACTTATGGTTTGTCTCCCTCCCAATCCCATCTTGTTTCATCCTGTCATGCTTGTTTTAATGACCATTTAGTCCTTCTCTTCATCCTCTCCTTCCTTCCCCCTTTCCTTCCTTTCTTCCTATCTTTCCTTCTATATCTGTGCTAATCTTCTATTCTCTTACATAAGAATAAATACACTTTTTTTTTTTTTGCTGAAACATCTGAGAATAAGTTACAAGACACCATGTCAGTTCATCCCTAAATATCACACATCTGTTCAGAGTGAGTGTCCTATATAACCACACATCACTCTCACTTAACCACCTTCAAGTTTCCCCAACTAACCAAAATTGTCTTTTAAGATGCTTTGCTTTTTGCAATCTAAGATCAAATCAAGGTTCACACATTAAACATGGTCATGTCTATTTAATACTTTTAATCTCTCTAAGAAGAGCACTCAGCTTTTTGTTTCTGTTTTCATGACATTGAAAAATTCAAGACAGTGGCCTTTTATTATGCACCCCCCATTCTGTATTTAATTCTTCTTCACCATAAGGTTCGGGTTAATTATTTTGACCTAAATGCTACAAGATACATAGGAGATATTATCTATCTCCTGCTGTACATCCATCTTTTTTTTTTTAAGATTTTATTTATTTATTTGACAGACAGAGATCACAAGTAGGTAGAGAGGCAGGCAGAGAGAGAAGGGGAAGCAGGCTCCCTGCGGAGCAGAAAGCCTGATGCGGGGCTCAATCACAGGACCCTGAGATCATGACCTGAGCCGAAGGCAGAGGCTTTAACCCACTGAGCCACCCAGTGCCCCTGTACATCCATCTTTTATAGGAGTTAATTTTCCTTGGCAATTAAGACACATAATCCATGGGATAATACACTGTCCATGCAAATATCCTAACATCTTATTCAAAAATTTTTGTTTTATTTTATGATCTTTGCTTGAATTACATTTGGCAGCAAAGTGGTGACTTTTAAAAAAAAAAAAAACCCTCCTTTTTTCTACACATATTAGTAACTCTTTACAAAGAACAGCTTCTGCCTTTTTTTTTTCCTTTAAAGATTTTAATTTATTTGACAGACAGAGATCACAAGCAGGCAGAGAGGCAGGCAGAGAGAGAGAGGAGGAAGCAGGCTCCCCGCCAAGCAGAGAGCCCGACGTGGGGCTCGATCCCCGGACCCTGGGATCACGACCTGAGCCGAAGGCAGAGGCTTTAGCCCACTGAGCCACCCAGGCCCCCAGTTTCTGCCTTTTTATCGCCCCCTCTCTCCTCCCTATTCTCTCTGTATCATTATAGATTTATATTCAATGTGATATAATCCATTACCATCATTATTCTTTTCAGTGTTCAAATTGTCCCATTTTGGCAAGTGGAAGCCCCTTCATCCTAGCCTCTGTTATTCATTTGACGTGACCCCATTAGTCTTTGAGCACTTCATTGCTTTAGGGCATAACAAAAATATCCCAGACTGCTCTTGTATTTTTCTTGCCTAAACCAGGACTCAGTCATTGCTATGGGAAAACCTTAGTTCTTTTCAGTTCGAGCTAATATCTGTGTGTTCTAACCACTCTGAAGAAGTAGGACAGACCACCCCACCCACTCACCCACCCACCCAAATGTGGTTTGAATGTCAGGACCAATGACACAGCCAGAAGGTATGGAAATATTTATTACTTACATAATGAGGCTTTCTGGGGAGAGCAGGGCAGGCTTCCGGAGCTGGCTGAAAATGCCTTTCAGGAGAGGTAGAGGGCACTGGCGTGGGTCTTTACGGTAGTCAGGGGTTGGGACTGACATGAGGACTTGTGTGCACAGACAGAATTTATGTGGTTTGAATTTCCCAGGAGTACCAAAGGAGGAAGACCCAGACTTTCCCATCAGTTTGTCCAGAAGCAGGGCAGAAGGTGAAGCTTAAGTTGTTAGCAGTCAAGCATCAAAAAACGGAGCCAGATTCCTAATTACACTGGATTATACTTAGATGCTTTTATATAAGTCTATGAGATAGAGATCTGTTACATCGATAATACATGTGTGCAAAGCTCCTGCAGGGGGCGCCTGGGTGGCCTAGTCATTAAGCATCTGCCTTCCGCTCAGGTCATGATCCCAGGGTCCTGGAATCAAGTCCCGCATCAGGAGGGATCCCTGCTCTTTGGGAAGCCTGCTACTCCCTCTCCCACCTCCCTTGCTTGAGTTCCCTCTCTTGCTATCTCTCTCTCTGTCAAATAAATAAATAAAATCTGGAGAAAAAAAAACACAACCACTCCTGCAAGGGCACAGGTGAAGTTCATGGAATAATAATACAAGGCACTTCTGGCTCTTGGAGGGGGAGTGGCCCTCCACCTCCATAAATACAGCATTATCATCAAAACCATTATTCCTTTCTAAGTTTCTTAACATTTTTAAATTGCTTCCAAGTCAGGTATGGACAGGGTTTTCCATTTTCTGTTTAGAAAATCAACTTTAGAAAGGCTACGGGTATTCATGGTGTCAGAGAGCTCCTAAAAGGGTCAAAAGATTTTTAACTTCTCTCTCAGCCAGGACATCAAGACGATTCTCAGAGCCTTTATGTATCAAATGTTAGGTTAGAGCAGCTCATCATTAAATGGGATTAATAAAAATAACCGTCACATTTATACACTGAGAAAATAAAGTTACAGATCTTTGTCAAAATGGATAATGTTAACAACAATTATAATAGCCGCCAACACAGACTAAACGCATTTATGTTCCAGGAACTCTTCCAAACACATTACAGTCATCCTCATCCTAAGTCATGGGATTAAATATTATTATTACCCCCAATTTTGCAATGAGGAAGTTGAAGCCCAGAAAGGTTAACCGATACGACCAGTATCTCACAGTGAGTAAGCGAACGAGTAAGGATTCAAACACGAAGCAGGAAGATAATGCTGAAAAATAAACATTTCAAAGCTGTATTTTTGTTCTCTAAGTAGAGCACAGATTGATTTCCACCAAATATAGGAAGTGCCAAACTGGCTCAGATTTTAGACTAGTGAGAACAAACTTTTATTCTGCTCTATTTCATTTTTACCTCAGAGTATCAGGGGGAGAGCCTCCAAGAAGACAAGCAACCAAAAGACTATACATTAGTCAGATAGGTTGTTTGGACATGTCCAATCCAGCGGATTACATCAGCAATCAATTTGTTGCATGCCCTGTTGGGTTCCCAAGGTTACTTTCCCCTGCTAAAATCCAGACACAGTTACAAAGGACAATGACAGAGGCATTGATTTCAACAGTTGCCATATTGATGGGTTAAAAAAAAATTGTTCAATCTCTGTTTGACCTTCAACTTTGGAGATCTCAATACAACACATACAGTGTTAGGTTCCATATGATGTATATTTTTCAGAGCCTTTTCATACATGTCACATTTAATCTTAATAACCCGATGCTACCGACAGAAAACTGGCATAAACAAACATGGAGTGAGTATCTTTTGTAATCCATGTATACACTGAAGTAAAGGGAGGGTGGCAGATACCTGTTACGATCCCTTGGCGCACAACTCTGCATGAACAGCTGTGCCCACCAGCTGTGCCACAAACATTACCTTTGACAAAATGACACATCTCGGCTGTGATGCCTTTCACTTGCTTTCTGTCCACAGGGATTGTGAGTTCTGCTGGGTCATGCGCAAAGCTGGAATGCAAGGGAGTCAATGCCCTTGGAGCAACCTTTAATCAGCAGGTGGTGGGAAGTGGTAAATAAAGGCTCCTTTTCCCCCATCCCTGGTGGATGATTCCAGGGTACATTTCCTATAACTCGGGTGGGATTATAGTGAGCCCCCAGCTGCTGTCATCCATTTTCTTAAAAAGTATCTCTGAATGGGCTTCCTTCCTTCCCTGTTTTACTCTTTCCAATCCATCAAGCCTCTTCTGCTTTATTGGATTTGGATGCAATTGTTCATTAAGAGTAATAATATATACATCCAAAAAAGCTGCATTCCTGGGGAGCCACTCATCATGCCCTTGGCACAGGTTCTGCTTTGAGGGGGAACATCGAAGCAAAGCCTGAGAGTTTGAGTAACTTACAAAAAAAAAAAAAAAAAGCCACTTAACGTTGGAGTCTAGAATATCTGTCAGATCTCAAGATCTAGGTCCCATAAAGGTCTCATCCTTATGGGATGTGGATTAAAGGCACGGGTTCTCAAGCAGATTCACCTGGATGAGAAACTAGCCAAGACATCTTGAGAATGGACCTTGATTTTTCTGAGCCTCAACTATGACATTGGAATAGAACAAAAATAATAACAAGTGCCAATCTTTATTATGTCCGTGGGTTCTAAATACTTTACATTTATGAATCTACTGATCATCACCATAACCTAATGAGATATATAGGAGTATTGTCACCACTTATAGACAAAGAACTGAATACAGAAAGGTTACTAGGCCCAAGGTCACAGAGTAAGTGAGTAGCACATGAGGGATTCCAACCCCAGACAATCAACCTCTAGGGCTCATACATTTAAGCACAATCTATTACCTTTACTGCTTCCTCACAGCGTTTTAACGTTAAAATGTAATAATAAAACAAAAACATATAGCATTTAGTACCACAGTAAGTGCACAGGAAATGCTTACCAATATTAACTTAAAAAGAAAAACAATTTTTTTCAAAAGTTCAAAAGTGTGAATCCTGATAGAAAAGACTGACAACAAGTAATCTTTTTCCGTCCATTTATCCTCATTTCTCTGATTTCTTCTTTTCTCAGACTCTCTACCATTAAAGTATTGCCCTTCCATCACTCTGATGTGGTGATGTTTTATGTTTCCCTCAGTCCTGGTCCCCAGTCACCTTCCCCAACTTCTCCCATTTCTTCCATTCAAATCTCATTTTTCTCAATTTCAAGGCCACTGACCCATCAGCATGAGAAACATCAGAGATAATTTATTTCCTTGACATTCCCTTCAGAATGTCACCAGCAGGGCGCCTGGGTGGCTCAGTGGGTTAAGCCGCTGCCTTCGGCTCAGGTCATGATCCCAGGGTCCTGGGATCGAGTCCCGCATCGGGCTCTCTGCTCAGCAGGGAGCCTGCTTCCTCCTCTCTCTCTCTCTCTCTCTGCCTGCCTTTGCCTACTTATGATCTCTCTCTCTGTCAAATAAATAAATAAATAAATAAATAAGAAAAAAGATTAAAAAAAAAAAAGTCACCAGCAAAAATGTTTTTATGGTATTTGCCACAAAGCACCCCAAAATACATGCTGAGACATGCTTAGTATTAGTCAGATCCTTTAGTACATAAATGGAGGCTTCTCAGCAGTCTGAGGTGATCAGCAAAAAAGATAGCCTGGTGGCGTGGGTGCTTGCCTACAGTCTCAGAGACTACCTAAAAGAGCAAATAAACTAAATAAACACTTTATTTGAATCACTGGCAAGATCTTCGCTTTCCTTCTAATTAATAGTCTAAATGCTAATTCACTTACCTTAACCTTTCCTCGCAAATTATACCACTGAGAATAATATACATATGCAAAAGAGTCACGCTGGGAGCTGTAATTAAGGCCCTCGACAACTTCTCTGATTACTACATTTTTCACAAGCACCAAGAAATGTTGGAAGCACCGTCGGCATTGCTTCCCCCTTGGGGAAGAAGACGGCTTATAGAAACCTGAATGATTCTGGTTGGTGATCACTCGTAAAACATAAGCAGATGACAAAGGTCCAGAGTTGATGCACTCTGTCTCCTTAGGCAACTTTGGATTACCCTAAATTTTAGGAAAGCGTTATCTATAGTAGCTTTACTCTTCTTTAGCAGAGTATGAATTAACCCAATTTAGTTTAATTATGGAAGGTATTTCCCAATGAAGAAATATTCCCAGATACAATATGCAAATGTGTGGCGTGCCTGGGATGTCTCAGTTCATTGAGCCTCTGACTCTTGATTTCAGCTCAGGTCATGATCCCAGGGTTGTGGGATCGAGCCCCACGTCAGGCTCCACACTCAGCATGGTGCTGGCTTGGGATTCTCTCTTTCCCTCTCCTCCTGTCCCTCCCCCCACACACCCTCTCCCTAAATAAATAAACAAAATCTTTAAAAAAAAAAAAACGGTCAATTTGTAATTTAATCTCTTCCATTCAACAATTTTTTCAAAGGGGTTGTCATGGTGACACTTCTTCCAAGGTTTGCAGTAATTCCTCTCTTCCTACGGCAAGCAGCTGTGCTCTCACTTTTTGGACAATGGTTAATTAATAAAAAATTAATCTACACGTTAATGTGTATCTATATATCACTAAAATATTCTCCTAGCTGAACAGTTTACATATTGTTTGCTCTTTCAGTCAACTTGTTTCAAATGAGTAATTAAAGGAAAAGCAAAACTCTGAGGGCTGGTAGCACCCAGGTATTAAATGGTCTGTGGGTTTGTCTAAAGTTAAGGATGTGCATTCCCTTGCATCTTGGGTGATACTATTCTCTTGTTATATACCAGTGTGCCTCAGTGGTAATCATGTAAATGTCTATAATTTCAATCTTGGATGGTTATTTTACTGAACTCAAATATAGATTCCCATATTAAACGTTCCAAAACATTTTGTCCTCTACAGCTTTATCCCTTGAAGAAGTTGCACCGTCCTTTAAAATATAATGAAATAAGATTTTTTTTTTTAAGAGGGGAATTTTTAGCACCACTTTTATAGAGCACTCTTGGTGCAGGAATCAAAATTATTAGCAGTGCCTTTTTTGCTTGTTTTAAGAGACTCTTCATTTTCGGCTGATGGTTACATCTCTAAATAGATTTCACGCTCCCCGCTCAGAGGCAGAAAAGAACACATAGCTCTTTTAACATTCAAATAACCATCTCTGCACTCATCATCACCAAGGTCCAATATCTATCCTGGAACCTATTAAATTAACTACAAAATCTGTGCAGATCTCAAGTTCTCAAAGAAAAAACATGGCTGTGGGGACATCTCACCCCCTTTTATCCCTCTATTCTGAAGAATGTTTTTACATTCCAGAATGTACCTGAAAGGATTTTAAAGTCTGGGGTGTGTGTGTGTGTGTGATCCTATGGTTTCATCACGACTGCTCTCAATGACAAAGGACAGTCCTCTCTACATGAAGAGAGATCGGAGGGGAGAGAACTACCACTTGGTAAAAGGCCCAGCTTAAGGTTTATCACCAAGTAGCCACGGGATGCTCAATTTACTACATTTCGAGAACAAGAAAGGGATTACTCACAAAACCCAGTGGAAGACGGTAACAATTCAAGAGGGAATATGCCGTCCGAGGAATGCGCTTGGCACCAAAGGTAAGTGAGGATCTACGAGAGTAGCCAAAGTTTGGAGGTCAGAAACCAGGTCATAAAGCAAGTAACAGATACAGCTAGGCAATCAGCTCAGAGGACACCTGCACACCAAGGGTCACGCATCTCCACTGGTTCTTAAAGACCTACCATGGCAGTGGGGCCTGGCAGGAAATATTCAGGAGAGATTAAAGCTTATCTTTCTGCAACTTTCATGGCTATCCAGAGCTGGGTACTACCCAAAAATCATCCTATGCTTCTGGAAGACACACAGTTAACGAATGAGGAGGACGTTTTTATAAATATGCTTCTCAATTCTAGGATGCCGTCATTTGAAAGGAACGTTCTGCCTAGACCATACATTACATCACAGCAGGGGGACCTGTTAGGTGCCATACATTGTTCTCACATGTATTCATTTAGTGCTGACGTCACCTTTCTCTCTGTATCACCTTCTCCCCAACACCAACATCGCTAGCAGCCATATTGCTAGGAACCATCAGCTCTATTACCAAAGTACCAAATATGTAATTTTAAGCTCAAACGTGTTTCAAATGGTGTTGAGAGTGGATGCTGCTGAGTCATCTAAGCCAGTGCTTCTCAAACTTTAATGTGCATACAAGTCTCCTCTGGGAGGATCTTACTAAAATTCTGTAGTTCTTGGGTGAGATGTGACGTTTTGCAATTTGTTTCATTTTATCTATTTGGAAGAGAAATAGCATGAGTGGGGGGAGGGGCAGAAAGAGAGGGAAGAGCAGACTCCCTTGCTGAGCAGGGAGCCCACATGGGGCTTAATCCCAGGACCCTGAGATTGTAACCTAAGGTAAAGGCAGATGCTTAACACCCCAGTGCCCCACACTTTGTCTTTCTAATAAACTCTTCAGTGATGTAAAAACTGCTGATCTATGGACCAGACCCTTGATTCCCTTGCTAACTCAGAACCCTCATAATTGTCCAAAATCCGTAATGCTCCTTTAGATTAAAAGTCTTTAGAACTAAGTCAAATTCTCCAAAGGCAAGGGTTCTCAAGCTGGAGTCCATGGGTCTCCGGCTCTGCATCAGACTGCACAGGTTCTAGTCCCAGGCTCTAGGTTCCCCTCCCTACTTCCTGTGTCACCTAGTTATTGAATCTTATGACTCCCTTTCCTTATCTTAAAGAATAAGTATAACACAGAACCTGTCTCATCAGATCATTGTAGGCATTAATTAGGATGACCCAGGCAACAGACATCCCATAATACTCAGTACAGTCAGTAATCAAACAACAAATGTCCGTAGAGAACCCTGAGATGAACCTCAGGGACATTGATGAAGACACTGTGATTATTTCTAAAGTGTTCTATGTGCTTATATTTATTGCTCCTCGACAGAGTCCATACCTTTTTTTAGATTCTCACTGGGACTCATAACCCTAAAAAGTTTAAGAACCATTGATCAAGAGTGACCATAGGACCCAGAACTGCCCTGTGTCCAGAAGATCAGTCTGAGGAAAAGCCAGATTTTGGCATAGCACTGCCAAAGGGCCAAACCCCACTGGATTGGGGGAGCAGGCATAGGAGGAAAATACAGTAAACCAACTCCTTGCTAATTTATATTACTTAAGTGTCATCATCACCGTAATCTCATAAGCAAGTGTTGACCCATTGGGATAAAGTTCTCCCTGGAGCTCAGGTGCCCCAAATGCATAAAATGACATAGTAAGAAATTCCCTCACTCTCAATATTTAAATAACATTATCTGCATGGTTTAGCATGTCTTAACAAACAGACCCCTCAAAGGATAAGAACATCATGTCACAGAGCTGGGCACAGCAGAGATATGAGAGGACCAAACTAAAAGTGTCCTAAACGGCTCATCAGGACAGAGTCAACTGTGTGCAAGGCAGGCAGAAGAAACTATTTCATTGTTCCTGAAGAACTTTCAGCATGACAAAGGCTGTAGGAAGATGGCAAAGAGAGTAGCAAAAGAAAGCTAGGAAAATTCAAAACTCACCTATTAACAAATTCCTGGACAATAATTGGCATTGAGAGAACAGCATGGGCCAAAGCTAACATGAAGGAAAATGATACCTTAAAACCTGCTTTATCAATCTTCTTCCTTACTATTTAGTGGGTGGCTGGGGGGTGGGGAGCCTAGCTTCAGAATAGTTAGAAGGGAAATTTTTAGTACATATTATGGGGAGATATGAAAGCACTGAACGAAAACTCAAAATATCCCTTTTATTGCTAAAACTAGTTTAAAGCAATCCAAAGGACTACACAGAATATTCAAACCTAACACATGTGTTGATTTTTAAGATTGTGAAGTACAGGGATGCCTGGGTGGCTCAGTGGGTTAAGCCTCGGCCTTTGGCTTATGTCATGGTCTCAGGGTCCTGGGATCGAGCCCCGCATCGGGCTCTCTGCTCAGTGGCGAGCCTGCTTCCTCCTCTCTCTCTGCCTGTCCCTACCTACTTGGGATCTTTGTCTGTCAAATACAAGAATAAAAATCTTAAAAAAAAAAGATTGTGACATACATATATGAAGGCAAATACACATGCAAAATTGAGCACTGAAGGAAATATGTTTACTGAAAGTAGTTATAAAATATCACATGAGAAAGTGTATTTTTCACAGATATATACCCAACTATCCAAACCTGAACTTGATTTTAAATTATACAAGTAGACAATGCCACAAAATTTCATTTAGAAGTGTGCAAAATACGGCCCTTTTTTGGCAGGAGTTCCACAACCAACACCATCACTCCAGAATAAACGTGTACAGATACCATAAAAAGAATTTCTAGTTTTGGGTATAATACCCAACTTTAATTTTCACAAGAATGACTAAGAAATCATTCTATTAGCTGATGCAATTTGCTAAATTAGATAATTTGCTGAATTTGTGATTATTTTGACGTTACCATGCATAGTTAACCCTAAATCGCTAGGTCATGTTCATTTCTGTATAATAAATAATCACACTAAAATAAAATGATAAATTATGGTAATGACACTTTTTCTTCTTAATCATCAACTATCTCCCATATCACAGTTCATTTTACATTTCAACTTGTTATAAAAGACATATCAAAGGGCTTTAGAATACATAGTTTGTTGCAAAGGGAGATGATCGCATAATGTCTCGATAATGCAAAACAGAAGCTTAAACAAGTTTTTAAACAACATTAAAATAAAGAAGAAACTGATGCAATTTTGTTAAATTGCTAAAAACATCTGACTTGCTTCCACATGAACCTGTACTGGTTAAGTCTTGAGGTATCCTATAGCTCATCCACTATACCTCTCCCTTCTATCCTTTTCTGAGAAAATCAGCCCTGCCAAGTTGACCACAAAGAGTAGCTAGACCTTAAAGATGTTTTAGAGCTCAGATATCTTTCTCATTCTTATAATGTGTAGTTTTATTAATGAAAGCAACTTTCATATGTTTGTCTGATGGGTCTCCGGTCTTTTGTTACGGAAGGCTTTTGAGCTAGTGAGCAAAAAGAAATACTGGCTTACCTAGATCCTTCCTGATGAATTGACAAGGACGAATATATCAGTGTAGATGGTCTGCCTACAGTCTCCCTGATACCAGCAAAAAGTCTTAAAAATCAGAAAATTAGTGATGTTAGACTTGGCACAGCAGGAATCCCAACTCCCATGTGCTATTCAAAAGGTTATAGTTCAAAAAGGCTGAGTTTACTTTGAAAACTTCATCTACACTGAGAAGACATTCATTGCTTCAGCCCCACCACCGAGGGAAATACAGAGCTAAATATAGAGCTAAAAATCAGTGCTCTTAATGTCCCACCCCTCTTTCTAGAAGGAAGGAAACTTTGAAAGGAGGAAGGGATGGAGGGAGAAAACAAATAGATGAAGCAAACACTGACAGAACAGAAGGAAAAAATGGATACCAACACAATAATAGTAGAAGACTTCAATACTTCATTTTCAGTTATGGATAAAACAACTAGACAGTGTATCAATAAAGAGAGAAAACACTTGAACACCCCAGCCAACAATAGTTGAATACCCATTCTTACCAAGTAGTCATGCAACGTTCTTCAGGATGAACCACATGGTAGGTCACAAGACAAGTTTTAACACATTTAAGAAATCTGGAGCCATACAAAGTGCCTTCTCTGACCAGAATGGAACAAAAGTAGAAATCTAAAGTAGAAGATACACAGGAAAATTCAGAAATAGATTAAAATTGAGCAACCTACTCTTAAACAATGAGTCGGTCAAAGAAGAGATCATCAGGGAATTCAGAGAATTCAGAGAATATCAGGAGACAGAGGCAAACAAAAATACAACATACCAAAACTTAATGTAATACAGCAAAGCAGTACTGAGACAGACATATAGAGCAATAAAGATTTACATGAAAAAGAGAAAACAAAATCTCAAGCAACCTAACTTTACACCTCAAGGAACTAAGAAAAGTAGAAGAAATCAAGCCAAAAATGAGCAGAAGGAAAGAAATAAGAAAGATTAGAGCAGAGATGGACAAAATAGAAAATTAGAAAACAAAATTTAAAAAATCAACAGAAGTGAGGTCTTTTTTTTTTAAGAGTAACAAAAATAACATTTCTTCCATTTCTTCAATGTGGCACCAGAAATAGACAACACACAAAAGCAGAGAAATTAAATTCTGTCATACTTAAAAATTTCTATACAACAAAAGAAAAGCTTCTATAACTCAACAATAAGGAAACAAATAACTAATTAAAAAATGGGCAAAGGAATTGGATAAACAATTCTCCAATAAGACATACAAATGTCCAACAAGTATATGAAAAGATGCCCAACATCCCCAACCATAAGAGAAATGCAATCAAGACCACACTGAAATATTATTTCATACCCACTAGGATGCCCACTAGCAGAAGAACAGAAAACAGCAAATGTTGGCAAAGACCTGGAAAACCTGGACAGTTCTGGCACTCTTGTTGGGAATATAAAATGGTGAACAATTATGGAAAACACTGTGAAGGGTCCTCAAAAACACTTAAAATAAAATTACCTTATGATATCTAAAAGAATTCAAGGCATAATCTCAAAGAGATATGTACACACCCATGTTTCTAGTAGCATTATTCACAATAACCATGAATGGAAGCCATCCATTGAAAAGCCATTGGCAGAAAAATGGATAAACAGATTCAGTATTTACATATAATTAAATATTACACAGTCTTAGAAAAGAGGAGGAAATCCTATCACATGTGTACAGACATTCACTTTGGAAAGATTAAAAAGTTCTAGGGATCTGTTGCATGACAAAGTGATATATTTAATACCACTGAATTGTACACTTAACAATGAGTAAATTTAATGTCATATGGTTTTTTATCACAAGTTTTTAAACATATACTGATGTCTAGGTACAAACCTCAGAGAATATCATTTAATTTGTCTGGGATACAGAGTGGACACTGGATTTTTTTTTTAAGTATTTTATTTATTTGAGAGAGAAAATGAGTGGGAGGAGGGGCAGAAGGAGAGGGAGAAGCAGACTCTCACCTGAGCAGGGAGCCTGGTGCTGGGCTCCATCCCAGGACCCCGAGATCATGACCTGAACCTGAGATCAACCAACTGAGCCACCTAGGTGGCCCGACACTGGGATTTTTTAAAGACCTCTTGGTTGTTCATCACCTGCCATACAGAACCATGGACCCAGGGTTTCCACATCTTACTTTTTTTTTTCAAGAGAAGCTAGAATCAGGATATTTACGCAAACACTTCTGATGTTTTAATGTGGCAATTAACTTTTTAAATGCCATGCAACCCAAACACTTCATTTGCAGCCTCTGGGCTAATGATCTCTGAGCTCCCTACTAGTTTACAATTTCTGCAGATCAAAATTAAGTTTCCTATGTCTCAGTAGCTACCCTCCTTACCAGGTGACTCTCCTGTGGCTTTGGAATCTTTCCCGTGGGAAGTAGTCATCAATAAATTGGGTCAATTTCTGTAAGAGGTATGTCATGGTTACAAGTCCTCAGTCCCATGTGGGTTAGCATTTGGTCAGGAAGCTGGATTGGGAATCTTTGAATAGCCATTTCAGACAGAGAACCCTGATGTTTAAATTGAATGTTGCATGAACTCCTAAATACAGTTAATGTACAAAATCTGAATTTCTTTGATGTAATCAGGATTGGGGAAGAGAGAAATGAATGATTATGTTCTATTTCCTATTCCATCAGCAGGTTTTCCTGAGCGGACTCCAAAAATCTTACATCTAGGATCAGGGAAAAGCCTCAGGAGCTAGAGGAGGCAAAACATCAAACCAAACCTCTTTATACCCTGTTCCAAACAGAGCAGCGTTGTTTTTCTCAGCTGTGCTGAGAATCCATTTCTACTTTTGTTTGAAAAGAGGGTTCAACTGCTTTAGAGAAGGAAGTTAAAAAAAAAAAAAAAAAAAAGGCCTGATCTAGATAAGGGTATCTAGTATGCTTGTTAATTTTTCAGATGACACCAACAAAGATAAAACTAAATGCACAAATAGAAAATACAAATACCAATGAAAAGCAAAGAGATCAGTGGAAAAGAGGTTGGAATTCTGAGGCTAACAAGCCAACCAAATAAAACACTGTTGCTTAGAACAGACTTCCAATTTGGGGGAAAGTAAACATCAACACAGAAATATAAGGCCCCTTAGCCTCACAGCCTATTTGCTCACTTTCTATGTGGAGGAAGTTCCAGGCTGGACTTCAGTGTCTGTGGGAGTAAAAAGCACATTTAGCAGGGAGGTTAATTAAAGGTCTATAACATGAAGCTTTAGGACAGAATAAGGTAACCAACATTATTTTATTGGGATAAGAAGACTATAAGGAGATTTACAATAAGAAGACAAAGACTGCAGAGTCAGCAAAAGATAGAGCAGCTGGACTATATCAAAATTAAAGACTTTTGGACATCAAAGGACACTACTAACAGAGTGAAAAGGCAACCTGTGGAATGGAAGAAAATCTAGACAAATTATACATCTGAGAAGTGGTTAATATACAGCATATATAAAGAATTCCTTAAGTCAACAACAACCACAAAAAGCCCAATTTTAAAAAGGGTGAAAGACTTGGACAGGCATTTCTCCAAAGAAAATACACAAACAATCAATAAACACATGAAAAAAGGCTCAAGATCACTATTGGAGAAATGCAAGTCAAAACCACAAGATACTGTTTCATATCTATTAGAATGGTTGTTTAAAAAAAAAAAAAGGCAAAAAAAAACCCAGAGTAAGTATTGGTGAAGATATGGAACAACTGGAACTCTTGTGCACTGCTGGTGGGAATGTGAAGTGGTATAGCCATGGAGGAAAACAATATGAAAATTAAAAATAGAATTACCATAGGATCCAATACTTTACTTTTGGGATATACACCTAAAAGAATGGAAAACAAGAACTTGAAAGGATATCCACCCATGTTCATAGGCAGCACTGTCAGAAGGAACCAAGTGGCCATCAGTGGTGACTAGCTAAACCCAATGTGGCATATTCATACCAGGACTATGATGTCGCCTTAATCAGAAAGGAATTTCTGACCCATGCTATGGATGAATATTGATGATAGTAAGCAAAAGAAGACAGCCTCAAAAGAATTAATATTGTAGGATTCCACTCATATGAGATACCTAAAGTGGTCAAATCCATACAGACAGAATGTAGAATGGTAGTTGCCAAGGATTTGTGGGAAGGAGAAAAGAGGAGCTAATGTTTAGTGAGAACAGAGTTTCCATTGTACAAGATGAAAAAAGATGGGAAGAGACATTGTGGTGATAGTTGCAAGACAAAACAAGTACCACTGAACTATATACCTCTTTATTAAATGGTTAGAACTATAAACTATGTCAGGTCAACGTTAACTCAATTTTAAAATATTTTTTTGAAGACAAGGACTATGCGACTCATGAATGTATACTGGCCCATCTGCCAAGTTAGTCTCATGATATGCCACACAGATGGACTTCACATATTTCCTTTTCACAGTATCTTCCCACTTCCTCTGGTTCGCATATAAATCTGTGAGCCATCAAGGTGAACTGTGTGTCCACCTGCTCTGACAGGACTTATCATGGCACTCTGATGTAAGGGCGGAATCAATGGCAATAAGAAAGTGTAAAAGCTTAAAAGGGTTGGTTGAGCACCATGAGGTGAGGAGAATCAATGAAAATATTTCAGACCAAAAGGACCAGTGAGCCTGATGAGATTCTTGAACAGCAAGTGCCCAGCTATATATAGTGGATACCAGAAGACCAACTACAGTAGGACAGATAAAGTTAGCTGGGGCAGTATGTCAAAATGACCTATTCAGACTCATAACAGGACGAATGTATAGGCCCTAGGGACTGGTTATCAGATACTCAATGCAATACCAGAGAAACTAAAGGGTCTCCTTTGGAAATGTCAACAATATGCCTCATGGACACTTAAACAATCTTGCAGTTTAGGATAGCGATGATTTTCCATGTTTTAGATCCTTAGAAGTTCTGGCCTCATGTATTCTTTTTTTTTTTTAAGAGTTTATTTATTTATTTGACACAGAGAGAGAGAGATCACAAGTAGGCAGAGAGGCAGGCAGAGAGAGAGGGGGGAGGAAGCAGGCTCCCCACTGAGCAGAGAGCCTGATGCAGGGCTCCATCCCAGGACCCTGGGATCATGACCTGAGCCGAAGGCAGAGGCTTTAACTCACTTAGCCACCCAGGCATCCCTGGCCTCATGTATTCTAAAGAAGCAAAAATTCTGACTGTTTTTTTCCATGTCCCCTGCTTCACGGGGCTCTGAGAACCTCATGTTTGCTGGGCATGGCCAGCCCCTGCATTACACAGGCTTACAGGAACTTAAATACCAACAGATAGTGAGGAATAGAACACTGACAATGAATAAAGGACATACCAAATTTGATTCTTAAAGGAATGGAGAATAGCAAATTCACAACAAATAAAATTCCAAAAAAATAAGATGGAAAAGGCTCAAGAAGGTATTTTTAGCGACAAATGTGAAGAATTTTCAAGGAGCCATTGTGCCGATGAAGCTTCTGACAAGGTGTAAATATATAAATTTTTGACCCTTGGAATCACCAGCTTCAAGAGCAGATGCTCCCAAGTTAACAGTGGTCCAATGGATACAAGCCGCTGCTGTGCCTGAGGTTAGCAATGAGGGAAGAAGAGAGAGAAAAGACCCCTCATGGGGGGATGTGGGGAGAAGAGCAGGAAACATGAGGAGCTGCCCATCCACCCCATCAGCAGAAAGCTCACCTCTAATGACCAGCAGCACAGAGTTACCCAACCCCCCGCCCACGTGCCTGGAGCATGCCCCAGAAAGACAGTGTCCAAAGACAGGCAAACATCAAAGACAAAGACCTGCCCAAGTGGGCAATTCGTAATCGACCTATGTGTTCTTCCTCTTTAAGCTGATACACTTCTTGGTCTCCAGCTGCTCAGTATTCACATCCTCCAAGCCACATTCCATTTCCTAACGACAGCCCTTTCCGTGTTTGGAGTTTAAACAAACCCTGACCTGCCTAGTGAAGACCGGCTTTACAACAGTACCCCACAAGACCCGTGCAACTATTATCTCTCACCACTCGACCTTGCCAAGTCCTCCTACGTAACCGCTAGGTGTTATCCAAAGATGTCTATTAATCCGTAGAAGCAGGGCTCCCCGGGTGAGTAACTGCTCACATTGCCTGTGACTCGCCAACCTCATTTCCTTTGAGTAGAGGTCTCTACAGCTGAACACACTGTCTGTCTAGAATATGGACAGGAACGAAACCACATTTTGTAATCACATCTCTATTTGCCCTGATGACCTAGCAATAAAGGGGAGTAAAACATGCAAAACTGTCAGGTCTCCAAAGATGACTTTAAATGGTCTTGCTTTATGTTGCTTTATGTTGCATGATGCATTGAAATGTCATCAAGTCCTACTTGATAAAATGGACCCAGAAGGGCGAAGGGGAGGGAGGTGGAAAGGTAACTATTCCAAACCCTAAGAATACCTGACTTCTCCCTGTTTCTCCTTTTTTTCATCTAAAAGTATTTTGAAGTTCAGGTGTGTACAACTCCTTTTCAGCCCAAGTCAAGGATTGAGGATCTCTCACCAAACTTCTATTATTATCATTATTATTATTATTATTATTATTATTTTCAGTTGGCCATCATTCGTTTCTGATGTAGTGTTCAACAATTCTTTAGTTGGGTGGAACACCCAGTGTTCACCACACGTGCCCTCCCCAATACCCATCACCCAGTCACCCCATTCCCCCCACCCCCCTCCCTTCCGTAACCCTCAGTTTGTTTCCCAGAGTCCAGAGTCTCCTGTGGCTTGCCTCCCTCTCTGGCTCCTTTCATTCAGCTTTTCCTCCCTTCCCTTGTTGTCCTCAGTGCTATTCCTTATGTTCCACGTATGAGTGAAACGTCTTTAGAGAAAACCTGGATTCAGAGTTAATGCAGATCAGTCAAATGGAGGTTGGGCCAGCTTTTATAATGAGACACGGACCTGAACCCCATGGGTCTGTATCACTCACTATTTATAGGGCCTTCTTGAGTGTCTTTACCCCTCTACACCTTGGTTTTCTCTCTATAACATGGTGGTGATAATGTTTACCTCTGCTGCTGTTGAAATATTAAAAGAGATAATGAAGGCTGCATGTCTGTCTGCCCCCTCATAGGGCCAGGCACATGGTTAAGTGTTTTAAAAACCAAAGGTAGGGGCACCTTGGTGGCTCAGTGGGTTAAGCCTCTGCCTTCGGCTCAGATCATGATCCCAAGGTCTTGGGATCGAGCCCCGCATCGGGCTCTCTGCTCAGTGGGGAGCCTGCTTCCTCCTCTCTCTCTGCCTGCCTCTCTGCCTACTTGTGATCTCTGTCTGTCAAATAAATAAATAAAATCTTTTAAAACAAACAAACAAACAAACAAAAACCAAAGGTAAAGGAGGCCAGGAAACTTCTGCTTTATTCTGCAAAGGAGGTGGAGGGGAGGGAAGTGAAGGAGAAGGAATACCCTGCAAAATGCATGGACGTGTCATAGGTTCCCTAAGATACAAAGCTACTACCTTGACGTCCTTTCCAATGGAAATGAAATAGATGTCAAGACTCATCTTATTCAAGCATCTCTCTAGGCAGGTGCAGAAATTCCACCATAACATCAGAAGTCTGACAGGTTCCATTCCATTTAACTTCAACTTAACTTCAGATATATTCAGATGCAAGGATGAAATCATTTCTTAAATTAAAAGGACTTCAAGTATGTCCTTTTACCCCCAATCTCTAAGAGGAAGGTGAAAGGATCTCCATATTTGTCTCCCATTCCCACTCACATTGAACCTGCCGAGCCCCACCGGCAAGTATTTATCCCACCTGTGTCTCTAGGTGAAAAAAATAAAATCACCTATTTGCATGGTGGCCTAGTCTTCTAGACCATTTCTAATCTGCTTTCCTCATATCGCCTCAAAAAATGATAATTTCGGGTCTGCTTTGAAGGATAAACTTCAGCCAGCTAGCAAATTCAAAACAAGCCCAAGGTCAGTAGCTCACCAGTGAGACCACTATCCATTACTTAGACATGAGAAACATTTGACATGACAAAGAAAAGGAGGGTTGATGCGTTAATGAATTTGGCACAGCAGCATTTGGAAGGGCAGGGAGGACAAGATACTGAGTGGGTTCAGAACCCAAGGAGTCCTGAGGAACAAACAGGGTCATCGCCTACATGTTTCTGCTTCTCTCCATAAGATGTGAACTTCCTTTGAATCCCGTCATTTAAGACCATAACCCTTTCCAGCTCTGCGCCTCGGGTTGAAATGCAGCATAAATGAAAATTTAATAGCTTTCCACCTGCAGCACCTGGGCTGAAAAATCGTACCAGGCTTCAGACAAGTTGAAGGGCCTCAGCGTGTTACAGATGCAACAGCTGGTCCAGTCTGTGTTCATTGGCCAAATGGCTTCTGTAATCCCAGCGGGAGCTGGCAAAGATTCTCTAGAAAGGTAGTTAACTCAAAGCTTCGATGCAAGAAGCATCTGTCATCTCAACCACATTGTGGGAGATGCCAGCCCCCTTAACTGTGGCGAGTGATGAGAAGGACCACCTCAGAAAGAGCAACGATGTTAGTAAACACATCCTTCCTGCAGTGACTTAGCCAGTTTCTGTTGCCACAACCTCAGGTTGTCAAACAACATCTGGCCCCGAACCAGACTCATTTACCCAACACACGTCTTGGAATAAAATGAACACTTGGTTATGCACGATCCATTTTGGTCCTGTTCACCGCAAGGTACTTTAGCTACCTATTTATTCTATCAACGGAGAATACATATTCTAGGTCATTGTATTGATGCTACAAAGTTTGCTAACTATTCATATGATTATTTCTCTTCTTGTGTGTGTCAAATAATCTTCGCCAAAGCAGGAAAAAATATACAGTGGAAAAAAGACAGTCTCTTTAATAAATGGTACTGGGAACATTGGACAGCTATGTGTAGAAGAATGAAACTTGAATATTCTCTTACAACATACAAAAAGATAAACTTGAAATGGATAAAAGACCTCAACATAAGACAGGAATCTATCAGAATCCTAGAGGAGAACATAGGCAGTAACCTCCTTGCCATCAGTCACAGCAACTTCTTTTAAGACACATCTCCAAAGGCAAAGGAAACAAAAGTGAAAATGAATGTTTGTGACTTCATCAAGATCAAAAGCTTCTGCACAGCAAAGGAAACAGTCAACAAAATAAAGAAGCAACCCACGGAATGAGGGAAGATACAAATGACACTACAGACAAAGGGCAGATATCCAAGATAAAGAACTCTTCAAACTCAACACACACACAAATAATCATGCCAAAAAATGGGTAGAAGACATGAACAGACACTTATCCAAAGGATACATACAAATGGCTAACAGACACATGAAATAAATGTTTATCATCATTAGCCATCAGGAAGATTCAAATCAAAACCACAATGAGATACCACTTTACACCAGTCAGAATGGCAAAAATTAACAAGACAGTAAACAACAAATGTTGGAGAGGATGTGGAGAAAGGGGAAGCCTCTTACGCTGTTGGTGGGAATGCAAGTTGGTGCAGCCACTTTGGAAAACAGTGTGGAGATTCCTTAAGAAATTAAAAATAGAGCTACCCTGTGACCCTGAAATTGCCCTACTGGGTAATTACCCCAGAGATACTGATGTAATGAAAAGAAGGGCCATCTGTAACCCAATGTTCACAGCAGCAATGGCCACAGTCACCAAACTGTGAAAAAAACCAAGATGCCTTTCAACAGATGAATGGATAAGGAAGATGTGGCCCATATACACTAGGGAGTATTATGCCTCCATCAGAAAGGATGAATACCCAACTTTTGTAGCAACATGGATGGGACTGGAAGAGATTATGCTGTGTGAAATGAGTAAAATAGAGAGAGTCAATTTTCATATGGTTTCGCTTATTTGTGGAGCATAAGGAATAACATGGAGGACATGGGGAGATGGAGAGGAGAAGTGAGTTGGGGGAAATCAGAGGGGGAGGCAAACGAGAGACTGTGGACTCTGAGAAACAAACTGAGGGCTTTGGAGGGGAGGGGACTGTGGGGTTGGGTGAGTCTGGTGGTGGCTATTAAGGAGGAAACATATTGCATGGTGCACTGGGTGTGGTGCCTAAACAGTGAATTCTGGAACACTGAAAAGAAATAAAATAAAATAAAATGGAAAAAAAAAAAACCACTTCATATTTTTTTTTAAAAAGTATTTTCTGGAACAGGTAGGTAGAAACCTGATAACAACCCTACTAAATGCAAAGTACATTCTTTCTCCAGGGAAAATGACCATGTATTAGGGAGATAGTGTATTTTTTATATAAAATGTTTGTTTGCATGCATTTCCTGGTGGGAATGCAAGTTGGTGCAGCCACTTTGGAAAACAGTGTGGAGATTCCTTAAGAAATTAAAAATAGAGCTACCCTGTGACCCTGAAATTGCACTACTGGGTATTTACCCCCGAGATACTGATGTAATGAAAAGAAGGGCCATCTGTACCCCAATGTTCATAGCAGCAATGGCCTATCTTCTCATGTAATTACTGGTTAGTGAAGAAAGCTCTTTACCTGAATTGTTTCTTGAGATCGGCTCCTTTGTTGATTCGTACCCACTAACCATTACTGAACTTAATCCTGTCCTATGACAGGGGTTCTCAGCAAAAGGAACAAGAGTATTCCAAATACACAATGCTCATGTGTATTTGGAATACACCAATCTCACCTACTATCCAAAACTAGTAAACCACACACTAAAAAACCAATAAATACAAAAACAGACCCCTTCATGCTCTGTGCCTACCTGAATTTATATTGTTCCCATTCTACTCTTGGCTTGTCTTCCATTTCTAGATCTTTTCCCATCTTTTGGCTTTATCTTCTCAAGGAGCAAATTAAATTGCTTTAGTAAATACTCCTACATTGTCCTCCACTACACAAACCTTCTCACACATTTCCAAGGTGAGCACCTTATCTAGGTTCCCCTTGACCCCCTGTGATGAGGAAAGGGGAAAGTTCAAAATTTCCATGACCATGAAAAGGGATGCAAAAAGCCACCCCAACTTGTAGACTGTTCCAAATTTTAATCTCAGAGGAAAAAGGTTTCTTTAAATGATGATCATTTAAGGGGTGCCTGGATGACTCAGTGGGTTAAAGCCTCTGCCTTCGGCTCAGGTCATGATCTCAGGGTCTTGGGATCGAGCCCCACATCGGGCTCTCTGCTCAGCAGGGAGCCTGCTTCCTCCTCTCTCTCTCTCTGCCTGCCTCCCTGCCTACTTGTTATCTCTGTCTGTCAAATAAATAAAATCTTTAAAAATAAAATGTAAGAAATTGATCATTAAAATGAGAATCTTTGGGGAATGTACTTTAGCATCACTTCATCAGAAAAGCAAATAACGCTTTGTTTCCTAGACATTTTACAACCTACAAACTGAGTCAGTTAATACCTGACATTCAGCACAACATCATGGCCCCAAAACTGTTAGGAAGATTATTATGGATGACTTCCTAGCCTAAGACAATGTCCTACAATTCCTACCTATTACTAGCTGTCCACATAGCCTAATTATTATTCCTGCCTCTAGCTTTATACTTTAATTTTTTATCATTACCAAGCCATCAGACATGGATTTGGAGCCAAGTCAGACAGGAAATCATATTCCACTATTATTTTTGAGCAACTAAGAGTTCTCACGTGAAATGAAATAAATTTTCGTTTGTACCAAATCCAATAATACAGCTCTAGTCCATAACTTCAGAGCTACACTCTACTAAATGGAAATTGAGCTCATCTGATTTGTGGACCTCAGCGCATGAACCCTAAACTCCACTTTCCAATTCTGCCACTACGTTACTATGTAGTCACACCTCAATCTTTTTTTTTTTTATTATTTGTTATGCTCTATTTATAAAATGGCAATAATCCAAATTCTTCAAGCCAGGGATCTACTCATTTTAAGATTTTATTTAAAGCTATGGTTCTAGAAGCCCTAAAAATTCTGCAGAGTTGTTATAGGTGTCACGTACAAATATTTTGTCCTGGTATTTTTTTTTTTTTATTTCTAATGGATATTTTTAACACTGTGGGAATATACTAGGAATCACTAACTCGTATGTGTTATAGATCAGGTTTTAACACATTTTCAAAATCCCCTTTCCAAGATACAGCCCATTGAACTCATTCTTGGGTGTCAAGCTCAGTATAAAGCTACTTCTACCAAACCTGTACATATAAATGAACTTTCTTTAAATATGTTATTGATTAATAAGAGTACACTTTAACCCTGATCTTTTTTTTTTTTTAAGCTAGTAACTGTCTTACACTCTTTTCTAAAATGTATAATAAGGTCCTCAGAAACATGAAAGCTTTCGTCAAGGACTTCATGCTCAGTTGTCCCTATTGGACATGTGTAATATGTTGCCTTATTCTGTAGCCTGTGGGCACTGCAACAAGACAGCGCCAGTGGTACAGCAAGAAATGACTAAAGCCAGGTTACAAAGGTAGTTTCTTACTGGCAGATTTTGCAACCATGATGGTCAATCATGCTGGATTTTCAGGGCAACAAATTTGAACTATAAAGTGTAAGCAAAGACCCTACTTTGGGCTATATATATTATCAGATAGGATCTCCCACAGGTAAAACAGAGGAGAATGCAGAGTACTCATTCCCTGAACATCCCCTAGCCTGACATCTCTTGGTTTCATTTGCTAAGTACATGTCCTTAAAGCTTATCACAGTCAACTCTGCCTTCCATAAGTCTTGTGTGGTAAGAGAACTTGGTTTTTTCATACCAACAACCCAGTTCTATAATAACATGCTCCTCCCATTTTTTTTTCAAGATTTGGATTCATCTGCCTGAAACACAATCTGATCATAGGATAGTCTATTGTTCAATGATAAAGTAATTTCCAAGAGATAATATCTTGATACTATTGATACATCCTTCAGTACTTATAAAAGGTCTTGTGTGGGGACGCCTGGGTGACTCAGTTGGTTGAGCAGCTGCCTTCGGCTCAGGTCATGATCCCAGCATCCTGGGATCAAGTCCCACATCGAGCTCCTTGCTGGGCTGGGAGCCTGTTTCTCCCTCTGCCTCTGCCTGCCATTCTGTGTGCCTGTGCTCGCTCGCTCTCCCTCTCTCTCTCTCTGATAAATTAAAAAAAAAAAAATCTTTAAAAAAAAAAAGGTCTTGGGGCGCCTGGGTGGCTCAGTGGTTTGGGCTGCTGCCTTCGGCTCGGGTCATGATCTCAGGGTCCTGGGATCGAGCCCCGCATCGGGCTCTCTGCTCCGCAGGAAGCCTGCTTCCCTCTTTCTCACTCTCTCTCTCTGCTTGCCTCTCTGCCTACTTGTGATTTCTGTCTGTCAAATAAATAAATAAAATCTTTAAAAAAAAAAAAAAGGTCTTGTGTGCTTCTTATCTGACTTTAATGTTTATGATAAGAAATACAAGTGGTAGCTAGACACTGCTGATGGTTCAATTTTTATTTATTTTTTATTAGGTTATGTTTGTCACCATACAGTACATTATTAGTGTTTGATGTAGTGTTCCATGGTTCATTGTTTGCATATAACACCCAGTGTTCTATGCAATCCATGCCTCCTTAATACCCATCACTGGGCCAACCCATCCCCCCATCAACCTCCCCTCTAAAATCCTTGGTTTGTTTCTTGGGAGTCCATAGTCTCTCATGGTTTGTCTCCCCTCTCTGATCTCCACCCCCTTCATTTTTCCCTTCCTTCTCCTAATGTCCTCCATGCTATTCCTTATAGTCCACAAATAAGTGAAACCACACGATAATCGACTTTCTCCGCAATTTTGAAATGAAATTTCCCATGATACCTCCCTTGAGTTTCTGGATAAATAATTACTACAGAATGTTCTGACAGCATAGAGTACTCTGCCACCATTTTCAAATACCTGTTTACTGAGTCAGGGTTTCCATAATATATATTATTACAGCATGAAGTTCTACAGAATAGGAGAATAGGATTCAAATGCGGGGGGGGGGGGGGGGTTAAAAATTGCTATTTTGAAGATATAAGCCCTGATAATATTTTCAAACCATCCCGGTCTGTAGAGCCAAGCATGGACTGTGTAGGCCAAGCTGTATCGTGCCCCAGCTGTGAGTAAGCATCACTAACTAGGAAGAGAGGGAGGTTTCTTACCTCCTGCTAACTTGACACATGGTTGGAACTATGCTCCAAAATCAAATATGTGGTCAGTGCCTAAAACTAGAAAAGTATATTTCATGGGGACATAGGAAATTTGGACTTTGCCTGCGTCAGAAAGAATGCAAGCAGGTTTATATTATCACATGATATTATCATATTATCTCGTTAATATCATGTTATCAACATTATCCTAAATATTGGGTGCCTCTTGCCTGGATTTTGTATTTTTTTTAAGATTTTTATTTATTTATTTATTTGAGAGAAAAAAAGTATGAAAGATGGGAGGGTCAGAGGGAGAAGCAGACTCCCTGCAGAGCAGGGAACCTGATGTGGGATTTGACCCTGGGACTCCAGGATCATGACCTGAGCCAAAGGCAATTGTTTAACCACCTGAGCCACCCAGGCACCATGGAATTTGTATTTCTGATAAAAAAAAAATTAAAGCAGTTGTTAACTGTTCATGTGTGATCAAACATGATTTCCAGCTCTGCTCTTAGCCTTCCTGACCCATTAAGCTCTTCCTTTTGACTCTACTCATTTACGTCTTAGAAGTACGCTACGAGTTCAAACTACCCCTATAAGTTATGCAGTTACAAACTCCCAATTGAAGTTGTGGAATATAAGAAATAGCGCAAGAGGATCATAGGAGAAGGAAAGTAAAACTGAATGGGAAGAAATCAAAGAGGGGAAAAAAAAAGAAATCAAAGAGGGTCACAAATCATGAGAGACTCTAGACTCTGGGAAACAAACTGAGGATTGTGGAAAGGGAGGTGGGTGGCAGGATGGGTAACTGGGTGCTGGGCATTAAGGAGGGCACGTGATGTGATAAGCACTGGATGTTACATGCAACTAATGAATCATTGAGCACTACATCAAAAACTAAGGATGGGTAATTGAATTTAAATAAAAAAAAATAAAGGCGTCTGGGGTGCCTTGGTGGCTCAGTGGGTTAAAGCCTCTGCCTTCAGCTCAGGGCATGGTCTCGGTCCAGGGACTGAGCCTCACATCGGGCTCCATGCTTGGCAGGGAGCCTGCTTCCTCCCCCCTCTCTCTCTGCCTGCCTCTCTGCCTACTTGTGATCTCTGTCAAATAAATAAGTAAAATCTTTAAAAAAAAATAAAGGCGTCTTTAAGGATATCAATAAAGTGGCTTTCGTTAAGAAAGTACTTACACTTTGTTTTCCATTTTTCTTTCTCTTCAAAAATGCGAACAATGTGGAAAGAGTGGAGAGTGACACTTTTTATTATATATTTTTAGTAACTAAGAACTAAAAAAATAAGAAGGACTACCCATTCCCCAAACATATCCATTCTTTTAAACTTGGTCAATGGCTCTCAACTTAATTAAGTATCCCCATGACACCAATCACTATTGTGTGCACTCAACAGAATTCAACAGGACTCAATTCTGCAAATTATAACTATTTTTTTAAGATTTTATTTATTTATTTGACACAGAGAGAGAGAAGATCACAAGTAGGCAGAGAGGCAAGTAGAGGGAGATAGGGGGAAGCAGGCTCCCTGCTGAACAGAGTGCCCGATGCAGGACCGATCCCAGGACCCTGAGACCATGACCTGAGCTGAAGGCAGAGGCTTAACCCACTGAGCCACCCAGGAGCCCTATTCTTAAATCATAAACTGTTTTGTCTTAGATTATTTTCCCTTAGCATTTTGTATAACTGATGCCTACTCTTAGATTCTTAAAGTGAATGTATTTAATTATAAAATCAGTTGTGTCCTTACACTTTCTATATCACTTCTATGTTATATAATTATTTAAACTATACTGTAACCAAAAAACGTGTGCCCGGAATTATGAGTTAACCATAATGAAAAGTTTAGTGTCTCTATTAGTTAGTATCTTGTGGTAGAAGGTAACTTGACAACTTTTCATCTCAAAAAAATGACTTGGGTTCTCTCAGAGTCAAACCCAGTAATTAACATTCTGGTTCCAATCATTAATTTGAGAAATGGAAGGAATCCCCATAAGAAAGTAACAATGAGAGATCAGGAAGAGAAGACCAGCACTGAAGACAGTGTTATTAGCTTTGTAATAGTGTAGGAAAGTGGAGCCAATCAAGGGAGAACTTCTGACAAACACAGTGATCCTACCTGAAGAGCAAGGACCATCAGTCACTGTTTGAGCACTGCTCCTGGGGAGCTGTTAATTTCCCTCATTTCCTTCTACCAAGCGCACAGGCAGAGTAGACTTCTACAGCTTCAGAAGAAGCTCTTGCACTAGAAAATGGCAGACTCTGGCAAGTTGGAAGTTGGCCAAGCACACAGAATGGTAATAGGTAAGACCTGTGGGAGGATCACAGAATGAACGGTCAATAGGAGACAAGCAGCAAACACAAATTCTGAAGGTCTCACAAGTCATCTTAGCAGGTGAGTAAAGATAATAAGAAATCTCTCTCAAAAAAAGCCTGAGATGCACGATTCTTCATAATGTGAACCATGATTGCTAAAGACTATTTATGAAACAGATCCTACTTGCCAGGTACTGCCCAGAATGCCCAATGTCCAGGATCTCATTCAAGAGTCCCAGCAATCCTATTATTATCCTCGCTCATCCACAGATGAGGACATTAAGTAATTACTTACTACTTAAGATTATAATAGGGATTAAGTAATCTACCAAAGTAACAGATACCAACCTGGGTCTGGCCAATGCCAGAATTTATGCTCTTCTATTGTTTTCAAAGGTCCCCAGATTGACAGTTAGGGCTTTGTTAGCATGAATATGTAATCAGCTCTGGAAATTCTATTTAAAGAACATCACAGGCCTTCTCCCTCGGAGAAAAACCTGTGTCTTAATAGCTTCATAATTCCAGCCTGGGTACGAAAAACAAGGACACCTCCCACGCTGGTGGCCCTGTCATTCCGACAGTGTGAGCTTTTCACCAGGAGCCCTTTGCACCTGCCCCTTTGTGGTTAGCACTTTTAAACAGCTACACGTTCCATGCATTACAAAACCACCTCTGCTTCTCTCTTCTCTCCTGGCTGACTTCCATTTGCACATCTGATGACGGATGGGACAGTTCTGGTCTGCGGCGTGTTTCCCAGCCTGACTTTTCTTTCACCTCTTCACATCCTACATTCCAGCAAGTGGAAATGTATTCCAAGATCTTCAACTAGAACTTTAAAATAGATTTTCAAAGAACAGCTGAGTGTTAGAACTTGAAAGCAGTCAAATATCTAATGAGGCTCTACAAGAAACCTAAATTCTAATCCATGTTCAGTGGTATTGGGGGCAAAAGAACATTTCAGATTCACTCATGTTAATCCCTTTTCACTCCTGATCCTCCAAATCATTCTTAAAACCTTTGAACTATCCTACGTAGCCCAGTTCCAATCGAAGAAACTGGACTGCCCCACTGGGGTGGGGCAAAGACTTCCGTTACTTTACCTGCTTAATTTCCAGGCAAAAGCTTTGAAGTGGTCAACAGACAGAAGGAATTTGAGTTCAGTTAAACCACTAGCTAGGAAGGCAGCCCAAGAAATAGCAAGAAAGATCAAATCCTGGTACAGCAAATTCCGTGGAGAACATTGTTAGGTTAGAGTAACAATTCGTGGCAATTGGTGGTGTGATAAAGATTACCTTTCTAAGAACAAAGGAGATAGTGATGACACACCCTCAGAAATGGAAAGCAAGAAGGCTCTAAATACAGTAGCTGTGTGGAACTTATAAATGGCATCCAGTGTCTAAGAGGGAAGATAAACAGCATATCCCCACTCAGGGAATTGCATTACTTTCAAGCCACAGGGTATCGACAGCATTGCCATGATTCAGGTTCCTTCTTACACTCTGCATCTGACCCATAATTTTCTAAAATGTTTTATTTAAATTCCTGTTAGTCGACATACAAGTTACTATTAGTTTCAGGTGTCCAACATGTGATTTAACACTTTCATACATCACCCGGTGTTCATCACAAGGGCCCTCCTAATCCCCATCACCTAGTTCACCCGTCTTCCCACCCACCTCCCCTCGGGTAACCATCAGTGTGTTCTCTACAGTCAAGAGTCTATTTCTTGGTTTGCCCCTCTCTTTCTTTCTCTGTCTCTCTCTCTCTCTTTTTCCTGTTTGCTCATTTGTTTTGTTTCTTAAATTCTGCATATGAGTGAAATCAAATCTCTGACTGACTTTCATCTAGGGTAATACTCTCTAGTTCTATTCATGTCTTTGCAAATGGCAAGATTTCATTCTTTTTGATGGTGGAGTCCTAATATTCCATTGCAAATATATACCACAACTTTGGTATCCATTCATTAGTTGATGGACACTTGGGCTCTTTCCATAATTTAGCTATTACTAATAATGCTGCTGCTATAAATAATGAGGGAGCTTGTGTCCTTTTGAATTAGTATTTTTGTGTTCTTTGGATAAATTCCCAGTAGTGCAATTGCTGGACTGTAAGGTAGTTCTATTTTTCATTTTTTTGAGGAATCTCCAGACTCTTTTCCAGAGTGGCTGTACCAGTTTTCATTCCCACCAACAGTGTAATAGGGTTTCCCTTTTTCTGCATCTGCACCAACACCTGTTGTTGCTTGTATTGTTAATTTTAGTCATCCTAACAGGTGTGAGATGGTATCTCATCATGGTTTTGATTTGCATTTCTGTGATGTTGAGCATCTTTTCATGGGTCTGTTAGTCATCTGGACGTTTTTTCTGGAGAAAATGTCTATTCATGTCTTCTGCCCACTTCTTAACTGGATTTTTTGTTTTTTGTTTTTTTTGGGGGGGGTGTTGCATTTGAGAAGTTCTTTATAAATTTTGGATACCAACTCTTTATCAGGTATGGGATTTTGTTAATCTCAATGTTGACACAGGAATACGTGCGTGCGTGCGCACACACACAAACACACTAAGAAAAAGAAACCTTCGCTGCATTGTGCTTGAAAGAATCACAGGTTTTTCATGAGTGTGATTAGAGGCTGCCTTCATGTCCTAGAAATACTTCTACAGAAGTGCCTCACTTTTCTCAAAAGTAAAGCTAAGGAGGATTTCAGGAGTGGTTCCCTTTCCTGAGCCTGGCATGAGTTTTCTTCTTTTTAAATACACACTAGGGTAAATATTTTACACCCAGAGACAGATCAGGCGAGGCATAAAAATGTGCAGAACTAAACTCACAGAGACATACTGAATTTATCTTTATGATTTTAAGATTATTTCTTCAATGGCTGAGCAGATCTGGGTCTCTCTCTTACACACACACACACACACACACACACAGTCTTTGGTAGAAGAGACAGTGTTGGATAAATAAGGAATTCAGGGGCACCTGGGTGGCTCAGTGGATTAAAGCATCTGTCTTCAGCTCAGGTCATGATCCCAGGGTCCTGGGATCAAGCCCCACATCAGGCCATCTGCTTGGCAGTGAGCCTGCTTCCCCCTCTCCCTCTGACTGCCTCTCTGCCTATTTGTGATCTGTCAAATAAAATAATAATAATAGTAATAATAAGGAATTCAGCAACCATTTTCAAAGAAGGAAGTTCTAACATTTTTATAACTTCTTCAGAAGCAAATGTTCCCTGTGGCAAGGTCCAGTCATAACTCCATGGCCTAATTAGAAGGAAGCCATAAAGGCAGGGCCCTCTCTGTTCCAGAGAAACAGCCCTGCCTATGGGGCCAGCACAGGTCTGGCCCAGAGAGGTTTCATTAAGAGATTTACAAGTTAGCACATGTTCCCTTCTCTGACAACCCGGGGTATATGCACATCTCCTCAGGTGGCACTCCTCATTTAATCATCACAGTTATTAACATAATCTTTTTCTCAAGAGAAAGAACCAAGGTATGGATTATATGCAAAGGGTCCGTACAAGGAAATTTGAGCAAAGGTCTCTAGAATACCCTTTCTTCCTCAAGAGGCTGGAGGTTAGGAAGAGAAGGTAGAAGGGCCTGGGAGCTGGAAGGGCCCTGGCCCTTTGCTGTAAATTCTAATCATGTTAAGATTTCTGGGGCTGGGCCGGGGGTGGGGGGGAGACCCAAGATGGCGGAGAAGTAGCAGGCTGATACTACTTCAGCTAGCAAGAGATCAGCTAGATAGCTTATCTAAAGATTCCAAACACCTACAAATCCAACAGGAGATCGAAGAGAACAAGAACAGCAATTCCAGAAACAGAAAAACAACCACTTTCTGAAAGGTAGGACTGGGGGAGAAGTGAATCCAAAGCGACAGGAAGATAGACCGCGGGGGGGAGGGGCCGGTTCCCGGCAAGCAGCGGAGCAACAGAGCACAAAATCAGGACTTTTAAAAGTCTGTTCCGCTGAGGGACATCGCTCCAGAGGCTAAACCAGGGTGAAGCCCAAGCGGGGTCAGCGTGGCCTCAGGTCCCGCAGGGTCAGAGAAGGATCGGAGGTGTCTGAGTGTCACAGAGCTTACAGGTATTAGAATGGGGAAGCTGGCTACAGAGACAGAGCCGAGGAGTGAGCTCCCAGCTTGGGGTTACCTTGAACTGGTCACAGGCTCGGTGAGCTCGAAGCACGGCCGAAGTCCACGGAGTTGGGAGTAATTGGGCTCTGTTCTCTGAGGGCACACTGAGGAGTGGGGCCCCGGGCTCTCGGCTTCTCCGGGCTGGAGACCGAGAGGCCGCCATTTTCATTCCCGTCCTTGAGAACTCTATGGAAAGTGCTCAGGGAACAAAAGCTCCCGAAAGCAAACCCCAGCGGATTACTCAGCTGGCCCCCGGTAAGGGCGGTGCAATTCCGCCTGGGGCAAAGACACTTGAGAATCACTACAACAGGCCCCTCCCCCAGAAGATCAACAAGAAATCCAGCCAGGACCAAGTTTACCTACCAAGGAGTGCGGTTTCAATACCAAGGAGAGCAGCAAAATTCCGGAGGAGGAGAAAGCAAAGCAGGGAACTCATGGCTTTCTCCCCATGATTCTTTAGTCTTGCAGTTAATTTAATTTTTTTTTCTTTTTCAATTTTTTTTCTCTCTTCTTCTGCTAAATCTTTTTGTAACTTTTACCCTTTTCTTTTTTTTAATGTTTTTTAACTAGTATATCTAATATTTATTTATTTTTTTTTTCTTTACTCATTTTCTTTTTTTAATTGTTTCTTTTTTTTTTTCCTTTCTGAACCTCTTTTTATCCCCTTTCTCCCCCCTCACAATTTGGGATCTCTTCTGATTTGGTTAAAGCATATTTTCCTGAGGTCTTTGCCACCCTTTTAGTATTTTACTTGCTCCTTCATATACTCTTACTAGACAAAATGGCAAGATGTAAAAATTCACCACAAAAAAAAGAACAAGAGGCAGTACCGAAGGCTAGGGACCTAATCAATACAGACATGGTAATATGTCAGACCTAGAGCTCAGAATGACGATTCTCAAGGTTCTAGCTGGGCTTGAAAAACGCATGGAAGATAGTAGAGAAACCCTCTCAGGAGATATAAAAGCCCTTTCTAGAAAAATAAAAGAACTAAAATCTAACCAAGTTGAAATCAAAAAAGCTAACGAGGTGCAATCAAAAATGGGAACTCTGACAGCTAGGATAAATGAGGCAGAAGAAAGAATTAACGATATAGAAGACCAAATGACAGAGAATAAAGAAGCTGAGCAAAAGAGGGACAAACAGCTACTGGACCACGAGGGGAGAATTCGAGAAATAAGTGACACCATAAGACAAAACATTAGAATAATTGGGATTCCAGAAGAAGAAGAAAATGGGGGGGAGCAGAAGGTATATTGGAGAGAATTTCCCCAGTATGGCAAAGGGAACAAGCATCAAAATCCAGGAGGTACAGAAAACCCCCCTCAAAATCAACAAGAATAAGTCCACACCCCGTCACCTAATAGTAAAATTTGCAAGTCTTAGTGACAAAGAGATAATCCAGAAAGCAGCCCGGGACAAGAAGTCTGTAACATACAATGGCAAAAATATTAGATTGGCAGCAGACTTATTCACAGAGACCAGGCAGACAAGAAAGAGCTCGCATGATATATTCAGAGCACTAAACAAGAAAAACATGCAGCCAAGAATACTATATCCAGCTAGGCTATCATTGAAAATAGAAGGAGAGATAAAAATCTTACACGACAAACAAAAACTGAAAGAATTTGTAAACACCAAACCAGCTCTACAGGAAATATTGAAAGGGGTCCTCTAAGCAAAGAGAGAGCCTAAAAGTCGTAGATCAGAAAGGAACAGAGACAATATACAGTAACAGCGACCTTACAGGCAATACAATGGCACTAAATTCATATCTCTCAATAGTTACCCTGAATGTTAATGGGCTATAATGCCCCAATCAAAATACACAGGGTATCAGAATGCATAAAAAAAAAAATAAATCTATATGTTGCCTAAAAGAAACTCATTTTAAACCCGAAGACACCTCCAGATTTAAAGTGAGGGGGTGGAAAGCAATTGACCATGCTCATGGAAAACAGAAGAAAGCAGGAGTGGCAATCCTTATATCAGATCAATAAGATTTTAAGCCAAAGACTATAATAAGAGATGAAGAAGGACACTATAACATACTCAAAAGATCTGTCCAACAAGAAGATCTAACAATTTTAAATATCTATGCCCCTAACATAGGAGCAGCCAAATATATAAACCAATTAATAACAAAATCAAAGAAACACATCAACAATAATACAAAAATAGTAGGGGAATTTAACACTCCCCTCACTGAAATGGACAGATCATCCAAGCAAAAGATCAACAAGGAAATAAAGGCCTTATATGACACACTGGACCAGATGGACATCACAGATATATTCAGAACATTTCACCCCAAAGCAACAGAATACACATTCTCCTCTAGTGCACATGGAACATTCTCCAGAATAGATCACATCCTGGGTCCTAAATCAGGTCTCAACTGGTATCAAAGATTGGGATCATTCCCTGCATATTTTCAGACCACAATGATCTGAACCTAGCACTCAATCACAAGAAGAAATGTGGAAAGAACCCAAATACATGGAGACTAAACAGCATCCTTCTAAAGAATGAATGGGTCAACCAGGAAATTAACGAAGAATCAAAAAAATTCATGGAAACAAACAATAATGAAAATACAACAGTTCAAAATCTGTCGGACACAACAAAGGCAGTCCTGAGAGGAAAATATATAGCAGTACAAGCCTTTCTCAATAAACTTCAAGAAAGGTCTCAAATATACAACCAAACCCTACACCTAAAGGAGCTGGAGAAAGAACAAGAAAGAAACCCTGAACCCAGCAGGAGAAGAGAAATCATAAAGATCAGAGCAGAAATCAATGAAATAGAAACCAAAAGAACAAGAGAACAAATCAACGAAACTAGGAGCTGGTTCTTTGAAAGAATTAATAAGATTGATAAACCCCTGGCCAGACTTATCAAAAAAAAAAAAAAAAAAAAGGAGAGAGATAGAGAAAGGACCCAAATAAATAAAATCATGAATGAAAGAGGAGAGATCACAACTAACACCAAGGAAATACAGACAATTATAAGAACATACTATGAGCAACTCTATGCCAACAAATTTGACAATCTGGAAGAAATGCATGCATTCCTAGAGACATATAAACTACCACAACTGAACCAGGAAGAAATAGAAAGCCTGAATAGACCCATAACCATTAAGGAAATTGAAACAGTCATCAAAAATCTCCAAACAAACAAAAGCCCAGGGCCAGACGGCTTCCTGGGGGAATTCTACCAAACATTTAAAGAAGAACTAATTACTATTCTCCTGAAACTGTTCCAAAAAATAGAAATGGAAGGAAAACTTCCAAACGCATTTTATGAGGCCAGCATCACCTTGATCCCAAAACCAGACAAGGATCCCATCAAAAAAGAGAGCTATAGACCAATATCCTTGATGAACACAGATGCAAAAATTCTCACCAAAATACTAGCCAATAGGATTCAACAGTACATTAAAAGGATCATTCACCAGGACCAAGTGGGATTTATTCCAGGGCTGCAAGGTTGGTTCAACATCTGCTAAACAATCAATGTGATACAACACATCAGGAAAAGAAAGAACATATGATACTCTCAATAGATGCTGAAAAAGCATTTGACAAAGTACAGCATCCCTTCCTTATCAAAACTCTTCAAAGTGTAGGGATAGAGGGCACATACCTCAATATTATCAAAGCCACCCATGAAAAACCCACTGCAAATCTCATTCTCAATGGAGAAAAACTGAAAGCTTTTCTGCCAAGGTCAGGACATGGCCGGGATGTCACATTATCACCACTGCTATTCAACATAGTACTAAAAGTCCTAGCCTCAGCAATTAGACAACAAAAGGAAATTAAAGGCATCCAAATCGGCAAAGAAGAAGTCCAACTATCACTCTTCGCGGATGATATGATACTATATATGGAAAACCCAAAAGACTCCACTCCAAAACTGCTAGAACTTGTACAGGAATTCAGTAAAGTGTCAGGATATAAAATTAATGCACAGAAATCAGTTGCATTTCTCTATACCAACAACAAGACAAAAGAAAGAGAAATTAAGGAGTCAACCCCATTTACAATTGCACCCAAAACCATAAGATACCTAGGAATAAACCTAGCCAAAGAGGCAAAGAATCTATATTCAGAAAACTATAAAGTATTCGTGAAAGAAATTGAGGAAGACACAAAGAAATGGAAAAATGTTCCACGTTCCTGGATTGGAAGAATAAATATTGTGAAGATGTCTATGCTACCTAAAGCAATCTACACATTTAATGCAATGCCTATCAAAGTACCATCCATCTTTTTCAAAGAAATGGGACAAATAATCCTAAAATTTATATGGAACCAGAAAAGACCTTGAATAGTCAAAGGAATATTGAAAAAGAAAGCCAAAGTTGGTGGCATCACAATTCCGGACTTCAAGCTCTATTACAAAGCTGTCATCATCAAGACAGCATGGTACTGGCACAAAAACAGACACATAGATCAATGGAACAGAATAGAGAGCCCAGAAATAGACCCTCAACTCTATGTTCAACTAATCTTCGACAAAACAGGAAAGAATGTCCAATGGAAAAAAGACAGCCTCTTCAATAAATGGTGTTAGGAAACTTGGACAGCCACATGCAGAAAAATGAAATTGGATCATTTCCTTACACCACACACGAAAATAGACTCAAAATGGATGAAGGACCTCAATGTGAGAAAGGAATACATCAAAATCCTTGAGGAGAACACAGGCAGCAACCTCTTTGACCTCAACCGCAGCAACTTCTTCCTAGGAACATCACCAAAGACAACAGAAGCAAGGGCAAAAATGAACTATTGTAATTTCATCAAGATCAAAAGCTTTTGCACAGCAAAGGAAACAGTTAACAAAACCAAAAGACAACTGACAGAATGGGAGAAGATATTTGCAAATGACATATCAGATAAAGGACTAGTGTCCAATATCTATAAAGAACTTAGGAAACTCAACACCCAAAGAACAAACAATCCAATCAAGAAATGGGCAGAGGACATGAACAGACATTTCTGCAAAGAAGACATCCAGATGGCCAACAGACACATGAAAAAGTGCTCCATATCACTCGGCATCAGGGAAATACAAATCAAAACCACAATGAGATATCACCTCACACCAGTCAGAATGGCTAAAATTAACAAGTCAGGAAATGACAGATGCTGGCAAGGATGTGGAGAAAGGGGAACCCTCCTACACTGTTGGTGGGAATGCAAGCTGGTGCAACCACTCTGGAAAACAGCATGGAGTTTCCTCAAAATGTTGAAAATAGAACTACCCTAGGACCCAGAAATTGCACTACTAGGTATTTACCCTAAAGATACAAACGTAGTGATCCGAAGGGGCACATGCACCCGAGTGTTTATAGCAGCAGTGTCTACAATAGGCAACTATGGAAAGAACCTAGATGTCCATCAACAGATGAATGGATCAAGAAGACGTGGTATATATACACAATGGAATACTATGCAGCCACCAAAAGAAATGAAATCTTGCCATTTGCAACGACATGGATGGAACTAGAGGGTATCATGCTTAGTGAAATAAGTCAGTAGGAGAAAGACAACTATCATATGATCTCCCTGATATGAGGAAGTGGAGATGCAACATGGGGGGTTAACGGGGTAAGAGAAGAATAAATGAAACAAGATGGGATTGGGAGGGAGACAAACCGTAAGTGACTCTTAATCTCACAAAATAAACTGAGGGTTGTTGGTGGGAGGGGGCTTGGGAAAAGGGGGGTGGGGTTATGGACATTGGGGAGGGTATGTGCTATGGTGAGTGCTAGGAAGTGTGTAAACCTGGCAATTCACAGACCTGTACCCCTGAGAATAAAAATATATGTTTATAAAAAATAAAAATAAAGTAAAAAATTAAAAGAAAAAAAGATTTCTGGGGCTGGGGAGCCTGGGTGGCTCAGTGGGTTAAGCCTCTGCCTTTGGCTCGGGTCTTGATCTCAGGGTCCTGGGATCGAGCCCCACGTTGGGCTCTCTGCTCAGCGTGGAGTCTGCTTCCCCTTCTCTGTCTGCCTCTCTGCCTACTTGTGATCTCTCTCTGTCAAATAAATAAATAAAATCATAAAAAAAAAAATATTTCTGGGGCTTTATGCCCCAGAATCCCTCATCTTCTGTTTTTTTTGGTTTGGGATTTTTTTTGTGGTTTTTTTTTTTTTTTTTTTTTTTTTGGTCCCCAGCTGCTTTTTCCATTCTGTTGTTATAGGTACCAGACCCCTTTTCAGGTCCTGAGGTTATATTATTTTTTAAATGCCAAGAAAGCTCTGCCTTGTATAATCTCAGGAGTTTTTCACTGATTTCATGTTGCTCTTAATGGAATGAAGACTTGATGGCCTCTGGCCAACCTCATACAAAAAAGAAAACAACTTCCCACGCACTGGCCCACTTGACTCCAGTGACCTATATAGTGCCATGCAGGACCATGGTCTCCACACAGAAGACTGTGAGCTTGCCATCTATGTTGATGTCCAGTTAGATCCTCCCCCAGACACGGTCACCTAAGTGACTTTTCTGAGACACTCTTGTGACAGAGTCACTTCTCTGCCTAACAGTTCCAGTGAATTCCCTTTGCCCAAAGAACAAAGTTTAAACTTGTGTACATGGCCCACGAAACCCTGCCTCCCTTCCTGACCACATGTCCTGTCACTCATCTCCCTCAGATTTCATGCCCCAGACATACTAAAGAACATCTTAACGGTTTGGAATGGATTGGTCCCTCCTCCTGAAATTTTCTTCCTTCCCTCCATCCCTGCCTGGCAAGGTCCAGAAAACTTCCTGCTCATGCTGCAGATCTCCCCTATCAACATCCCTTGAGAACTCCCTCTGGCCCCTCGCCCCCTATCCCTACTGCTGGGCTCAGGTAATTGACCTTCTGGTTTGTACCCACAGAGACTCTGCTTCTTCTATTAGGCAACTTATCTCCTATGCCAATTAATTAATTAATTAATCAATTCCTATGCTTATGTAGGTATCCATCTCTCTGAACTATGACCCCCCAGAGGGGCTTAGATCTTATTTTCTTCACGGCTGTGTCTCAAAACCCAACACCACACCTGGTGCATGACAGCAAACCAACTGATGAATGACCGAATGAATGAAGGACAAAGAATGAATGAGAAGCTGGCCAGGTATATAAGGTCAATTCCATTCCTCACTCCCTTACCAGTGACTGAAATTACAGCCCAGGACTTCCAGTGGTCCTCCCTGGTCCCGCAGCATATGTGAAATCCCAGCAATATCCTTCCCACCCCACACACCTCCACTTCTGATCACCTGTTCTCCTTGACCCTGGGGATACCACTGAGCCTAAACCCGACCAGTCTTCTCCCACCACCTCTGAAATTCTATGACACAGGTGCAGCAGCTTCCTTTCATAATGCTGTGACAGGTCACAGAAGAGACAAAAATCCTGCTACACACATCAGGGAACAGCACGAGTCTTTAGGGCCTGGGTGATGCCACCATCCACCATATACATTTCTATAGTATCAGCCCTGTCTTCTCTCTGGGAGTGAAGGCCCAAAGAACATAGTTGAATTCTCCGGACTTCCATAACTGTAAGCAAGCTCTACTATGAATTATAATTTGGATAGAACCAAATATAGAAGCCTGCACCATGGGTATAACTAAGGTTTGGCTCCATGACTTCTCTTCTGGGAACTACATGGGGTTCATCGTTGTCCCCACAAGGCGTAAGAGGTAAACTTCAAACTCAGGTCTTTGCCTGGTTCTCAGAAACATCCAAGCCTGGGTCTGTGTTTCTAAGACCAGATGTTCACTCTTTACAACACTAGAGCCTGGCCATGTATCCAGAAGTATGACAAGACTATTTCTGTCTCCCTGGGACTCTGAGATCTTCCACATTGCTCATGTTAAGTATCCCAGGACAGCGAAACTTCACCCATAAAGAGTATAATGTATACTAACCCCACGTTCACAAACCTTTTCATCTCTTATTATTTATATGCAACTAATTCTAGGAAGACTCCATTTTGAAACGAAAATGTAGTCGTAAGGATGAGACTCACTTTGGGATTTCCTCTGCCTTGGATATGGGCTTCAGATTTACCAAAAAGCCATTAAGAGCAAGGTTCATCCCCCCCGAAGAGAAGCCCAAGAAAGTATTTAGAGTCAAATACTGGCCATGGCTTCTCAGCTAAGCCATATGGGATTTGACACATTACCTAGAAGTCCTTAAGTAACTTGTGACTATCCAAGAGCCCATGTGTACCCACTCTTAGCTGCCCCCCCCCATGGCTCATCTCTAAGGTTGTCAGATTTACTGAATAAAAATCCAGGACATCCAGTCAAATCTGAACTTCAGATAAATAATATTTATGTTTTACCATAAGTGTATCCTACATAAGATGCGGAGTATACTTATACTAAAAATGTATTCATGGTTTTTCTGACATTCAAATTTAACTACATATCCTATATTTTATCAGTCAAATCTTATTCATTACAAATGGTAGAGACTCATAAGGATCCCCGGGATGCCTCAGAGAAACCTTGGCTTTTATTTATATACCCTAAGCAGTGTGAACCTGAATTTTCCATTCCAATTAACAGGCCATAATGAAGTATAGCCTCAATTTTCGGGCTTTCTCTGCTTGTCATTGTCAATATCTTTTTTATTGTAGAGATGTTGACTTTTTTCCAACCTCAATAGCTCATCAGGAAGTATGTAAAAGTTCATCAGACAAAAGAAAAACAACATGAATCTGAAAAATTATGGGAACCGCCTGGTGTTTAGTGAAAAAGTATTAGGAAGATTGAAAAAGACAAATTTAATAAGCAAGTCTCTCCAAGGTTATTTTCATAGCTTCATATCCTCCCACACTCTGAAAATATGATTGCATCAAAAACGCAGAACCGCTAACTGCATGGAAGGCTTCCTTGTGGGTCTATCAAATTGAAGATGCCGTATACTAAGTGAGCTGACTAGCTGCCTCAGGGGCGTAGGCAGTTGGTGGAGCTCTTCCAAGGGTGTGGATGGAAATATCGGGTTTTTCTATGAGTCTCCACCCTGGTCCCGGTATTACCACACTCTTGGCCCTTGTCAGCTCGAGGTAATGTTTTACCCACCTTCACTTCTTTGTTGCTATTCAGACAGCATACTAGACTTGATATTACATAAATGAGTTTAATAAGCTACTTTTTAAAATTTGGTAGGCAATCTTAAATCTTAAATCTGGATGAAGCTTACCTTCATCCAGCAGCATAAGGGTTTTTTTAAAGAGTCAGTTGACATACCCCATGTAACAAGTCCATGCTTGTTTTAGAGATGTAAAAATGGAACATGATATTTAAAGGTTTTAGTGGCAAAATCACCCAGTCTTCCAGAGACAATAAAGAAGAATGATTAAAGTCATGGATTTGCACTTGCTCCGTCTCAGGCAAGTCCCCGGAGTAGATGATCATGCCTCGTCTGCCATTATCTGTCACAGGGGGCTTTTAACTGTACCTTTTAGGTGGGTAGGTCCTGAAACTTACATATGATAGCTACACATAAGCCATTAGAAGAATAAGTGATACAGAGTTAAAACTTAGCAGATGTTTCCTATTCACTCTTAGAAAATATCTCCATGAAAATGGTTACTTTACCAGTGGATGAGTCAATGCGAGAGAGTAAATGACAATCACGGCAAGCTGGTGGGGACCCAGCTCATACGTATGTGAAAAAAGAAAAGCGTGTATGTGTGTGTGTGTAGAAAAATGTATGAAAGTTTGCCTATCAAATGGTTCATCATATTAACTCTGAGGATTGGAATAAATACACTGGGGGAGGATTAAAGAAAAAAAGTTTTATTCTATTCCTCTATCATTTGAGTTGTTACAGATTTAATATATTCTTTGTGAAATTTTTAAAGATGTGTCAGGATAAATGTTTTGACGTTTTCCTGCCATGCCTGTATTATTTTGGAATTGCTGGCATTTCTTCCTATCTTTGGATCTACACTCATTGAGTCAACAGACCATCCTGGAGGGAAGAGACAATAGGACTGAAATGAAGTGAAAGAAAAAAGCCTGGGAAGTGGAGACACCTTATCATAACCATCCTTTGGGGAAAGGATACAATGACAAATGAGGCAAATGCCCTACCCTTGTGATGAAAAGGACTCCTTGGGCTGAGGGTGGATGGAGTCTTAGGACATGTACACTAGAGAACCAACCAGAAGGGAACACACACACACACACACACACACACGTGTAGAGAAATCACTCTGATAAAACTCTGCTTGTTGCCAAGTAAGCCTGTGTCTCCAGTAACCAGCACTTCACCCATAGCTCCCCAGCAAGAGACACACGCAGGTGGAACCCATCCAACTTCTTGTGTGTCCACTCTGCCAAGACATTCAAAATGGCCCATACCCCTAGAGAGGCTGTGGGGGTGGTCATGAGAGGGGGGAACCCCTGCCCACACCGGGTGAGATCAAACAGAACCAGCTCAGAACCCCCCTAGGCCAGAAGTTATCTGCACAAAAAAACACTCTGGCTACCTGGGCCAGGTGCACTTCATCAATCTTAACATTTCTTAGTACCTGATATGACTACAATGTACAGTGACCTCAGGCATGAATAAATCCTCATTCAACCCCACAGAGGTTCCAGGCTACTGCTATCTGGTCCCAGCTGAACTCAGGGCTACAGAATGAGACCAAATTTCCCAGATGGCTCCAGGAGTTGTTCCCACAATCCCTTTGGCCGGAGAAGTCTCATCCTACAGTATGATAATGACCTGCTTCCCAGAGTCATTTTGCAGACTAATAAATCCACACAAATACATAGAAAAGAGCTTTCTCGTTAACTGCTAGTGTTATATTCTATTTCCCTTCCATGTTAGAGAGGTTTAAAGATCAAATTCTGAAGCCCCTCAGAAAAGGGGAACTAGCTGTTCTGTTGACCATCCTGCTTCTCACCACATTCTCAGCATAAGCTGATTCTGGGTTTAATAAGCCATTTACTGTTCAGATTTTGAGGAATAAAACATGGAGTGCCTCAGAGAGGGAAGAGCTTGGCCAAGAGACGAGGGAAACTGTTCTCCAGCATTGAGAAGATGACAGGAGGAGTGTGGGGACCCAAAGCAGCAGGGTACTCAAGTCAGATTCTTGGATGAGGTGAGGAAATCGCAGAGTAGAAGATCACCTAAAACACCTATGAAGGGAACCAGAGGCCTCTGCACTTACAGGCTGCTCCAAAAAGCATGAGGAAAATGGCGGGTCAGGTTGGATGTGCCCATTGCGAATGGGACAATGGGTGTCTCCACGGAACCTGCCTGCATAAGTCATTAGAGATCATAGGACCTTTCCCACTCTATCCCCACACTTCCAACACACTAAAGCCACACACACTCACACACACTTGGTACAGATTAAAACCATTCCCTAATTTGTTTTATGTGTGATTTCCTTCCAATTTTTGTTTTACGGTTTCTTTGGTTTTCTACGTACATGGATTTTGGGACACATTTACCTCATGACTTTTATCTAAGTCATCTTAAATGGATGGTGATTCAAAGCTGAGCTTGGTCAGTGGTCTAGGGACTCTAATTTGCTGGAAGGTATGCTTGGTATGAGCTTTCTTGTGTTTAGAAGGGTTTGGAACTCAGCTGGATGTCTCCATGGGCCTCCTTTTGTGGGTCTCCAGACAGGGAAGCTTCCATAATTGCAAGAACACTGGTGAGCTTAGCACTTTCAACAACCAAACATCCTCTAATTTGTGAGGGAGGAAGCCCAAATGTTTATGAGGAAATTAGGATAGGAGACTGAAAGTTGACCAAAATCAGGGAAAAAAAAAATATTCAGGAGAGTAGAGAGACAAGAAAAGGATCTTAAAAGATAGAAAGGAATTGGCAAAGAAGAAAGGGAAAAGGCAAATATTCCTCACAGGTTCATCTGCTTCAACAAGGGTAAGAAGGATTATTGATCTGTGAAAACAGCAGCATTTAAAGCAGATAGAGTTTATCAGAAGGTGCTGAGAATAAAATGAGAAGCACGATTATCAAATTATACATTCACTGCAGTGGCATTTTAATGGGGGGGGGGGTGTTCTGCAGGACAGCAGCAAATGCTCAGGAGAGAGAAGAGTAAAAAGTCATCTTAGAGGGATGACGAAGCTCACAGAGTTGTATATCAGATGTGGACAAGTGTTAGCAAGCACCAAACGGATCAGGAACCCTGCTTCCTTCACCGAGTAAACCCAGACCCACAGCCAGCCTTGAAAGAAGGAGGACTTCAGGAAATCCTCATGGTAATGACATTAGATTTTGTTCATCAAGACTTGAGAAAACCCCCTCATTCAGATCCTCTCTTTAAAGCCCATCTTTCCTTCATGAGCATCATCTGGCCTCCTCCCTCCCTCTCAAGCTCGGTGACACTGAGCAGCAGGATGGGTCATCTGGGTCTTCTACTTCCTGTGGTCCCCATCTGTGGAAGACCAAAGGCAAGGGCCAATTAATGGGAAACAAGAGTGACCAGGAATAGATACCGACAGAGCAGAGCTTTCTGGGACAGGGTGGCCCCAGTCAGTTGCGTGTGCCTGGCATCACTCCAATTATGAACATCTCTGGAAGTTCTCCGAAGGCAGAGCCTGGCCATCTGCACCCCAGAGTCCACTCAAGAGACCTCAATCATAGCTTCCATGTCTGCATCTCACCTGTGTCTGCTCAGAGTTTTCAGATTCTCCTTTTCCCCACATTTCTTTAGAGAAGCCAGGGTGGGTGAGGTGATGGGGGATGGCTCAAGGCAGCCCAGACGTTCCTGTGGTCCAAAAGGACACCTGGCAATAACCTCCTACCTTCTGGCTCCTTCAATTTTCCCATTTGGAGGAGTGGTTACTTCTCGGTGCTTCCAACTGCTGGCTGAAGGTAGGCTGTTGCAAGGCATCTGAAGGCAAGCAGCAATCCTTCAGATAGTCTGGCCCTTCCTGACAGGAGAAGTCTGGAAGGCTCTCAGAAATACTGCTTGCTCCAGAGAAAGGAGGGACAAAACACAATTGTGCAGTAACACCTGAATCCGGGAAAAAAAAAAAAAAAAAAAAAAAAAAAAAAAGTGATGCTGTATTCATATGAGTGAATAACATTGAACAGTTAAAATAACAGACCTAGGTCAATTAAAAATTGATACAGATAAAACACGAAACCCTAGGACTGGTTGAAAGAAAATGGGATGCACAATGTTATATTGTGATTTTATGTATCTGAAAATATGGACTGGATACCTGCAAAACTCTGATACTGGTCACTTCTGGGAAGCTGGGGGAGGGGCACTAAAAATAGGTCTAGAAATGGTTATGTGTTTAAAAAGTATCTATAGGAGCCCCTGGGCAGCTCAGTCAGTTAAGCATCTGCTTTCAGCTCAGGTCACAATCCCAGGTTCCTGGGATGGAGCCCTGGGTCGGGCTTCCCGCTCAGCGCAGAGTCAGCTTCTCCCTCTCCCTCTGCGCCTCCTCCCGCTCATGCTCTCTCTCTCTTAAAGAAAAAAATAAAATCTTTAAAAATAAATAAATACATAAAAATAAAAAGTATCTATAAAATGAATTATTCAAGTTATCCATGGAGCATAGGATTTACCTTCAATATCATCATTTACCCAGGAAGCCCAAAAGAACACACAGATAAACTAGTAAGACAGTTCAATAAGCCAGGTGGATTCAAGGTCAGCGCATGGAAAAATCCGTCAAGTTTCTCTAGACTTAGAAATAACTGCCTGCTGCTGACTCGTAGCCACAGGCCCTCGTGTGACTCCGTGCTTTCCTGGGAAGTCTTCTCTCTCTCTTTTTCTCCCTCTCTCTCTCTCCCCCTGTGCAGGGAGAACTGCCACAACTCTGTGTAACCTGCACCCTGCCAAGCCCTGTGGAATCAATGCTAGGTGTTTGAAGCTGTCAGCGGAAGACCCAGGAAGGCACAGGGGGATGGAAGATTCCTGGGGGTCTCAAGGAGCAAAGGAACAAAAGGGGAAGATGACAGAGCACAGAAAGCCTGCCAGAGAGAGAGCAGAATCTCCCAGAGGGTGGTGTGAGTACAGAAGTAAATTCTGAATTCTTGGAATGACCGTTAAAGGGGGCACTGGGCATCTAGAGGCAGAAGGATGTGGACACGCAGAGGGCACCCCCTTTGGAGAGGCTGAGGAGCTTGAAGCCAGTGAGGAAGCTGGAAGATAATAATGATGGTGACTGAAATAGTGACAGCAATACCAGATCACAGGAACCATGGCTGATTCAAGAAAGCCCCATGAAAGTCACCTTTCAGCTCCTGGAAAAAAAATCCATGGGACTTTGGAATTAGACCTGGTTCTGCTTCATGTTACAGAGGCTCTGAGCTTTGAATTATTCCCTTCTAACTCCATCAGTTCTTTGGAGCCTGGCTTTGGCCCCCTACTCAGATTAGAAAGACATACAGTACCCACCCCCTTACCTCTCCATCCATGGACAGCCTCATACATTGAAATGATTCTTCAGGCCCTCCCAGACATCTGTAGCTCTGGGGGTGCTGGTAGCAGTGGGGTAAGGACGAAGTTCAGGGATGACAGCATCCCAAACTTGAGCAGCTAGAGTACGAATTCATTTGGCAACTGACCCATTAACATCAGAACTGGAAATATCCAAGCTTCCAAGCTTCTTGGCTGAACCTCCGATTACAGCTGTGTCTTCCTCCAATTCCTGACTGTGGTCAAGTGGCTTCTTTTCGAGTGCCGTGACGAAGTCCCACCAACCCCAGAAGAAATTGTTCCATGCACAGCTTCCACATGAAGGCATCTCTCCTCTGCCCTGGTGCTTCCTTGTAAAGCTACAACTAAAAGGCCTCCGTCCAGGCCAGAACTAGGGAGACACACACAGCACCCACCAGCTCCCCGAAGACCATCCCAGTGCTTTCAGTCATGAACCATGGGACACAGTTTCCAGAGCACCTGCTACTTACCAGCAACCTCAGTGGAACTCAGCGTGTTTGTCCCAGTCTCCTGCAAGATGTGGAAGCCAGCCTTGTGAAAATGGTCACACGGAAGCCTCATCCGTCCCAGGGGCGTGAGTACTGCTGCTTCTGCAAAAGGACCGTGGGGGTCTTTGGCACTTACATGAAACCTGGTTTGCCAGCCGCTAGTGAGACCAGTGCACATGGTGGACAGACAATTTTGACTCAAGAATATATCCGGGTGAAGTTTGGAAAACAGCCTTTATTGCATAAGACATTTATATGGTCCTGTGATGCTAGACAGAGCGCTGGTTCCTTCATCTTCCTTCACGTGGTCGGCATCCTGTCTGCTATTCTCCCCAGGGTCCTGTCTTCTCCCTGGAAGCAATTCAACAGATAAGGCACAGCAGGAAGAGACAAAAGCAACGGGAGTCCCACTAGTCCGAGTAACCCTTCACCTCCGTCTTAAAGCTCAGAGCCATGCACACCAGAGTGGGTTTCTTTCCAGAACAGCTACAGCCCAGTCAAGGTGCTGGACCGTTTCCAGATCTCTTGGGGCCTCACTTCCGAGTTTCTCGCCCCTCTCTCACTCTGGGACCTCTGGCTCTGGCCCTCACCCCTCAGACCTCTGCTCCCGCTAAGCCCCTTGTCCCCGCTTCACACCACTCCCGGCCCTTGAGGTTGTGCTGAGCTCTCTCAGTCCCCCTAAATTCCTCTGCAACCTCATGACATTGGCTCAGACGATGCCAGCCTCAGGCCTTACCTCTCCCAAGAGAAGGCCACACCATCTTCTGGGATCTTCCGGCTCACAAATCTCAGTGGCTGTGTGGAAACCAGAACAAAGATGCTCCGTAATTCAAGAAGAAAGGTGCTCTGTTAGCCTGAAAAGATCAGGATAAACTCCCACTACCAGTCAGATCTTTACTAGAGGCCTGGACAAGAAGCCAGGGGCCGCAGTTATCTGCCCCGCCCCCAACCTTCAGGTGTCTTCTGAGGTCTGAGAGCCCCCAGCTCTCCCTCCTTGGAAGGGTGAGCCTGGGCGGGAGAAACAGGGGCAGCTCGGAGAAGGCATGGCTCCCGCGGCAGCCCCAGCCCCTTCTCACTTCTTGTCCTTTGGAGAATGGAACACACAGCCTGGGCACTGGCTCCAAGGTCGCTTTGGGCTGCGGTCTTCCTGCGGGGGCCGCTCGTCCTCCTTCTCCTTCTCCTCCTCCTGCCTCTCCTGCTCTTCCTCCCCCTTCTCATCCTTCTCCTCCTCACAGGGGCCTATGGCTTCTACGGTGCCTGTCAGCTGGGCCATGGTGAGGTGAAACACGTGGCAGCTGAAACCTTCCCGGATGCCATGCTGCACGTGCTCCTGGAGGACCTCCAGGGTGGAGAAGACCCGGCAGCAGGCCATGCACCTGTAACCGGCCTCCATGGTCACCAGCCAGTCGGGGGTCTTGGCCCTGGGTCTCTCCTCAACTGCGGGTGACCCAGGTGGGCTGTCGGACTCTGCCCGGTCCTCGTGCTCCTTCTCCTCCCCGCTGGGCTCACTGTCAGACAGCAGGTTTCTGGTGGACACGTCAGAGGGGGGAGTCCCTACCTGCACATCCTCGGGAAGGGTCACTTCTTCTATCCTTGGCTGCTTTTCTAGTGACTCCGAGGTCTCCTCGGTCTCCCAGGAGACAGCCACGCCCTTTTTCATTTGTACCTGCATGTAGTATATTTTCATGCCCTTTTCCTCTTTGTTTGTGTGCAGAGAGGACACACAGGTTTTATAGGACGAAGGGGATGAAGAGACTCGGTGTGAGGGGGCAGCAGTCTCCCCTTGTTCCTGAACCTGGGTTAGGGGTGATCTAGGCTGGGGACTGTCTTGAGGTACTCGCCGGAGTCCTGGGAAAGGAAGTAAGAGACATAAGAATGTGAGTAGGGGGCGGGCCAGAAGTTGAGGGGGTCTTCACACGTGAAGATGCATGGTGTGGGGAGCCTGGGGTCAGTGTTCATACCCGGGGTGGTGTCCGCTAGGCCCTTTTCATGCATGTGTAAGGATGTTGGCAAGGTGTCAGTATCCAGGGGTGTGGAGCAGGGTGGCAAAGGGTTGTGGAATTTCTGGGATGTTGGTGGGTTGTGTGTTATCTGTGATACCATCGGTGTGCTTGTGGAATGTGAACAGTCATGTAGGAAATGGTGCTGCAGATCCCATGTCTCGGGGGCAGGAGCTGTGTGCTGAGAATGAATGTACATGGTGTGGAGTACAGCTGTGTGCCTCGGGGTGCAGGGATCTGAGCTGGACGGTCCTGCTCCAGGGCTGGAGACCTGGGCTGAATGTACATGGTGTGGAGTACAGCTGTGTGCCTCGGGGTGCAGGGATCTGAGCTGGACGGTCCTGCTCCAGGGCTGGAGACCTGGGCTGAGGAGCTCTGTCCTTCTTTGGAGGCAACAGCAAAGGCACAACCTACACAGCTCCTTCATCCCATCTCTGGGCACCATACTTCCAGCCCAGGCCTTTCTGGCTCATGCTTCTTAACATCCCCACTGTGGTTGCAGCAGGGATCCCCTCCATACACACACACACACACACACACACACACACTGAGCTCATACCCACGCTCTCCTAACAGCGATGCCAGCTTCCCGGGCTCCTTCGAGGAGCTCTGACCACCTCTGATTGTCTTGGGTTTCTTCTTGGCCTCTCCTGGGTCTATGTGCCCCACACCCAAGGAGCCCTGAACCCTTACCAGCACAGATGAGCTTGCGTGGAGAAGAGACACAGGAGAAGTATTCAGAGGCAGAGGACACTTCCCCCACCGCCGTGTCCCAACTTTTGGCCACCCCAGTTGATTCAAGCTGAGGGGCATCCTCCTGTGACTTTGAGACCCCTGGAAAGATAGGAAAGCCTCAGAAATATGATGAGTGGGCCATGTCTGGACATCATTTGTCTGTCCAACAAATATCAACCAAATGACATATGTCAAGTGCAGTGAATACACGCGGTTCAAAGTCTGGTCCCGGATGGCTACTCCTGTATTGAATTACTATCAACACTTACTTTGTTAGTGTCTGCTTAGGATGGAAGGCTTGAGTAGGTCTGAAATGTGAACATCGTGTGTATCAGCCAAACCTTTCACAAATGTGAGGGTGGCGTGATGAGGAGGGCACACACGCATCGGTGTGGTGTTTGGTGCAATGTTGGTGTTCACAACTCCGAAATGGGGTGACACATAACCATTTTATAGAATATGGTATGTATTTATGGTGTGTAGTCAATCATTCATTCATTCACTCAAAAATAGAGAGTAGCTACTATGTATCAGTCTCTATTCTAGGCTCTGGTAAGACTGAACATTCTAGTAGAAGACAGACACTAGATATAAGTACAGTAAACATATGATATGTTAGCTGGCATTAAGTACACAAGGGTTGCCAGAGTTAGCAAACAAAAACAGAGGATACCCAACAAAATTTGCATTTCAGCTAAACCACAAACAATTTTTTAGTGCAAGCTTTCCCCATATAATACTTGGGTGATGCCTATTTTTAGTGTAAGTATGTCCCATATGGCATTTTGGGATATACTCATACTCCAGAGCTCAGAGTAAGAGGAAAGGACTTTGACATCCGTGGATGGTTTGTGAACACAGTGCAGCAATGACGTGCATATCTACCTATACGATCTGTGTGTGGTTTGATAAAATCGGGCGTGCGGAGATGTGCGGCTTTTTTCTGTACAAAGTGTATACAGATGTATAAGAGATGCTCTCGTGAAACTCACTTATTATGAGTTCTGTATTCATGCTTACATGTTTTGAATGTCTCCCAGATCCAGACATGGTGACAAGAACTCTACAAGGCCGACTTCACATCTGAGGATACTCTATCCTCATTCTCCCCACTGCTCCCCCCACCCATCATACACACAGAGGCAAAAAATACCCCACCAATCACTACCTTTTATGTCCTACAGCTGCTGCCTGAAAATCTGCCTCCCATCCAGGCCTCCAGTCCCAGGGCTCATCCTATATGCCCAGTCCTGTGCCTTGCGGAAACTGCGGGCCTCTGATATGGGCCAGAAGGCTCCGGCTGGCTTCCTGGGGTGGGCTCCATTCTGCCCGCCTCCCAGTGTGACCACACCCTCTCTTCAGGCAAGCTACTAGTTTACAGGGACCCTGGGGAGTAAATCCACAGCTCTCAGAGCTCCCTGCAGGGCCATGACACCATTTCTCATCCCCATCCATCTGAACCTAGTCTCTGAAAGGCCCTTCCTTCCCCTGATCACCGCTGCCGAGCCCCACATCTGTAGATCAGACAGACTCCTACGGACCCGTTGATAAATTCTTCCTGCTGAAGGAATACCATCTCCATGCTTTCAGTATGATGCTATTGCTAGACGATCTCCTTTCTTGCTCCTCAAAATATTTTTCAACAAGGCTTCTCCTTGCTCTTTGGTAAAAGGGACAGCGGACCCATAGGTCTTCATCGGCATCCTTCACAACCTCCCCGCCCCGACCCAGTGACCCCAGAGGAAGGTAGAACAAAGAGAATGAGAGAGAATACAGGACGGAGAAAAGCCATCCCCTGGAGGTCTGGGCAAGTAGGACCCTGGCCTGCGATGAGTCCAACAGAGCTCCAGCCCCGAGCGCCTCAAGAGAGAAGTCCTCAGACGGGCAGTGCTGACCCCCACTCCAGGCAGGGGCACGTGGCCCTCCCATGCCATCTCACACCACAGGGATGCTCAGGAGAGACACAACGGCATCCTCGGCTACTTCCCCAGGGACACATCCTCCTCCACCCCAGCTTCCTAGAGAAGGTCCAGGCTGGCAGCAGCCTTTGTGCCCCAGATAAGGTGCCCAGCGCATACCTCCTCCCTGCTGGGCACTTTCCGGAGGCTCTTCACTTTCCAGATGTTTCCTCTTCTGTCGCTGTTTCATGGTACCGGCGACAGGAGTTGCTCAGAAGATGCCTAACACCCAGCTCCTCTTTCTCCCTACTAGCTGGCCCTCCTTGACTCTCAGGAAATTCGCTGAGGTGACCCGAAAGGAATAAAAATTGTCGAGTGTCCTAAATGGCTGAGGAACTCAGACCACACAGAGAACCAGCAACACCGCCCAGTGCCTGCTCCAGCACAGGGCTGTTAAGGTTCAAAGGTCACCCGGCCCCCAGCGGGGGTTCTCTGACCTGAATGATGACATCAGAGCATTCTGGGGACCTGGATCCCACACAGTCTTTGCAAATACACAGACCCCATGTTCAAGAACAATCCCTCTTCCCCTGGTGGAATCTCTCCCATGAATTCAACTCACATCTTCTTAAGAGGGGTAGAGTATTTTGAAATACTCATCTGCTGGCATTTCATTTATTTTCCCCTTTCTCCCTTTATCATTATTATTTTTTTCCCTTTCTCTTCTGCATTCAGGCAGGTAGCAGACTCTGTGTTCTCTGAGCATGGCAGGGCTAAAAGCAGCAAATCATGCTCATCCCCTTGGCTTTTATTTCTAAAATCCCCAACTCCACAGATAATACAGGGCACTTGAGCAGAAACCTAACAGAAGCAGGATTCTTGAAATTCAGTACTTATTGTCTTCTTTTCCTGCTAGCTTGTTGAGAGGTACCGACTGTCAGAGAGAAGTCTATGGACCACGAAGGAGGAGCTCTCCAAGGCGTGGTTAGAGCGGAAGATGTGGAGAAAACTCCACAAGGCGAAGGCTACATTGGCATACAGGCAGAATCATGGCAACCTGTCCCACATGTCACCCAAGAACCACCAAACCCAAAGGAGGCACAGCAACCAAGCTGCAGGACATCGAAGCTGTAAGTGTGTCCTCCCAATAAACAGTAACCATGCTCTCACCTCAACCTTCATTCGTGGTGGCCCTGTATGACCTCCCAATAGGGATGGGTGGAAATCCAAAGGGGACACCAGCAGGATCAAGGCTTACAACACAAATCAAGCGGAGTTACAAAAACAATTCCATCCTCTTTCTTGGGTACCTTGCTTGTGGGCTGAAACATCTACCGGTTATAAGTGGCGACCCAACTGCATGCTCTTGATTCCAGTCCAAAATGAGAGACACCTCCTGTTGAAGGTAGTACGGGTGTAGAGGGAGGAGGCGGACCTCCCCGACGTCCCTGGCACCAAGAAGCCCGACTGGACCAAGGTGAATCCAGATCTGAAGGGCACTGCTGGACATCACAGTCTCCAACAGCAGAGAGTGAAGACAGGACAAATGCAGCCTTCCAAGGATTTGCAGATGAGATTCAACCTTCCTGTTTCTTGGAGAACCCCTAGGTAAGAAGGGGCAAAGAGGGCTTTTCAAAACTTCCTGTGGTAGAAATTTCCTTTTCTTTTTTTTTTTTTTTTTAAGATTTTATTTACTTATTTGACAGAGAGAGAGAGAGAGCACAAGCAGCAGGAGTGGGAGAGGGAGAAGAGGCAGGGAGCCCGATGTGGGGACTTGATTGCAGGACCCTGGGATCATGACCTGAGCCAAAGGCAGACACTCAACCAACTGAGCCCCCCAGGTGCCCTGTGGTAGAAATTTTCAAGCATACACAAAGTTAAAAAAAATAATAATAATAATAAAAGCTGTCTAATGGGGATGTGGCTCCATGGACCTATGACCCAGACTGAACCATGACCAATATTCTGTCATTCTCGTCCCATCCCCACACCCCTCCCCCACACCACATACACACAGTTAGCTTTTCCTTCAGTTGTGCCAATTTAGATGTTTCTGGGAGTGTGTAGGGGTGGCGGGAGAACTGTGTTTTGAAGAAGATCTCAGACGTGTCCTCTCTCTCTAAATGCAACAGTATTTATATCCAATAGATGAGGAGGTTTTGTTGTTGTTGTTGTTGTTCGGTTTTTGTTTTTGTTTATATATTTGACAGAGACAGACACAGCGAGAGAGAAAGAGAGAGAGAGAGAAGAGAACACAAGCAGGGGGAGAAGGAGTGGGAGAAGCGGGCTTCCCACTGAGCAGAGAGCTTTGCCTTACCGTGATAAATCCCACTGGTCCTGGCTTGTTTTTAATGATGTTGAGATGGATTAGTGGGTTCTTGTGACATTGCTTTGATTCTTCCACAATAATGATCCCATAAGCCTTTTAACAAATACCATGAGGAACCACAGAGAATCGTGCCTTCATTAGGAGTTCAAACTTCACTAGGTATTCTAATCCTCTCATTCCCAGGAAGGGAATTCTGTTTGCTTCCCCTTGCCCCCATTTTGCCCCTCCCTTCTGGTAGCCATCTACTGGTTCTCTGTATTTATGGGTCTGTTTCTGGTTTTTTTGTTTGTTCAGAAGGAGGAAGTTTGTTTGTTTTTTTTTTATTTGTCTATAAACATATAATGTATTTTTATCCCCAGGGGTACAAGTCTGTGAATCACCAGGTTTACACACTTCACAGCACTCACCACAGCACATACCCTCCCCAATGTCCATAACCCCACCACCCAGGAGGAAGTTTCTTAAGACATCCTTCTTAGACCCAGAATTTCCAAAAGAATTGAACCTCTCCTTTCAGCCCAGGTCATGATCTCATGATCTCACGATCTCATTCTCTGCTCAGGGCTGAGTCTGCTTCAGACTCTTTCTCTCTCTCCCTATGACCCTGCCCACTCATGCTCTCTCTCTCAAATAAATAAATAAAATGTTACAAAAGAAGAAGAAGAAGAATTGAACCTCTCTTTATAAAAGGAAAGATGGTTCTGACGGTACCAGCTCAGGATTTGCAAGCATGGACTTGTGGGATTTATCATGGTAAGGCAAAGCTAGATTGGAACATACCTCACCCATTCCTTCTTTATTCGTTCTTCATTCTGTAAATCTTTACTGAGTCTTTACCATGTGCCAAGCTCCCCTAGATCCTCATCCTCATAGTTGAACAGTTATGAACAAAACAGATAAAAGGATTTTCTCTCAGAGAGCTTAATTCTAAAAGAAAAGACAGATAATTTTTAAAATACATAAAATATGGGGCGGCTGGGTGGCTCAGTGGGTTGGGCCGCTGCCTTCGGCTCGGGTCATGATCTCAGGGTCCTGGAATCGAGTCCCGCATGGGGCTCTCTGCTCAGCAGGGAGCCGGCTTCTCTCTCTCTCTCTCTCTGACTGCCTGCCTCTCCATCTACTTGTGATCTCTCTTTGTCAAAAAAATAAATAAAATATTTAAAAAAATACATAAAATATGGAGTAGGTTAGATACTAACAAGTATCATGAAGAAAAAGAAAACAAGGTGAATTTGGGGTCTGTAGGCAATGGGGCATTTCTATGTTAAATGGGAGGTCATTGAAGTCTTTATTTAAAATAGCCCTTGGGACGCCTGGGTGGCTCAGTTGGTTAAGCAGCTGCCTTTGGCTCAGGTCGTGATCCCAGCGTCCTGGGATTGAGTCCCATATCGGGCTCCTTGCTCCGCGGGGAGCCTGCTTCTCCCTCTGACTCTGCCTGCCACTCTGTCTGCCTGTGCTCGCTCTCGCTCTCTCTCTCTGACAAATAAATAAATAAAATCTTTAAAAAAAAAAAATAGCCCTTTTCAGTAAGACTTCAGGGCAAATGAGAAAGTTTAGAACTAAGGTTACATTTTCCAGATGAAAAGAAGAGACTGGAGTCCTGGACAGGGGTGGCTTGGCCTGTTAGACCTTCACAAAGAGGCCAGTGTAGCTAGAGCTGAGGCAGAAAGATAGGAAGAGACATAATGAGGGACTCTGCAGACAGGAAGCTATTGTCAAGATTTAGGCTTTTTCTCTGAGTGACAAGGGAACCGTGGAGAGTCCTGAGTGAATAATTGTATTTAAAAAGATCACTCTGGGGCCACCTGAGGGGCTCAGTTGGTTAAGCCTCCAACTCTTGATCTCATCTCAGGTTTTGATCTCACCATTGTGAGTTTAAACCCCATGCTGGGTTCCACACCGGGCGTGGTATCTACTTAACAAAACAAGAAGAAGGAGAAGGAGGAGAAGGAAAAGAAGAAAAGAAAGAAGATTACTCTGCTAGATACCCAACTGGGGGATGCCTGGGTGGCTCAGTCGGTTAAGCATCTGCCTTGGGCTCAGGTCATGATCTTTGGGCATCAGGCTCCTTGCTCCGCAGGGAGCCTGCTTTTCCCCTTGCCTGCCACTCCCCCTGCCTGTGCACTCGAGCTCTTTGTCGTCCTGACAAATAAATAAATAAAGTCTTTAAAAAAAAAAAAAAAACAGCCACCCAGGAGGCAAGGACAGAATCAAGAAAATAGGGAGCTTTCTGGGGCATCTTCCTGACTCAGTTGGCAGAGTATACAACTCTTGATCTCAAGGTCATGATTTCAAGCCCTATGTTGGGTGTGGGGTGTGGAGCTCTTTAAAAAAAAAGTAAAAATTCTGAAAATAAAGACAAATTCATCTCTTTCTTTCAAAAAAGCAAAAAAAAAAAAAAAAAAAAAAAGGAAAAAAGAAAATAGTGGGCCTATTGCAATTATCCAGGAGAGAAATGATCTGTAAAAGGAAAAATAAATAAACTAGGCTTCATGAAAACTAAAACCATTTGCTATGCGAAAGATCCTTGAAGGAGTGGGAAAAGACAAGCTACAGACTGGAAAAAAAGATTTGCAAACCTCATAAGCCAACAAACACATAATATCTGTAACACGTAAAGAACTCTCAAACTCAGAGTAAAAAAGGAAACAATCCAATTGGGAAATGGACAAAAGACTGGAAGAGATGTTTCAAGGAAGAGGATGTCCAGACAACAAATAAACTCATGAAGTGCTGTTTCATGTCCTTAGCCATTAGGATCATGTGCACGAAAGCCACAAGGAGACACCTATCACCCAAGCTCAAATAAAAAGCCATGACAATACAAAATGCTGAGGAGAATGGGAAGATACTCCATCATTCATTCACTGCTGGTAAGAACAGAAAATGACAGCCATTCTGGAAAGTAGGGCACTCTAGAGACCTCTGGGTGGCTCAGTCAGTGAAGCATATGCCTTCAGCTCAGGTCATGGTCTCGGGGTCTTGGGATCGAGTCCCACATCGGGCTCCTTCTCAGCAGGAAGCTTGCTTCTCCCTCTGCCCTCTGCCTCCGCTTGTTCTCTCCCTCTATCTCACAAATAAATAAATAAAATCTTTAAAAAAAAAAAAAAAAAAGATTATGGCATATTCTTAAAAAAAAAAAAAAAACTAAATGTGCAACTACCATCCAACCCAGCAAATTGCATTCTTCGGCATTTGTCCCAGAGAAAGGCAAAGCCTGTTCATAAAACATGCACATGAATGTTGGTAACAGCTTATTCACAATAGCCAAAACCTAGAAACAACGCAGATATCCTTCAGTGGGTAAACATTTAAATAAGCTGTGATATAGCCATACCATGGAATTCTACTCGGCAAAAAAAGAGGAAGGAACTTGGATGCATCTCCAGAGAAATATGCTGAGGGAAAAAAGCCAGTCCCAAAAGATGACATACTAGATGATTCCTTTTATGTAACAGTCTTGAGATGGCCAAAATTATACAAATGGAAAATAGGTGCAGAGTTAAGTGCTTAAGGGGTATGGAAGTGTGGGAGGAAGTAGGTGTGGCCATAAAATGGCAACATGGAAATGTTCTGTGTCTTGATACTATAGATCAAAATCTAGGTCATGACAGGACCTATGAAACCTATGGTTTCACAATATGTTTCAATTGGCCAAAGTGGGTAAAGTTTCCATGGGATCTCCATATTCTTCCTCACAACTGCACATGAATGCACAATGATCTAACAATTAGAAGTTTTGGGGCACCAGGGTGGCTCACGACCTGCCTTCGGCTCAGGTCATGATCCCAGGGTCCTGCGATCAAGCCCCGCATCAGGCTCTTGCTCAGCAGGGAGCCTGCTTCCCTCTCTCTCGGCCTGCCTCTCCGATACATGTGATCTCTGTCTGTCAAATAAATAAATAAAACCTTTAAAAAAAATAAAAATAAAAATAAAAATTAGAAGTTTAATTAAAAAAAAAAAGAGAGAGAGAGAGAGAGAGAGCAAAAACAAACAGGGGCACCTGGGTGGTTTAGCTGGTTAAGCGTCTGCCTTTGGCGCAGGCCATGAGCCCGGGGTCCTGGGATGGAGCCCCACAATGGGCGCCCTGCTCAGCAGGGAGCTTGCTTCTCCCAACCCGCCCACCTTCTGGCCCAGTGCATGCTCTCTCTCACTATCTCTCTCATAAATAAATAAATAAAATCCTAAAACAAACAAACAAACAGAACGAGGAGTACTTGTTTAAAAATAGAGGTGGGTAGCTATGGGATTCAGATAAAGAATTAGCTTGCTTCTCCAAGCAAGTTTTTCTTACCACCTGTGCATGTCTCCCTGGTGGGCACATTATGGAAATCCTCTTGCTAGGCACAGGAGAGCAAGGAAGTTTACACTGGAGAAAACACTTCATAAACCCTACTTGCTGCACAAATGTGAGCCACAACAGTTACCCTTAGGAGCTACAATCTGAATGCTTTTAAGCGACAATGGATCGTGAAGTTCTCTAATTCAATCTAATATTCTGGTACCGGTTCTCCTCATAGGAGGCAATGGTTTCACCAAGCAAATCTCCAACACCAGCTGTGTGTCCTTTAACCCAACTCAAGGCAGACACTATCTACCCAAAGACAGCGTCAGATTCCACAGGTGAACGAGTGAGCCCTACAAGACTTCCCTAGCCCACCTACCCCCTCTCCACATGCGCAGACACCTCAGACACCAGTTGTCACCTGTCCTTACCAGTTGGCTGTAGACGGGAGGTTCTAATGGCCTACCACCTTAGGGTTCAGTCATTTTGCTAGAGTGGCTCACAGAACTCAGAGAAACATTTTGCCTATGACATTATTGGCTTCTTTGAGAGGACAGAACACAGGAACAGCCAGATGGAAGAGAGGCATGGCACAAGATATAGGGAAAGGCAAGAAGTTTCCACACCACTCTCCCCAAATCTCCATGTGTTTCACCAGCCAGGAAGCTCTCTGGACCCTGTCCTTTTTGGTTTTTATAGAGGCGCCATTACATACGCATAATTCATTAAAACACTGGACCATGAGGACTGATTCAGCCTTCAGCCCCTCCCCCATCCCCAGAGGAGGGGGATGGGACAGAAAGTTCCAACCCTCTAATCATGTGCTTGTTCCCCTGGCAACCGGCCCCCACCCATAGGTGCTTCCAAAGTCACCTCATTAACCTAAGACACCCTTATGGCTCTTACGACTTGAGAAATTCCAAGAGCTTTAGGGAGCTCTGTACCAGGAATGGATATCTATTTCTTACTATAGCCTTCAATTTTTTTTACCTTCAATTTCTACAGTAATGCCTTCAAGAGGTTGCCTTACTCTTTCCAATGACAGAAAATTTACTTCCCCCTCAGAGCAGCTGGACATTGATCTGTAGAAAACTTTGTAAAACTTAATTTAAGGAAAGGAAACATCTCCTACATCCCTGAGTTTTCCCACAAACCATCACAGTTAAATTCTTTGGATACCGTATCAATCAAGAAGCCTCATTATTTTTTTGGAACAAATAACCCCCCAAATAACAGCAGCTTAAAACCACAAAGGTTCATTTCCTACTCCTCGTCGATGCCCACTGTGGGCCGGCTAAAAGCTCCCTCCTTGATGTCTTCCTTCCCAGATTCAGGTTGATAAAGCCACCGGTGTCGGCCATAACTGCCAAGAGAATTCTGGAGTCTCACCCCGGCATTGAATGTCCTGTCTGCAAAGTAACCTATGGCTTCTACCCAAAATTGTTGACCACAATCTTATCATATGTCTCTCCATTTTCCAGACTCCTTAGGCAAACATAATTGTGAACAGTTCTAATAGATAGCACAGGGACCCTGTAGAAAGATTCTAATCCCTCCCCACTAGGTAGGACACCTGACAAAACCATCAAGACACATATTTACAAAACCACACCAAGTACTCAGGTCTCTTGGATCACAATTCAGAACCTTTTCCTACCAAGCTACGTTAGGATTTTTATACCAGTTCAATGCAGTTGTATTATATGGCATGGGTTTTTATGATACGGCTTGGGTTTTTTCTGTTTCTTTCTTCAAAACCGATTCAAGAGAGAGAGGGCTCTGGAGTTCCTAAAACACTTGCCTTAAGCTGGAAAATAATTTCACCGCCTTTTGAAATGTGTGACCTAGTAAAGATTACATGTCTGGGCGGTTTTTATACCCTGAATTTAGGGAATACAAAGGAAGCAATCTTCCAAAGACTCGAACTAACAGGCAGAAAAACTCTTGACTCTCACATCACTATTTCAATGATTCCACTGACCTCCGGGTCTCTGAGTGATCACAGTGGCAAGAGACAGAGTTTGGCAAGGATGGAAGTAGATACAATAGCGTGGCAGGCCTTGAAGAACCAAATACTACAGTAAATGCGTTAGCTCCATCCTATTTGCTCATAGGTCTGTGCAAAGTAACAAATGGTTCTAAAACATGTATTCCAAATAGCTTTTGTTCTTATTATTCTAAAGTTAACCTGGCTGCCAGATATGTGCTCCGTGATGACAAAGAATGCATAGAGGGGAGGAGTATGTATGCATCGAGGTATGCTGCTCATTTCGTTCCTGCAGATACAGCGCACATCTGATGAATCTGTGACCATCTTCCAGTCTTCCCCAAACTGGGAACACTCGAGTATGTCCTTCCCAGCTTTTAACCCAGCCAGGTCATAGTTATTTTCTTAAAGAATATTAGTTTCCTGCTCAAATGGTCAATGGCTTCTGCATTAAAATCTAAAATGTCCCACCTAGTATTCAAAGCTCTGCAGGGTTAAGAACCCTACTGAGTTTTCCAGGCAACCGCACAGCACCCAGCTTCTTGCCTCCACTCACTGGACCTGACTTCCCCACCTCAGAGCGCAGTCCTTGCTCAAGTCATTTCTTTCAAAGGTACAGATTTTCAGGGGCACCTGGCTGGCTTAGTGGGTTAAGCATCTGCCTTTGGCTCAGGGCATGATGCCAGGGTCCTGGAATTGAGTCCCGCACGGGGCTCCTTGCTAAGCAGGGAACCTGCTCCTCCCTCTCCCACTGCCTGTATCTGCCCCTGCTTGTGCTCGCTCACTCTCTGTCAAATAAGTAAATAAAATCTTCCAAAATTTAAAAAAAAAAGTACAGATAGTCAAAGTACACGATGCATTTTGTTTTTATATACAATGCTAGTACTTACCACTGACTACACTCCCTGTGCTGTACCTTTTATCCGTATGATATTCATTCCATAATATTATGGTTCTTTACAGAGAAGCCCGTTTCTCCCTCTCCCCTGCATCCATCCTCCCCACCCCTCCCCCTCCAGCAACCATCAGGATGTCCTTTGTATCTATGCATCTGCCAATGTACAATGGGGTTTTAAGTAGAACCAAAATCCTACTTCATAAAGAAGCCTTTCCAGATATCCTGAGAATGGGGCCCTCTTAGCTAAATGTCTATGATAGCTCTTTTCATAGTGTGCTTTTGGGCCACTCTATGAATGAATGTGTCTAGTTTCCCCCACAACAGGGTATGAATCCTTGCAAAGGAGAGGCTGTGATTCCTGATCTCTGGAGTCAGCTCCTTGCACTTAGTGTGAGCTCTCCCACCTGCTTCCCTAGCCCCCCCAAACAAAAACTTAAATAAATAAAGTGCTCCAGTACAAGCTCTTCTTTTCCCCTAGACCAAACAATGTCCTGACCAGATAGCTCTTTTATTTTTTTTATTTTTCCCCCACACAAGTGTCACCTCTGCTTTATCCCAAGCTTGTCACCATACCCACGTATCTGAACTGAAATGAGTACCCTATTTACCCTGTGTCATCAACCCAACTCCCTTCTTCTGCATCTAAAACTATCTTTTTTTCCACTGCCTAAAATTCAGCCATAGAGATTCAGTATTTCAAATACTGAGACCTCCCGAGAGGTGCTACCATAATTGAAACTTACCAGCCACTGTTTTAAGAAGTACTAGGGAAAAAGAGGCTGAGAATCAGGCCTTTTTTTTGTGGGAAGGAGATGTGGAGATTGGGGAAAGAAGGAACAGTATCTGGGAAGGAGGCAGATGCTGGGCGCGGTGGTGAGAAAGAACCAAAAATAAATATTGGACTTCCTCTTAAATTTGCAACAGACCAGGTCTTCCTGAGACATGTAAAGACATGTAGGAAGAACACAAAAGATATATGTCCACTGCAAATTAGTCATGTTAACAAAGTGACATGAGACTTGGGGAGTTCGAAGAGCGACAGAGTAATCAAAGCCTAACTGTAAAAGAACCCAGGAATTGAGGTAGGACCCGCAACTAGAAAAGAAACATTGCCATCAGGACTCAGCAGTTCTATATATACTGTGAGCAAGTTAAGAAGCTTGATGAAGCAGAGGACAATGATTACCGGTGTGCAGGAAATGTCCCAGCCCAAAGGATTCCTCTGAGTCAAGCCCTGTCTCCCTCAAAACCCAGTTAGTAGGGCTTGGAAAATCTCCATGAACCTAATACCTTTGACATCACATCATGGAATTAAATGAGATTCATGGTCCCAGGGTCCCTTCTGAAAGATGGTGGGAAATCCTCATGAGGAGGGGAGCATGGAGTATCCACAAAGCCCATGCTCAGAACGCCTCTTCATCTCTAAGTCATGCTTCTCTGCTGTTTATAGGTCTGTAATGGATGAGGAGAAACCCACTTCTAGGTGCGAGGAGGGAGGTCACTGAAGATGACATGTGGCCATGAGCCCATGGTGTCTGCCTTGGGGAGAGCAATAAAATGTGCAATGCCTACTTTTTTTTTTTTTTCTGCAATATTTACTGGTTCATTCTTTAACAGTCTGGCTGTCAGCTGTGAGCAAAAACCTTCTGCCAATCTCATTCAGTCCTTAAATGGGTAACAAGCCAGTAGAGGCTCGAAACAGTTGAACGCTCCTACCTAACACAGACCTGGCAGCCCTGTACTAGCTTATGAGTAATTTTTAAAGCTCCTTTGATGTGTGTAATGAAACCCTTTGACTGGTTCTCTGTCTCTTGGATGACCCCCAATTTCCATCTCCTTGAAATCTAGGAAAGAATTCAAGTACTGTCTTCCCCAGAGAGAGTAGGCATCCATAAGTTTCAAAAACCTAGAATTTGTACCAGCAGTCAAGTCAGACGGTCTGAGGGCTGGAGCATGACAAAACTGGATCTCTGATTTGATCCTTGATAAAAATCATTTCAAATAACATTTAAAGAACCCAGTGGCAGGAGCTGGTGGGCTAAGTTGAGGGTCACCATTTACACAGTTATACCCACAGGTTTCCTGTGTACCTACAGTCTAAAGTGAGCCTGGGCCTATTGCAGAAAGGGAAAGTAAAAATGGTAGACAAATGAGGATGGTCCAAAAAACTGCTCAGCCATTGTGGGTTCTTCCCATTCCCTGCCATCCATCCCCCAAAAAGTATATCCTAACTATGACCAAAGTGGAGGCAAAGCCTAGAAAAACAGTCCAGTGCTGCTGAGATGTTCACGGTTGGCAACAAGTTTGATGCTTTTGAAATCCAATCCCCCTGGTAATTTTGAATTTCCTATGCAGTGTCTCTACCAAGTAATTACTCAGCTCAGATTCCTACACTGCCAAGGCCTAAGAATCCACCACTTCCCAAAAAATAAAAGAACAAAAACAGCAATTCTCTATTTGTGGGTGGGTATAACGAAAAATTCTTCCTTGTAAGGACACATCTTCCCCAGAGGCTGTTGTTTCTAGTTGTTATCTCTTGGGGGGGGGGGGGGGGAGGACACAAGTAACAAATCAAAATTCCTCTTCTGTAAGACAGTACATTAACTTCTCTTTTTTTTTCTTTTCTTTTCTTTTTATTTTTTTAGGTAGGCTCCATGCCCAGTATGGAGCCCAGTGTGGGGTTTGAACATATGACCTGAGATCAACACCTGAGCTAAGGTCAAGAGTTGGAAGGTCAACCAATTAAGGCACCAGGGGCCCCATCTTCCCAGTTTTGAAGACTGACATCTCAGCCCCTTGGATCTTTCTTTCAGCTACCGACCCCTGTTCCTCCAAACATCCACACTTCCTTTCCTCTTCGCCATTCGTCCTTCTCCTGAATGTGTCCTAGTTGCTTTTTGCCATAACGTGCATTCCCCAAAACTGAACATGGTACTCCAGCGGAGGTTGACCAAAGCCAAGTGGAATGGGGCTCTTGCCTCCCCCATTACAGATATTTCTCCTAAGACTGGACCCTGGGATCATGACCTGATTATGTGAAATAATCACATCTAACTGTGAAGTCCAGTGGGGCTGACTCAGCCAATCTAAAATAACCATGGCACAATTCAAAACCATAATTTCTTGCCAAGTAATATAGCCAAGTGGTATCTAGACCCTTTCTATCCCCACCCAAAGGCCATCCACAAGCCCTCACTCCACAAACACAACAACACAATAAATGGATGAAGTGTTCTGTTTTGCACATGACTTTTTTAAAAATCTGGCAATTATCTGAGTTGCCCAAGATTCTTCAAAACATCCCCAAGTCAAAAAATGGTCATCTCTAGGGGTGCCTGGGTGGCTCAGAGGGTTGAGCCTCTGACTTTGGCTCAGGTATGATCTCAGGGTCCTGGGATAGAGCCCATATCAGCTGGCAAGTCTGTTTCTCCCTTTCCCTCTGCCCCTCCCCCCCCCCACTTCTGGGAGCACTCTCTCTTTCAAATAAATAAAATCTTAAAAAAAAAATGATTGTCTCTAAGTGCTACACAGCTTGATAAGCTAACTGCATAAGCCTTTAAATCCCCTGAAGGCAAGCCCAATAAGGTAAACCATTAAATGACAATAGCAGAACGGAGAGGAAAGAGCACAGGTCTGTCTTTCGAACTACGGGAGTCTGAATCAAAGCCGCATTAATAAATTGGCTCAGGCCACTGAGGCTAAACCTTAGTTTCTTCCCACAGAAATGGGGATAACCCTCTTCTTCCGCCAAGTCCTTACTGGAAGTGCTGGATACATTGCTTGGTCTATGTACATACACAGTAAAAGAAATGTTAGCCCTCAAAGCACAGATTATTCCTGGGTACATATTATTTCTCCTAGTAGATTACTAGCCCTGAGGGAAAGGGATGGAGACTTGTCTGTCCTCACAGTTTCGACCCCTAGCATGAGGAGACACGCACTTCCTTCTGGAATACAACTGTGGGTATCTGCCTTCAAATTCACTTGAGTATCACACAGAAATAATCACACTTCTATTTGGACTACTTAGTTCCCCCAGGGAAATTTGACAATTCTCAGGAAGTATCTAAAGTTATCCGTTATTTAAATTTAAAAAAAAAAAAAAAAGAAAAGACTCCCTTCAAGTCTGAGGCAGTCTGGTACACCTACCAGTCATGATCATACCTGAGTCATGTTCAAAGGTTGCTCTAGGTTAGCAGTGACATTTCTAATTTTTTTTTAAAGATTTTTTATTTATTTATTTGAGAGAGAGCACATACACATACAAGCAGGGGCAGAGGGGCAGAGGGAGAAGGAGAAGCAGACTCCCCGCTGGGCAAGGAGCTGGATGTGGGACTCGATCCCAGGACCCTGGGATCATGCCCTGAGTTGAAGGCAGATGCTTAACCCACTGAGCCACCCAGACACTCTGACTTTTCTAACATTTTTAATTTTTACCCAGTTTTTAGCTCTATTTGTCTCCTCCAGTAATGGTGTTCCAAAATGCGGCAAAAACAGGAAGGGCAAGGGGAGGCCACTGACAAAAGCCAGCATCTGATACATCCGGACCTATGTATCTGATACATCCAGATACATCTGACCTATGGCTCCAGAAACCAGAGGTAAGTTTTGCTGGTCTCCGGTGTCTACCCTGAGCAATAAAATTCAGAGAGTTCACTCCCACACAGTGGCAACAGGATTGAGGTAATTGTTGCTGTTATAGCTTTCGCAGTTTGAGTGGGAGAAGATGAGAATTCTGAAAGAGATTTATTTACCGCAAAGCATCCCAAATATCTCATTAATCTGCTTTTCATTTGGCAAACTTTTCCTTCATTAAAAGTGCCACGGTCTGCAGTTTATGACAAGGCAGAATTGCCTCTGGGAAGGCACAGCAGCAAAACGAAGAGGATCTGGGCTGTGGAGAGAGGGAGACGGGAGTTTGATTTGCAGGTGTGTGATGTCCTTGCTCTGTGACCTTGAGCGGTTTTCCTTAGGCTACTAGCACCCCAGCATCCTCATTTGTAAAGAGAGCATCATTGTCCTGGCCTGATGTATGGCTGAGATTGGCTGTAGGACTTTGGGGACACTTGTTTGTGTCCATTACTTCCTGAAGGCTCAGGCGGTCATCTGTGAAATGATCAGGATAGTACCAACTTCACAGAGATGAGGAGGAGGATTTAAATGAGAGAATCTATGTAAACAGATGAGAACAGGGTCTGGCACAGAGGAGAGCTACGTGTCTCTTCTCATCATCATGATTAAGGATTAATGACTCAGGTCAAGGGTGTCTTGCACCGTGATCTGCACCTTGTACATAGAAGGTGCTCAATAAATGCATGAGAGAACCTCTCCCCGCAACAATGACAGAGTTCGCACTGGGGACTGAAGAAACTCCTTGGATAGGAGAACATTTTCCACAGTTAAATGCTCAGGGCTTTAGAGAAGGAGAGATCATGTAGATGAGCCTGTCTACAAATCAGCAGCAGAGAGAGCTGAAGGGGGAGACCTGTGACAGGGAGAGCTGTGAGGGGAGGTAGAGAAGGTAGGTACACTGATAATATGACAGGGTTAATAGAAAAGAAAAATTCGAGGTCTTGTGACAACCAGACTACTGCATTATTTTCCCCCATGTCACGCTGCCTTTTAAGTGCGACCTGGTTGCAAGATGCCTGGAGACCATGTGACTCTTGATCCCGGGGTTACGAGTTCAAACCCCATGTTTGGTGTAGAGAGGACTGAAAATTAAATCTTTCAAAAAATAATAAATAAGTGGTACCTGGTTGAGGTAACACCTTTCAACAAAAATAATAAAGAAAGAAAGAAAGAATAATAAATAATAAATAAATGTTACCTGGTTGAGAAACACCTTTCAACAAACGGAGTCCAAACTGTCAGGTTGCATCTGATCCTATTCGTGGTTTTTCAGGAAGAATAGGAAAAAAGGCATGGTTGTGCACCGCTGGTGGGAACGCAAGCTTGGTGTAGCCACTGTGGGAACCAGTATAGAGGTTTCTAAAAAACATTAAAAACAGAATTACCATATGATCCAGTAATTCCACTGCTGGGTATTTACCCAAAGAATAAGAACACACTGATTTGAAAAGATATAAACACACATATGTTTATCTCAGCATTACTGACAATAGCCAAGATACAGAAGCAACTTAAGTGTCTATCAACTCAAGGATCGACATTCGGTAATGTCTATGGTATGTCCACGATGTGATAGATATATATGATATGGAATGCAATGGAACATTACTCAGTCATTAAAAAAAAAAAAGTAAGAATAAATCCTTGCCATTTGCAACAACATGGAGGAAGCTAGAGGGAATTCAAGAAGTGAAATAAGTCAAACACCACATGATTTCACTCACATGTGGAATTTAAGAAACTGAAAAAAATGAACAAAGGAGGAAAGAGACAAAGACTCTTAACTACAGAGAACAAGCAGAAAGTTACAGGAGAAGAGGTGGGTAGAGGGATGGGGGAAAGAGAGGAAGGTGATTAAGAGTACACCTACCATCATGAGCACTGAGAAAGGGTTAGAATTGCTGAATCATTATGTGCTACGCCTGGAACTAATGTAACACTGTATGTTCATTATTCTTGAATGAGAAAAATATTTTTTGAAGAGACAGATAAGAAAAGACATGGACTCAGGGTGGTTTGGGTAGATGTTGGGAATGTAAAGGGAGAAAATGGCTTCCTGATAATATTCCCGGGAGTCCCAGTTCAGAGCAGGGAATCTTCACCTCACTCTGGATGGAGAAACAGGGGCAGGACATTGTGGAACTGGACAACCATAAACCCAGCCAGCCAGTTCTGCCTCCCTTGGTTCATTCTAAACACGGCTTTTATAGCCCAGTTCAGACTTGTTTTGTACATAAAATATCTCTGAGTTCCAGATCCCTTACCTTTCAGCCCATTCCTGCTGTTTCGGTGTCACTCACCACCACCACCACGACCACCCCCCAGGGGAAGGAGGATGTTCCTCTTCTCAACGGGAACACATCACTTTGCTTCTGTGGGTTTCCCTCATTTCTTTTCCTTCAGTCAGGGAGATAGATCTGGCCTAAGGACTTTTGTCTTTTAAAGCATCTCTCACTTGATGAGCTTAGACTAAAAAAAGAAGAAGAAAATCAATTAACCAAAGAAACAAAAGTCAAGGATGAAAGAGAGAACAGAAAATAGAAGCGGGGATGTGAAGTGGGAATCAACCTGGGTTGCGCACAAAATATTGGTATTTTGGGTGCCCAGGCTTGAACCTTGTCTCTGGCCTACCCAACCTCAATGACTCACATCGCCGGTAAGTTCTATTCTAAAAAGAAAAGGGACCATGTGCTCACAACTGCACTCTGCCTTGAGATCTAAGCTTATCCCCAAAGGGAGAAGACCGCATCATCTGCTTACATTAAGAACGCTGAGAATGAAATCCGAGGCAGAAGCAAGAATGTTAATGGCGGAGGCCGCCAACAGAGTAAATTCTGTGTCCCCTCTGAGGACAACCAGCCTGACCCACATGGGGCTGAAGCAGGGGAGGAAGAAAACCCATCGCAAAGCACACAGGTGGTGGACAGAACCAGAGAGGGCATAGAAGGTGAGCTCCGGGGACTCCCTCAGGGGTGGGCAGGAAAGCCAGGGGTTTATAACCATCAAAGGGATCAAAAGCTAAAAATATGGGTTATAACCATTCATGTGACCCCTTTGAAAACTCCAGGCTAGTGTGGCCTGAGAAAATGGGCTGACACCGATAATATCACTTCCTTCTGTTCTCCTTCTACAATTTAAACTGTACACAGAGTTAAAATGAGGCTCCCCAGTGGGCTGTGTTCATTCAAACTCACTCTTTCTGGTGGCAGGTGTTCCCAGTAAGAGAAATAGGATTCTGGATTCCTAGAATTTAATTAGGTACTGCTCTTCAAATACCAAAATAATCCAAACTATTAGGCCAGTGGGGTATATGATCTGTCTTACTTTTCTGTGTGGGTTGGGCTGGTGACTGAATTCTCCATTTTTCTCATTCAGATTCCCTTGCAACTAAGCACACATATTTGAGAAATGGCAGGTCAGGGTATGGGGTTCAAACTGTGTCCATGAGAGGATTTCTCTTCAAAGAAGCCGTATAATATAAAGAGCCATGAAGTCGATTAAACAAGGAAGCTATTAGACTGGGGGTTGTTTCTAATGCCTTAGCAGCCTATAGAAGCAAACCAGAACCTAAGCCTGTGAATGCCTCAAGGTTAAGGAATCAAAATCTTAGGACAACCCATTACAGACAGCCAACAAACCTACTCCAGATAAGGCAAATGCTGACTTACAGCCAATCAAATCTTTCCCTCGCTTTGCTTCCGAATCCTATCTATGATATAAAATCCCTCTGGAGCCTCTGTGTGTAGGACACTCCTAACCACTTCCGGATTTAATCAGTTTTTGCTCAGATTAACTTAAAATCTGTAATACACCTCAGTCTATTTTAACAGAACTAAGTAACACTAGTCCAGAGGGTAACAAAAATATTATTATTAGGCAGAGCCTTCTGCTCATCCTGTCTGGGCCTCCGTTTCTTCATGGATTAAAAAAATAATAATAATAATAAAAATCTTGCAAACAATATCTCCTATGCACCTCCTTTGAATTCTTATGAGGGCCATAAAAGATCTTGTGAAACTTTTTTAACCTACAAAGGATCATAAATAATAAGGGGCGATCTTGTCCATTAGAGTAATAGGACTTTGCTTTCAGCTAAGTTAAAATACCTGCTTCCTTAAATGTGGTATTATAATTTTAAAAATTGTAAAATGTACCTCCCCAGTTCATCATTACCTAAAGTAAAGAGCAAAGAAAATGAAGATCAAATGCCTTCCCATCAGTTTTGGGCAGTTTAATTCATATTAGAAATCTGGGAGTGATGTTTCCTTCTAATATCCAGTAATAATTAATATTATTCTTTCCCTCAAAGAACAAAAAAAATCTGTCCCAGTACCAAGTTGCTTTTGTCCCTGGCATCTTGAGGACACACGGGTGTTTTCTGAGGGCTCTCTGCCAATCAATATCCCACCAACCTAAAGAAATATGGCCACACACACGAAGATTATGACTGAAGAGAATCACTCTTCCCACGAAAACTAATGGATTCCAGTGAAGAGAATAAGAAAAAGATTACACTGGAATCTGTGAGTGGTAACAGAAGAAGTAGGTCATTCTTTTAAATGCCATTTCCTCCCCAATTTCATGTTAGTTGCCCAACCTCCAAAAAACAAGCTCTACGTTGCCCAGGAGAAACAACATCAAAGTACCTTGAATATTTCTCAAATAACTTTCCTCAACACTCTGTACCACTGAGAAATCCCACAGGCCTGTGAATGTTGTTAACAAAGCCATTGTTCCCAGCTCTCAACTCCGTCTTTGGGTTTGGCTTTCTCTCTTCTTTTTATAGATGAGTAACATTTTCAATCACGTTGTTTTTCTGGTTACTCTGGGAACCATGTTCCTTTTAAATAAGCATCATCTTTTGTCCCACATTCACTGGCCTTTACTTCTTTCTCATCTCTGCTAGAACATGAGGTGAACATTCCAGGGATTGTGTGGGGAGCAGGGGAGATAGTGCGGGAGGGGAAAAAAGGCTTCTGAAATCTTAAGAGCAGGATCACGTGGGAGACAATGCTTCACCCCTCTGAGTCAGATTCCAGCTAGATGATTGTGACCCTACTGAGGATCCCATAAGAGTTTGCTCACTGACCCCTCTCCTATGAATGCTCTTCTGTTCACTACCAGCTCCCTTAGTCAGAACCACCTGTCCTCGCCTTGTGTCCCTATTGTGGGGTTTACAACTTCAATCACAGCATTTGAGCACACTTCTTGCTATTTCCTTCTCCCCTCTATGGATTAAAAACTCACCTTATTTATTTTTGGAATCCCCAAATCATGCTGACCAATGTGTGTCATGTAACAGGTTCTAATACAAGACTGACCTGTTAATCAACTAGTTGATTGACTGAATGGATGTCTACAGATGAAATCAACCTGTATAGCTCCAATCACTAGAAAAGGGTAAGTTGTTATTACGTGGGAGCCCACAAATCTGCTTTGAACTTAAGGTAATAAGGCCACTGCTCAAAGGCAATGATAATGGATTTTACAAGTGTTATTTCAGAGCATCTTTAGTTTTTGTTTGCTCATTTATTTAATCTGGACAGCCACAGAGAATACACATACTCTACCATAATAACACACTAAAAAACCAGTCTATGCAACAGAAATATTGAAAAGTACTCTGCTGGTTAGGTAAGCATCACCTCTAAAAGACGCAGTGATGAAACAACACACTTAAAGACATTCCTTGGGTACAAACTGGTATCCTGGTGTGACCATTACCACAGAAGGCCAGTTATCAAACTATTATGAACACCAACAAACTCAACAGGAGATTGAAAGGAAGAAGAGCAGCAGTTCTAAGAAGAGAAGAGCAACCGCTTTCTGGAAGGTAGGGTTTGCAGAGAAGGGAATCCGAAGTGATGGGAAGATACACCGTGGGGGGAGGGGTGGGTTGGCACCCAGCAAGCAGTGGAGCAGCAGAACACAAAATCCGAACTTTTAGAAATCTGCTCCACTGAGGGATGTGGCTCCAGAGGTTAAGTGAGGGTGGAGTCCTCATAGAGACAGTGTGGTCTCAGGTCCCTTGGGGTCACAGAAAGACCGGGGGTATATGAGTGTGTCAGAGCTCCCAGGTATTAGAGCAGGGAAGCCAGCTGCAGAAGTGGAGCCAAGGAGTGAGCTCTCAGCTTAGGGTTACCTTAAACCATGATCCAAGGCAAGTCCCTTCGAGCAGGGACCCCACAAGCAGCAGATCCGGAAGACTCGCCTTCCTCTCTGGGAGGAGCAGCGTGAGCACATGGCAGGAATCTGCTGGGTTTGGACACTCCAAACAGAGCCATGTGTCAAAGACAAAAATGTTCGATCACAGACCAGGTGAGCTCAGAGCGTGGCCAGAGACAAGGGAGACAGGAGGGATTGACTGCTTTTCTCGGAGGGTGCACTGAGGAGTGGAGCCCTGAGTTCTCAGCTCCTCTGGGCTGAGATTGGGAGACCACCATCTTCATTCCCGTCCTCCAGAGCTCTACAGAAAGCTTTCAGGGAACAAAAGCTCCTGAGAGAGAACCTGAGCAGATTACTTAGCCAGGCCGCTGGCAAGGGTGGCACAATTCCGCCTTGGGCAAAAATGTTTGGGAATCATGGCAACACACCCCTCCTGCAGAAGATCAGCAAGAACATACAGTCAAGACCAAGTTCACGCGTTAAGGAGAACTGGGAACTTGAGAGCTAAGGGAAAGCAACGCATAGAATTCATGGCTTTTCCCCCATGATTCTTTAGTCTCACAAAGCTAAATTTTTTCAATATTATTTTGTTCTTATTCTATTTTTTAAATTTTTCCTCTTTCCTATTTTAATGTTTTTGAACTATATTACCTTATCAATACATTTTTAAAAATCATTTTTAGTTTTCATTGTTACAGTCATATTCTATCCCTTCATTGTATTTAACCTTATTTTTTGTATACATATAGGTTTTTCTTTCTTGAAAATTTTGGGATACAGTTTCTTCTAACAGATCAAAATATACTGTAAATCTACCACATGGCTTTGTTCTAGACTCCAGACTGTTCACATTCTTTTCTTTTTTCTTTTTTCAACCAACTTATCAATTCCTTTTTTAGAATATTTTAAAATTTTCATCTTTACAGTCATATTCTATCCCTTCATCATGTTTACCCTTATTTTGTATATATATTAGTTTTTTCTTTCTTTAAAGTTTTGGGAGCAGTTTCTTCTAACAGACCAAAATACACCCAAAATCAAGTATGTGGCTCTGTTCTTTTCACCAGTCTAATACATATACATATATATGGAAAAAATACATATATATATGTGTGTGTGTGTGTGTGTGTGTGTGTGTGTGTGTATGTACATATATTCCCCTCCTCCCCCAGGTTCAGGTCTCTTCTGATTTGCTTAGTGTGTATTTTTCTGGGGTCATTGCCACTCTTTTAGTATTTTGCTCTCCCATTCAGCAATGCTTATCTGGATAAAATGATAAGGCAGAATACCTCACCTCAAAACAAAAGAACAAGAGGCAGTACCAACAGCTAGGGACCTAATCAACACAGACATTAGTAAGATGTCAGAACTAGAATTCAGAATGACAATTATCAAGGTGCCACCTGGGCTTAAAAAAGCATAGAAGATACTAGAAAATCCCTTTCTGGAGAAAGAAAAGAACTAAAATCTAACTAAGTTGAAATTTTAAAAAAGCTATTAGTGAGGTACAATCAAAAATGGAGGCTCTTACTGATAGGATAAATGAGGCAGAAGAGAGAATTAGTGATACAGAAGAATTAATGATATAGAAGACCAAACAACAGATAATAAAGAAGCTCAGCAAAAGAGAGAGAAAAAACTACTGGACCACAAGGGGAGAAAAACAATATTAGAATAATTGGGATCCCAGAAGAAGAAATAAGAGAGAGGGGGGAAGAAGGTATATTGGAACAAATAAAAGCAGAGAATTTCCCTAATTTGGCAAAGGGAACAAGCATCAAAATCCAGGAGCTACAGAGAACCCCCCTCAAAATCCATAAAAATACGTCAATACCCTGTCATCTAATAGTAAAACTTAAAAGTCTCGTGACAAAGAGAAAATCCTGAAATCAGCTCAAGACAAGAGGTCTGTAACACACAATGGTAGAAATCTTAGACTTGGAAGCACACCTATCCACAGAGACCTGGCAGGCCAGAAAGGGCTGGCATGATATATTCAGAGCACTAAATGAGAAAAATATGCCACCAAGAACACTATATCCAGCTAGGCTGACAATTAAAATAGTAGAGATAAAAATCTTCCAGGACAAACAAAAACTGAAAGAATTTGCAAACACCAAACCAGCTCTACAGGAAATATTTAAAGGGGTCCTCTAAGCAAAGAGAGAGCCTAAAAGTAACAGACCAGGAAGGAACAGAGACAATATACAGTAACAGGCAATACAATGGCACTAAATTAATATCTTTCAATAGTTACCCTTAATGTAAATGGGCTAAATGCCCCAATCAAAAGATACAGGGTATCGGGATGAATAAAAAAAAACAAGGCCCATCAATATGCTGTCTGCAAGAGATTCATTTTATACTGAAAGACACCTCCAGACTTAAAGTGTGGGGGTAGAAAACAATTTATCATGCTAACAGACATCAAAAGAAAGCTAGGGTGGCAATCCTTATATCAGATCAATAAGATTTTAATCCAAAAACTATAATAGGAGATGAGGAAGGACACTCTATCAGACTTATAGGGTCTGTCCAACAAGATCTAACAATTTTAAATATCTATGCCCTTAACATAGGAGTAATTATATAAACCAATTAATAACAAATTACAAACTTATATAAACAAAATTATATAACCAATTAATAACAAATTAACAAATAACAAATATAAATCAAAGAAACATATCAACAATAATATAATAATAGTAGAGGACTTTAATATCACCTCCACTGAAATGGACAAATCATCTAAGCAAAAGATCAACAAGGAAATAAAGACCTTAAATTATACACTGGACCAGATGGACATCACAGATACATTCAGAACATTCCATCCCAAAGCAACAGAATACACATTCTCCTCTAGTGCACAAGGAACATTCTCCAGAATAGATCACATCCTCGGTCACAAATCAGGTCTCAACCATTACCAAACAATTGGGATCATTCCCTGCATATTTTCAGACCACAATGCTCTGAAGCTAGAACTCAATCACAAGAAGAAAGAACTCAAATACATGGAGGCTAAAGAGCATCCTACTAAAGAATGAATGGGCCAACCAGGAAATTAAAGAATTGAAAAAAATCATGGAAACAAATGAAAATAAAACACAACTGTTCAAAATCTTTGGAACACAGCAAAGGCAGTCCTGAGAGGAACATATATAGTAATACAAGCCTTTCTCAAGAAACAAGAAAGGTCTCAAGTACACAACTTAACCCTACACCAAAAAAAGCTGGAGAAAGAACAGCAAAGAAAGCCTAAACCCATCAGGAGAAGAGATATAATAAAGATCAGAGCAGAAATCAATAAAATAGAAACCAAAAGAATAGTAGAATAAATCAACAAAACTAGGAGCTGGTTCTTAGAAAGAATAAGATTGATAAACCTCTGGCCAGACTTATCAAAAAGAAAAGAGAAAGGACCCAAATTAATATAATCATGAATGAAAGAGAAAAGATCACAACAAACACCAAAGAAATACAAATAATTATAGGAACATATTATGAGCAACTAACGCCAGCAAATTTGACAATCTGGAAGAAAAGGATGCATTCCTAGAAATATATAAACTACCAAAACTGAACTAGGAAGACACAGAAAACATGAACAGACCCATAATCAGTAAGGAGATTGAAACAGTCATCAAAAATCTACCAACAAACAAGAGCCCAGGAGCAGACAGCTTCCCAAGGAAATTCTACCAAACACTTAAAGGAGAATTAATACCCATTGTCCTGAAACTGTTCCAAAAAATAGAAATGGAAGGAAAACTTCCAAACTCGTTTTATGAGGCCAGTATGCCTTGATCCCAAAACCAGACAAAGACCTCATCAAAAAAGAGATTTATAGACCAATATCCTTGATGCAAAAATTCTCACCAAAATACTAACCAATAGGCTCCAACAGGACATTATAAGGATTATTCACCACCACCAAGTGAGATCTATTCCTGGGCTGCAAGATTGGTTCCACATCCACAAATCAATCAGTGTGATACAGTACATTAATAAAAGAAAGAGCAAGAACTGTATGATACTCTCAATAGATGCTGAAAAAGCATTTGACAAAGTACAGCATCCTTTCTTGATCAAAACTCTTCACAGTGTAGGGATAGAAGGTATATACCTCAAAAGCATCAAAGCCATCTTTGAAAAACCCACAGAAAATATCATTCTCAATGGGGAAAAACTGAGAGCTTTTCCCCTAAGGTCAGGAACATGACAATGCTGTCCAATATCACCACTGCTATTCAACATAGTACTAGAAGTCCTAGCCTCAGCAATCAGACAACAAAAAGAAATAAAAGGCAACTCATTCAGCAAAGAAGAAATCAAACTCTCACTCTTTGCAGATGATATGATACTTTATGTGGAAAACCCAAAAGACTCTGCTCCAAAACTGCTAGAACTCATACAGAAATTCATACAGTGTCAGGATATAAAATCAATGCATAGAAATAGGTTGCATTTCTATACACCAACAGCAAGACAGAGGAAAGAGAAATTAAGGTGTTGATCCCATTCACAATCGCACCCAAAACCATAAGATACCTAGGAATAAAACAGTAGAAAAATAAAATATTTTTTGAAAACCTAATCAAAGAGGCAAAGAATCTATACTCAGAAAACTATAAAGTAATCATGAAAGAAATTGAGGAAGACATTTAAAAATGGAAAAACGTTCCATGCTCATGGATTGGAAGAAGAAAGACAGTGAAAATGTCTTTGCTACCTAAAGCGATCTACACATTTAATGCAATCCTATCAAAATACCACCCATTTTTTTCAAAGAAATGGAACAAATAATCCTAAAATTTACACACAACCAGAAAAGACCCCAAATAGCCAGAGGAATGTTGAAAAAGAAAGCCAAAGTTGGCAGTATCACAATTCCAGACTTCGAGCTCTATTACAAAGCTGTCATCATCAAGAGAGTATGGTACTGGCACAAAAACAGACACACAGATCAATGGAACAGAATAGAGAATGCAGAAATGGACCCTCGATTCTATGGTCAACTAATCTTCAACAAAGCAGGAAAGAATGTCCAATGGAAAAAAAAAACAGTCTCTTCAATGAGTGGTGTTGGGAAAATTGGACAGCCACATGCAGAAGAAAGAAACCAAACCATTTCCTTATACCACACACAAAAATAGGCTCAAAATGGATAGAAAACCTCAGTATGAGACAGGAATCCATCAAATCCTTGAGAACACAGACAGCAACTTCTTCAACCCCAGCCACAGCAACTTCTTCCTAGAAACATCGCCAAAGGCAAGGGAAGCAAGGGCAAAAAGGAACTATTGGGACTTCATCAAGATCAAAAGCTTTTAAACAGCAAGGGGAACAGTCAACAAAACCAAAAGACAACTGACAGAATGGGAGAGGATATTTGCAAATTACATATCAGATAAAGGGTTAGTATCAAAAATCTATGAAGAACTTTTGAAACTCAACACCCAAAGAACAAATAATCCAATCAAAAAATGGGCAGAAGACATGAACAGACCTTTTAGCAAATAAGACATCCAATTGGCTAACAGACACATGAAAAAGTGCTCAACATCACTCAGCATCAGGGAAATACAAATCAAAACCACAGTGAGATACCACCTCACACCTGTCAGGATGGCTAAAAGTAACAAGTCCATATACACTATGGAGTATTATGCCTCCATCAGAAAGGATGAATACCCAACTTTTGTAGCAACATGGATGGGACTGGAAGAGATTATGCTGAGTGAAATAAGTCAAGCAGAGAGAGTCAATTATCATATGGTTTCACTTATTTGTGGAGCATAACAAATATCATGAAGGACATGGGGAGATGGAGAGGAGAAGAGAGTTGAGGGAGATTGGAAGGGGAGATGAACCATGAGAGACTATGGACTCTGAAAAACAATCTGAGGGTTTTGGAGGGGCGGGGGGTGGGAGGTTGGGGGAGCCAGGTGGTGGGTATTATGGAGGGCACGTATTGAATGGAGCACTTGGTGTGGTGCATAAACAATGAATTCTGTTACACTGAAAAGAAATTTTTAAAAAAATAGAAAAGTAACAAGTCAGGAGAAGACAGATGGTGGAGAGGATGCAGAGAAAGGGGAACACTCCTACACTGCTGGAGGGAATGCAAGCTGGAAAACAGAATGGAGGTTCCTCAAAAAGTTGAAAATAGAGCTACCCTACAACCCAGCAATCACACCACTGGGTATTTACCCTAATGATACAAATGTAGTGATCCAAAGGGGAAAGGGTACCCCAAAGTTTATAGCAGCAATGTCCACAATAACCAAACTATGTCAAGAACCTACATGTCCATCAACAGATGAATGGATAAAGAAGAGGTGGTATATATATACAATGGAATACTATGCAACCATCAAAACCCCCCAAATCCTGCCATTTGCAATGACATGAATAGAACTAGAGGGTATTATGCTGAGTGAAATAAGTCAGTCAGCTAAAAATAATTATTATATGATCTCTCTGATAGGAGGAATTTGAGAGATGGGGTAGGGGTCATGGGGGGTAGGGAGGGAAAAAATGAAAAAAGATGGGATCAGGAGGGAGACAAACCATACGAGACTCTTAATCTCAGGAAACAAACTGAGGGTTGCTGGGGGGTTAGGGGGTAGGGATAGGGTTGTTGGGTTATGGACATTGGGGAAGGTATGTGCTATGGTAAATGCTATGAATTGTGTAAGACCGATGATTCACAGACTTGTACCCCTGAAGCAAATAATACATCATATGTTAATTAAAAAAAAAAAACCCACACACAGAAGGCCAACAAGAAATACTGAGGTGACTGTCCTCAGATCCCCACTTTGTTTTTTACCAATTATTCTCAGTATGAGAACACTTATAAGAAGTACTTGGGTTTGGAGGGTGGTTCGGTTTTTTTTGTTTGTTTTTGGTTTTTTGGTCACTTTTCAGTTCATAAATATTGGACACCAGCTGCGGCTTGACCAAATCAAGAAATGCAAACACGGGTTTTAAGACAAGGTGTGGGTTGCATGAGAAGGTGTTGAAAAGAACGCAAGGATCATAACCAAGGCACGTAAACTGTGAAACACACATGTAACTCCCCAATGTAATGGATGTAGAGACAGAAATTAACAGGCACTTGAAGATCAGAACAGACTTCATGGAGAAGGTAGTATTTCTCATAGAAGTTAAGCTCTGAATATGTCAAAGCCCATAGATAGGGAGGATAGTACAGTAGGGTCGGGGGGGCAGTGGACATTCTTGGCAGGGGAGGGGGTATGATGTTACACAAAAGCCCAGAATGGAAGATAAACTCCCATGGCTCTTTTTCATCTTCATTCCCAGAAACTTCCATTCCATCTGCTCCCCGTATACTGATCTGACTCTGCTAATCACCAATTCAAGCCTAGCTGTTTGTAATGTAAAATAACACCGATATTATTACTGTGAAGATCTCTCCCTTTCCACAAGAGCAATAAATATTATTTTGAAGTAACGCATTGACTATTACATTTATATAATATCCCTAGAGAAATTATTCATAATTGCAATATATTTGGGGTGTACTGTAATTATATTCTTTAAGTTTTATTAGAATTCAAAACAAAGGCTTCTCAGCCTTTTCTGCAAATGATCTGTGCATCACATGGAAAAACCTTTTAATTATTAGAGTATAGGTTTTTGCCCACTTCTACATCATTTTGTTCTTGCCAAATTCTAAGGTCTAGCATTAGAACAAGTTGCTTTAGAATATTCTTAAGAGCTGAAATTCCTTAACTCCAAATTTCAGAGCAGCCTCGTTAATCTGTGATAGAAATAAAGAACTGATTTAATAGAATGTCTCCCAGTCTGGTGTTCTCCCAGATATGAATAGGCATTTCATACAAAATGAGACATGTTAGTGGAATGAAATTAATTTAAAGTTTTTGTTTTCTCTACAAGACTTCTCAGTCATTAGTACGTTCCTTTTTTAAAAAATTTTATTTATGAGAGACAGAGAGAGGGGAAGATACAGAGGGAGAACCAGACTCCCCACAGAGCAGGAAGCCCAACCTGGGGCTCGATCTCAGGACCCCGAGATCATGACCTGAACCAAAAGCAGATGCTTAACCCACTGAGCCAGCCAGGTACTCCCTGAATATGTTCTTACAAATGGTAAATCTGTAAAGAAGGGACACATGTCTCCATGCTCACTTTACAATGAAACATTTTTTTTAGCTGCATTCCTAGAATGTTGTTTCAGGAAATGCTAGTCTGAGAAATACTTATTTAACAAATTACTCTAAAGCTAATTTACAAGTCAGCTTTGGGAGGTCAGTGGACGTCCAGGGAAATGTTCCCCATCATCCAACAAAGACCATGCTTACAAAACAAACAAACAAAACCCCACAAAAACAAAACAAAAACAGAGTATAAATCCAAAAACAGAACAAAAGTTATATGAACTACATGGTAAATGCCACTTAGGTAATGCTTTTCAGATGCCAAAACAAAAACTTCAGTTGTGACTTGCACAGAGATACTGAGGTTTTCCTGTAGTATAAAATGTACTTGGTATGCTAATAAATTGGTAGTCAGTTACCATTTATGGGATAAGTAGATACACAAGGCACTTTCTAAAAGTTTCCTCACTTGCATCAGAGTATCTGCTTTAACAACTTTGCAAAATTCACTATCCCAATCAAAAAAATCACTTCAATGTATGTGCACATGCCTGCCAGAAAAAACATTTTGGTCACCCTTAACCCACCTGCCCCAAAGAGTCACCTCTGGGCTTCTCCAGACAGGCTCCCACACTCTTTGATGCAAAGTACTGTGGGTTATCACCATCCCCTGCCTCATGTTATGAAGGGAAAGTTCTACCAAAAGACGAGAAAGCTAGAAAGGGCCGTTAGAAAAGCAGCCATGTCTAAAAGGGATGGAAAAGCCCAAAAAGTAGAAGAGAAAAGACATAAGTGTGGCCACACCCATGTCCCCATCAGCCAAGGCTATGACTTTTTTTTTTTTTTCTATGTGTGAAAACTTGGGAAGATATTTGAAGTTGCAGTTGGTTCCAGATAACTTCACTGTGTTGTGTAAATATGTGAGAATGATTTAGTGATTTGAGAGGAAACTGTTTTGTGTTTTTGAGTCGGCTGGAAATGCTTTCCAATTTCTCCCATTTAAAATCATAGGATATAGGTTACCACTATTCAAAATGTTAACATCTAAAATCTTTGCTCAGATTTGGAGAAGGAAAGATTCCTGAACATAGATTTCAACTATTTGCAGAGTAGGTGGTTTGTACCTGCGGAAATAAAGAATTAGTTAGCCTTTTTTCCCAATAGGCACCTTAAGAGTCTAGGAGTTTCATCTAACAATACTGCCACGACTTAAAATATTTTTGAACTCCTCTTTTAAAATTGCCTTTAGTTTGTGATGTAGACTCCTAAAGGTCCTCAATGGTGGGAAATTTTCAGCAATTATTTTTTCAGCAATTGATTTGGAGACGAGACAAAGCCATTCAGAGCCAGATTCTGGAAAATAAGGTAAAAAAATGGTCCCTCCAAGAAATGGTATTTTGCTCAACAGGAGTGTCCGTATGTGGTAATGACGTCACATTTCTGGTGTGACTTATGAGGTGGTTTTGCAGTCAGTGGGATAGGAGGAATTCCAAAGAGTTTTATGAATGGCAACATCATTAGAAAAGATACCTTTCCCAAAATGAATGTGAAGAATAAAACTCCTTGTTAGAGGGGCGCCTGGGTGGCTCAGTGGGTTAAGCCTCTGCCTTCGGCTCAGGTCATGGTCCCAGAGTCCTGGGATCGAGCCCCACATCCGGCTCTCTGCTAGATAGAGAGCCTGCTTCCTCCCCTCTCTCTCTCTGCCTGCCTCTCTGCCTACTTGTGATCTCTGTCTGTAAAAAAACAAAAACAACAACAACAACAACAAAAACCTCCTTGTTATAAACACTTGGATAAGATTCAAAACAGTTCCCATTACTTTTTTTTCCCTCATTTTGTTCAAAACAACTTGTCCGCTTAAGGCAAGTCCCTAACGAACTGGATACTTACCTATTTTCATCCAAATAGGTGATTTCCTTTTCAAGTATTTTCTGGAAGGAGACTTACACTGTCTTCTCTGAATCCCTCCCATTTATAGAAAAAATAACCTGAGAGGAGATGAAAAAAAAAAAAAAAAGACACCATTGGCAGATGGTAGATGGAAAGTGGAAGGAAGATAGACAACAGGTATTATCAAGCTGTCTTTTTTTTTTTTAAAGATTTTATTTATTTATTTGACAGAGAGAGATCACAAGTAGGCAGAGAGGCAGGCAGAGAGAGAGAGAGAGGGAGAAGCAGGCTCCCTGCTGAGCAGAGAGCCCAGTACAGGGCTCGATCCCAGGATCTGGAGATCATGACCTGAGCCGAAGGCAGAGGCTTTAAACCACTGAGCCACCCAGGCGCCCCTATCAAACGGTCATTTGACCTGGAGGTCCATCAGATCTGTACGACAGAGAAGGTTTCAGACTCTGCCGAGAAGGTTTCAGACTCTGCCAAGACCTCTCGAAGCAACCACACAAACCCATGATGGTTTTCCATCACAGCGTCTTGTTTTTCACTTGAATTTCAAGGAACCTTAAAGCTCCAGTCCTTTCAGCCTGGAGCAATAAATAGAGCAATGGTTATGTAAGACACAAGCCTTCCGGTCTCCTTCCAGGGCCTGCAGGAAGGAATGTGGCCCCGAGACAGAGAACTCTGTTCTGTTCACTAACGAGTCCCAAGAGGTTGTAATAGACCCTGGTAGATACTCAATAAATGCTTGCAGTAAACGGGGTTCATCTCTCTAGGCCTCCGTTTCCTCATTTGTTAAAAGAGGATGCTGGCTTAGACCAAGAGTTTTCAGTAGTTACTAACAGGGCCTTACCTTTGTTCTCCCCTTTCCTTTCCAGAGCTAGAAAGCTCTCCCCAGGCTAGACCAAAAGGGCAGAAAATCAGTTGTGTCCTCCTTGTGCTGGATTACCATCTCTATTATCAACGGGCACTTCACTATCATAAAGTCAACGTTTTCCAGAAATGAAAATAAAGTGGGACAGAAACTCCTGGCCGCCCATAGATCATCTGTGTTTTTCTTTTTTTCTCAGGAGCAGAACTCAATTTTGCTGGAACTCTCTTACGTTGGCTAACCCCAAGAGTTGCTGTAGTTAGAGGACATGACTCTGGGCTAAGAAGGAAGCAATAACCTTTCCTAAAAGAGGAACAGAATGGCCCGACAGTGCCACATTTGGCTGGAAGCATGGTGGGTACAAGACTGAGATGCTGGAGGTGCTGTATTTGTCACACGGGTCACGCCAACACTGTCAATAACCCCCAGGCCATGGGGCATTGACTCCTGATTCCTAAGGGAGTCCAGAACTGCTAAGGAGAACTTTCTGATCCATCTCTAGCCCTTTTGGGGACCAGACTTCCAAAACAAAAGCTTTGGGTATCAACTGGAGCAAGACCAAAACTAACATTCCTCACCCACCCCACCAAGGTGACTGTGTTTGGTTTTCTAGAAGCTTCTGGGTACAACTGATCACCCAACAGTACGGAGGAGCGCACAGCTGAAGCCTAGCTCATTTTGTTCCCCGTGAGCCTCATTTTTATGTCTCTCCCCCAAATATTACGAATTGAAGAAAATACTTATTAACACAAATACGGCGTTTTGCCCCCTTGAAAGACAGGGTTTGATTCCATGAACGGGTAGCAACCGGTTTGCCTCCCTCGGCTTCTCCCCCTCTCATCCAAAGTTCCAGCCACACACGACACAGTCACAAGGGCTCCAGGAGGCCCATGTGGTGGCTGAGAGGAGGCAGGTCACTTTTCAGCTGTAGCTCAATAGACCAAGCCAGCAAAAACAGGAGAGCTCATCAGTGAAGTCACAGGATTTTCTTCATGCCTTAGAAATTTTACTCCCATGTACCCACAACACTCAACACAAGAATGTAGGAAGAGATAAGGCCAGTTGTCAGGTTCAGGAGCAAGATTCACGGAAGTAGCTGGGTAATTTTACCCGAGAATGAGTTTTTTAAAGGAAAGCATTTATTTAAGACAGTGGAAGTGTCTATCTTGTTTATATTTAACATTTTAATGGTTGGAAGGTTAAGGTCTTAGAGCAAGAATTGTTGCGACTCACCTACAAGCTACTGATTATATTTTAGTGAACTTGACCCTCTCCCGGGTATTTAAGGAAGCCTGTTATAATGTCAAGCCCTGGTCTTTTTCCCGAAAAGAAGAAGGAGATAGAAGAATTAAGTCTACAAAATGGCACCGAATCACAGCAAAGCCAGCCTACTCAGCTGCCCTCAGGAAAGCTAAAAACAAAGAACAGGCAGCGAGTCTGAAAGGACAGAGGGGAAGAAGCCCCTGAGAAGTGAGGTTTCATGCTAAGTTCACTGCAGAAAAACAGGCGGCAGACTCTCATGAGGGGACTTGCGGGAGTTACTCCCATTACAAGCTGGGGTTCTGCGGCTGATCTCTCTCTGCCCCCGCCCCCTTCTGCTCCCAAAGGAGAACACAGGTAATTAACAAGCACCTCGAGATGCACGCCCTTGTCAGCAGGTCTCAATGTCTTTCCGATGGCCCAAGATAACATAAATTTGTGATTTTCTATTTTTTTTAAGATTTATTTATTTATTTATTTGACAGACAGAGATCACAGGTAGGCAGAGAGGCAGGCAGAGAGAGGGGAGGGGGGGAAGCAGACTCCCCGCTGAGCAGAGAGCCTGATGTGGGGCTTGATCCCAGCACCCTGGGATCATGACCCGACCTGAAGGCAGAGGCTTTAACCCACTGAGCCACCCAGGTGCCCCGGGATTTTCTAAACCAATTACACACATGGACCCCAAAAAAGACAACGTACACTTAAAACTACTATCGATGGCCTTTTTCCTGTGAAACATGTTTTCTTCCATCTCGTGCTGCTATTTAAATAGCCAGTTGCACAGAAAATTGTTCCTCCAGAGACACTGCCATAATATCCATCGCTCAGAGTCCGAACGTCCTCAGGAGCAGCAGCCTCCCTCCTGCCACAAAGCCGGCTCCAGGAGCACCTGGGTGGCTCAGTGGGTTAAGCCTCTGTCTTCGGCTCAGGTCATGATCCCAGGGTCCTGGGTTCGAGCCCCACATCAGGCTCTCTGCTCAGGAGGGAGCCTGCTTCCCCCCTCTCTCTCTCTGCCTGTCTCTCTGCCTACTTGTGATCTCTGTCAAATAAATAAATAAATCTTAAAACAAAACCAAAAAAAGTCAGGTCCAGGTGGACATGGGACACAACCTCGATGAAAAAAAACAGGTGAGGGAGAGCAGGTCGGCAGCAGCAAGCACCTGATCACCATCTTTAGACCAAACAGGAAATGAAAATAAGCGTGTCAGAGATGAAAGGAAGAACCTTCTATTGTCAGTCCACAATTCCCTAATAAGAGCTTTCTTTTTTTTTTTTTTTTTTCACATACAAAAAAATGGGGCTAAGTTGGAATCATCCAGGGAGCTTTAAGGGAAAAACCTGATGTCTGCTCCCACACCAAACCAAACCAATTAATTAAGACTCTCTGGGGGAAAGAGGAAAGCCCTGGTGGGGGGAAGGGGGAGGGGCAAACAACCCCCAGAAGAGACCAGTGTGACAGGCAAGTCCACTGTGCCTCAACTCCAGCGTCCCCACCTTGATCAAGCAGCCACATTTGACACATCTCCAAAGGCGAAGAATTCAGACCTTCCACAGAATTCCATTCCACGTTGACACCATTCTGAAGTTTAAAGGCTTTCCTTATGTGGAGGGAGGGTCCACCTACCTTTCTGCAACAGCCCCCAGTTTCTCCTCGCTCTGCCCACGAGGGCCACGGAAATCCACATAACCCATCCATTGAATCTGGGAAAGGTGCAAACCCAGAGGAATTCTTTGATAGCACAATTGACAAGCTGAGGGCAAATTTGAGGGAGAATGTGAACCCTAGGGTGATAGATTTTTCAATGTCTTCAGTAAAGAACTACTGGCAGAAAAGCTACTGAAAAGGACGTTAAAACGGCGAGAGGAAACTCACATTTGAGTTGAGGCTCTGGGCCGGGTGTTCTAAATTTTTCCCTTCCAGGAAGGATCAAGCCAGCCTCTGAGGTCCCCGGTGATCTAAGGGGAAGGTGTTTTGGGCGCCTGGGTGGCTCAGTGGGTTAAAGACTCTGCCTTTGGCTCAGGTCATGATCTCAGGGTCCTGGGATCGAGTCCCGCATCGGGCTCTCTGCTCAGTGGGGAGCCTGCTTCCTCCTCTCTCTCTGCCTGCCTCTCTGTCTACTTGTGATCTCTCTGTGTCAAATAAATAAATAAAGTCTTAAAGGGAAGGTGTTTACATGGTTTCAAGGGCTAAAACCAGGCAGGGGGAGTGGACTTGAAGCTTAAAGGAGACAGGTATCTTCTTCAGCGGCTTTTTCTTTTGTTTTTGGGTCTCCGCAGGAGAAGACTCCGGTCATCCTACTTCTCAGTTGGTGGGACTCGGTTCACTGTTCTGGAAAGGCTCCTCGCTTACTTATTTGCTCATTAACTCCTTTATTGGTTTATTCGCATGTATATATTTTTAAATCCCGCTAGTATTTCTCTCTCTCTCCAAAGGCAATGATACATATTCTTTTCTTTGCCTGTATTCTGTGTATTTCCTTTCGTCGACTTTGCCATTTTCCACTATAGTTTTTGCCTTTTGCTTGTTAATTTGCAGGAGTTTTCTGTGTGTTCTGGATACCAGTGCCTTGTTGGCCTTTGCCACTTAATTTACAGTTTGTTAACATTCTAATCTTTGTAATAACGTTTACCAGATGTCATGAAAAGCTCCTTTGCTTTTTTTGGTATGGATTTTACATCCAAAGTTTTACTTAATAAATCCTTCCTTATTTTATAGTCACAACAAATTCTCCTCCATTTTCTTCCTATCACTGTATCATTTCAGCTTTCCTATTTAAATTTTAATTCATCAGGAACCTACCCCAGTGTGTGATGTTATGATAAAGTCAGTGTTCTTTTTCTCCTTCTAATGAGCCTGTTTTTCCAGGAGCATCTACTAGATGGTCCTTCCTTTCCCTCACTGACTTGTGATGTCACCTCCATATTATATCACTTTCAGGTCTGTATAGGAGTCTGTTTTAAGCTCTTTATCCTGTTGCATTAGCCTACTGGTCTGTCCTTGCAGTGGTACCAAGCTGGTCTTATTACTATAACTTCATAGTGTGTCTTAACATCATATGTCTTTTTTATTTTTTTTAATTGAAAATTTTTTTTTAAGATTTTATTTATTTATTTGAGAGAGAGAGACAGTGAGAGAGAGCATGAGCGAGGAGAAGGTCAGAGGGAGAAGCAGACTCCCCATGCAGTTGGGAGCCCGATGTGGGACTCGATCCCGGGACTCCGGGATCATGACCTGAGCCGAAGGCAGTCGTCCAACCAACTGTGCCACCCAGGCATACCTTAACATCATATGTCTTAACATCTGCCCAGGAACGGTACCCCCACCCTTATGCTTCTCTTTCATGATTGGCTTTCATGACTGGCTTACTATGAAACACTTCTGGAGATCTGAAGGACAACGTTGTGCATGTAGCTCACAATATTCTACAGTACACTTAAAAATTGTTCCAAGGGTAGATCTCTTGTGATGTGTTTTCCAGAACTGGTTGGGACACCTGGTTACCTCTGCACCCCAGATCTGAGGTCTCCATCTCTCCCCCGCTGGTTGCTGTTCGCCTTCTCAGTTTAGCACCTCAAGCAGATCAGGTTCTCAGGGAAGCCCGCGGAGAAGTGGATTTCAGCTCAGTCCCTGGAAGGACTTGTGGCCCAGCTGTCCCAGGAGGGAGTGACTGATAGGCAGTTACCACCTCACCTCAGGGAAGAGGACTTTCCTTCAGTCTGGTCAGAGATGTGCGACGGTGCCTTGTCCTGGAAACCGTGGGCTCTATGGTCAATGCCAGTTCTGATATTTGGGGGTTCCCAGCGTCCGGGTGCCTCTTTCCATCACCCAGGCTCACCTTCCCAGGTGTGCTTCCCTGTGATCCAGGGGTCCCCACTTGCCCTCAGGGTCTCCAGTCTGGAGCACACAGAGGTCTGGTCTGCTGGGGACATCGTGGGAAAGAAGGGACAAAGGAAGGACCTAGGTCCTCTGTGGGACATCTTCGGGCGCAGTGGGCATCACTCAGGCTCCCAAAATCCATCCGGTATATTGAGGAAACCACCCGTCCCTGAGAGGAATACACCCAGGGGGCCTCGTCATTAGCCTAGATCCATAAAATGAGCTGGGCAGTTTTCACTCCCTTCCATCGTTTGCAACATCTAATGTGAGTGAAGAAGCAACTGTGGTTTTTTTTTTTTTTTTTTTTTTGAAAGTTTGGTAGTATGTACCTGTCAAAACAATCTGAGCCTGGGGTTCCAGGGAGCGGAGGCTGTTAAATGCCACGTCGACTGATGTAACCTTCATGGTTTTTATTCACGTTTCCTGTAGGTGTGCTGGTTTCGCCGTTTTCCATTTTCAAGGAACATATCCATTTCATCTGCTTTAACTTTGTTTGCATAGAGGAGAGCAAATCCCGTAATTGGGTAAGTGGAGTGCACACAAACAAAAGAAATCAGTTGTGTCAATGAAGAGCTGTTGAATTGCGCGCGGGGGGGGGGGGGGGCGGGGGGGGGGGAAACATCCAGGGTAAACCTGAGCCTCCAGGGAGGGGCCAAAGGTTCCCAGTCACAGAAGTTCCTATTTATCCAGCTTGCTGCAATGTGATGCCATCTAGTGGCTCTTGCCTGCTCTGGCTAAAGTACGTATCAGAATAAATCTGGGACTCAAAGCTTCCAGACCACCGGCAGGTGTTCCAGAAGTTTCCCTGGTTGTCCAGTGCTACAGATTTGGGCTAAAGAGTCTCCTGCTCCCTTTGAAGGCCCTTCAGTGGTGGCCTACAGAGGCCCCCTCCCTGGTCTCACTCCCCAACAGTGGCCCTCCCAGGAAAGATAAACACTTGAGGCCACAGCCATTTGAGAAGGGCAGGATATATCATCAAGCCCAGTATTACCAAGTTCACGCTATTGTGAGATGAGAAGGTAATGTTTTAATTATTTTTTTTATATTCCTGTTGTATATTATCAGGCCATTCTCATTCTGTAGGATATTTGATTTCATCTTTTTCCTCATCACTTTGGAGAAAAGTTTGTCGATCTTATTTATCTGGTCAAAGAGAGGGCTTTTCACTTTGTTCATCATTCTATTTTTTTTATTGAGATGTAAATGGGTTTTTATGGATAGATAATTCATACGCTGTCAAACGTACCCTTTAAAGTGTGCAATTCACAGGTTTTTTAGTATAGTCACGAGAATGTGTGGCTGTTCCCATTATTTCCGGAACGTTTTCATGGCCCCAAAAAGAGCACCTACACCGATTGGTCACCACTTCTCATCCCTCCTTTCCCTGCCCCCGGAAAACGACAGTCTGCTTTCTGTCGCTCCCTGAACAGTTCATATAAATCACGCAGGATGTGGCCTTTGAGGTCTTGCTTCTTTCATTTGGCTTTCTGTTTTCAAGTTTCACCCCACGGTAACATGTATCAGTTGCCTCTTCCTTTTTATGGTGGGATAATAGTCCACTGCATGGATATACCCTGTTCTGTTTGTCCATTCATCTTCTCCTTCGGACTAAATAATGTTGCTAGAAATATTCATGCACAAGTTTCTGTGTGAACGTAGGTTTTTGGATCTTCTGCGTATATACCTAGGAGTCAAATGGTGGGGCTCGTGTGATAAGTTGCCATTTAACTTGTTGGGGAACTGATACATTTTTCCACAGGGGCTACAAGACCTTGTGTTTCCACCAGTGAAATGAGTAAGGGTTTCAGTTTCTCCACATCCTCGTGGGTGTGAAAAGGTATCTCATTGTGGTTTTGATTTGTATTTCCCTCATGACTAATGATGCTCACTATCCCTTCACGTTTATTGGCATTTCATATCTTCTCTGGAGAAATGTTCTATTCAAGTTCTTTGCTTATTTTTATTTTTATTTTTTGGATTTTTATATGTTGTATTTGAGTAGAGCTGACATACAACTTAACCCTAGTTTCAGGTGCACGACCCAGTGATTCAGCATTTTTTTTAAAGGTTTTAAAGATTTATTTATTTTTCAGAGAGAGAAAGAACACAAGCAGGGGGAGCTACAGGCTCAGGGAGAAGCAGGTTCCCCACTCACATTCTGCTTGCCAACATCTTAATCTCTTACCCAGACGCTCACTGTTTAAATATAATGAAGCTGTTCTTCCACTACTGTAAATTATAGAGACCTGGGCTGGCCTGCTATGGGGAAGAGGTACTTCGGTCTAGTTAGATAAACTACATATAGACATGGGTCTCCAGCTTTCTGGGATCAGTTTATGTCCTACGAGGTTAAAAACAAGCTCTAAGTTAGAAGCGATCCTGTTTCCTGATCGCATTTCTGATTATGGTTTGTCGCTTATCATTTATTTCCCACAGGTGTTGCTGAACGGACTTTCACCCCAAAGCTTCATTTGTTAAAAAGAACACTATAAACATAAAAGAATCCTCACCAGAGCTCCACAGGGAAGATACATTGCTTTGGTTTTTCTCTAGACATCTAGTAGCAGCAAGCACGTATTTCATTAAAAAGATTTAAAAGTCCTTTTGTTTACAAAAATGACACGGGGAAAGCTAAGTCACTATTTCTAAAAAAATATAATGAGAAGAATAAGACATACATACAGTAGACATATGAGGAGCTGAGAAACTTTTTTTTTTTTTTTAGTCAGTGTCTGAGATTATATCATCCTTCTAAAAAATAATTTCACTGTTTCGGGACAGTCTGAGAAGGCAACCAATCAGCCAAAAAGAATTCTCTAATTTTCTTCAGCATATAATAGCCATCCAAGGGACAGGGTAATTTTAGAAAATTAAGAGCTTCATATCCCAAAGGGAAGGCATCCCCCCAAGGTGACAGTTTTAGTTTTGTATATGATTTCTCCTTCATGCATATAAAAGTTCTCAGGGTCAGAAAGCCCAGAGGCACAGTTTGCATCTTGTATCATTTGCATGTTGGTGTAACTCTGTGGTCAAAAGCTTCCTGCCCCTTTGTATGAATGTGGCCAATGCTTCCTCAAGTGATTTCCCTAAAGAGAACATAGTCTTGGGCCTACCCAGGAGCCACCTAATCCTTTCTGGTTACATTTACGAAGAATAGTCCTAAAATTCTGTATTTCCATTGGAATTCCTTGCATTACCAAATGAATTAACCTTAACCTGATGAACTTTACAAATATAATGATTTGCAAGAGGGGCTTCACATTTCCTCTTTATACCATGTCCTATTCACCTCAGACCTGTTACATAACAGATCCCAGGCTAAAAGAGCAAATCTCCAGCAACTCTCATCGTCTCCTCATGTTGCCTCTGAACTGCTACAGAGTTAAAAACGTAATTTCAGGGGTACCTGGGTGGCTCAGTGGGTTAAGCCTCTGCCTTCGGCTCAGGTCATGATCTCAGGGTCCTGGGATGGAGCCCCACATTGGGCTCTCTGCTCAGCAGGGAGCCTGCTTTCCCCCCTCCCCGCCCCACCTGACTCTCTATTTGTGATCTTTGTCTCTGTCAAATAAATAAATTAAGTCTTTTTTTCTTTTAATTCAATCCATAGGTAACTTGGGATGTATACTCTGAGCCCAGTCCAGTAACAAGAGAGTATTCTAATTTGAGAGACCTTAACAAATCTTTCTAACAAATATCACAAGGAGGGGTGCCTGGATGGCTCAGTGGGTTAAAGCCTCTGCCTTTGGCTCAGGTCATGATCCTAGGAACCTGGGATCGAGGCCCGCATTGGGCCCTCTGCACAGCAGGGAGCCTGCTTCCTCCTTCCTTCTCTCTCTCTCTCTCTGCCTCTCTGCCTGCTTGTGATCTCTCTCTGTTAAATAAATATTTAAAAACGTAAAAAGAAAAATTCTGCAAAATTGCCTTTCCTAAAATTCAACAATTTCATGGTAACTACCCATCCATATTTAATTTTTATGTGCTATTATTTGGATAAAATTTCATTTAGTACCATCAGATCAGTTCCCTTTGGGGGATAACTGTTAGTTGGGCACCAAGGTTGGTGTTTCCCAGAATCCCCATTTTTCCTTTTCCTTATTAAGTCAATACTTCCTTTCCTAGATTCAGGAGTCTCTTCCACTCAAGAAGCAAGATACCTTCCAGATTTTTAGAAAAAAGAATTTGTGGTTGGATCTGTGGCCGACTTTCGCCACCCAAGCTCCACGTGCCACTCCCTCATTTGCAACCTGAAAGATTGCAAACCCAGCTCTGTCCTCCACCACTTCAGCAAGATCCCCCCCTTCCCAGTTTGGGGATCCACTGAAGCCATGTAGGCAGGTGGTGTTCTGACGTGACCCTGCCTCTAAGTGACATGGAAACTTGTTGAAACAGACTGCTCATTCAGTAGGTCTGATGTGGGTCCAAGAATTTGTGTTTCTGAGGAGGAGTCAAGATGGTGAAGAAGTAGCAGGCTGAAACTACTTCAGCTAGCAGGAGATCAGCTAGATAGCTTATCTAAAGATTGCAAACACCTACAAATCCAATGGCAGATTGAAGAGAAGAAGAACAGCAATTCTAGAAACAGAAAATCAACCACTTTCTGAAAGGTAGGACTGGTGGAGAAGTGAATCCAAAGCGACAAGAAAATAGACCCCAGGAGGAGGGGCTGGCTCCTGGCAAGCGGCGGAGCAACGGAGCACAAAATCAGGACTTTTAAAAGTCTGTTCCGCTGAGGGACATCGCTCCAGACGCTAAACCGAGGTGAAGCCCAAGCGGGGTCAGCGTGGCCTCAGGTCCCGCAGGGCCACAGAAGGATCGGGGGTGTCTGAGTGTTGCAGAACTTACAGGTATTAGAACAGGGAAGCCGGCTACAGAGACAGAGCCGACAGTGAGCTCTCAGCTCGGGGGTACCTTGAACCAGTCGCAGGCTCGGTGAGCTCGGAGCATGGCCAGAGGCTAGGGACACAGGAGTAATTGGGCGCCGTTCTCTGAGGGCACACAGAGGAGTGGGGCCACGGGCTCTCGGCTCCTCAGGCCGGAGACCGGGAGGCCTCCATTTTCATTCCCATCCTCCGGAACTCTACGGAAACGGCTCAGGGAACAAAAGCTCCCGAAAGGAAACCTGAGTGGATTACCCAGCCCAGCTCCTGGTAAGGGCGGTGCAATTCCACCTGGGGCAAAGACCCTTAAGAATCACTACAACAGACCCCTCCCCCAGAAGATCAACAAGAAATCCAGCCAGGATCAAGTTCACCTACCAAGGAGTGTAGTTTCAATACCAAGGTGAGCAGCAGAATTCCAGAGGAGGAGAAAGCAAAGCACAGAACTCATGGCTTTCTCCCCGTGATTCCTTAGTCTTGTAGTTAATTTAATTTTTTTTCTTTTTCAATTTTTTCCTCTCTTCTTCTGCTAAATTTCTTTAACTTTTACGCTTTTCTTTTTAACGTTTATTAACTAGTTTATCTAATATATATATATATATTTATACTTTACTTTATTCATTTTCTTTTTTTAATTGTTTCTTTTCTTCGCTTTTTTGTTTTTTTTTCTTTCTGAACCTCTTTTTATCCCCTTTCTCCCCTGTCACGATTTGGGATCTCTTCTGATTTGGTTAAAGCATATTTTCCTGGGGTTGTATCCACCCTTTTAGTATTTTACTTGCACCTTCATATACTCTTATCTGGACAAAATGACAAGGCAGAAAAAATTCACCAGAAAAAAAAAGGACAAGAGGCAGTACCAAAGGCTAGGGACCTAATCAATACAGACATTGGTAATATGTCAGATCTAGAGTTTAGAATGACGATTCTCAAGGTTCTAGCTGGGCTCGAAAAATGCATGGAAGATATTAGAGAAACCCTCTCAGGAGCTATAAAAGCCCTTTCTGGAGAAATAAAAGAACTAAAATCTAACCAAGTTAAAATCAAAAAAGCTATTAATGAGGTGCAATAAAAAATGGAGGCTCTCACTGCTAAGATAAATGAGGCAGGAGAAAGAATTAGTGATATAGAAGACCAAATGACAGAGACTAAAGAAGCTGAGCAAAAGAGGGACAAACAGCTACTGGACCACGAGGGGAGAATTCGAGAGATAAGTGACACCATAAGATGAAACAACATTAGAATAATTGGGATTCCAGAAGAAGAATAAAGAGAGAGAGGAGCAAAAGGTATACTGGAGAGAATTATTGGAGAGAATTTCTACAATATGGCAAAGGGAAAAAGCATCAAAATCCAGGAGGTGCAGAGAACCTGGTTCAAAACCAATAAGAATCAATAAGAAGAGGCCCACACCCTGTCACCTAATAGTAAAATTTACAAGTCTTAGTGACAAAGATAAAATCCTGAAAGCAGCCCGGGAAAAGAAGTCTGTACCATACAATGGTAAAAATATTAGATTGGCAGCAGACTTATCCACAGAGACCTGGCAGGCCAGAAAGAGCTGGCATGATATATTCAGAGCACTAAATGAGAAAAACATGCAGCCAAGAATACTATATCCAGCCAGGCTATCATTGAAAATAGGAGAGAAAAAAAGCTTCCAGGACAAACAAAAACTGAAAGAATTTGTAAACACCAAACGAGCTCTACAGGAAATATTGAAAGGGGTCCTCTAAGCAAAGAGAGAGCCTAAAAGTAGTTGATCAGAAAGGAACAGAGACAATATACAGTAACAGTCACCTTACAGGCAATACAACTGCACTAAATTCATATCTCTCAATAGTTACCTTGAATGTTAATGGGCTATAATGCCCCAATCAAAAGACACAGGATATCAGAATGGATAAAAAAACAAAACCCATCTATATGTTGCCTACAAGAAACTCATTTTAAGCCCGAAGACACCTGCAGATTTAAAGTGAGGGGGTGAAAAAGAATTTACCATGCTAATGGACATCAGAAGAAAGCAGGAGTGACAATCCTTATATCAGATCAATTAGACTTTAAGCCAAAGACTATAATAAGAGATGAGGAAGGACACCAGACCACACTCAAAGGATCTGTCCAACAAGAAGATCTAACAATTTTAAATATCTACACCCCCAACGTGGGAGCAGTCAACTATATAAACCAATTAATAGCAAAATCAAAGAAACACATCAACAATAATACAAAATAGTAGGGGACTTGAACACTCCCCTCACGGAAATGGACAGATCATCCAAGCAAAAGATCAACAAGGAAATAAAGGCCTTAAACGACACACTGAACCAGATGGACATCACAGATATATTCAGAACATTTCATCCCAAAGCAAGAGAATACACATTCTTCTCTAGTGCAGATGGAACCTTCTCCAGAATAGATCACATCCTAGGTTCTAAATCAGGTCTCAACTGGTATCAAAGATTGGGATCATTCCCTGCATATTTTCAGACCACAATGCTCTGAAGCTGGAACTCAATCACAAGAGGAAATTTGGAAAGAACCCAAATACATGGAGACTAAACAGCATCCTTCTAAAGAATGAATGGGTCAACCAGGAAATTAAAGAAGAATTGAAAAAATTCATGGAAACAAATGACAATGAAAACACAATGGTTCAAAATCTGTGGGACACAGAAAGGCAGTCCTGAGAGGAAAATATATAGCGGTACAAGCCTTTCTCAAGAAACAAAGAAAGGTCTCAAGTACACAACCTAACCCTACACTTAAAGGAGCTGGAGAAAGAACAAGAAAGAAACCCTGAACCCAGCAGGAGAAGAGAAATCATAAAGATCAGAGCAGAAATCAATAAAATAGAAACCAAAAAAACAATAGAAGAAATCAACGAAACTAGGAGCTGGTTCTTTGAAAGAATTAATAAGATTGATAAACCCCTGGCAAGATTTATCAAAAAGAAAAGAGAATGGACCCAAATAAATAAAATCATGAATGAAAGAGGAGAGATCACAACTAACACCAAAGAAATACAGACAATTATAAGAACATACTATGAGCAACTTTACGCAAACAAATTTGACAATCTGGAAGAAATGGATGCATTCCTAGAGACATATAAACTACCACTACTGAACCAGGAAGAAATAGAAAGCCTGAACAGGCCCATAACGAATAAGGAGATTGAAACAGTCATCAAAAATCTCCAAACAAACAAAAGCCCAGGGCCAGACGGCTTCCCAGGGGAATTCTACCAAACATTTAAAGAAGAACTAATTCTTATTCTCCTGAAACTGTTCCAAAAAATAGAAATGGAAGGAAAACTTCCAAACACATTTTAGGAGGCCAGCATCACCTTGATCCCAAAACCAGACAAGGATCCCATCAAAAAAGAGAACTACAGACCAATATCCTTGATTAACACAGATGCGAAAATTCTCACCAAAATACTAGCCAATAGGATTCAGCAGTACATTAGAAGGATTATTCACCAGGACCAAGTGGGATTTATTCCAGGGCTGCAAGGTTGGTTCAACATCCGCAAATCAATCCATGTGATACAACACATTAATAAAAGAAAGAACAAGAATCATACAATACTCTCAATAGATGCTGAAAAAGCATTTGACAAAGTACAGCATCCCTTCCTGATCAAAACTCTTCAAAATGTAGGGCTAGAGGGCACATACCTCAATATTATCCAAGCCATCCATGAAAAACCCACCGCAAATATCATTCTCAATGGAGAAAAACTGAAAGCTTTTCCGCTAAGGTCAGGAACACGGCAGGGATGTCCATTATCACCACTGCTATTCAAACATAGTACTAGAAGTCCTAGCCTCAGCAATCAGACAACAAAAGGAAATTAAAGGCATCCAAATTGGCAAAGAAGTAGTCAAACTATCACTCTTCACAGATGACATGATACTATATGTGGAAGACCCAAAAGACTCCACTCCAAAACTGCTAGAACTTGTACAGGAATTCAGTAAAGTGTCAGGATATAAAATCAATGCACAGAAATCAGTTGCATTTCTCTACACCAACAACAAGACAGAAGAAAGAGAAATTAAGGAGTCAATCCCATTTTCAATTGCACCCAAAACCATAAGATACCTACGAATAAACCTAACCAAAGAGGCAAAGAATCTATACTCAGAAAACTATAAAGTACTCATGAAAGAAATTGAGGAAGACACAAAGAAATGGAAAAATATTCCATGCTCCTGGATTGGAAGAATAAATATTGTGAAAATGTCTATGCTACCTAAAGCAATCTACACATTTAATGCAATTCCTATCAAAGTACCATTCGTCTTTTTCAAAGAAATGGAACAAATAATCCTAAAATTTATATGGAACCAGAAAAGACCTCGAACAGCTGAAGGGATATTGAAAAAGAAAGCCAAAGTTGGTGGCATCACAATTCCAGACTTCAAGCTCTATTACAAAGCTGTCATCATCAAGACAGCATGGTACTGGCACAAAAACAGACACATAGATCAATAGAACCGAATAGAGAGCCTAGAAATAGACCCTCAACTCTATGGTCAACTAATCTTTGACAAAGCAGGAAAGAATGTCCAATGGAAAAAAGATAGCCTCTTCAATAAATGGTGTTGGGAAAATTGGACAGCCACATACAGAAAAATGAAATTGGACCATTTCCTTACACCGCACACAAAAATAGACTCAAAATGGATGAAGGACCTCAATGTGAGAAAGGAATCCATCAAAATCCTTGAGGAGAACACAGGCAGCAACCTCTTCAACCTCAGCCGTAGCAACATCTTCCTAGGAACATCGCCAAAAGCAAGGGAAGCAAGGGCAAAAATGAACTAGGGATTTCATCAAGATCAAAAGCTTTTGCATAGCAAAGAAAACAGTTAACAAAACCAAAAGACAACTGACAGAATGGGGAAGATATCTGCAAATGACATATCAGATAAAGGACTAGTGTCCAAAATCTATAAGAACTTAGGAAACTCAACACCCAAAGAACAAACAATCCAATCAAGAAATGGGCAGAGGACATGAACAGACATTTCTGCAAAGAAGACATCCAGATGGCCAACAGACACATGAAAAAGTGCTCCATATCACTCGGCATCAGGGAAATACAAATCAAAACCATAATGAGATACCACCTCACACCAGTCAGAATGGCTAAAATGAACAAGTCAGGAAATGACAGATGCTGGCGAGGATGTGGAGAAAGGGGAACCCTCCTACACTGTTGGTGGGAATGCAAGCTGGTGCAACCACTCTGGAAAACACTGTGGAGGTTCCTCAAAATGTTGAAACTAGAACTACCCTATGACCCAGCAATTGCACTACTGGGTATTTACCCTAAAGATACAAATGTAGTGATCCGAAGGGGCACGTGCACCCAAATGTTTATAGCAGCAATGTCCACAATAGTCAAACTATGGAAAGAATCTAAATGTCCATGAACAGATGAATGGATAAAGAAGACGTGGTATATATACACAATGGAATACTATGCAGCCATCAAAGGAAATGAAATCTTGCCATTTGCGACGACATGGATGGAACTAGAGGATATCACGCTTAGCGAAATAAGTGGAGAAAGACAACTATCATATGATCTCCCTGATATGAGAAAGTGGAGATACGACGTGGGGGGTTAAGGGGTTAGGAGAAGAATAAATGAAACAAGATGGGATTGGGAGGGAGACAAACCATAAGTGACTCTTAATCTCACAAAACAAACTGAGGGTTGCTGGGGGGAGGGGCGTTGGGAGAAGAGGGGTGGGATTATGGACATTGGGGAGGGTATGTGCTATGGTGAGTGCTGTGAAGTGTGTAAACCTGGCGATTCACATACCTGTACCCCAGGGGTTAAAAATATATGTTTATAAAAAATTTAAAAAATATATTAAAATACACAAACTTGTGATACAGCAAAAAAAAAAAAAAAAAAGAAGAAGAAGAAGAAGAAGAAGAAGAAGAATTTTTGTTTCTGACCAAGGACCTGGATGATGCAGGTGACTGAGTGCAGTGACCATAATTTGGAAACCACTGCATATATTTCAGGGCATCAACCTCCCACCTGGAAAGCCCTAACTTGTCTCAACAGATACCAACGTCAGAGATTGAGAAGACTGGAAGAACAGCTAAAACCGTCAAGAACTCATTTCAGCCGACACCAGCTCTAGAGATGGGGGATTTTGTAAATGACTAGCTAAACCTGGCAGATTCCCCGGCTGTCTGGATTCTGGACCATGCTCCCTTATCTAGGTGTTCAGAATTTTCCAGACTCCCTCCCCTTCACTCCTGGGCTGCCGTTACCCTGCCTGGTCTCAGTATCATAGCCTCATTGTTACGTATCTTCTTATTCTGATAAAAGCCTGATGAAGAAAAACTTCAGTCCATTTTTGGAAAGCAGATGAAAACTGCTCATCAGGTCAGGATTCCTCTAAATGCACAAGCCCCTTTCAAGGGCTTAATTCACTGAGCCACCCAGGTGCCCCTGAATGTTACACTCTTGAAAGGGGCTTGTGCCTTTAGAGGAGCTGGCCCGGGGCACCTGCGCTGCTGTCGTCTCTGCGTGACAGACTCAGAGAGGAGGAAGACCCAACTGTTAAAATACCCAGCATGAGCCCCCCACCCTGGCTCCTGAGTCCACGCGGGACACCCTGACGGCCGTATGCCCCACCCTCTCGCGGTAGCTGCCTCCTTGACTCTTGTCTTCTCCGAAGCTCTAACAGCTGCCCTGTCACGCTTGGAGAAAGACCACCTCACAGTGCAGAACCATGAAATTCATCTGCGTTGGCTAAATGTAACAGGGAGCCCCTTAGCTGCAAAAGCAACTGTCGGGGTTCCCGTGGGGGGGGGGGGGGTCTTGGGTGCTGGAGGCGGGAGAAGCCAGAGAGGGGAGCACAGAGGCCCTATCAGTCCAGCACAGACAGGAGGGAGTCGGGAGCCGCCCCTTCTGCTTCCCGGCGCCACCTCTGCCATCTTCTTCCCCCTCGTGAGAAAACCTCTCCCATCACCACTTAACTTCTGTTGACTCGGCCGGGTATTTACTTTTATACATTTTATCGCCCGGTACAGATTGAAGCAGCAGGTACCTGCAGGGCAGTTTGTAGGGAACGCTTAAGAACGGTTTCCTGGAAATAGAAAGGAGATGGTAGGTGGGAGACCTGCGCCAGAGGAAAGTGGCCCCCAATAAACACGGCCGGAGGGGCTGGAGCCTCCCGGTCTGCAGCAGAAATGTCCCAGCTGTCATGCAATGTCAGCCAGAAGGCAGAGAGCACAGCCTGTCCTTTCCCACCGACCCCCATGCCTCCCAGCCAGATGCCAGGATCCCGGCCCGCCTGGACACATGGCAGTGTCTCTGCTTATGACAGAAACCCAGGAGGAGGCCTAGCATTTCCCAGGATTCCTTACTCATCTTTTCAAACCAGACGGAGGGCAGGAGGTCACTCTGTCAACAGCTTTCATCGGGTCACACAAATGTCCAGTGATTAACCTCAACAAGCAGCTTTTGATAAATAGATCTGGAAAACACAGCTTGGGCCCGAGGTCACAATATAGGCTTTTCCCTCAACCTACTGTGTCCAGGAAGTCAGTGTAATGGCCAAGGATATAACCTAAAATTAAGTGCAGCAAGAATGGGGCACCTGGGTGGCTCAGTGGGTTGAGCTTCTGCCTTTGGCTCAGGTCATGATCTCAGGGTCCTGGGATCGAGCCCTGCGTCAGGCTCTCCGCTCAGCGGGGAGACTGCTTCCTCCCCCCCCCCCCCCTGCCTGCTGCTCTGCCTACCTGTGATCTGTCTCTGTCAAATAAATAAATAAAAATCTTTAAAAAAAAAAAAAAAAAAAAGTACAGCAAGAATTCTGAGCAGGCCTGTTTCCTGAGAAGAAAGTGTGAGTGAATCAGCAGTGATGGCCACCATTGGTACAAGGACCATGACCAGAATCAGATATTCGGGTGGATGATGACAGAGTGGCTTTGCATTTCATTTACATGTCTGACAGGCTACCTCTTTAGTACAAAAAGTTTCAAACACACACAAGAAGGAGAACAGTGTCAATGCTTGTCACGCCAACCCTACAACCAACCCTACAGCGTGTCGTTTCTATAACATGACAATATTTTCTTACAGAATCAGGACACCACTGCTGCCCTTAACAAAATTCCTTGATCGTATCTGGCATCCCCAGGCCATATTCAATCTCCCAGTCCAATTCAAGCTAATGGAGAGACCTATTTTTATTGTGTATGGGGCATGGGAAAATTGATAATATTGGAAAACTGATACAGTAACGCTGACTACAGATACTGAACAACCCTCAGAGAGGAGCAAAACTTACAAACATTTGGTAATTAACACGAATCACAACAATTTATCCAACTGCTTGACGCGGACCCCCCAGTAACCACAGATCCTAATAACGATTAACGCCGTGTCCTTAGATGTTCACCGGATCAGAGTTGGAATCCAATAAAATATGCACGAAGAGCGAAGGCATTGGCTTGCAACTTTAAAAGAAAATCGTTCACTTCCAACAAACTCGAGCTGACCTAGATGATCTGTATTCAGACCCAGGGAAGTGGAGCTGATCTCAGGAGCACCAGAGGACTTGGGGCTTCGTCAAATTCATATCCTCTGTGCTTACTTTTGCAGTGATACAGTAGGCCCTTCGCGAGGTGGGGGAAGTGCTGATCCCAGACCAACACGATAACAGAAGACACACTTGTTCTGGCGTCTGTGACAAGGAACTCTGTGTGAACGTGCTGGAGCCCGAAGGCAGGTTTTGCTCTAAACAGTGGCTGTTTCAGGGCCTCCTCCCTCCCCTCCCAGCACACACACTGGCTGGCAGGGCTGAACTCGGGCGAAGGGGCGAAGAGACCTTGAGCACGTTCCTTCTGTGACTCAGTGTGTCATCTGGGAGACACTGATGGTTCCCATCAGAGGGCTTTCTGCTACGCTACCGCACGACCTATAAGACACATTTGCATGGTCCTTTCTAAGTCCCTGTGTCAAAGGACGCACTTAGTCCAAAGGAAAAGGGTCTAACAGAAGTCAAGGGGGAGCTCCGTGCTGTAAAGTCTTCCACCGGCAGCTGGCATTTGCCATGAAGCCTGCCCCAGACCTTTGTTCTCATCCTCCCTGAGCCTTGTGGCCACTTGGTTCTTTGGACGCAGACACTAGTGAACTCAAGGATGCTGACCTGCCCCAAGGATCAACAGACTGGCTCAGAATCTGGAAGGATAACCTCTGGAATGTTGGCCCTAACTTCTTAGTGAGGTTGTAAGGGTTTTGTTAAGTCACATTAGCCTTCTGCAAAAGGGGAGGGAGGAAGAGAGGAAAGCAGGGAGAGAGGGGAGGGGAGGGAGGAAGGAACGTGGGAGGCAGGCGGGCCAGCTGTGCTTGGAAACGACCCTCTGGAACCCAAACACCGGTGAGCCTGTTGAAGACTTTAAGTCTGACAGCCCAGCATTCTCAAACCATGGCCGCTCTGAAGGGAATATAATTATACTTAACAGAAGCCACCTGCATTTTGAAGTTGCCCTAAATTTAAAGCTTCTGGGAGACTTAATTAAATTTCATGAAGACCATAGCTGCTCAACAAAGATGTACTGGAGCACCCACTTAGTTATTCCTGAGGAAATCAAGCAGCAGCACGAAGACCGACCTCAGCTTTCACATTGCAACCTCTCCATAGTAACGTCCCTGAGTCTATAAAGAAGGTAATGCTTGGGCACCTGAGTGGCTCAGTGGGTTAAGGCTCTGCCCTCGGCTCAGGTCATGATCCCAGGGTCCTGGGATCGAGCCCCATGTCGGGCTCTCTGCTCAGCAGGGAGCCTGCTTCCCCTCTCTGTCTGCCTGCCTCTCTGCTGCTTGTGATCTCTGTCTGTCAAATAAATAAAATCTAAAAAAAAAAAAAGAAGAAGAAGAAGAAGGTAGTGCTCTTTTCTTTTCGTAAGCTAATACGTCAAACTACTCACGCATTCCTGTAGAAAGAAAGGAAAACAGTACTAGAAGGAGAAAGATGAGGAGAAAGGCAGGATGTATGGGGAAACTATCTTGAGTGTGAAACTGGGTGATATCCTAGCTGACTTCCTATCCCTAAAGCCCCTCGGTCCTCCGCTCCCCACCCCCAAGTGGCATCTCTTTGGGTCCTAATAGGCCTGTGTGTTATCTGCCACTTCAGGGCAAGTGCCCACTTCATGCAGATCAGGATGGGTACCTGTAAATCCCAGCACCAGGGTACATGGCTTGCTGTGCGCTCGCGGGAATCTTACTTAACCAAGACTACCTTTCTGGAGAAACAATGGTGATTCCATTGAAGGATTTTAGCAGTAGGTTGGTAGAGATACAGTAGAAGGTGACACCAGGCAGAAACTTTTCTCCAGGACAGGACAGCGGGAAGAGGAGGGGAAACTGCCCAACCTGCTTTCACAGAGGGCAACCAGACAGCCGAGGACACGACTGTGCATCAGACTCCCCTGGAGAGCTTGTTAACAGACTGCGGGAGACTGCTCCCAGAGTTTCCTCCTCAGGAGGCTGGGGGTGGGCCCCCAAACTTGCCTAACAAAGGGCCAGATGCTGATACTACGGGTCCACAGACCATATTTTGAGAACCACTGATCAAAGACACAGTGTCTCCAAACCCTAGAAAACTGAGGCATTTAGGAAATGCTTTGGGATTAGGTCAGTCTGATCCAAAAAGCAGACCATAGCATTGAGAAAACGAAGCCACCAGTGACAGGAAGTAGCTGGCCAATGGCTGAGTCACAGACATCTGCCCCAAACGGCAGGTCCATCCCCAAGAAGGGAGGAATAAAGCCTCACCCTTGAAAGGTGATAGGGTTGGGTGGGGTCCCACAGCCACCATCCAGCTGCTGGAATCAGGAAAAGGCTATGGAAGGTCCCCAGGGGCTGAGGAATGAAGTTTGGAGAGACTGCCTCAGGGTAAGGAACATCTGCCTATGAGGAAGACCTGACTGACTGGTCTGTGGGTGGGCTGGAAACTGTGTTCCCCATCCTGGCAACTGAACCTAGCCCCCCACCCCAACACACACACCCAGACAGACCCATGCCCACAAGTGCCCCAGGTCTTTACCATTTCTGTGTCATTAAGCAAAAACCTTAATCACTGAAGTCTACACTCATCTGCTTCCACTCAGAACACTGTCTACACCAACTTAATGAACGACAACACACAGAACCCTGAAGCGAAGTTACTGAAACACTTTCATATTTACTGTCACGTAACTCTTACAACATCCTCGTGAGATACATTGAGGGAACAAGCAAGAGAAAGGATTTTCATGCGTCACACGACTAGCCCTCAGACCCCCAACTGTGTGAAATTGAGGCCAGCCTCCCGGTTCCAAGACTGGCCTCTTGATGCTACATTCAATATTTTTTCTCATTAGACCACGTTCCCTCCCATTTAAAAGGGATGAGAACCAACTCTACAGAACCGGAGAAACTTAACCTTCCCTGCTTCATTCAGTGAGAACCCAAATCAACAGATTATCCAGATTATCATTGCATTGAACTTAAGACACCTGGTACCATCCATCGCCCTAAGGAGCTCCCTCCCCTGCCTTCAGAAAGACAGAGCTCTGCATCATTCAAGGTAACCAAATAAAGGTTCCACAACCACACACACCAGGTACTTTAAAAAGGGGATTCAGGCATCCAGTGGGATGGATGGACAGATGCTATTGATTCTATCGATTCTAAGTTCTCTTAATTTCTCCGTTAGGTTACTCATGAAGAACACATTCATTATCCCTATCACTCTCTCTGTCACTTTCACGTGTAAAATGTTTCTGTGGGCACACTAATTTCAACGGACAAGAAATCTTGGTATCATCATAGCCACAGTGAACATAAAGGACAATGGATTTTTTTTTCATGTTTGCCAGTTCATTTTTGACAAGTGGACATAGACAGGACAATGTTTCTTACCAGAATGCACGGGCGGGTTTGGAATTCCAAAATTAGAACAATACGAGTACGTCACAGTCCCAAGTAGATGTATTTCTTGTCCAATGGCGTCTTTCCTATTTGAAAGTGTTTTCTTTCATCTTCTCTAATGTACTCTTTCCCCTTTTCTTTCCGTTGTTCACACTGTAAAGTTCTAAAATGAAAGTCCATATGCATCGACTCTGTGATGTTTGTTCTAAAAGCCTGCAAATTTTTCATGGAATCACTATAAAAAATTCTGCTTGTTAAACCCAAGTACAAGTAGAAATGCATTAATATTTTAAGTGGAAAGCTCATCAAGGCAATGTGCCACAAAGACTTAGGAGTTGAGCGAGCTGAGTTTGACTTCCGGTACCGATACATCCTAACTCTGTGACTTTGGCGAAGTTTCTTCTTTGGGGGAAAAAAAAACGTAAGTCACAGGAATAAAATGGAATCACAGTGTGGGCACCAGTGTAAGGGATAAGGCAGCACTTTACAGCGATTAGGCACAGAGACTACCTGTGTCCACATCATAGATTCACCATTTGACAGCGACAGGATGGTGAACAACTGATTTAACCCCCCAAAATCTGTCTCCTCATCATTGCAATGAGGGTAATGGTATTATCTGCCCAACAGGCTTTTGATGACTGGCTCGGAAGAGGCTTGGGAAACCCTTGGCATGGAGTGCTACAGATGGAGCAGCACTTGGACCCGGGTCCCTTTCCTGTCAATCTCTTTGCAAGGGCCCTCGGGTCTTCCTACACCCGTCTCTCCCTACCTTGGCATCCTAGGTGGCCCAGAAGGAGAAAAGACATGTAAGCTAGACACTGAATCTTCACAGGGAGAGAAGTGTCTTTGTTGAGGCGTAGATATCCCGTAAAACCCTGGTCAGCTGTGAAAATAACACTGCAATGGCCTGGCTGAGAAATGAGTCAGATGTTTCTGTATGGTAAAGTGGGACAGAGTGGAGCTCCGGGGGCATGGGGGGTAAGCAGGGCCAGTGTGAGAGGAGCCAGCCCATTTGGAACTTTCCAATGGTAGGAGGAGCCAAGGCAGTTCTGAGAACCAGAGTGTCTAGTATAGGCCATGAGGAGCCCGCCGGGCCAAGTTGTAAGGAAAGTCCTCTGTGTCAATCCAGGTGCTTCCATGTTGGCCTGCTACACATAATAACCTTGAGCATGTGTGGTTTGGGGAAAACATTGACAAAAGTGAATACTGCCCCCCATTTAGTTTCAGGGCAGTGACATAAGAAGGGAATGGCTGAGTGAGGGGGAGATGAGAGATGATAAGCCAATGGAATCAGAAAATCCTATCAAAAGGTGATGAGAAAAGCCATCAAACCCCCCCCAAGAATACTTGGGCACATTGGTAGGCACCCCAGATTCTCACTGTAAGCAGGGACTCTGGGTTTAATTATCAAATGAGAGGTGACCAAGAGAGTTGGAAAACTTGGGCCCAACCACCTTGATTGGCCAAGACTGCTAACAGCTTGACTGCCATTTGCACCACTGGCTTTTAACTGGGCTTTAACTGATTCTTACCTGAGAAAGTGAAATACTTGACTTTAAAGCAAGTCTGGAAAGTTAATACTCAGAGTCTTAAAGTCTTGAAGCTAGAAGACCTTCCCACAACCCCTTAACAGCTCAGAAACCAGCCTGGAGAATGGTGGGCCCAGTTCTCAGAGCAAGCTCTAGCAGCCCGTGGATTGGAGTCCTCAACCAAGGGCAGCCATTCCCTTCCTTATCATTGGGCTGGTGGTTTCATGGGTTTCATGTCAGAAATGGTATAAAAAGGAGCCCCAGTGTACGTATAAGATAGCTCAAGAAACCAGGGGGTTAGGACGAGCTGCCCACAGATGTTCTAGAGCGGAAATGTTATTAATCCATTTCAGCAACAGAGGATCTTTCTTTCAACTACACCAATCAACTCTATCAATACATTATTATATCAGGCAACTCCGAATGACAAATTAATGCTCTTTTGAGGATAAAACCCATTTTGAGGATGAAACCCATTCTTGGACACAGAAAAGTGGAATTAAGTATGAAAAAGGCCCATTTGATTATCAGAACTTCTAAAGTTTTCATTTGCTTTTCTGTGTCTTGAACTGATTTTCTGGTGCGTTGAAACAAAGTGAACACAAATTTAGAAAATCCAATTCATATTACAAAGAATATGAAACTTTTGAGAAATTTTTATCACTGTGGTCTAATTATTGAACATGTGTTTAAATTGTCACTGAATTTATGAAATGAAAATCAACTAAACATTTTAATCAACTTAATTTGGAGATTTTAAACCCGTAATTTTTACAAAATGGTTGCGAAATAAAGCCATACTCCCTCAGCAATGCAACATGTTTATAACAGTAATAATTCCACTTTAAAGACATACAAAGACCACCAAGATGAGCTACTGTATAGAACTTGAAATTAATAGACCGTGTCTTATGCCTCTGTTTGTCTTTATAATAGTTAGAGCTATAAACCTAATTAAATTCAAGAGAAAATGCACCAGTCAGACATAAGATTTTATCAAGAAAAGACAAATGATAGTTGTTTGGATACTGGAGGAGGGGTGAAAAGGCACTTAGGGGATAGAACTTTGATACATAAAGGAGCTACAGGATATAAGCTAGGGGCACATTTTCAACTGTGCAAGGAAAGTGAGAAATAAAAAGTCAGATGGACACCTGGGTGGTCAGTCAGTTAAGCGTCTGCCTTTGGCTCAGATCCTGATCCCAGGGTCCTGAGAGCCAGCCCCAGGTCAGGCTCCCTGCTCAGCAGGGGTCTGCTTCTCCCTCTCTTCCTCTGCCTCTGCCCCACTGCTGTGTGTGCACTCTCTCTTTCTGACAAATAAATAAAATCTTCATATTAAAAAAAAAGAATTCTCATCACAATAACAAAATATTACATACAAAAAAAAAAAAGTTAAAAAATGTCATAGATAAAGGGGCTTCTCCGGTCCAAGTAATTCTGCAGTGCCCAGTCTTTTCCTGTTTCCACTTTAGAAAATTGTCTATACAGCCTAAGTTAAGAGTTCAAGTATTGCCAGCATTATAGAAAGAGCACTCCTCGGGGCCCCAGTGCCCTGGTTAAGGAGTCTAAGACAAATCAGATGATCTGCAGAAGGTAGGGATGGAGGGGTATGTTTTGAGGCATTGCTTCAAGTGCATCGTAGAATAAAGATGAAGTAGGAGTGGGTGACCTTGTTTCTTCATCTGGTGCTCAGACTTTCCCAGTAGGACCGGGCACAACTCATTGTCTTGTCAGAGGTTCAAGGCCAACTGCCAGGGCTGGAGTTTGTTTTGTTTTTAGGTAGGCTCCACGCCCAACCTGGGGCTTCTGCTCTCCACCCTGAGACCAAGCGTTGTGTGCTCTACCACTGATCCAGCCAGGTGCCCCCAAATGCGTTTTTTTAATTGTCAACTCCAAAGAGTTAGAAACTGACAGTTTACAAGTGGGGAAATACAGATTTTTTAAAATATTTTATTTATTTATTTGACAGAAATCACAAGTAGGCAGAGAAGCAGGCAGAGAGACAGAGGAGGAAGCAGGCTCCCGCTGAGCAGAGAGCCCAATGCGGGGTTTGATCCCAGGACTCTGGGATGGTGACCTGAGCCAACGGCAGAGGCTTTAACCCACTGAGCTATCCAAGCACCCCAAGATTTCTTTTTTTTTTTTAATGATTTTATCTTTTTCTAAGTAATCTGTACATCCAGTGTGAGGCTCGAACTTACAACCCCGAGGTCAAGTCGCATGTTCCACCAACTGAGGCAGCCACGTGCCTTGAAATACACATTCCTTAGACAACTCATAGGCAAATGTTTATTCTTTGACTAAAGTGCAACTGAAATTAAACCTGAGAAGCCACGGGACATCTACTGAAGAGGAAGAATTTCTTTAAATGATAATGTCTTGAGAAACAGTAACAATAAAATTGTGTGCATTCAATGTAATCAGCTCCTGAACGTCAGCTTCCGTGTTCACATGTGACTCGCCAACACCCAGTGTACCCTAGGAATCCAGTGAATACTTCTTGACTGAGGATCCATCCATTATTGGTCTTGAAAATTGTGCTTTGGGAATCCGTATGGTCCTACATAGCAAAAACCATAAAGCTGAACTTGCTTGCCTATTAAGCTGGTGAGGAGTGAAGGGAAATTGTGTGTCCTCACTCACTTCCACAGGCCCAGAAACATGGAGCACTGTGAACTAGGCAGGAGAAGAAGGCCTATTCTGACCGGGGATAGTAGGGGAGAAGGTAGGGGTACCAACACCCTAACCTCTCATCTCCCAGTCGGAACTCAAACATAAAGCCCCCTCTACTCCCACAGTCCATGTGTCCCCCCTCAGAACACAGCTGGAGTTGGTGGCTCCCTTTGGACTGAGGCTTGGTTGCCACTGGGCCCAGCTTCTGGGAATTATTCAAAAAAGCCAAAGACTCGAGTCACTTAAACCCACAGCTCTACTCATTTCCATGACCCTGCGATCGTGACTGGAGCTGAAATCAAGAGTTGATCGCGTAACCCACTGAGTCACTGGGTGCCCCTTAAATAATGTTATCTTAAATGGCACTCGAACTCTATCCCCAGGACCCACTCTACAGGCCAAATCCAACTCCTGGCGTGTTTCTGTATAAGTTTTTACATTTTTTGCAAAGTTGTTTTAAAAAAAATAAAAGATGCTACGGAGACTGTATGTGGCTTGCAACACCTAAAATATTTACTATCTGGTCCCTTTTGTTTTTTTTTAAAGATTTTATTTATTTATTTGACAGGCAGAGATCACAAGTAGGCAGAGAAGCAGGCAGAGAGAGAGAGAGGAGGAAGCAGGCTCCCCGCTGAGCAGAGAGCCCGATGTGGGGCTCGATCCCAGGACCCTGGGATCATGACCTGAGCTGAAGGCAAAGGCTTAACCCACTGAGCCACCCAGGCGCCCTATCTGTTCCTTTAAAGACCATGTTTACTAAGCCCCTATTTCACACATCATTATCCTTGACTGATTGACCTATAACGTCTAGACAGTAAGGAAAACAGAGGGGCTCAACCTTCCTTCAAATGACACTCAGGTGACATGGTACTTTTTAGTCTGCTTTTCTGCTGCAATTTTACATCGTCTTCCCTGTTACCTCCAAAAACTTCTCCCCCGCCAATGCTGCCCCCCCACAGCTCTTTCTACTTGTGTATTTTGTTATTCTCACCAGCTATCAAATGAGTTAAGTAGCCAAGCTCCACAAAGGACAGGTTCTGGACCAGGCTCTATGCAGCTATTCTGTGGGTAAATTTTGAACTTTCGTGCCTCAACATTTTACCCCTTAGGTATCTTTTTTTTTTCATTTTTTAAGCTCTGTGAACCCTGATACCTCAATGTCACTTACCAGGCAACTTCAAGCCAACATTCTGCCTATATGTGTAATGTAAATCTAATTCCACTTTTACTCCTGTGCCCATTTGTCGGTTATGAAAACAGCTTTTTGTATTTTTTCTTTTTTTCCTCTTCCATCTTAAATAGCTTAGTCCACACTGACCTAAAATGCTCCGCTCTTCAGAAAATCACTCTGTAACTTTCAGGTTTTGATGTCTCTCGACATCAGAATTAAATAGTAACCCAGGAGCTGGGTTACTATTTAATTTTGCTGCTCTATGTGTTGCCTGAAAGGGTAGACTTCTTGTTGGGGTGCTATTACTAAATACATTATCCCTCAAATCTATTTCTGTCCAATGTAAAGATCTGCTTTCTCAGGTTGTTTGCTTTAAAATAACTAAGCCAGGTTCTATGAGAAGTTGGGAGACTGTTCTCGCTGTGTCCGGGAACAGCTTCACGCACGCACCCATGTGGGAGGCTTCAGGATAGAGAAGAGTTTACCAGGTGATAAGGTTAAAAAAGCAAGTTGGGGGAGACGAGATCTAAGGAGCCTTCACGGTGGACCACTGTGATTTGGGTCCCGTGTTCTCGATGTCTTTGGATATCACACCTGATTAGCTCTTGGGCCATGTCATCTGGATGCTAACAGGACATCCGAGATTCCTATCCTTAGAAAGGCTTGCTTGTAAGGTTGACCCCTGGCTGGCATCTGGGAATTCAGATTTTGGGGGGATCCCCCCCATTCTGTCCCTGAGGAGAGCGGCTCCGTTCCCAAACGGCACCAGTAGGGTTTATGCTAAAGACTTGCTTTCCTTCATGAGTCTGGACTTCTGGTGTGTGCTCTGACAAGAAAAGCCTGGCCTATGTAACCAGCCTCTCAGTTAAACCTTGGACGCTGAGTCTTGGCCGGCTTTACATGTGTTTTGTGGGACACTGGGGGAATTAGGCATGTCCTGAGTGACTCTCTGGAAAAAGAAGTTTTGAGAGCTTGGACTGATTTCCTCTGGAACTTGTTCCATGCGACTGCCTCCTTTTTCTGATTTTGCTTGGTATCATTTTGATAGGATAAATCACAGTCACGAATATGACTGTATCCTGAGTCTCGTGAATCCTCCCAGCAAATCACCAAAACTAGGCGAGTCTGAGGAAGCCCCAACACACTATGCTTAGCTACACTTTTGGGCCCTGATACACATAAGCCAATCAGCATATCCAGCGTCTCTAGAGCGATGATGATTCAACGGTTGGCTTCTGACTCAGGCGCAACTAGACCGACTAGATGAGGCCTTCAATGGGGCTTTTGTGAGAACCCAGGGCTCTTTATCCTGCTGGTAGACTCGGAATGGGGCTCCTGAGGCTGCATCTGCTGGTTGCCTTCATGCGACCAAACAGGAAAGAGCTGGAATTGCCGGCAGGGTACCACATGGGGGGTTGCAGACAAAGCAGCCAGAGAGATGGCAAGGAACTGGGCCGGGATCCAAGGGAACTGCTTGACGAAACCCCTTCAAAAACAAACCGACCCTTCTAGAGGTTTCTTCAGTTATGCGAGAAGGTTGTGTTACGCCAGTCTGAACTGGTTTTACTATTGGCCACTGCAACAAAAATCCCAGCTGACGGACTACAGAACCATGCCAGAGCCTGGACGGAAAGGTGACAAGTAGGAACTCTTGTGGGTTCCTAAGCTGGGAGGTGTGTGTACTAGGAAGACTCCTCTGATGGGTGGCACGGTGGGACCAGCTGGGAAGCCACTAAAATGAGCTGTCCACCACGAGGGCACACTTGGGTAATGGCGGCTAGAAAACGCTGGAATATTCAGGAAGTGGAAGTGAACGAGGGGATGCGGGGGTGGGGGGGGGACAGTGAGGACAAGAAAAGTCAAAGGTGACTGGCTTCTTAGTTGGCCTCAAGACACATTCAGGAATGGAGGGGAGGACCAGGCATTTACCTTGGGCACGCGTGCGCAGTAACCAGGGGACAACAGTCCAGTAACAATTTGGAGCTGTGGGTGGGACTGGGGGATTTCGGAGGGAGCGGGGCTAAAATACAGACAGGACAGTGGATGAAACCAACCGGGAAGAAAAGACCTAGCAAAAAGGGAGGAGGGCTGAAACTTCGACTGATAATCCTGAAAAGTTAGGGAGACAGAGGAAATTATAAAGGGGACAAGCAGAAGACAGGAAGATTAATCCACAGCTGCACTAAGAAGTTAACACCTTTCTCAGTGGAGGATAAAAGGGAAGAAAAGAACAAAAGAGGACAGTACGATCGACAGTATTGAAATTACAGAAAAGATTAAGGAGCACGAGGATTAAGAAGCTGCTAAGTCTGGATACCAGTAGCTCTCTGACCTTTAAGACTGACGGAGATGGGTTAGTAAGATAATTAGAACATCTTTCTTAGAATCTTTTAAGCATCTAGGGTATATAGTCAACACTTTCATTAGTGGGGGGCATTTGATTAATTTTAATATGCGATTTCTATTTGGAAGGACACAAAGCTCTTCCAAGCTCAATAGGAACAACTTCTATTTTAAACGACCAGTGTTAAAAGACTGCTACTTTATAAACAAATTCAACTGGTAGAACAATAAATCACTTTACATTACAGTTAATTTTATAACAGCATTCAGAGATCATGAAGCTAGGGCATGGCTGCCGAGTATGTACCTTTTATTCTACACCTTCTACATTCCCAGCTCATCCATTAGGTCGACTGTAACCTATTAAGGCGCTTCTGTGCTCCACCACTGCGGAAGTATTCCATTTCCACAATTCTGAGAGCGTTTCCTTTGACCCCTGAGCTGTAGTTCCCCCCGTCTTGCTCCCTGAAGTGAAATGCCAGGCCACGCTCCCAGAAGCCTTCTTCGGACCGAAGACAGTCCACCCAGCAGCTCAGGAAATCATCAACGGCTCAGCCCAGTCACCAGTGACAAGTTCGCTCGGGCCAATGCTGAAGGGCCATCCCCAAAGGACGGACCAGCTGAGGCCTTGTGGTAAGTGCACCGACCACAGCCAAATGTCTCCCTGGGCTTCCTTTGTTTACCAACACCACCACCACCACCACCCCCCCCCCCGCGCCAGGCGTCAGTCTCAAGAACACCTCCAAATACAGATCCTACCGGCAGATCTCCATCTCGAAGTCTGTCTCCCAGGGAACTGAGCCCGGAACAGCCCCCCACCCCACACACGTCCCCTTCAGCTGTGCTCTATGAGCGGCATTCAGGCCTTCCTCAACTTCAGCACCCCACCTGCTGGTCACCTCTGCAGCCAACCCGTCGAAAAGGGATTTCCAGCAGCACACATCACCTGCTATGTGTGGGGAGAACATTAGCATAACAGGACCTGTCAGTCACAGCTTTCTGGCTGCCAATGACCAATTAACCAAGAAAACCCTGTTTGGTATTTACAGGCATTGTGTGAAAATAAAGGATTTCCAGCAAAACAGAGTGGAGTAGAAAGAAAACTATTTGGGAACATAAAGACCCTTCTCCTGCCTTGAAGCAGGACACTGTTGGAGTATGAAAAACAAGTGAATATGTGTGATAATTCATGTTAGAACTGGGGTATCAGTAAATTAGAGATCAGAAAATAACAAAACAAAGTGTAAAAGACTTCAAAGTGGCCTTTCCTCATCTAATTTTCCTTTCCACTTATAAATGCTATTATGATTCTAAAGACCTGGGTGAAAGTTTTTTTATTATGAAGATAGAGCTCTGAGAACAGAAAGATATTACGTGCTGGCTTACATTTCTTGTAAAAAGAACAATAATGTGAAAAATTAGTAAAAAATTAAAATCTCCAAACTTATCTAAAACCTGAAAATGGTAAGCAGCTTTCCCTGTATCTTAGTTTTGATCACTTTTGTTTAATCAGATTTGCGTATCTGGGCGAAGAGAGTATGTAGCTTTTCTAATCTTGTTCACACTGCAGTGTGTCCTTCAGAGCTTGGCGTACTCTTTAAGAATCGTTTGAAGCTTCTGGCTCAGCATGATGTTCCCTCTGGCCTTCAGTCTGCCACTAAAGAATGCCTGGAAAGGAGAGAGGAAAAACAGAGCACCAGACTTAACCACTTTACATTTCCTCTTTTTTAAAAAAGATCATTGGTCACACTGAATACAACCGAGATAACAACTCTGGAAAACAAAGGCAACTTTTATCCAGCAACAACACTTTAATGATTATGGGGAGCACCCATATTCTAGATATGTAAGGGGGGGGGAGCATCTTTTGGAAAATCACAGAATAATCTGAATTGACAGACTTGTGAGTTTCTGCTTCAACCCACCCTTGGAGGCCAGTGTAAGTTCTTAAATGTGATTTTGAGACTCTATGAATAAAAGTCTTTGCTGTGTTCCTAATGCTAAAAATATTTATGACACCATGAGACAGAGAGCCAAGTACTGACAGAAGGTCACGTCACAAAGTCAGGCATCGACCCTGTGCTGGCGCCTCCAAGGGGCTGGGTGAAGAGCCAGGCTCTGCTGCTTCCAAGCGAGGGGAGCAGGGTGCAAACCCCTTCACCTCCAGCAGCTCCAGACTCCTCATCTCCAAGAGGCCTGAAGAGAGGACTTAAATAAGGCAGGCCTGCCACTGCGCTGAGGGCATTAGTGCGGCAAGCGCTGAGCTTGGCCTGCCCCAGGCAGCAGGAGCACAATAAACTTGCGCTTGTCACTACACCAGGCCTCGCATGGCCTGACGCCATGGGCTCTAGGTGCACCTATCGACCCCACCTGACGCAGACTCAGGCAAAATGCTGAAGATCCCCCTCGGTGTCAACTTCCCTCTCGACAGAGGGAAGACAACCCACATCAACCCAAAAGAAAAATAAAATCACAGTTTACATAGCTGAGAAAACGGTATATGGAACATGAAGTGAAAAAGTGGAAAAAAAACCCCACAGATTTTTAGCCACAACTACTACTTACCACTGCAAAGCAGCCCGACAAACACGATGTCACTTGGGAAGCACAGCCATGAGCCCACAGTGGGCACACTGAACATCTATTTACTGCCAGCGGACAGCAGGGCCATCTTCAGGCCCCAGAGCTTCCCCGACCCAGCAGGAACGGGGGGCCAGGCTGCGCACACTCGACACTGCCTCCCGATTAGCAACCAGCGGCAACTTAATCTTAGAAGCAAATCCTCATCAATTGGGGGAGAAGCAAAAGCCTTTTTAAACTTCTGAGCCCGGCAAAAATCAACGAGAACTCATTCAGTCGGGATCAAGTGTTCCGTGTTCGAACGGGAGACTGCAATTTCAAAACTAAGACCGCTTTCGCCGCGCAATTATGGACACTACGCTCACAACCCTGCAGGGGGCCAGTATGGACACCTGCCTGCTCGCTTCCAGCTCCCAGAGAGACATGCGACCTTGGATAAGGTCCTTGAACTAAGTCCACCAAAACCAGCAAGCGATGGTTGTCACAGAGTGCCAAGGCTATGTACATAGATCTGTACACCTATTTCCTCAGGGCAGATGCCTAACAAGAAACTGCTGAATCATGACCTTTTTTTTCCCTTAAAGATTTTACTTACTTATTTGACAGAGAGAGAAAGCACAAGCAGGGGGAATGGCAGGCAGAGGGAGAGGAAGAAGCAGGCTCCTCGCTGAGCAGGGAGCCTGAAGCAGGGCTCGATCCCAGGACCCTGGGATCACGACCTCAACTGAAGGCAGAGGCTTACCCCACTGAGCCACCCTGGTGTCTCCAAATAATGACATTTCTTAAGTAAGCTTCCTAACCATGCTTCCCTATCACCAGCTTCCAAACCATACCGTGGCTCTGCAGCAAATTCACAGGCACTGGAAGGAATGCTCGAGGCAAGTATGATGACAGCGGTCACACACAACTTTTGTTTGGACCCAACTACTTAACCAACTGGACCGCTGGGTATTTCTTTTGGCCTAGGAGTACCAGGCGAAAAATATGGAGACCGTAAGTTGCCACGAAGGAAGAAAGTCGGAACCTCTTCCACAGTGCTTTCCAGAAAGACTTTTCCAAATGTATAGTCCCCCAAACTACACGTGAATGCTCTTACACAAACTTTAACATAATCTTTGCAAATGTGAGGCAAGATGACATCCTTTAATTTGCATTTTGTGGATACTGGGAAAAATTAGTAGTTTTTCTAAGGCAAGTGAGTCATTTCTACTTTTTTACTAATACTGGTTCATATCTTTTGCCCCCTTTTTTGTATTTAGTGCTTTCCAGAATTTTGCAAAGGTTATCAGTACCACTAGACCATGATTCATCGTTCCCTTTATTAGTTCTTTTTCACACTTGCTTTAATCTACTCCAGTATTACTGAGTGTCCACAGTATATATACTAGGTAATATCCTAGGCAGGAAATAGCTATTGCCCTCTGTTCTCATGAAGCTAACATTATAGTAGGGGAGTCAAAAAATAAAATGTAAACAAGTAATTAAGACCAGCTATCAATGCTATGAAAGAGAAAACAAGATACTCTCAGAGACTGTAACAAAAAGGAACTATGTGGGATGAACTAAAGCCAGTTATGGAAAAAGCTAGGGGACAAATTCCAGAGAAGGCAAAGGCACTGACAACAAAGGAGTAAAAGCTGACAAGAAACTGCAAGCAACAAGAATGAAAGTAGCATTCTAAGAGGGGAGGCAAGTGGTATTGGCTGAAGCTAGAAACACCGGCAAGAATCTCTATCACGTCCTGCTCAGTCAGCCCCCACTGTTCACGCGGCCTCCTCGCTGTTCCAATGGCAGTAAACCCGGATCCTCCTGCCTCCACATGGGGTCTCCTTGGCCTCATGGCTCATCCCTCACGGTAGTCAGCGTAATCTCAGGCCTCTGAGGACGAGCCCATCTGAAACCCTTCCTCTGTCCATCACACTCTGACCCAGGGGCTGGCAAGCCGCTGCCCCCAGGCCAAACTGGTCTGCTGCCTGTTTCTGTGAACACACCTGTACAAGGACACAGCCCCACTCCTCTGCCTCCCTATTATCTGTGGCTGCTTTGACTCTACAATGGACAGACTGCGCACTTGCAACATAGACCATCGGGCCACACAGCGGAGAATGTTTACTACGCGACCCTTCATGGATCAAGGGTGCCAAGCAGGGTTCTAACCCATTGCTTTGCCCAATTCTTCTTCATGCTTGCAGTCAGATTTCCTTCCCACTCCTCTCTAGAAATAAGCTCAGACAGTAGTGGCACCGTCTTGCTCTGCCATGCCAAGCACCCGAATCAGATTAAGTGCATTTAATGCATTTCTTTTTTGTTTGTTTTTCTTTGTTTGCTTTTTAATTTCTTTTTTTTTCCTTTCTATCCTTTTAGATATTTTTTTAATTTTTAATTTTTTATAAACATATATTTTATCCCCAGGGGTACAGGTCTGTGAATCGCCAGGTTTACACACTTAATAGCACTCACCATAGCACATACCCTCCCCCAATGTCCATAACCCCACACCCCTCTCCCAACCCCCCTCCACCCAGCAACCCTCACTTTGTTTTGTGAGATTAAGAGTCACTTATGGTTTGTTTCCCTCCCGATCCCATCTTGTTTCATTTATTCTTCTACTACCCATTTAAACCCTCATGTTGCATCTCCACTTCCTCATATCAGGGAGATCATATGATAGTTGTCTTTCTCCTACTGACTTATTTCACTAAGCATGATACCCTCTAGTTCCATCCATGTCGTTGCAAATGGCAAGATTTCATTTCTTTTGGTGGCTGCATAGTATTCCATTGTGTATATATACCACGTCTTCTTGATCCATTCATCTGTTGATGGACATCTAGGTTCTTTCCATAGTTGCCTATTGTAGACACTGCTGCTATAAACACTCGGGTGCATGTGCCCCTTCGGATCACTACGTTTGTATCTTTAGGGTAAATACCTAGTAGTGCAATTTCTGGGTCCTAGGGTAGTTCTATTTTCAACATTTTGAGGAAACTCCATGCTGTTTTCCAGAGTGGTTGCACCAGCTTGCATTCCCACCAACAGTGTAGGAGGGTTCCCCTTTCTCCACATCCTTGCCAGCATCTGTCATTTCCTGACTTGTTAATTTTAGCCATTCTGACTGGTGTGAGGTGATATCTCATTGTGGTTTTGATTTGTATTTCCCTGATGCCGAGTGATATGGAGCACTTTTTCATGTGTCTGTTGGCCATCTGGATGTCTTCTTTGCAGAAATGTCTGTTCATGTCCTCTGCCCATTTCTTGATTGGATTGTTTGTTCTTTGGGTGTTGAGTTTCCTAAGTTCTTTATAGATATTGGACACTAGTCCTTTATCTGATATGTCATTTGCAAATATCTTCTCCCATTCTGTCAGTTGTCTTTTGGTTTTGTTAACTGTTTCCTTTGCTGTGCAAAAGCTTTTGATCTTGATGAAATTACAATAGTTCATTTTTGCCCTTGCTTCTGTTGTCTTTGGTGATGTTCCTAGGAAGAAGTTGCTGCGGTTGAGGTCAAAGAGGTTGCTGCCTGTGTTCTCCTCAAGGATTTTGATGTATTCCTTTCTCACATTGAGGTCCTTCATCCATTTTGAGTCTATTTTCGTGTGTGGTGTAAGGAAATGAATGGTCCAACTTCATTTTTCTGCATGTGGCTGTCCAATTTTCCCAAAACCATTTGTTGAAGAGATGTCTTTTTTCCATTGGACATTCTGCCCTGCTTTGTCGAAGATTAGTTGACCATAGAGTTGAGGGTCTAGTTCTGGGCTCTCTATTCTGTTCCATTGATCTATGTGTCTGTTTTTGTGCCCATACCATGCTGTCTTGATGATGACAGCTTTGTAATAGAGCGTGAAGTCCAGAATTGTGATGCCACCAACTTTGGCTTTCTTTTTCAGTATTCCTTTGGCTATTCAAGGTCTTTTCTGGTTCCATATAAATTTTAGGATTATTTGTTCCATTTCTTTGAAAAAAAAAAATGGATGGTATTTTGATAGGAATTGCATTAAATGTGTAGATTAATTTAGCTAGAATAGACATTTTCACAATATTTATTCTTCCAATCCAGGAGCATGGAACATTTTTCCATTTCTTTGTGTCTTCCTCAATTTCTTTCATGAGTACTTTTAGTTTTCTGAGTATAGATTCTTAGTCTCTTTGGTTAGGTTTATTCCTAGGTATCTTATAGTTTTGGGTAAAACTGTAAATGGGATTGACTCCTTAATTTCTCTTTCCTCTGTCCTGTTGTTGGTGTAAAGAAATGCAACTGATTTCTGTGCATTAATTTTTTAAAAGATTTTATTTATTTATTTGACAGAGAGAGATCACAAGTAACTGTGCATTAATTATATATCCTGACACTACTGAATTCCTGTGCAAATTCTAGCAGTTTTGGAGTGGAGTCTTTTGGGTTTTCCACATATAGTATCATATCATCTGCAAAGAGTGATAATTTGACTTCTTCTTTGCTGATTTGGATGCCTTTAATTTCCTTTTGTTGTCTGATTGCTGAGGCTAGGACTTCTAGTACTATGTTGAATAGCAGTGGACATCCCTGCCGTGTTCCTAACCTTAGCGGGAAAGCTTTCAGTTTTTCTCCATTGAGAATGATATTTGCGGTGGGTTTTTCATAGATGGCTTTGATGATATTGAGGTATGTGCCCTCTATCCCTACACTTTGCAGAGTTTTGATCAGGAAGGGATGCTGTAATTTGTCAAATGCTTTTTCGGCATCTATTGAGAGTATCATATGATTCTTGTTCTTTCTTTTATTGATGTGTTGTATCACATGGATTGATTTGCGGATGTTGAACCAACCTTGCAGCTCTGGAATAAATCCCATTTGGTCTTGGTGAATAATCCTTTTGATGTACTGTTGAATCCTATTGGCTAGTATTTTGGTGAGAATTTTTGCATCTGTGTTCATCAAGGATATTGGTCTGTAGTTCTCTTTTTTGATGGGATCCTTGTCTGGTTTTGGGATCAAGGTGATGCTGGCCTCATAAAATGCGTTTGGAAGTTTTCCTTCCATTTCTATTTTTTGGAACAGTTTCAGGAAAATAGGAATTAGCATTTCTTTAAATGTTTGGTAGAATTCCCCCGGGAAGCCGTCTGGCCCTGGGCTTTTGTTTGTTTGGAGATTTCTGATGACTGTTTCAATCTCCTTACTGGTTATAGGTCTGTTCAGGTTTTCTATTTCTTCCTGGTTCGGTTGTGGTAGTTTCTGTGTCTCTAGGAATGCATCCATTTCTTCCAGATTGTCAATTTTGTTGGCATAGAGTTGCTCATAGTATGTTCTTATAATTGTTAGTGTTTCTTTGATGTTAGTTGTGATCTCTCCTCTTTCATTCATGATTTTATTTATTTGGGTACCTTCTCTTTTCTTTTTGATAAGTCTGGCCAGGGGTTTATCGATCTTATTAATTCTTTCAAAGAAACAGCTCCTAGTTTCGTTGATTTGCTCTATTGTTTTTTTTTTTTTTACTTTCTATTTCATTGATTTCTGCTCTGATCTTTATGATTTCTGTTCTCCTACTGGGTTTAGGCTTTCTTTCTTGCTCTTACTCCAGCTCCTTTAGGTGTAGGGTTAGGTTGTGTGCCTGATACCTTTCTTGTTTCTTGTGACCGTCTTGTACTGCTATATATTTCTTCTCAGGACTGCCTTTGTTGTGTCCCACAGATTTTGAACCGTTCTGTTTTCATTATCATTTGTTTCCATGATTTTTTTCAATTCTTCTTTAATTTCCCAGTTGAATCGTTCATTCTTTAAAAGGATGCTGTTTAGTCCCCATGTATTTGGGTTCTTTCCACATTTCCTCTTGTGATTGAGCTCTAGCTTCAGAGCATTGTGGTCTGAAAATATGCAGGGAATGATCCCAATCTTTGATACCAGTTGAGACCTGATTTAGGACCCAGGATGTGATCTATTCTGGAGAAAGGTCCATGTGCACTAGAGAAGAATTTGTATTCTGTTGCTTTGGGATGAAATGTTCTGAATATATCTGTGATGTCCATCTGGTCCAGTGTGTCATTTAAGGCCTTTATTTCCTTGTTGATCTTTTGCTTGGATGATCTGTCCATTTCTGTGAGGGAAGTGTTCAAGTCCCCTACTATTATTGTATTATTGTTGATGTGTTTCTTTGATTTTGCTATTAATTGGTTTATATAGTTGACTGCTCCCACGTTAGGGGCATAGATATTTAAAATTGTTAGATCTTCTTGTTGGGACAGATCCTTTGAGTATGGTATAATGTCCTTCCTCATCTCTTATTATAGTCTTTGGCTTAAAATCTAATTGATCTGATATAAGGATTGCCACCCCTGCTTTCTTCTGATGTCCATTAGCATGATAAATTGTTTCCCTCACTTTAAATCTGGGGGTGTCTTCGGGTCTAAAATGAGTTTCTTGTAGGCAACATATAGATGGGCTTAGTTTTTTTTAATCCATTCTGATACCCTGTGTCTTTTGATTGGGGCATTATAGCCCATTAACATTCAGGGTAACTATTGAGAGATAGGAATTTAATGCCACTGTATTGCCTGTAAGGTGACTGTTAATGTATATTGTCTCTGTTCCTTTCTGATCAACTACTTTTAGGCTCTCTCTTTGCTTAGAGGACCCCTTTCAATATTTCCTGTAGAGCTCGTTTGGTGTTTACAAATTCTTTCAGTTTTTGTTTGTCCTGGAAGCTTTTTATCTCTCCTTCTATTTTCAATGATAGCCTAGCTGGATATAGTATTCTTGGCTGCATGTTTTTCTCATTTAGTGCTCTGAATATATCATGCCAGCTCTTTCTGGCCTGCCAGGTCTCTGTGGATAAGTCTGCTGCCAATCTAATATTTTTACCATTGTATGTTACAGACTTCTTGTCCCAGGCTGCTTTCAGGATTTTCTCTTTGTCACTGAGACTTGTAAATTTTATTATTAGGTGATGGGGTGTGGACCTATTCTTGTTGATTTTGAGGGGGGTTCTCTGTACCTCCTGGATTTTAATGTTTGTTCCCTTTGCCATACTGGGGAAATTCTCTCCAATATTCCTTCTGCTCCCCTCTCTCTTTCTTCTTCACTGGAATCCCAATTATTCTAATGTTGTTTCGTCTTATGGTGTCACTTATCTCTCGAATTCTCCCTCATGGTCCAGTAGCTGTTTGTCCCTCTTTTGCTCAGCTTCTTTAGTCTCTGTCATTTGGTCTTCTACATCGCTAATTCTTTCTCCTGCCTCATTTCCTAGCAGTGAGAGCCTCCATTTTTTATTGCACCTCATTAATAGCTTTTTTTTTTTTTCAACTTGGTTAGATTTTAGTTCTTTTATTTCTCCAGAAAGGGCTTTTATAGCTCCCGAGAGGTTTTCTCTAATATCTTCCATGCGTTTTTCGAGCCTGGCTAGAACCTTGAGAATCGTCATTCTGAACTCTGGTTCTGACATATTACCCATGTCTGTATTGATTAGGTCCCTAGCCTTCGGTACTGCCTCTTGTTCTTTTTTTTTGTGGTGAATTTTTCTTCCTTGTCATTTTGACCAAATAAGAGTATATGAAGGGGCAATTAAAATACTAAAAGGGTGGCAAAGAACCCAGGAAAATACGCTTTAACCAAATCAGAAGAGAACCCAAATCGTGGGCGGGAGAAAGGGGATAAAAAGAGGTTCAAGAAAAGAAAAAGAAACAAGTAACAAAAGAAAACGAATAAAGAAAAAATATAAAAAGAAATATATATAAGATAAACTAGTTTAAAAACGTTAAAAAATAAAAGGGTAAAAGTTTTAAAAAATTTAGCAGAAGGAGAAAAAAAAAATTGAGGAAAAAAAAATACCTAAATTAACTGCAAGACTAAAGAATCATGGGGAGAAAGCCATCAGTTCGTGCTTTGCTTGCTCCTCCTCTGGATTTCCGCTGCTCTCCTTGGTATTGAACCTGCACTCCTTGGTAGGTGAACTTGGTCCTGACTGGATTTCTTGTTGATCTTCTGGGGGAGGGACCTATTGTAGTGATTCTCAAGTGTCTTTGCCCCACACGGAACTGCACCGCCCTTACCAGGGGCTGGGCTAAGTAATCCGCTCGGGTTTGCTTTTGGGAGTTTTTGTTCCCTGAGCGCTTTCCGTAGAGTTCCGGAGACGGGAATGTAAAGGGCGGCCTCCCAATCTCCAGCCCGGAGGAGCCAGGTGCTCAGGGCCCCACTCCTCAGTGCGCCCTCAGGGAATAGCACCCAATTACTTCTGTCTCCCTGGCCTCTGGCCATCCAAGCTCACGGAGCCTGTGACCAGTTCAAGGTAACCCCGAGCTGAGAGCTCACTCTTCGGCTCTGTCTCTGTAGCCGGCTTCCCCGTTCTAATACCTGCAAGCTCTGCGACACTCAGACTCCCCCAATCCTTCTGTGACCCTGCAGTACCTGCGGCCACGCTGACCCCGCGTGGGCTTCACCCCAGTTTAGCCTCTGGAGCGATGACCCTCAGTGGAACAGACTTTTAAAAGTCCTGATTTTGTGCCCCGTTACTCCGCCGCTTGCCGGGAGCTGGCCCCTCCCCACCACGGTCTATCTTCCCGTCGCTTTGGATTCACTTCTCCGCCAGTCCTACCTTTCAGAAAGTGGTTTATTTTCTGTTTCTAGAATTGCTGTTCTTCTTCTCTTTGATCTACCATTGGATTTGTAGGTGTTTGAAATCTTTAGATAAGCTATCTAGCTGATCTCCTGCTAGCTGAAGTAGTCTCAGCCTGCTACTTCTCCACCATCTTGGTGCTGAATGCATTTCTGAGAAGGAATCAACTAAGGCCACGAGTCACCCAGCACTGTACTGAGCTCTTCATATATATTATCAGACTAAATTATAACTGGCCTTTGAGATCATTACAATTATTGTATTAACTTTACCAATGAGAAAATCGAGATTGAGAGAGGAAGTGACAGAACTTAGATCCAAACTCAGAACTACCTGATGTCAAAGATGCTACTCTATTACTTGACAGTTCTCTTTAAATTAGTCCTTTTCTCCAGGAAAACTATACTTTCTCATATATTCAGTGGCTCTATTCCCTATAAACGTTGCACAGCTGTCTTCAAACAAGCTTTCCTTGTTAGGGAAGTCACTGGTATTCCATAGTTTGGGTTGGGATTATAAACAACTTCTTTTTCAGTGATACCTTCTAGTTAGGTTCGCTGCTGTGTGAAAGCAATTTTTTGGTAATTATGGAGCACTGGCTCAAAGTCCTTCGTTCTAAGAATCAGTAGTTGATTCTCTCAGGATTTCTAGCTTAAATGAGAGTTTGATCAAAGTAACATTCTAATTATTACAACAGTTTCTTTAATTTTGTGTGTTTGTGGACTGGCCAAACACTTCAGAACAATATTCACTAAAAATGGTCAGAGAGGGTGCTCCTGTCCTTGTCATTATTTTTCACAGAAAAGCCTCTAAGTGTCTGCACTTAAGTAGGACACTGGCTCTTACTGGTCTATCCTTCTATTTTCAGTTTTCAGTGATGATTGTTAAGACAAGTTCTTAATCTTCTACATCAGGAATGAATTTCAATTTTATGAAATATCTACTAATAATATGGTTTTTCACCTTTGAACTAATGATAGAATATATTTAAAGGTGTAGGTGTGAGTTTTATATGGTCTTACTCCATGCTGAAGAAGAAACTCAGTTTTAAAGGGGGTTATGTGGAACTCTGCTAATACATATCATCTGTCAACCCCGATATTGAGACTCCCTGAGTCTCCTTCACAGCAATAAGGAACTTGTCTTCTAGGTCAGCATCTGGGAGCCAGTTAAAAACTGCAATGGTCCAACAGGATGCAATGATGACAACCGGGCATGTTGGGACATTACCTTCTGGGGATCCAGCTTGCCCAGGACCACTTCCATGAAATCTTCATCTGAAAGGGTGAAGGTTGCGTCAGCTGAGCCTTTGGCCAGGCCTTGGTACACTTTTCCAGATCCGCCTTTGAGGTCAATAGCTGTCAAAAGTAGGAAGAGAGCAATGTCTATTTTTTTCTGCACAACATGAGAGTAAAATAAACCAACCAAAATGTGAACATTTTTACAGTTTCAAAGTTCATGTGGTGCTTTTTACATCATACATTATATGTCATTTAGAAAAATTTAGAAAATCCTTTATTTTTCAAGATGGCTTTTTATAAATAAGTTGTTCAAAACAGTCAAATCAAGGGCACCTGGCTGGCTCAGTTGGAAGAGCATTTGACTCTTGATCTCAGGGTCGTGAATTCAAGCCCCATGTTGGGTGCAGAAATTACTTAAAAATAAAACCCCTTAAAAATAGACCAATAGTTTCACCTCAGTGAAGAAGTTTATACAACAGACATTTTAAATGTTAATTAACATAGAATAACATAAGGAAGTTAAGTGACTAAGGCCTTTAGATTCAAATACAGACACTCTAGTTAACAAAAGAAGAAAGCTCAATTTCGTTTTATTTAATGAACTTATTTTGAGAGAAAGCATGCGAGCAGGGGGAGGGGCTGAGGAAAGGGGGTGAGGAAGAGAGAAAACTCGACGCTCCACAAGGTTCAATCTCACCACCCTGAGATCATGACTTAGCCGAAATTTAGAGTCAGACACTCAACTGACTGAGCTGACCACCCAGGCACCGCAGAAAGCTAAATTTTAAAACAGGTGCATATTGGCTGGGTTGAAGGAAGGGAACACACACACTCTAGTCACCTCTCAAATACGTGCCTTCATCAAACGCTCTGTCATGGATAGCAAGACACTCAAAACAGATTCGTAAGAATGTTTTAACAGTTTGTTGCACTTGAAATTTATAAAATATTTATTGCCCTCATTGTTGCAAATAAGCATTAAAATTAGTTTCTTTTCCCTTAATTGTTTCTGACAGAAGTGTTCAGTGTCCCAGAAACAGGCTGAGTAACTGGGAAAGCGATGGACAATCACATTCAAGGCTCTCTCTTAGAGAGCTGGATGCCCAAGCTACATGTTAGAAAGTTCTGTCTCCCATGTGACAGACACCAGTCATCCAGTCCTCTGGTGTCAGTCTCCAGAAGGCGCTCTCTCTTGCTATAGCAAAGAAGCTACCATCGCATCGCTGCCCCTGAGAGTGTGGAGAGAACTCCCAGGTGAGGGCCACAGAGAAGCGGCACATTTGTGAGGAAACCCCTCACTGCTTAACTACATGCTGCTTAACTGAGACTTGCTCCAGAGAGAAAACTAAATCACGCCAACTCTCTGAGAGAAGAGGATTTTGCCAACTAAGGTAAAACAGTAGTAACCTGGTGGTAATGGTTACATGGGGAAGGAGAGGGGGAACTTTTTGCTGTTTACGCTTCATTCACTCACTTCACTGTGAGTTTCTACCCAGGGAGTCCGACCGTACGCCAGGTACTGAGTCAGGCGCCCAGAGCAAAGGCTCTGTTCTTATTGGCACTTACCTGGTAGACACATCTTTTCACATAATGCTTGTAGAGTTGAAAAGGAAGAGAGAAAAAGGGAGGGAGGGAGTCAGGAAGGCTGGAGAAGGAAAGGGAAGGAAGAAAAGCCTGTAAACTCTAAAAAGCAAACCTCTGGAATTCAAAAGACAACCTTCAAGATTTTAATTCTTCACAGTAAGTCTGAAGTCCACAAGACCTGCTCAGGCATGAAGGGGGACCGCACACATCTTAACGCTCATGTGTGCGAGTGACTCTCTGAGCGGACGGATGGGGGCTCGTCGCCGTCCACCCGCCCTCTTGCTCCTCCTGCTTCCACGTGCAGCTTTCCAGCCCTGACTCTTGCAGAGGAGTAAAAGTCTTCTGTGGAAAGCTGGTAACGAGGATTGATGACAGAAACGAGGCTAGGAAAGGGAAGGTTCTTAGCAAGGACACAGGCGATCGGGATAGAGGAGTGGAACTGCCAATTCCACAGTAGCTCAGGTCATGGTCTACAACATGGCACGTGTGGGAGCCTCAACACCCACCACTACCTTGACTTTACAGCCAATGGGAAGGTCATGGCTGATCTTACTGAAATGAAGAAACAGAGAGCATGTATTTTCTCCTACTGGTAGAAATGATTTTAAAAGCTTTATGAATGACAGTAGCTCTGTATTTATATAATCATTCAGGCTCTAAAAGAGTCCATTAAAATTTCAGTCGTACTTTACAACACTTAATGAAGGAGAGATGTCAGATGAGAACAGGGCATCTGGAAATTTAGGGATCTTGGACACTCTTGGGATGTATGTACCTTAGAAATCACAAAGGGATACCACAGCAGAAAGCAGTTACTTTTATTGATGCCTCCTTCATTTAAGATGACAAATTCTTTGATGGAACAAGAATGTTTTGTGTTTGTATCCCCTATACTTCCTTGAATAGAGAGTACTTAGAAACTATTTGTTAATGGATGATTAGGAAAGCACAAAGAAGCAGCACTTCTCTTAAGAAAGAAAAAACAGTTAACAACAACAAAAGGAAAACTTAAGTCAAATACAGATATTTCTTTTAAATCACACCATGAAGGACATGATACTTTGGTGCCATTTCTGACAAAAACTCAAGCTCAATCTAATAATCATGAGGAAATATCTAATAAATACAAACTGTGCAGCATTCTATAAAATATTTGAGCTCTACTCTTCACAAGTCCTCCCCCACCCCCATAAAAAGGCAGACTGAGGAACTCATCCAGATTAACAAGCTAACAAGACCTAATAATGAAATGTATTATCTGATCCCAAACTGGATCCCAGGTAGTTCTTTCTTTTTCTTTCTCCATTTCTATTATTATTTTTATTATTATTACTATTAGTATTCTTTGACTATAAAGGACATTAATGGGACAACTGGTGAAATAATAAGGTCTGTTGATTAAATAATACTGTATCAATGTGACTTTCCTGATATTGATAATGGTTTTATGCAGTCACGGGGTAAGCTGTGACAGGGGAAGCAGTCACCACTGCTGCTAAGGGAATGGAGCCGAAGCAGATGTCACTTCAACACACATGTCCCCATTCCTGACGGGACACCGTATTTCTTTCCAAAGGTCACCTTTCAAGTCTTTTCTGCAAACACATGAAACTCTTTTGGATCCCAATGCAAAACGTGGAACCAGCATCCTTAAGATTTGGTTTCTATCACAGTTGAGACACCCTAAAAGGTGAATTGGTTTGATGGCTAGAAGGGCCATAAGCACTAACCCAGGAGCTAAAAATAGGTTCTAATGACCAACAAGTCCTCCAGGATGAATGTATTCTGCTCCTAAAAGAACACCAGTTGCTGAATCTCCCACATTCCGGCCAATCTCCAAGATCCAAAACAAATGACCTCTAACATTTAAAGAACATCTTCATCCAATATTGTCACATAATGCATAATGGATGCCTGGGTCTGGTCCGAACATGTAGACTTGGCTCTACACTATTAATGTCAGTATGTATTTTGTAAACCCAAATAACCTCATTACTCAACTAGCTACAGAAAGCAATACTGCATTATATGTCTACACCTTGCTATATAAACGCCAATTCCAACTGTGTTCCTATAATGGAAAAGACTACAAATACATGAAAAGAAACTCAGTTTCCATGAGGGGGAAAAACTGCCAAATCGTTCAATACCAACCAGCTTAAACCTATCATCTTAAGGAAAATGGAACATATTTTTACTCAGCAGCACTGTGTCATTACTACACAAAAATCAATCTGTCTCCATCAAAAGCTACTGTTCTTAAAGCTACTTTACAGCCCTTGGATACAATCGAACAACAAACAGATTCTTACTTGGACTAAAGTTAAAAGAAATTGCATATTTACGATCCGCGGGCCACATTCTAAGATGCTCACTTTATTTAGAGACAAATGCAAATGCTGGAGCCATAAGCTGAGAGCAGATACTTGTGCAGGATCACTAGGGATTTCCCTCCATTTTCTTCCTGCAGACCACAGAGCACAGCAGCAAAGCTAACACTCTGAGTTCCAACCACCATTTCCTTGAGCATGGTTTCCAAGTCTGTACTGGCTGACGTCTCTCCCACATTCCAGGCCCACCGTTCCTACCGCCTAGTCCAGATCTCAGTCGGCTATGGGTAAGCACGAGCACCGGGCTTATCCCCTGCTCCCTAAATGGTCTCCTCGCCCATGTTTCACACATCTGGCAATGGAGTCACAACTCCAGCCCCAAAGGCTCTTCCTTTCATTTCATCTGCAATGCAACAAACCTTGTTTCTTCAACCTCTATATTCAAACTTCCCTGCACACCTGCCTCTAAGCGTTATTCCCACAGACAAAAAAAAGAAAAAGCCTATCTTTTCATATCTGTAATCTGCAACCTAACAGAGAACTTAGCACATAGTAAACATAAACGCTCAATTATTACTTGAATGATCCAATCCTCCCATTCTGTGAAAGCCGGCAGCACCTTTTCCATGTCTCTTATCTATTCTGTTCAGAATTATTTATACATATGAATAGGTTTGAATTCCTTATTTGGATTCCTTCAGGCCAGATGTGTTTTAGAATTCAGAATTTTTCAGATTTCAGGAAGGAAATATGGTGTATAAAACGTGTTTTACATAGTATGGAAAAGCTCCGATGATGTAACACTCTATAAACAAATACAGGATTTCTGTACTCAATTCCTTCCCTGGGTGAGAGATAAGACAGTTGTTTACACCACTGAAGTTCCAGCCAGGCTTTGCTATCAGTGAGTTGGGGAAAAAAAAAATAGAAACAAAAACCACCTTTTCATGTTTAGACTTTTTGGTTTCTGGAGCTGCTGAAGGAAGCAGATATATTTAAATTTTAAGGAGCAGGCTACATAAAGCCTCTGATTCTTTACCTTCTTTATGCCTTCTGGTCATCCTTCATTTCCTTTGAATTTTAACTGCTGCTCAGAACAGAATGGGATCCAGACAGTTTATCAGAACAACTTTTCGCTGGCTTTAGAAATTAATAGTAATAAATATTTACAAGCTACACTGTATACTTATAAAAGGTTTTAGTGGTATCACACTGTTCCTGAATGTTTCACTCATATTAAATAGACAATATCTACACAACACATTATTGTTTTAAGAGAGGGAAAGGCACTAATTTCAGCCCTTTTTCTAAAAAGAAAAAGCTTTCCATCTAAGGCTACACATTCTACATGGCTTTTAGCACTTATACAAAATACATGCAAAGAGGTTACGGTGTTGTAGACTATACTAGAATATAGCAATAAAAAAATTAATCTGCAGGGCGCCTGGGTGGCTCAGTGGGTTAAGCCGCTGCCTTCGGCTCAGGTCATGATCTCAGGGTCCTGGGATCGAGTCCCACATCGGGCTCTCTGCTCAGCAGGGAGCCTGCTTCCGCCTCTCTCTCTGCCTGCCTCTCTGCCTACTTGTGATCTCTCTCTGTCAAATACATAAATAAAATCCTTAAAAAAAAAAATTAATCTGTAGCTCTTTCTCAGGCTGAAACCCAAGGTCAAATAGGAGGAGACATATTATTATAAATGATCATAACACAGTAAGATAACCGTAACAAGCAACAAACTGTTCAAAGGAAATTCGGGGATTTATTTCTCTAGCTGATGTCCATCTGCACCTTTGCAACCTAATCAAAAAATCCCTAGTAAAGTAAAAAGCCAAAGGATAACCTTTATTCTTTTTCTTTTTTTTTAAGATTTTATCTATTAATTCGACAGAGAGAGAGCACAAGCAGGGGGAGAGGCAGAGGGAGAAGCTGAGCAAGCAGCCCAACACCGGACTGGATCCCAGGACCCTGAGATCATGACCCGAGCAGAAAGCAGATGGTTAACCAGCTGAGACACCCAGGCGCCCAGGATAACCTTTATTCAAAAGGGTAAAATACCTGAAGACATAGCATCTTTGAAAACGGTGTTCAAACACAGCAAGGCTTTCAATTACATCTTAGAGTAATAAAAAAAAAGACATAACAAGATCATTTGTCCTTGATATTATTATATTGTTACATGTTATAATATTATTATTTTATATATTATTATGTAGTAATTATATATTATACATCATATAATAATATAATTTTAATAATGAAATAAGGAAAATATGCTTCTATCTTAATTTCTATCTATGTAAAGAAGCACTATGTGTGGACCATAATGTTTTATACTTGGTAAACGAAACATTGTCTCCAGAGGTAGAATAAGGAGGTGCAGTGACCATTCCAAGATATGGCTCCCTCCCCCTAAGTTCTCACCAAGACCCTGCTTCTGGCTTCTTCTTAGGCAGACCCAGGGCCTGCACCTCTCTGCTATGTGTTCGTAGCCTGCAAGAAAGGAAAGGACAGGCTCTCCAGCCTGTCTCCAGTCATCTCTGCCCAATGAGGCAGAGGCCACACTGGCCTTCACCCTCCTGCTCCTGCGTAACCAGGCACGACAGGCCTCAGGGGGCCCAAACCTCTAAGGCACAGCTAGGACTCCTCCTCCACAGCCCAAACTAACCCTGACCCAGCATGGACACCACAACTCACCTAATTCTCCCTAGACCAACACTAATTTGGTTGTAAAAGACACTCCTTGGGGCACCTAGATGGTGCAGTCGTTTAAGCGCAGAACTCTTGGCTTTGGCTCAGGTCATGATCTCAGAATCATTGGACCTAGCCCCATGTGGGGCTCCATGCTCAGCAGGGAGTCTGCTTGGGACTCTCTGTCACCCTCTGCCCCTCCCTGCCATTCTAAAATAAATAAATTAATTAAAAAGGAAAAAAAAAAAGACTCTCCTTACTCTCCCCGCCCTCAAACCACATGCTGCTCCATAGATTTGGCGGTGGTGGTGTGTGGATGGCATGGTGGGGGACAGAAGGCAAAACGGGCACAGTCCAAGATCTGTGGTTAAAACGCATCTCCTAGGCCACTAAGCCAAAAGTCCTTGATTCTGAGATTCGCACAGTCACCTGTGCAACTTCAGGGACACCCAAGCCCAGCCAAAGTGAGCTGAGGAGCTTCAGCCTAGTCTCTGCAACCAGTTCTGGCCCAGCAAGACATGAATCAAGCTGAGACAACTAAGAGCAATTTAAAATACAAAATATTTAGGGGCTCCTGGGTGGCTTAGTCGGTTGAGTACCCGACTCTTGATTTCAGCTAAGGTCATGATCTCAGGGTTCTGGGATCAAGCCCCACCTCTGGCTCCTCACCTGGCAGGAATCTGCTTGAGGATTTCTCTCTCTTCCCCCTTCCCCGGCTTGCACACGTGTGCTTTCTATCTCTCTCAAATAAACAAATAAATCCATAAAATACAAAATATTTGGTACTGAAGTGTTAAACAAAATATTTCTAAAACTGTTCATGAAAAAAAAATGCTATCTATTCCCTAAATCAAAGCACTCAATCATCAATTTCATGTCATTAAGCAACAAGATGAAAAGATGCCAACACGGAGTTGTTCTCTAAGATGCCATAAGCCCAGAAGCCTGGACAGCTGCTACTGCTGCCATCAGTGACACAAAGCCTGGGAGAAAACAACAGCCCAAACTGAAAACAGTTATAACACCAGTGAGAACCAAGTAACTGACAGGCAGACGACCAAAGGGAACAGTGAACCCTTTCAGAGAAAGCTTTCAGATCCCACGTGACCATGAGCTTCAATAACCAAGATGGTACAGAAGAGATGTAAGCCAAGCCAAAGCCACCAGACATGTCAATAATAAGTAGTTATTAACAGGATATTGATGTTCCCATTTCTCCAGTGGAAATGTGAAGAAAAACCCTTCTAAGTTAACTGAAGGTCACTTGTAAAGGGAAACACATTTTCTAACTCTGCCTCCAAGGAAAGTGTCACCGAGATAAGGGGGAAAATCTGAGTTAGCTACCAACACTAAACTGGAGATCACTCTCTTTGCCATGAGGGAATCACATGAACGCTGTGTCAATCCCTACAGGGCTCTCTGGTCGCCAACTGTGATAGACACACGGTTCCAGCACCTTCTCACTCTTAGAGATGTCATTCCTCTCCTCAACCAATAGCTTCAAAAAGCCTGTGCTTTATATTTGTCCCTCAACTTCTACGTTCATCCCTAGGGAAAAAGTTGACTTCCATCGTGGAAAGACAGAAAGATAGTTTAAAAAAAAGAAGAAGAAAGAAAGGCACATGATAACACTTGCACACAGCGCTAGTCTATGAAATTCCTGAGAAAAAAAATTAGACGCTTTGAGATTGGGGGATTAAATTCCTATTAATGTTTCTGCCTTACCACCCCCACCATATTTTGAGTTAACTTCCTAGAAGCATAGTGTCTCCAGAAGAACAAACATCAGGATGTGAGTAGTGGGTAGTGGAATTAGATCATTATTTTCTTCTTCATACTTTTAACTATCCAATTTCAGGTCATCAACACACAGTGCTTAACAGAAACCACAATTGTCAATTAGAAAGAAGGTGGTTAACATTGATCCAGAATCAGTTTAACAAAACCTCAAAATGTTTTTCTAGGAATATGTAACAAACAGAAGACTATTTCAAAAAGTTTCAGTCGATTGAAAGATGTATTTTAATTTTCTGCTCTAAGTGAGCATTTATAGTAATCATTAGTTGTAGTGGGGAGTAAAACACATGAATTTCCAAGGCACTTGAAAAGGCAGTCTTAAATAGCAATCTGGTAATCAAGGTGATAATGAAAATTATTAATATTTTGGGATAAAGAAAACAATTTTGAGAGCGTCAAAGTACAATGACTTAAAACTATGTCGTCTGACCTTGCTTTCTGTGAAAGGGACGTTTAAAAATTAAAGATGCACAGAGCTACCTACCATGAACGTTTCTAAGTACAAATTTCAGGTATTACGATAAAATCTTTAAAAGAGGTATTCTCATTTTAATGGATTCTTTTACATCCCTGAAATACACCGTCTTCTGAGTACCCTGAAACCTGGTATTTCACATGAAGGCAGGGTTGACCCACCTTCAAAGAGACAGGCTTTCTGATAAGAAGGATACCCTCTCTCTGTTTCCTAAGAGCAACCTCAGAACAGTGTAAAGTCAGGGACAGGACTTACTCCACTTGGCTGCCGTGTGTCCACCTTTAGTGATATGCCACTCGAATACGGCATTGACCTTCTTCGCCACCTCATGCCCGATATCCTTAAGGCGGCGACCTATCTCCTCAAAGACCAGAGTACTCTGGAGCTCCTCGCCCTAGCAAAAAGAAAAAATTTAACTTGAAAAGTTTTGTAAAAATGACTCAAGGGGAAAAAATGATTACAAAATGTGTATGTGCCATAAAGTGATTTTTTTAAAAATCTGCATTAAAATAAGGCAAACTCATTTTTTTCACACCAGGCTCCTTTCACTCTTCCCTTTATTGATGTCATCCACGACCTCAGTCTTAGTGAGAGGATTTTACTTTCATCAGCATTCAGAAATAATATTTTAAAAGTACCCTAGGAGCTAGACAACCTGTGTCCTAACTAACTTGAGAAGGAAGATACTAAACAAATCAATCAACCTCTGTGATCTCATTTCTTTCTTTGTAAAATGGGATTAAGTGCAGCCTGCAACTCCTTGTAGATCTAACACTTAAGTTTTTGATCTTAGATTCTTCTTAAAAGGGATCTTAATATTCAGGCTTTAGGTGATGGTGTAGCTTACAACAGAAAATTAAAAATCATGTGTCTGAGAACCTCAATATTACAAGGTTACTATTCTGAAGATCAAGAATATAAACATTTAGGGGCGCCTGGGTGGCTCAGTGGGTTGGGCCACTGCCTTCGGCTCAGGTCATGATCTCAGGGTCCTGGGATCGAGTCCCACATCGGGCTCTCTGCTCGGCAGGGAGCCTGCTTCCCTCTCTCTCTCTCTCTCTCTCTCTGCCTGCCTCTCCATCTACTTGTGATTTCTCTCTGTCAAATAAATAAATAAAATCTTTAAAAAAAAAAAAAAAAAAAAGAATATAAACATTTGTATTAAAAGCCTCTGTTAAGAAAGAATAACAGAAATGTTTTAATAAATAATACAAGCTATTGCTTTTATATTTGCATACACAGATTTACACAAATCTTTAAACCAAGCAAAGGTACAGGGATATTTAACTTTTCCTCTATTTTTCTCCAGAATATTTTTAGTTTAAGATTCCTCATTAAACGACCGGGACGCCTGGGTGGCTCAGTCAGTCAAGCATCTGCCTTCAGCTCAGATCATGATCCCAGGGTCCTGGGATAGAGTCCCACTTTGGGATCCCTGCTCAGTGGCGAGCTTGCTTCTTCCTCTGCCCCTAACCCTGCTTGTGCACACTCTTTCTCTCTCTGACAAATAAATAAAATCTTTAAAAATTAAAAAAAAGATTTCTCATTAAACGACGGTTTCAGTTACTCTAAAACTAGAAAAATCAATTATATTCTCTTGAGAGGCACTTCAGTACCTTCCTTAAAAAAAGCTAAAGAGGGGCACCTGGGTGGCTCAGTGGGTTAAAGCCTCTGCCTTCAGCTCAGGTCATGACCCGGGGTCCTGGGATCAAGCCCCACATTGGGCTCTCTGCTCAGCAGGGAGCCTGCTTCCTCCTCTCTCTCTGCCTGCCTCTCTGCCTACTTGTGATCTCTGTCAGTCAAATAAATAAATAAATAAAATTTAAAAAAAATAAGTTAAAGAAATTCCTAAACTGTCAAATATTCCTTTTACTTGAAGCAATTTCAGATCAACGTCCTTCAAGAATTAAAAATCTTTCAAAGCTCTTGTCAAAAGCAGCCTGAACATTCTAAAAGTAATCTTAGAGACCGGGTTGGCTCAGTTGTTAAGCATGTGCCTTTGGCTCAGGCCATGCTCCCAGGGTCCTGGGATCGAGCCCTGCAGCCGGCTCCCTGCTCAGCGGGAAGCCTGCTTCTCCCTCTACCACTCCCCCTGCTTGCATTCCCTCTCTTGCTGTCTCTCTCTCTGTCAAATAAATAAAATCTTTAAAAATAAATAAAATAAAATAAAATAAAAGTAATCTTAACTGAAACTCATCAATCAGGAAATGACTTGGCTACCAGTTTCTACAACCCACCTCAGAGGGTGTCTTCGCTAAAGTATCAGATTTTGGCAAAAGATCCACATACGCATTTGAAATGACGATGTCTCCAGTTTCTTGAACCTTAAAAGAGATGTAAGAGGGAAAAAAACCAATTCACTCTGATGATTCCAACGAAAACACAGTATCGTTGCAAAACAGTATACAGTCATTTAAAAGAAAACAGCAATCTTTCATCATCATCATCATAAAATAAGAATCCAAATTAAATCATGTTTATAAATTAAATGTCAAGATGAACAAACACGAAGGCTTGCTGTTTTAATACAACTGTTATTAACCCTAACTGTCGAATCCACTGGCACCCTTTTAAAAAATACCTATGACCAGGTCCCATCTCCCAAATTCTAATTTAAATGGCCTGGGGCAAATCCTTGGCATTGGTATTTGGGGAAATTACTTTTTAAACCTAAGTGTGTCTCATGGGGAGCTAGGGCGAGGAGTGTTGAATTCTAGTAAGTAGTACAATGCATGGCAGAGTACCCACATGACACAGTGATGCTCGAAGTGCATTTGTTCTATTCAGAGAGAATAAAGTCCGCCGGAACGGACCACAGTAATCCTTTTTAAGCAATAACTCTAGCTCTTCTTTCAAGTAGAAAGGGCACACAGCATAAACTAAATGCTTAAATAGACTTTCATCAAAACACTCATGAAAGGAACTCAAATTCGAATCCCTCATCCTTCATCTAAAATTATTCCAACGGCTACTCTTTCATAAAATTACGGTGTTGCTACCAATGGGCAAGACTGGGTCTAAAAATTAAGGAAGCATTTATAAAAACGGATTTTTAACAACTGAGATCATTCTCCCTTGACCACTTGCCATCGTACTTCAGAAGAAAGATCTTTCAAACAATTTGTTCATTTTATCTCTAATTATATACAGTGCAAAGCATGGAAAGAGCCAATGTATAAACAAAATACACTTTAGTAAATTCCTTTCCTGTAACCAAGCCAAGCATGTCATTGTGGAACATTAGTTTAAAAATGTTTCTTAAAATACAGCATGAAGGAAGGAGGAAGGAAGGAAAGAAGGATTCCTACATAAAACAGGAAAGAACACCTCTGATCACTGGGAGGGAAAGGTGAATACAGAGAAAAAATAGAAAGATATGCTTCGAATTTATCAAAATGGCAAGAAGGAATTCTATTTAGATATTGAATTCTCAGCCCTTTAGTCTGTATCCATGGAGATTATTTCTATGCTGTTCATTCCTGCAACTGAGGAAAATAAAAACCTGTAATGTGGTCATGGACCTTACCACTTATAGATTTCATTACCTTACTCAAAAAATAAAGCTTACTCAAAATAATTAGAAAATAGGAAGGCTCCAGAAGAGGTGGCACAAACATTAACCACAAGAGGATTTCAGAGAAAGGCCACTTGTGAATCTGTGGGGGCAGGAAAAGGGGAGTGAGCCATAAGAGGCTGCCTCTGAGGGCAAGGGAGAGCTTGAAAAGAAGCCGAGAAGACAGGAGGCCCCGGGAAATGAAGGGTATACACAAATTCAGCAGGAATGGGACACTGCAAGCCGCAGGAAATCATGAGGAGCAAGGCAGCCACAGAGAGCTGAGTTCTGCAAAAAGAAACTGCGATACAGTAAGAAGAACAAGGGTCTGAGAGTGGGGCTTTGAGCCAGGAAGACCTGGGTGTCTCCCAGTTTGGCCACTTTCTGTGTGATCGTGAGCAAGTATTTAGATTTTCTTTTAGTGAATGGAGAGTTCTTGGGCATATCAGAAATAATGGTATAGCCTACTCAGAGTATTTAATAGCTATTATTATTATTCATGGCGGTGTCTATACTGCTCAACACACATCATCTGATTTTTAACAAGTACAGAATGATGGGCCAAAAACGTTCCAGTCTGGTCAACCATGTTAAAAACAATTATCTTTAAAAAGCTTACCAAAAAAGGGGGAATTGCCTGTCCTTTAGTATTTTACTGGAACACCGCTAATAGCCTCATCCAAACACCACCTAGCTCTTTATAGGGAGGCATACTTATTTTTTGTCTTGTCACCTGCTCTTAATTAGGCCCAACCTCTGTGACAAAAGGTGTTAATTTCTGAATTTTGTTGTGATCGAGATGCACATGATTTCTGTCCAGGAGAAAACCTAACCATTAAGGGTATGGTTTTACTTTTTCTGTAGGACATTAATTAGTCATGCCTCTAACTCAGCAAGATTATTTGAGAGCAGCTCCTGTTGGACCAGGCAAACACTGCTGCTCTAATTCTCTTGTAAACCAGCTTTATCATCTTGCCAGTTCCCTCATTAAGCAATTAAACAGAGTTCTGTCGTATTTTCATTCTACATCCGTGTGAGAGTCATGCCTTTAATATTCTGAAGATTATATTTTGACAACAGTTTGATTGACTGGCTGAGCCAAAAAGACAGCATTGGTTGGGTTTTCCAAATAGCTGTGCCACTCCTACCTTCAGGTACCATCGTTGTAAGAAAGTAAAACAAAATAGAAAAGAAGGTACATAGGCATCTTATTTTCAATTAAAAGTTACCACTGATTAAAAAAAAACCTTCTAGGTTTTTCATCATACCCACAGCACTCGTGGAAAGAATGCTAGAGCACAGACCAAGGTTCCGGGGGGTGGGGAAACTAGTAACAAAACAAGAAACCTCTAACGGCATGACTCATACCTTGGTTTGGAAATGGATTCTGTTTCCTTCCTTCCACATCTCAGTTTGTAGAGTCTGTCCTGGATACACTGGTTTTGCAAAACGAACCTTAAAAAGAAATGAGTTCGGGGGTTACACGAGTTTCAGAATGAAACCTTCCTGTTTGTGGGGAAAGAAATTCAGATGGACGTTAGAGAACATAGAAGGAAGAAAAGAGAGGTTTAAATACATTTCAGTTCATAAAGGAACACAAATAGAAGTATAATTAAAATTAGACAATGAATACAGTTTGTATTAAGCTAGTTTATTTTCCAAAATAAAGAGTCCATAAATAGTCTTTAATCTTAACGAAGAAACAGAAGCATCATCATGAGGAGAGTGATACAGGTACCCCCAGAACAAGGTAAAGATGGGGTCCACAGTGGTACCCCGTGAGCCTGGGGAGTGAGATCTGGGGGGCGTGCAGGACAAATGAACACTTCTATCTCCTCACTTTCTATACCACTGTATTTGTTCTGTGAACAATGGACTGCATAATCATACAGGTAGTTAAAACAAAATGAAAATCATGAAAATAACCAGTGTTCTTACAGGTAGCATATCAGAAAATGCATTTTCACTGCTGCATGGAGCACAAATCGATAAAAGCTTCTGGAGCTCCCTGTCTTAAACTTTGTTTTCAGTGTCTGCCTTTTGGTGTACACCTCTGCAAAGGTACTGTGTGCAGAGCTAGGGGGGTTTTGGTAATTTATAAAGGATGAAAATGTGCAAATCAGTAAGCAGCCATCAAGCTGACATAGGTGTACGTTTATGAGAGTTCTAACACAGTCACTTAACATTCTTCATTAAGTTAGGGCAAATTACACAACAGTGAAAAAAAACTTTATAAGATAAATCTCAAGTTTCTATTAATGCATATAGGCTGACATGTGTATGCTGCTGAGATTACAATTGCATACGGTATCCCTCACAGTGCAAGCGTGAGAGATATTTGCAGTTACAATAGGAACACGTGCTGACGGCCAAGTCAGTGAAATAAAAGAAACGTATATAGTTTCAGTACACTACCTATATTAAGTAAAGTCACTAAAACTCCTTTTCTTTTCTAAAAATAAAGAATGAACTCAAGTTCAAATTACACAATAATAATTTAAAAATTACACAATAATACAGATATACCTTAATTGCCTTGAATCTCGACACATCATTATCTGCGAACTGCTTTAAAACATGCCTGGCAGAAAATCCAAATGTACATAATCCATGTAATATGGGCTTGTCAAAACCTAAATAAAAGAGAATTCGGTTAGACAGAGGCACATTTCCTGTTTAAAAGCCAAGGATAGTTAATTCAGGATTTCAAACAGCACTCACATGAATTATACTATCTATTTTAAGCAAGGTGGAAAAGAGTTTGTAAAAAATACTTCCGGAGTGAAACTATGAAATAAACAAACTGAGAAGAAACAAGAAAAGACCGCATGTTGGAGAGGTGGGAACAAAAAGAACTGTTCTGGTTAGCTGGGGCTGTAACCTTGAACTCCTGCACACTGGTTTCAGTACCAGACGATCCTTCCTCACCTCTCAGTCCCTTGCTCTCTCCTCCAACGTCCTTGCCTGTCTGGGTAACTCAGACACGTACCCACATGATCCCACTGAAACCCTGAGCTCACTTCCATCCTCCACCATCCGAATTATGAACTCCAAGCATACCCTCCTCTGAACACTACATCCTGCCCTTCCCGATGTTGGGCATAAATGTGTTAGGAGAGGCCTATTTTTAAGATATTACTCAAACTAGCTCTCCTAAGTAGCAATGTATCTCAGATGATGGAGCTAGTGGGTTCTCATGGGTATGTACCATGAGCAACTCACCTGCGAAACCAGCGAAGTTAGGATCAATGTGTAAGGGATTCCAGTCGCCGCTGAGGCGGTACAAAGCAGCCTGTGGAGAAGAAATTATAAAAGTAACAAGCTATTCTCAATAACTAGTTTCTAAGAACATATTAAAAGAAAAACAGGATATATGGTCGGTTATTATATAAGAAACGTATTCTAATTGAAGCTCTGATTTTAAAAAAATAACATTTCTAACACAGAAAGAGGAGCTATAAATCAAATACATTTTGAAACACCTGCCACTGAAACCAGCCGGGGAGGAGGGAACCTGCCAGATAATGGGAAGGGGAGCAATGAACTACATCCGGAAGTCACGGAAACGACTCTGTCAATCTACTCTCATTAAAACACTAGGAAGATAAGGTACATATTTACAGCCTCTTCTAACCAAGCAAAATTTAGGCCAACTTTCTTAATGGGGTACTTTGAACTGAAGCCTGTAAACCAATACTAGACACATAAATACCAAAGACGACCACCGAGGGACGCCTGGGTGGCTCAGTGGGTTAAAGCCTCTGCCTTAGGCTCAGGTTGTGATCCCAGAGTCCTGGGATCGAGCCCCGCATCAGGCTCTCTGCTAGGCGGGGAGCCTGCTTCCTCCTCGCTCAATCTCAATATCAATCTCTCTCTCTCTGCCTGCTTCTCTGCCTACCTGCGAACTCTTTCTGTCAAATAAATAGATAAAATCTTTAAAAAAAAAAAAAAAAAAGATGACCGCCGACTTTCACCATCCTGGTACCCCAAATCCCAAGCACGAGCTCAGCCTTTAAGAAAACAGATGAAAAGGTTGCCAGGGAGATGAAATTTCTGCTTAGTCCAGATTTTCCTGTCACTTCTTCACTTTGATGAGGTAGGATGAGCAGAAAGATAGGGAAAAAGGTGCCATAGCTCCCAGCATTTAACTTGTTTATTGTTCAAGCCAGAGAGTACTTTTCAGTACTGATGGGGAGAGACTCGACAAACAGCCAACAGTAAGTATTCCAAGTATCTCTATGGGATCTGTCTCAGTATGCCTGCCCTTTCCCATCAGTTGCTACCTCAGACTTTTCAAGTCTACTGAAATGCTGCACAAAGACTCATCATGCCAGCATATATGACTTTCTTAATTACCAGATTCTTATTATTTTTAATTATTGATTATTCTTTTTTAATACATTTCATTTCTAGAAAACATTTTCCATAATGTACAGGAAAATGCCATTTCTTTTTAAATATGCTTTGTACAGTTTTAATAAGTTCTTTCGCTTCTCCATCACTCCATGTCATAGTTCTATAAATGATTCATTTTCTCAATGGCTCAACATTGTTCCCTTTATATGACCTTCTAAAACTAACTAAATACAAATCAACAATTATCGTAGTGTAAGATATCATATAGTATAGTTGCAAGATTCTGTGTAATATGTTAACGGATTAAGTGATCATTTTTAAAAAGCATTTGGCAAACAACAAAACATTACGCAAATACGCAGGACTGTGTTGCATAGAAATGAAAACAAAGATTTATTTCAGAGCCTGAAGAGCAAGCTGTCCAACATGATGGACCACGGGCTTTGACACCGCACAGACCTGGGTTCAGATCCGGCTCTGTCATTAATGGGCACATTTCCTTAAACACCCTGAGCCTCAATTTCCTCATTTAAAAAATTGAGAGGCAATACACCTCTTACAAAGCATTATCATTGATAAATATTTATACCTCAACAAATGTGAGCTATTATTATTATTTTAAAAGGCATTAACAACAGTATGTGGGCTGAAAGAAAGCCAGGCTCAAAGTAGGTGAATAAATGCTTTATTCGTTGTCTTACCGAGGACTCCACCCTTTCTGAAAGAAGCAGTCTTTCAGATTGCTCTGAAGAACTGTCCCAAAGCTTGTCAGCTACAGGGGATCATATATACAAAAGGAAAAGGAACACGTGCTTGCCAGCATTTCTCTGAACACTTGCATGTCACAAGGTATAATTTGTTACAAATGTAAAAATTAAGGTTTTCTGATTTCTAAGCAGATACGAGAAAGATGACTGTGGTCATCTTAATACATGATGTTTCTATATATCTGAATGGGTAAAAATACTGCTTGCATGTCTCAGTTTAACTGGTTTTCTAGTTCCTCCTTTTTATTTCTCCTTTATTTCTCCTTGAGGTTACCTGAGATGGTCACAGGAGGCTGACATCAGTCACCTACGGCAGTGTTTGTGTACAAGGATATGACAACCAAGTTTTAAGATTAGTACCAGTATTCTTACCCCACAGATATCCTTCCTATAAACGAATAACAACTAATTCTCCTAAAGAAATCCTATTAAAGGAATATGAAAATTTTCATATTATTTCAATGATAGTACTGCTTTCTATAGATGGCAGAGAAAGCAAAGATAGAACAGAGCCATCATGAGACCATGACTAAAGTCAAGGGACTGGATGTTCTACTAAATTCAATCATAAATGCCAAATAACCATTTTCCAAATAATAAGGAACATTGTCAAGGCTTACATTCTGAATTTTTGGACACTCATATTTCAACTTTCAGAAGGAAAGCTGAAATCTTGTTTTATGTTTCATCTCTGTCTAGATACAAAAATCACTAAAACTCACAAACACACACATACACACGCAACTAAGAGAAACAGCTATAAACAGCCTTACTTGTATATTATATGTGAGTGGGAGGATCCTCAACATACCAGTAAATTCATTCTTAATTTTATTTTTAAAAATTGTATCATGAAGCTAAACTAAATGCTAAATCAAAAGGCTCAGAAATGTGTACTTGTCAAATCCACACACACTCCAAAAGAGCATACAGATCACCGCGAAGAACAAATAAAACTGCACAGATCCCAAGACTACGGACAGTGTAACCGAAGACAGAGAACACTGTGAACTTCAAATTGCTGTAAACAGAAAAATAAGCACCAATTTCCAGCAGAGCTACCCTCTGAGCATCCTCTCAAGGCTACTAGAGAGAGCAGTGGGGGAAACCAGGGGAGCACAGAAGCAGTATGGAAGAGAGGAGAGGAAAAGAAAGAAAAATCATTTCTAGAAAGTCCCCCTTGAGGAAAAAAAAAGGTACTGAGGAGAATCCTGAAAGATGAGAGCACTGACTACAAAGAAAAGAATTAGAAGTGCATTGGCCTCCAAATGGCAGTCCAGAAAGGCAACATTTCTGGGGGAGAAGAGGATAAAACAAAGAAGTCCCCTTTCAAGACTGGATAATGTAGGGGAAAAGCAGCAAGACAGGAAATTTAAGATAAAGAGAACTAGAAAAATTTTATTAGTAAAACAGCTCCTGACACTGTCCCATTCCAAAAAGCCATCTCTCAAAGAAAACACACTCTGCCACATTGACAGAAGCAGGAGATCCTGAATTCCTTAACGAGATCATCTCATAAACTATCACAAACTACCAGTCTTACCATAAATTGCAAAGAGGGAAGCAGCGTCCATCTGTAGGAAGCTACTATATGACTAAAAGAGGAAGTAAGAACCAAAACATTACAATAAATGAAATCTCCCCAAACAAAACAACTACTAAACAGAATAAAACTCTAACACAACATTCAAGCATTTGGGGATATGAAACAAACACCATGAATCTAAAACTCAAAAGCCAAGAATATCAAATGGACAAAAAACATGAAGGAATGAAATAAGACAGAATTAAACTCAGGAAAGAAAGGGAAGGGGGGAATTCCATCAGTAATGAAGACTAAATTATAAGATGTGTACAGGCTCCTGGGTGGCTCGGTCAGTTAAAAATCTGACTTTTTGATTTTGGCTCAGGTCATGACGTCAGGGAGCCCGCATGGGCCTCCACCCTCAGTGGGGAGTCTGCTTGAGATTCTCTCTCTCCCCCTCTGACTCTGCCCCCGCCCCGCCTCAAGTAAATACAATATTTTAAAAAATTATAAGATGCTTCAAGGAAAACATATTCAAATCAAAATTTAATAAGGGGCATAAAAGAAAGGGAGGGAAAGAACCAAGAGAATAGAAATGAGACCAAGAGAGAAGTAAGAAAGGCAGAGACAAGTGGCTAAAAGAAGACAGAATAAGATCCAACACACATAAAATTAAAGTAATTAAAGAAGAAAAACAAAATAATGAATGAGAACTACTATTTAAAATTATGATCCTAGAGAACTTGCTGAAAAGAAAAGAAGATGTAAATATACCTATTCAAAAGACCTACCAGCGGCATGGGGAAATTGACCAGGAATAGGCAACAATGAGACACAGCACAGTTAAACTATTTAGGCTTTAAAGATAAAGAAAAATAGCAGCACCTGGGTAGTTCCATCAGCTGAGCATCCAATTCTTGATTTTAGGTCATGATCTCGGGATCATGAGATGGAGCACTACATCGGACTATGCACTGAGCATGGAGCTTGCTTGGGATTCCCTCTCCCTCCACCCTCCCCCAGTGCCTGCACACTCACTAGCTCTCTCAAAAAAAAAAAAAAAAAAAAAAGAAAGAAAAGAAAAGAAAAATATCCTAAGGGCTTCAAGGATAAAGACCAAGTAAGTTAGAGAAAGATAATTAGCCTGGCATCAAAATTGTCAAAAGCCACATATGAGAGCAAAGTAACAATGGAACACCATTTCTGAGAAACTCAAGACTTCATATCCTTAAGACCTCATATCCAACCAAGTTGTTCTTCAAGAATCTAAGGTATAGAAAAACAGTTTTAAATACACAGGAGCCAAAGGAACACAATACATGTGAGCCCTTCTTGGGGAACCTTCCACAGCAGGAGCTTTATCCACATGGAGGTGACAGGGCAACACTTAGCAAAAGGAATGATATACTCATTTGCAAATCTAAGACTAAAACAAAGATGGGGACAACAGCAGAAGAAGAATATATACCTGTTAAATGTTCTGAAAGGGTAAAATTAATGCAGCTCAAAAAATGGGGAAAAGGGAGAAGAGAAACAATAAAATAAAAGAGGCTCTTTAACTGTAATACAGGAAACAGGCAGAAAACAAAAGACAACGATAAAAACTGGAAAACCATAGAGTAATAAGCAAGAAAATGAGGCACAAAGGGTATATAAAAAGGTGTGTACCAAAGAGAAAGTTTATGACTTCCACTTGTGGCCATGACAAAATATCCCTTCTATTGTCAAAAACTAGGAAAAAAGGGGACGCCTGGGTGGCTCAGTTGGTTAAGCAGCTGCCTTCGGCTCAGGTCATGATCCCAGCGTCCTGGGATTGAGTCCCACATCGGCTCCTTGCTTGGCAGGGAGCCTGCTTCTCCCTCTGCCTGCGCTCGCTCTCACTCTCTCTCTCATTCTGACAAATAAATAAATAAAATCTTAAAAAAAAAAAAAACACTAAGAAAAAGAAAAATTTTATGTGGGGGAGGGATGCATTGTTCTTCGACGTCTTGATAGATTGTCTTGTGTCTTGATAGAAGAGACAGCTCTTTGCTGGACAACACTTTCCAGACTGCAGGGCAAAGAAGGAGAGCCAAGCAGAGCAAAACAATCTCAACAAGTTAAAGAGAAAAAGATCAGAGCTCTGGGAGACTGTGCAGCTGGAATGTGACTGCAAGGGAGAGAGGAAAGCTACACAGAAGAGAGTGCCAGAAATCTGAAGAGAGGTTGGTTCCCTTGAGGACCATAGAGAAAGGCCCTGGAAGATGAGCCATCACATGAAGCAAGAGCCCTTGTGGGGTTTAGAGGCACTCCAGGCAGAAGTCAGCATGAAGACCTAAACTTATGTAAGACCTTCAACCTCCTGGCCCGGCCACCATAGAACAGCTACATGAGTGAAGGAAGAAGGAATACCCAGGCAACACACAGGATCATTAAAAAAAAAAAAAAAAAAAAAAAAAAGGTGCTACTTATAATACACCTGGTAATTTAATAAAAAATAATTTAATGCACCATATAACCAATATACCCAAGACTAACTTTATGTAATAATGCTAGTGGGTAATGTTAGAATAGTGGTATAAAATATGTATCTGGGGAAAATAGGTATTTGTTTTCATTCTCCCTGGCTGTAAAGCCTGTCATCTAATATCTATTTATTCTTCGTCTTTCTAAATTACTAAGGAAGCATTTTCTACTTAATAATTATGAAAAGCTACAAAGGACACCTGGTAATGTCATACCAGTTTAAAGATGAAGAAATGATCCTAAAGACACAATAGACTGTTCCAGAAGTGATATGGGAAGAGCTAAAGATACGGTTGCCAGTTTCCTTAGTGACCAAAAAATTACTGATTTAATGTACACACCCAGCACAGATTTGAAGCTATAATGACATAATCTCTTCCATAATTACTTCCACTTCTCCTTCCCTCCTGCCCAACCACAACCACCTCCCACTACTGTCTCATGTGGTCACTCCCATTCTCACCCCTCGTACAGCCTCACACTCTCCTCCTCTCTTATAGTTAGCTCTCGTTACTTATCCCCGGCCCAGCAAACTGCAAGCCCTACATCTCTCTGGTGAGAGAGAAGAGCTACACCACCGTAGCCCAGCTAAGTGCCAGCTTTCCTACCAGAACCTTCCGAACATCATTTCCTAATGAGTATCGCTTCTCGGAATGTCTACAGCACTTACACACCAATTCAAAGCCCATGTTCAATCATTCATTGCTTGCAACAGGTGCCCTAGTTATTCTGACATTTACATCCTGAGTATCCAAGTGTCCTTTCATCTCCTTGACCACCGATCCCATTTCTTGCACTTGATCTGGCTCCAATGGCACCAATTCGGTTTAAAACAGCCCTAAATCCCTTTAAGTTTATGCAAAGTTTTATGAAAAATGGTTTTTGAAGAAACAATGTGCCTTTCATCGTATTCTCAAATGACCACAAGAGACAAAATGCTGTCAAATAATGAATGGGTGCCCATTATTTATACAAAAATATTTGTTAACTTAAAGACTGTCCATCACACAGCAAGTCAACTCTGCTGAACACTAATGAATAGTTCTACTTCTCTGAAAGAGGCTAAAAAAAAAAACCAAACAACTCTCGACTTATCGTGTGTAGAAATTCAAGCCTTGGAAACTATTCCGCTTTTCTTATCTAAAGCAGATTCCTTTTATAATTTCAGTAACCCAAGAATAATAAAGAAGCACTGCTGGGGGACGCCTGGGTGGCTCAGTGGGTTAAGCCGCTGCCTTCGGCTCAGGTCATGATCTCAGGGTCCTGGGATCGAGTCCCGCATCGGGCTCTCTGCTCAGCCAGGAGCCTGCTTCCCTCTCTCTCTGCCTGCCTCTCCGACTACTTGTGATTTCTCTCTGTCAAATAAATAAATAAAATCTTTAAAAAAAAAAAAAAAAAAAGAAGCACTGCTAGGTTTTCTGAACCATGAAACCATCAAGCCTTTTCTGTCCTTTTAGTGCCTTAATAAAATTAATTTCACTATGAGGCTTTAATTAAACATAAATATGGGTGCATTCCTAAGAAACTGATAAGAAACAGGGAACGGGAAAAATACTGAAAGGCAAAAACTAATTTCAGGAAAAAAAAGTGTCCTTCTTTCCGTCACCTGATTCCACAGTGCAGAAAAAAATACCAATCTTAATTCTTTCTGGCTCATGAAATTAGATTTCTATTTGCCTGCAAACATAAATCCTGCAGAAGTTCTCGTATCAAGCATATCAAAATTAGCATCAAACACCACATAAACTTATGAATAATTTGCCATCCTTACTGATGCTCCCACACAGACGACCGTCAGAGTGTGATGTATTCTCTTCTGTACCTGCATGCTTTGTCTTCTGGCCACTGCCAGGAAGACTCTTTGGGGACTCACACAAATAAAGTGGGCTTTCTTATCTTTACAGTTACCTTTTGTTTCTTAAATCAGTCCTCACATGCTCACAGACTCTGTCTACTGATTTTATCTCCTCCATTGGGAAACAAATTATTCATGCCAAACAAAAGAGATGAAGCCAGCCACCCTTCCTAAAATGCTGTATTTTTGCCTATCCACTAAAACTGGCTTAAAATGACCTGTCTTCAAGCAATGCAGCTCGATTTTCTTTCTGGAAAGAGAAAAATGTGATGAAAATTTGCCTTTCAGTTCTTTTTATCCTGCTTGCCAAGGCCTTAATGAAACTCTTCACTTCTGGGCTAGGCAGTCTCTTTGAGCCCTGGCCAACAAAGCAAACAGGGAAAATACAATCTTACCTGATTAAGAGAGGTGGTGTCTCTAAGCACGGCATCGGGAGGTCTATTAGGCACGGCTACAGCTACCTGAAATCAAAACACATCACGTGTTAAATACTAACAAAGTAAGAGTTACTCTCTTTACTCAAATGGGTATATTTGATGAACAACCCTCCTTCAGAGTAATAAAATTGGCAAGTTAGATAAAAAAGCTTTTAAAAATATTTCCTGCTCAGGAAATAACATTTAAAATTTCCTAACTGCTAGGGGTGCCTGGGTGGCTCAGTGGGTTAAAGCATCTGCTTTCAGCTCAGGCTATGATTCCAGGGATCTGGGATCGAGACCCACATCGGGCTCTCTGCTCAGCAGGGAGCCTGCTTCCCTTCCCCTCTCTCTGCCTGCCTTTCTGCCTACTTGTGATCTGTCAAATAAATAAAATCTTAAAAAAAAAAAAATTTCCTAACTGCTAGCCTCATCTGTGTAGTGATTTCCCTAAAATGAGCCTGTTTAATGAAAGGAATTATACAACCAGATCCATTCTTTAGGTCAGAAGGGAGAAAGAGGTGAAGACTGTTTTCCCAGGGCAAAAAGTGATAATCACTATAAGAATTAGACAAATGACTCACGCCTATATTGATTTCATCTTTAAATGTACTTTACCAAGGGTTCGGGTTTCTCAAGTCGGCTGAGATCCTTGGATGTGTGGATTAACTTTTTTTTTTTTTTTAAGATTTATTTATTTGACAGAGATCACAAGTAGGCAGAGAGGAAGACAGAGAGAGAGGAGGAAGCAGGCTCCCTGCTGAGCAGAGAGCCCGATGTGGGGCTCGATCCCAGGACCCTGGGATTATGACCTGAGCCGAAGGCAGAGGCTTTAACCCACTGAGCCACCCAGGTGCCTCTGGATTAACGTTCTTCATCAAAGTATTCCTTCCATCATTTTGCCAGTTTCTTCCTCTCTCTCCTCTCTCACTCTAACTCCCACTACACGCACGTTGCTGTACTGGAGGTATCCTGCATTTCCCTGAAGTTCTTCATTCTTTTTCTTTTCTTCAACTTTCTTCTCTTTTATTCTTGAGACTAATGTACGTAGGTAGGTAGGTAGACAGATGGACAAAGAGAGAGACAGATCTTCAAACTTTCTGGATCCTTCTTCTGAGAGTTCAAATCTACTGTTGAGCACTCTAGAAAATTCTTCCTTTCCTTCATTGTACTTTCAGCTCTGGGACTTGTTTGGTTTCCACTACCTGATTTCCCTTTTTTGATTTTCTCTCTCGGTAGAGTCACTGCATCGCACATGATTTCCTTCAACATGCTCTCCTTTAGTTCTCTGAACACCTTTGGAATAGCTGCTTAGAAGTTCTCGTCTGTGAAGACCTCTCAAAGGTAGTTTCTATGGACCGTTTTGTTCTGGTTTATTTTCCTGTCTCTGGATCTTGTGCTCCTATTTCTTGCATGTCTTATAATTTTCTGTTGATTACTGGACATTTTAGATGACTTGTTAGGGCAACTCCGGACACTGACCTCCTTTCTCATCGGCAGGCTTGCAGTTACTTTTAACTTGTTTATCTGTGTAGTGCCTTGACTAGACTGCTCTGGCTAGGTCTCCACCCCCGCACCGTGAGCAGCCTCTGCTGGTGCTCCTGAGAGGTGAAGCTTAGGGCAAGAACACAGTCACCCTGGAGGAGAGCAGTGTTAGTGGGGCTCTCTGTGACTCTCTGCCTCATTGAGGATCATACCCAACTGTTAGCTCCACTAAGTGCCGGATGATTGCTCTAATATTTTCAACAGTGCCAAGGGGCATAAACTGCTCTAAAGTCAGACCTCCTCACAGGGCTAGCCTCGGAACCCCAGCTTTGAGGTTTGTTACGAGCCCATGAGGGCTCTCTTTAGCGGTCTCTCCATGGTTCTCTCTAGAAAACTTCCCGTTGGGCTAGTTGTTAGCTTCCTGCTCTCACGGAGCTGCCAGACTCCACCTGATACATGTTTACCACAAACATAAACTAGTTTTCTGTGGGCACCCTTACTTTTAAATTTCCAAATACTCTGTTCCATGATGACTCAGTTTCCTTGGGAAGCATTTCTTTGAACTCTTACCATGACAGCCTGCCATACCTCCGGGCAAAACTGCTCCTCCACTGCAGTCAGGGGAGGGGGCAAGGAGATTGGCCTACTTACTGCCAAGTGAAGCCTCACTTTACAAGAAGTGGTGTTGGCAGGGCCAGTGGCTAGTGGTCTCCCAGCCTTCCTTTTCCAGTATCAAACCCTCACCCTATGAGCAAGCTGGGGCAGGAGGGAGTGGGCCTGAGTCTTTTCAGCCTACCACAGGTAGAGCAGAGTTTCCACCCTATAGATGGGAGCCGGGGAGAGGATGAGAATGACCTAACTCTGAACTACTTCGACCCGAAAGGAAGCTTCAGCAACATAAGCTAGGGGTGGCGAGAGGGGAAGAAAAACCAGTAACCTCCTCCTGGGAAGAAGGCATCGCCCTATTCTGGGAACTGGACCAGAGGGATCATGTGTTTTGGCTACACACACCTGGAGGGGAGCCTGCATCATGCGGGGAGCCAGGGGACGAGGGAGAAAAGCCAGAGCTGTGGCTCAAACACCATAGATTCTCACTGTTCTTATCAAGATAAAGAGTTCCTTGAATAAACATTTCTTCATTTGCTATATATCCTGTGGACAATTCCCCGACATTTCAAATGTTTGTTTGTTTTCATTTTTACCAGTCACAATGGTTTCACTGGGGAGAGGGTCCAGGGAACTCCTCACACCATTGTTCCAAAAGCAGTTTCTCCATATTGCTTTAAGTACACTTCATTTACTCCAGAATATTTATTATAGGATAATCTTATTACCTCAAACACATGAGAGTTGCCCAGGTTAAATGAATGTCAAATCCAAGTTATAAAACATTTTTAGAAAAAAATGTTTTTAGATAGAATCTGAGAACTAAAGAGTACTAGAACTATCTTACACAAAAGAAGTTCATAAGTCATTAAATGAATAAAGATTTTATTTTATACAAAGATCACGTACATGCATTGGGTTTTCTAAAGACTTCTGGGTGCTACAAAATTTTTATAAGAAGGTAAAAATATTCCCATAATTACCTCAGGTATATTATACTTACATCAGCCAGACTTTTCTATATATAACACATATTATCATTCAAAATACACACACGTAAACAGCATTTCCAATCCAAGGAACACACTCTGATCCAAAGAAGTGTGAATTACTGAGGATATACTCTACGAAATTATACCTATGAAAATATGTGGTTTGTACATATAATAATATGTGTATTCATTTATTTTGCTTTTTTTTTTTTTTAAAGATTTTATTTATTTATTTGACAGACAGAGATCACAAGTAGGCAGAGAGACAGGCAGAGAGAGAGGGGAAAGCAGGCTCCCCGCCGAGCAGAGAGCCCGATGCGGGGCTCGATCCCAGGACCATGGGATCATGACCTGAGCCGAAGGCAGAGGCTTTAACCCACTGAGCCACCCAGGCGCCCCTCATTTATTTTGCTTTTAAGGTCAGAGCCTACCTTAGCTTTGTCTGATGTCCGTTTTCCACCAATGCCTCCAGAGCCAACAACAAAAATAGAGAACTGATTATAACACACAAGCTCCTCCTCAAAGTAAGAATAGACTGAAAAGCAAATTAAAAAAAAAAAAAGTTATTCTCAAAAGACATGACTACTTAAACAATATATGATCAGCAATCCCTTTAAAATTTCCAAAAACAAAATCCAGTTACTTAAAGGCATGTAATTTACGATGCCCAAGTTTGGCTTACAAAGTATGATTTTAATTCATTCACTACCAGTCTCTGGAAGGCAGAGTAAAGACATCTTCACAAATCCTCTCTTCATTATAAAACAGCCATTTCTCTCACCCCTTCTTAAACCCCACCCAACTGCCTATCGTTTATCAACACTCTTCACCTAGAACACTTCCAAAATTCCCACTATGAAATGCAGGTATCCACACTCTCAAACATTTGCACATTCTGCCAAAGGACTCAAAAAGAATCTGGAATATAAAAGAAATTGTGAGAATGAAGGTCTAAGCTTCAGGAGGACAGAATCATGGGCATTTTCCTCACCATTCTATTCCCAGATATCAGAATAGTACCTGGGACTGAAAAGGCACCTAGTAAATATGAAATTAACTAGTAAATTAATGAATATATGACATGACTGAGCAAGTCAGTGAATAAGTAATGAATGAATGTAGGACAACTGTCCCTCTTTCCACTGACAATTTCCCAGTGAGAATTTGAATACAGTCTTGTGTCTCCGGCTCTAGGAAACTAGAAATATGACTTTGAATGGCAGACTAAGAAAAAATCTAATTATAACAAAAAACAAGGGAAGTCATGGCAATTTGTATTTAAAATAAGATTTTTCTCTTCATTACATAGGAAACTGGATATCTCATTTCATATATACTTTGTCTACAACTTCTAATACATTATTATCCATTACCAAGCTGTAGTTAAATCAATGGAGTAGGTCAAGAGAAAAAAGTCAACATGAAAGCTAAGGTCAACAGCAGAACTTCTGTTTTGTGGTATATTACATATTGGGTAGCACAGGGAGAAGAGTCAAAGAAAACGAGGAGAATTAAGGCCAAATGACAGCCAGCTTCAGGAATGACAAGAAAACATAAAAACCTACAACAGAAAAAGGAGGAGGAAGAGGACAATGAGAAAGAGTAAGAGAGAGAACAGACATACGATGAAACTCTACGAGCTAACACAAACAATGTAGCAAAATATTTAAGAGCATCAGAAACGTTCCCGGCATATGATTCAGTAAAAACAAGATAAGGTCCTCAACAGCATACACAGTAAAACTTAATATCCAGTTAGAACAAAAATGATGAAGCCTATATGCTAACTATCAGACAATACTAAATTTCCACTATAATTCATTTACATTTTATATAAAAAATATTTTTATATTTTTTCACAATAAAGATCTATTTCTTACCTTCTTAAACTTTAGAATAATTTGATTTTAAGTGATGCGTATCTTTAGCTGATGTTTAATTACTAGCATTTCAACATTTATTTAAACTACTGTAACCTTTTTTCTCCCCACTGCAAAGAAAATGTGGCTCCAGTGTGTAAGTCCCAGTTGAGTTCAATGGCCTGAATGTGCAACGTTAGGAACCTAACTACCATTTGTGAAAATGACTCAGGGGTCAAATGCGTTCCAAGTTCCAAAGAGCTAACAAAGACAAGAATATTTACAGTACAGGCTAATTATCACTGATGGCTATCAGTGTGTTCCTTCTGGCCAAGTTCATACACCAAAGAGCTGAATTCCCACCATGCTCTACATTAACCCATACCTCTCAGCTCTGTGCTTTGTTGGAAACTCCCATCTTCCCACCCCTACCCCAACCCACTCTTTCTCCCCACCTTCGCTTCTTTTCTAAGACCTTATACATTTTTAGAACGCTTATCTTGCTTTCTCACAAACTGGAAAATGAACACAAACCTACCCATCACTTTCTAGTGTGAGGTACTACATTACATATGAGACCTATCAATGTAACAATATTATGGAAAGAACCAGAAGTGAGTTACCATCCACAAGAACTACTAGCCCGGATCCTTTATCTAGGACATCAGCAATGACTCCTTCACATTTTAAGTTTCCTAAAATGAAAAGCAAAATAAATAAATAGACTCTTGAAGATCATCAACTTATTACATTCAGCTAGGAGAGAACATAACATAATTTACACTGTAAGTTCAGCAAAACTATGAAGTTGAAATAATTTTCAATTTAATGCTGAGTAATTCAATATTAAAAGGAAACAGAATACCTAAGTCACTATGTATGCAACAAGTAGCAACATAATAAAGATCAAACTTTCAATACCCAGAAAATCTACAGACCAGCACATCCTAAACTACGTAGAAAATTAAATTCTATTAGGTTTCTCATACTCAATGTAATGTTTTTTTTTTCACCCCTAGGAGGGGGTCACTCAACCTCTGAAAGTACCATCATGGCTAACAAATGAGCCACTGAGAGACACAGAGACACTGACATCAGTGTCCTGACGCTTGTGGCCCTATGTCTCATCGCCCGCCAGGTTTGAAGGGAAGACCGTGAACAGCAGTCATACCATGGTTTCCTACAGTTTAAAGAGATTCTAAAATATTCATGTCTCGGATTTTGAATATCCATATTTACTAATTTACTAAGGTAAACTTTAACACTTGCCTAAAGTAAATGTACAGAAGCTACTAAAGAAAAATAATTCATGAGAAACATCCCTTGAGACTAGAAAGGTAGGAGAAATTGAGAGAAATGTTTTTCACACCTTCCTATTTGTATCTCTATTCAGTCATAATCATTTCTTCAGGGATTTATTTACTTTTGAGAGAGAGCACGCAAATGAGAAGGCAAAGAGCAGAGGGAGAGGGAAAGAGAAGCTCAAGGAGACTCCCCGTTGAGCTGGAAGCCTGATGCAGGGCTCCATCCCAGAACCCTGAGATCACACCTGAGACGAAACCAAAAGCTCAATGAACAGAGCCAGGCACCCCCGTTGTAATCATTTTCAGGTATATACCTTCATCTCTCTCTTAAAATCCCTTAGGCAGAAATCCCTAAAGGCAGAAATCTATCTCACACATTTCTGCTTTCCTCATCACCCAAGTTCCCAAGCGAACCCACATTAGGCTGGCTGCACCACAGAGGGACCCTTCTGGCCTCTGCCCCTGCCATCAGGGCCACCACCACACTGCACGCATGTGACACACGCATGCACACAAAACCTTCCTGGCTGGGATCCAGAATCCGTAGTTTATTTTAAATAACAGGAAGGGGTGCCTGGATGGCTCAGTCAGTTAAGTGTCTGACTCTTGATTTTGGCTCAAGCCATGATCTCAGGGTTGTGAGATTGAGTCCCATGTCAGGCTCCATGCTGAGCATGGAACCTGCCTGAGATTCTCTCTCTCCCTCTGCCCTTCTCCCCTCCTAAAAAAAATAAAAAATAACAAAATGAAATAAAATAACAGTAAAAGAATACAATGTAGTAACAGACTGTTTCAGGATGTAGCCTGGTTAGAGAATTCATCTAAAACTGAAAACTGTGCCTTGCACATGGTAGGTGACCAGTGGATACCTGAAGGCAGCTGTCATACACTGGACACCGCCTCACAGAAAACGTGGGCTGTAATACACTGCAATAAAGCTTTTCGGCTTGAAGCAGTAAGAATCTCACAACATTTTTAGTAAAATAAAAAGATCTGGGGAAACATTAAAGGAGTCCAGCTATGTGCTGACCTCTACATTATATAATGTGAAATGATAAACATTTTTTTAATTTTGCCATCTTATATGGTCAGTATTTAGACAACATGCTGACATTAGAGCAGTGAAATAAACCAAATCTGTCAAATTATAGTGGAAGAATGAGAAAAGCAGCTTAACTGAACTAGTCAGATACTACTGAGAAAAAGAAAATTCATTACTAAGGCAGATGTGATTTTATTTACTGTAAAAGAAAATAGGAAAAAGTTAATTGCAAGAAATTCAGCTGTATCTTTTAATGTGGTTTGCTTAATGAAAATCACTACCAATATAAACACCTGAGAAAGGAATCAAAAACTATATTCATAGGAATCACAGTAGATTACACACAATTACTAGGTTTAGAATACACATACTTTTAGAAAAGACTTTTTTCCATTGCTAATAACATATACATCCGTGGAGATAAACTGTCAGTACTCTGAAGTAATTTATTAATAAAGACCATAACAGGACAAAGTTTAAGGTCACCAAAACAGCTACTCCTTCGCATCAATCTACTCTAACGGCTGACAGGCACATCAGCACCTTGCCATATGATTTATTTAAGTCATTCTGTGCCCACTTCACACAATGGTTTGGAAGGTTAGTCAGGAAATAAAACGAGGGTATGATTAAGAAATCAGTGTATCATGAACTCACCTGCTCTGGGAAGTGGTTTATATAACTCCAAGTATTGCTCCCCGTGGAGAACCTATGGCAGAATAAACACAAGTTTATTAGCCGACTTTCCTGTCTCACAGGTTCTGCTGTGAATACTGCTAATCACAAGTGATATCTCACCATCCACACACTCACGTCATTACTTCCCCCAAATTACCTGTCTCGGTTTCGCTTCTACTTCTTAAGCATATGATGCAAAATTAATCAGTCTCCCAATCTAAAGACTGTCAGAGCTTCTGAAGCAGAAAAGGTATCTTTGCGTTCTTTTTTGGCATTCATGACTCTTTGTTGACTGATAATTATGGATTATTTGCCAATACAAACACTAAGCTTATCACTGTGTCTGGAATATACTGGGTATTTAATAACTGTCGTTGAATAAAAATAAACAAACTGGCCATGCAAGTAAAGTAATTTCAAATCACACATACCACATACAAACAACTCAGTAAAACACAAAAGTAAACCTTACAACCACGTTCAAAGTAAAAAACTATCAATATCAACATTTCCTTGGTGTAATAGCTTATAAATTATCTATTTCTATAGAGAGAGCCATAGATATATGTTTATCTATAAGATACGTCTTATAAATTATCTATTAGTAGATAAGTGTAACTTGATAGCCACATAACCTCAATGGATGGAAACAAGAATACATCAATACGGGTAGGAAAGTAATAGGACAGGAAAAACAAAACCCGATCAACATGTTCAAGTGACCACACCCACTGGCACGGGATGGCTTTAATTTCGTATCTTTCTCCAAGCCCAGAAGGGAACAAATGGGACAAATGCGGGACAGTCCACTGTATCACAAAGTCTGGAGGCTTGAAGCTGGGAAGACAGGGGTTTTGATTCAAGATGGCTACTCTTCCTTGCCAGAGATTCTGAACACCATTTATGACTGTTCCAACTCCTTCCAACTCAGAAGGAGTATTTTGCAGAAATTTGAAACATTTGCTTTAATTGTCTGTACTTCAATTATCCAAACAAAACTGGATGCAGCAAAGACCATGGGACAGGGACTAAAACAACAAACTACTTGTATATATACCTCTTGCCTCCCTCCCAACTTCATCAGATGCTCAAATAAAAATCAGTTTTCAGGGGGTGCCTGGGTGGCTTAGTGGGTTAAGCCTCTGCCTTCAGCTCAGGTCATGATCTCAGGATTCTCGGATTGAGCCCCACACCGGGCTCTCTGCTCAGCAGGGAGCCTGCTTCCCCCTCCCTCTCTGCCTGCCTCTCTGCCTACTTGTGATCTGTCAAATAAATAAAATCTTTTTTTAAAAATCCGTTTTTACAGATTCAGAGCAGCAATGGGCTAATCGACCTTCTAGTAAATGGGTCCTCTAATTATCAAAGTCAGAGGAATGGGCTCATAGCTCTATGTATGATTCAAGAGTTATCCCTGGGCTCAGTACTGAAACCTTACTCCAAGAAATGAAATCTACCTCACCTCAAAAACTTTCTCACAGTTGTTCAACTCCTTCCTTCCTGAAACAATCTATTCGCTTTGCTTCTCAAATACCACATCCACCTGAGCTCATAATCAGAGCTCATCCCTCACCAGTCATTCCTTTTCAGTCTCTCCGGCTAATTTTTCCACATGTCTTCACCCTCTCAACACTTGAGGGTTCCTGAGCTCAGGCTCTTCTCTACTTACATTCCTACCTTACACTGTTTCATCTAGTCTTGTGTCTTTACACATCAATCAAAGTCTAAGAACCCCAGCAGCACCGCTTCCCCACATTCAAGACTCATATATTCAACTGCCCATTGTAGACCTCCACTTGGATGAGTCAAAGAAACTCAGGTGTGTCCAAAACCAACTCCTGATCATCCCCACCTTAAAGTAATTGTATATATCTACCTTATGATATATAATATGTTATATTAATTACTACACATAGTTAATATATTACATGTAATTATAAATAATGTATAGAGACATATATGCACATATATCATCCAAGTTACAAAAACCTTCATCCTTGACTCCTTTTTCCTCTCCCTCACATCCAGCCTTTTGTATAAATTATAGAAGAGACCCCTAACAGGCTTCTCTGCTTCTGCTGGGCTCCCGTATCATCTACAGAGTAGCAGAAATGAGCCTGTGCGTGAACACAGGCAGATCCTATCACTCCTCCACTCAAAACACTACAAACAGTGATAAGCTGAAATCCTAATGACTACAAGGCCCTCTTCTCCTACCACTGTCCTCTGGCTCCTCCCACAGCTATACTGGCCCCCTTCCTGCTCCCAGAATAAGCCAAGAATGCACCCGCCTCAGGGCCTTCCACATTTGTTCTCTCTGCCTCAAATCCTCTTCCCAGATCATGACCTGGGTTGCTCCTTCACCAGTATCATCAGGTAAGAATTATCACCCCCATTTTATAGACATGGAAACTGAATCTTAGCGAAGTTCTTTACCCTTGATCAAACAGCAAGTAAACGGCAGAGAGAGAATTAAGAACATTATGCCATAGCCGGGGGGACCTTAATGCTCTTTTATTCTTTTTGCTTGCCCCTTCAACTAACTCTCTTCTCTTATGCTTAAAGAAAAATCCAAAGATATGCAAAGTCTTTATTCCTGTATCAAGTGCCCCAGTTTTATTAATACACATACGTGTGTACACACACGCCCGTGCACACAGACACACACACACACACAATGTGAGAGAGATCAATCATATTTAAAGAAACCAAAAAAAGCAAAATAAAGATTTCTTATTATGGATACCTTTTCCAAATTGACTGAAAGCCCAGGAATCTCTGATAATTCTCCACCTACTATAGGTTTCTGAGCTATAATAACTCCAAAGGTAGGCAAACAGGAGAAATCGGTGCTTCCTTCATATATAAATTTCATATCTTTCGGTTCCTTGATCGATGCCCCCACGCCAAGGGCATACATAATAGTTTCCAGTTCCGTATAAGCAGAGGAAAAGGAAGGAAGTTTATGGCTAATGGCTCCAGCCTATGAGAGAGATAGAGAAAATTATTTTCTCATTGATATTTCTGTCCAATGCTTAACATTTTAATTTTTTTCAAAACTACTATCTGCTTGCATGCCACACCTATCTTGCTTTCGAAGAGATGTGAATAGAATGCCCTGCTGGTGAAATCCATGGGGTTTCTTAACTGTTTCATTTGACTTTATTTTAATAAAAAAACAATCAGAAAATGTGTAGAAAAGGACTTCATTTACAGATAAGTACTTCTGCATTGTTTGCTTCTTAGCAACAGTATGTCTCATTTTCAAATTTCCTATATCTGATAGTGAGAAGCCCTACTGATTCAGCAACAGTTAGCCACTCAAAAATACAAAAAAACTAATAATTATTATGAATGTGTCATAAACAGGGATAGTGAACTTCCCTATAAGAGATACTGTATAAAATTCACTGTAAAGAGATGAGCCGAACACTGCATAATGCTGTGTTGTACTGTTGTACATGAGACTGCCTCTTAATGGTTTTAGTAAAATTGCAATTTTACCTTCAGTTCCTTGCTAGGAATGTCCCTTATCTCATTGACATTGTATTTTTTTACTTAGTTATGATATGTCTAGCTAACGTGTGAAATATATATTAGGTTAAAAAAGAGTGACGTCCAACTGTCAATCATGTTCATTCTGAAACGGGAGTCATCAAATAAGGGCTGGGAGCTAAGAATGCTTTTTACATTTTTCAGGAGTGGTTAAAAAAGGAAAAACAGGAAGAATATGTGACAGAAATAGTATGTGGTCCATAAAGCCCAAAACGCTTATTATCTGGGCCTTTCCTGAAAAAGTTTACCAAAACCTATTCTAAAGTAAAATCATATTTATAACCCGATCATATTCACAGGGTTAAAATGAAATGGTTAACTTTATCACTATGTCTGCCCTGAGTCACAAACTTTTAAAATCAAATTCATCAAATGATTTATTTTTATTTACGCAATACAATTTTTTTGTTTAAAGGCTAAATATGCGAGATAGTAAATCAGCAAACTTCACACAAGCTAGAACCACACTTCTATTAGAATTTCTGACATAATGGGAGGCTATGTGCAGCCATGTTGAAATAGTTCCAATATACAATCTATAGATGCTTTCCCTAAAGAAGGGGGAAAAAAAAGGCCTCAAAGAGACACTGAAACAGACATCTTTTTCTAAAAAGTTAGAAAAATGGTAACTAAAGTAGGCTTATTAACAATGGTACCAATAAAGGGCAGAGGGGGAAGATACTTGTCTAATTATACTAAAGAAGTAAAAGCAAAAAATATAAATAAAAAAATTTTTAAAAAGAAGTAAAAGTTACAAAGGCTACATCTTAGCCTTACGTCTATTCAAATTCTGTAACTATTCAGTACATATTTTATGAGAAGTTTCATTGTCACTTATCTTTCCTATTTAACAATAAATTAGCAGCTTGGGAAATAATAATTTTCGTATCACAGAAAAGAAAAGAGAGAAACAAAGAAAAGAGAGAATCTTCAGAAAAAGCATAGGCTTCTCCCCCCAACTTACAAAAGCTGATGTAGCTGTTGATGCTGCCTGACTCGTAGGATTTGTCGACACTCCTCCCTCTGAATCTATTTTATTTAGAACTCCAATTATACCGCCAATTGATTCTAAAAAAAATAGCAACAAAGATGCTCTTGTTAAAGACGTGACTAAGAAAAGCTACCACATGCTCAATAATCACTCCTCTACCTCAGAACTGAATACGAAAGGTCAGGCTTTTATAGAAAAGCACTATCAAAGACTCTGAAACAGACCAAGGGTAACTGGGGGTTTTCAGTGGAGAACAAGGCACCGTCCAGCATCCTCTTCCTGGATTATGATTCTAAGGAGGTTCTAAGCTTTGCAATGTCTTTGATGGATTTTACAACTCCGCAGACCCTTGTCCAAAGACATGTAGTCTTTGGTGAAGGAAAAGCTAGTTTCTGTTCTCTCCCCGCCACAGCCCCCTCCTCCAGGATGGAATAATGCCAAGATTACCCTTGAGTTCCCCGCCCACCCCATCTCAAGCAATAGCTTTGAAGACGGTACTAAAAAATCTTCCAAGGAAAAACATCACCATGACCACAGATTCCAGACAGGGTTCAGAAGCTGCGATTCTGGGGTCAAAAAAAGTTAAGAAAGGAGTTTCACGAGGCATCCCTATAGGCCAGAAGATTCCAAAGACTCTGGGACCTTTCTAACGAACATTAGCGCTCTGGGCCTCCTTCCAAACTTAGACCAAAACTCTAAGCAAACCACAGAATGCAACGTGATCAGGGATACTAGTGGGGAGGCTTTGGGCCACTGAATCCTCCTCTCACCACCCCACTCAGACTGCTACCAGAGGGAGGCCTGTAACTGAAAGTCACCTTGCCACAGGCTTAGGGCACCACATCAGACACAGGCAGCCTGAGTTAACTTGGCTCAGACACCGAGCAAGCTTGGCCAGTCACTGAGGCTGTCTGGGGATTAGTTGTGTCATCTGGAAGATAAGAACATTTCTACAGAAAATGTGAGATTTTTCTTCTAACTGTACTTCAAATACTTACAGGTATTTTTTTCATTTATAACTATGTGATTCATTTAGTTAGCTTTTTCCTTATAATATTTTTAAGGCAATACAATGGAACTTGGACATCAGAGGAAAGTTTTTAATGTACTTCTTTCTTCTTTCATTCATTTTCATCAATGGGTAACTATCATTCACAGACTCAATTTATCTCCAACATCAAACTATGGAATACAGCAAATGCTACCATCAATAACATAACAATCATGCTATCATCTGATTGAGAAAGAGCACAACGAAAATTTCAGAGAGCATACCCGCAGGCAGGAAAGTGTCAGGAAGGAGAGGGGTAAAAAAACCCAGAATAGTACGTTTTTAAGATATATTCTCCTAACAAACACTGAATACAAAACAACTAAAAGAAAAAAGAAAAAGATTTCTCTGTAAAGTAACTGAATCATTATCTTTTCCAGAAAAGTCCTTTGAACATCATACACTATATGCATATATGTGAGTTATACTAGAAAAAAATGTGACTTGTACTGGCTGTCTATTCCTGTGGAGACCACAGATGTAATTCATGGTAACAAGCATTTACTGAATCCTCTCTGAGTTCAGCACCAAATACAAAAGCAGTGCTTACAAGACACAGTCTCTGCCTCCCAAGGAACACACTGTGCAGTTAAGAAACCACATACTATGAAACAAAAGCAGCTCTGATGAGATGCTAAGTAGTCAGAGTTGAGCTGAGAGAGATCAATGTAGCCTGAAATATCTGGGGGTGGTGTGGTGAACATCCCGGCTTGAGCTTAGATTTCTAAAGAAGCACTACAATTAGAGAGGTGATAAGGGGAGGAAGGGGCCTTTGAGAAGGGCAGAGAAACAGCAGCAAAGGCAAAGTGCTAAAAAAAGCAAAATCTACTCACAAGACAGAAATGAGCTAAGCCTAAACAAAACTGGCCTAAATGAACTTTTAGGGCAATAGAGAAAAACCCGGGAAGGTAAGGAGGATATGGTTCAGTACCAGAAGACCCTGAAATGAGCCGTCAGACAGGGAGCAGACACATGGAGCATGGAAGGGTGAACACCTCGTCCATCCCCCACCCAGATGCCCGCCAAAAACACAGGATTGTAAGAAGCCAGGAAAACAGAAAAGAGGGTTGGCATACATATATCTTAAATGCGAGGAGGTCTAACAGCTACCAGAGTAGAAAATGTGCTCTAGTTAAAACAGAAGACAATTCCCTAAGAGCAGAGAACGCTCTATTGCCTCCGGTTCCCCAGCCAGGAGTGAAGGGACGTGGGCCCCTACCTTGAATTCTTTGCGGCTTGGTGGCATTATCGAAGTCACAGACCTGCTTCCAGTTGGCCTTCACAGCCTCGGGAGTCATTGGCTGATTCTTCTGTCTCACAATGGCTCCAAGAGCCCGCTCCCAGCGTACTGGTCACAGAAACAAAACAAGACACCGAGCACAGAGTTTAAGAGGGACACAGAAAGTAAAATTCATCTGAGCCTTTTGAATTTTTTTCAACTTCAAGAAAAAGGAAATTCAGGGGGAAAAATAGGTTCTAATATCTGAAGAGTTTTACTACAAGCCCTTTAAATATATTTTTCTTGAAATAACAAACCCATTAGGATAATGTGAATTAAAAATAGATATATTTAAAGCTGAAGGAAAAAACCTCTCCTCTGACTCTGCCAGACACTACTAAAGGTAGAATTAAGGCTGACTCAGAAAAATTGAAATTATATATAATCACACCAAGAGACTGACTTCATGACCCCAGATCACTCGGGTAATATACTTCCAGATAACAGAATAGAGCTTTGTTTAAATAGCAAAGTGAGGACAGGTGGTGGTAACAGGTCAAAGACCCGGATAACCAAATTAATACATCACACAGCCCCAGATAATTCTCCCTTGCTCCCTCATCACAGGAAGTCAACTAGAATAGGGCAGATGCACAAAAATCATTATTGCTGCATAAGTTCTATGAGGAGAATTTTTAACACCATTTTCTTCTCAAAAAGCCCAAGGAATAAAACACCCACTAGTAACCTTATTTAAACATAATGGTCAGACTTTGATGATTATTAAACTAAAGATCTGTTTCAGGGAGTAACTGAAAAGCCTGCTTCTAAAGCTTTCCCACTAATAAAGTCCCAGAAAGAGCTTTTATTTCAACAACTGATTTTTTTTTCTTAAATGATATCCTGAGACACTTATACTGAGTAATACTCACGTAGTATACATTACTTTAATAACTGAAGAGAATGGCCATTAATGATGAGAATATAGATACTCTATGTTATAACAATACCCTCCAATAATGATCACCTTTTAAATAACTCAATTAATTCTAATTCCAGCAACCAACTGAAAACTTGATTTAAGATACTGGAATTTTCACATTTTTTTTTTAAATGTCATGAAGCAATTATCCAATTTGGAGCACACAAGATTGGAGAGCTGGAGAAATAGAGGGTTGAAGCCAAATGAATTTCCTACTGGAGTGAAGTAGAAAAATTTCCTGGTATCATTTGCAATTTCTGTCTCCGTAAGTTGTCCATGTGATTCCTCACTGTCACCTCCTGCTGCCTCATGACCCCAAGGAAGAAAAGACTCCAATGAGAGAACTGGAGAACCTTCCCGTTGTGTGCCACCTAGCACAGGGGTCTTCTCAGCTTTCCCAAACCACCCTCTCTCCCACTCACTTCTCTGCAGAAACAGCGACAACGATCCTGTGGGACTCCAGACACACGGAAGGACAAACACCAATATAAAAAGAGACGATGCTGTCTGAAGGAACAGACAAGATCTGAAATAAGGGCTGCCAACAGGAAAAACAACAGCTCAATAGTTTCTTAAAAATGCCAAAGGCGTGCAGAACAGCTTCCACACTTTAGAATACCTGTTGGTAAAACCACATTTGCGTGTGACTATGTATGCACGAGCTCCAAGAGTGAGGCATTTGGCAAGATCTTTATGCAGTTCCAACTGGATGTTCGGGGTTAAAAATACAGAAACAGGGACACCTGGGTGGCTCAGTTGGTTAAGCGGCTGCCTTCGGCTCAGGTCATGATCCCAGGGTTCTGGGATCAAGTCCTATTCAGCAGGGAGCCTGCTTCTCTCTCTGCCCCCATCTGCCACTCTGCCTGCTTGTGCGCTCTCTCTCTCTCTGACAAATAAATACATAAAATCTTTAAAAAAAAAAAAAATACAGAAACAACATATGGCAAACCAAACACTGAAAGAGACTTACATTTTCCAATCCATCCTCCTCCAACCTACCAAAAAGAAGAAAAAACAGTTACACCATCTAAAGTGAATCACGCAGAGAATTTGTTAAATTAGAAAAACAGGCATCTACCTCTTTAAGAGTATCAGAGGGCTAGATTACAATGGATGAAAAGAAAACAGCTCTACAAGAGCCCACCAGCCTCCAGGACTGTGTGTTGTTCATCTTCTCAGGGTAAAAACAGAAAGTAACACAAGGTAGTAGAATTGTGTATGGCGGAAAAGCATGACTGAGGTCAGAAACCAAGGTTTCGTACTAATTCTTCTACTTACTAGTTGTGTGACCTTCACCAATTTATGTGAATTCCCTAAATCCAGATTTCCCTTATGTAAAATAATGAGACAGCTCTTCATGAGATAACCATCAAGGTAAAATAAAATATTAAACCTGTCCAGCACACCACAGGTGGAAAAGAACACATCCCTCTAGAAAGTTCTAGGGAATAAAAAGAAAAGAAAAATAAAAGTAGGACTTGACTGAATGAACTACATACAGTCATTTCTATAGTATCTTTTGTAGAGAAAAGGCAAATGACCAAATATGTTAATTGCTGCACAGAAACATCAGTTTTTTTCCTAGAGAATCCCCAGAAGAGAATCTCTCATTAAAAAAAAAAAAAAAAAAAAAAAATCTTGTCATCAATCTTCAAGCACAACTACACTGTGCCAGAATTTACCATGAGAATTCCACATGAACAGGCCAACAGAAAATGTATGCAGAGACACGACACATCCTTGGGCTTTAAGCCAAGTAAGGCCTTTTTCACCCTTTTCCTCTATATGAATATGCCCACAACTTTTACAGTAGACCCATTAGCCCTGATGCTGTCAGAGCAGACAAATCAACAGTGGTTTTGGTAACAGACAAGAGAGAGACTCTATTTTACCACATTTGGGGAATGAAGCCTCAAGCTGTAAGCTCCTCCCAGGCACTGGAAGCAGGAGCTCCAACTGAACCAAACGGTCTCCATCCTACACTCTAGATACCTCTCAGAATGTTGCAAACAAAGTGGCAAAATTTATTTTCAAGGTTTCAGTTGGAATATCACAGATGTTTCTTACTGTATTTTAGCAATCATGCACACCAAATGTTCCTCACTAAAAATGTTCACAACATAGTAAAAGAACAACATACAAAACTTCACCTACAAAATGACCTTGTTGTCTCAGTAGGTTTGGCTGTGCGTTTAAGACGCAGATATAAGGGAAAAAAAGATTGTTCATTTAAGAGGCACAAAAAGCCTAGAAGGATACAGAAAAATACTAACAGCAGTTATATCTGAATAGGGGTAATGCTGACGATCTTTATTTTCTTCTCTAAACTTTCCAGTTTATTTTTTCTACAAAGGCATGTATGATTTTTGTCCACAAAAGTAATAACAAATGTAAATGTAAAAAGCATAAAAAGTTTATGAAATTCCTTAATGATGTAAAAGACAGGTAGGCCAAGTTCTGGGCCCCAGATGGATTAATACTGGTAAATTTGCAAAGGTCTTATATAAAGTTCTTTCTGCCTCTAATTTTCAACAGCTGTGATTAAGGAAGTGGGGGCACACTCTTCTACTTAGACATGTGCAGACTGTTTTTTAAATAGCTTTTTATTCAAATGTATGTGATTAATATAGTATTCACTTCAAACTAAGCCAAGTTATTTTGCTACCAAGATATATTTTCAGATTTCCTAGTATTCTTCATAGAACAGGTTCATTATTCCCACAAAGAATCAAATAAGGGTTGGGGGCAAGGATCTAAAATATAACAGTCCCAGGAAAAAAAAAAGAGAGATCACACCCAAATGAGGAATCAAAGATGGATTAATTGGCATAAAGAGATCTAAAAGGACTTTGTGGAATTAAAAACTAGATCTTAGCAGATGTGTGCTTTTCGATTTTACAATGAACATTTAAAGCTCTAAAGCAAGGAAAAATGGTAATGTTTATTTTTAAAGTTAAAATAGTAAGTTATGTTTACTCATGTATCACACCCAGCGTAAATTTCTTCTATAGCGATAGAATAGTTAAAATTGAAGTGTGACTGGTTTTTCTGTTTTATTTGGTTTGTTGTAAAGATTTTATTTATTTATTGACAGAGCGAAAGAGCAGAAGCAAGGGGGAGCAGCAGAGGGAGAGGGGGAAGCAGGCTCCCTACTGAGCAGAGAGTCTGATGCGGGGTTCGATCCCAGAACCTTGAGATCATGACCTGAGCCAAAGGCAGACACTTCCCAACTGAGTCAACCAGGAGCCCCTGAAGTCTGACTGTTATGTACTAAATCCAATGCCAAGATTTTAAAAATATGATTTTGGGGGCCCTGGTGGCTCAGTTAGCCAAGTATCTGACTCGGTTTCAGCTCAGGTCATGATCTCTGGATCATGGGATCAAACCCTGTGCTAGGCTCCACGCTCAGGGTGGAGTCGGCTTTAGATTCTCTCTCCCGCTCCTCCCACTTGCATTCTCTCTCTCTCAAATAATAAATAAATCTTTTTAAAAATTAAAAGTATGATTTCTAGTTGTCACCACAAAAAAAACAAGAAAACTGACACTCAGGGACATTAATCTGCACAATATTCCAGTGAGCCAGCAATTCAAAGAATTCAAAACCCAGCCTCGCTGACACTAAACCCAACCCTTTATCCTTCTACTTCCACATCCAAGTTCCCAAACCAAATAAAACTTTCTCCATTTGAACAAAGACATCAAACCAGCCATGTTTTCATTTGATAAGATTAGAAATGAAGAAATATGGAAAAACAATGTATGAAGTTACTGTTACTTCTTCTGAAAAGGAAATTCATCAGCATTTGTTCCTTAGTCAACCATGGTAATAAAAAATACACAAGTGATATCAACCCATACAGATGTTTACTAATCTGAACAACTGGAAAACACTAATGTTTAGATCATTTTTCACATATTACACAAGTATTGCTCTGAGAGAAAACAGGAAGGTGCAGAATACCTCAAACAAGCTACCGTTTTCCTCACAGCTCTCATGGCAAAGCCAAAGGACCAGCGGGGCCACGTAATCCGGCTTCAGAGCTTCCATGAGATCTGAAGGACCAAAAAAAGATTATAAAGAAGAATGTCTCCATACATAATCAATGATTGTGCTTTCTGAAAATTCCTTCCTCATACATTACAGGTAACTCAGAGACTTGTTAAATAAGTAAGAACAAAACTAGATCTACATAATCAGTCAGCCTAACATTCAAAGCTTCTGGAAGAACTGTTGCATCCCAATGGAGACATTCCAGAAGCTGCCTCAAGCTTCTAACTTAGAAGGTAATAGACACACCTTGAATACAAGTTAGAGTCACCTAGGCAGTAACTAGTGAGCAAAACTCTATCTAACATGAGGAGCTGAAGTACCTACCATTCATTTCCAAAACAATTTCACCCTCTCAGCAATTTAGCCAGTGGCTAGGAAACTACAAAACAACACTGACAACGATAATGGCAGTAAGATAATGATATGAAATGCAACTGATTACTGATGAGTAACAAAGTGGAAGAAGTATTTTCCCAATGCATATTCTTCTGTGAGCAACTTGACAGAGTAGAAAGGAACTGGCATACCTTGGAGATATTGTGGGTTTGGTTCAAGACCACCACAATTAGCAAATATCCCCAAAAAAGCTAGGCAAGTGAATTTTTTGGTTCCCCACTGCATACAATAGCTATGTTTATACTATCCTACAATTAAAGGGTATGATAACATTATGCCTAAAACAACAATGCACACATCTTAATTTTAAAATACTTTATTGCTAAAAAATGCAAACCAGCATGTGAGCTTTCAGTGAGTTACAATGTTTTAGGTAGAGGATGGTCTTGCCTCCATGTAGATGGCTGCTGACTGATGACGGTGGTGGTTGCTGAAGGCTGGGGTGGCTGTGGCAATTTCTTTCTTTCCTTTTTTTTTTTTTTTTTTAAGATTTTATTTATTTATTTGACAGAGAGAGAAACTGTGAGAGAGGGAACACAAGCAGGGGGAGTGGGAGAGAGAGAAGCAGGCCTCCAAAAGAGCAGGGAGCCCAATGCAGGACTCGATCCCAAGATCCCCGGATCGTGACCAAGCTGGAGGCAGACACTTAACAGCCAAGCCACCCAGACGCCCCAACAATTTGTAAAAATAAGACAATGCAGTATGCCCCATTGCTTGATTCTTCTTTTTTTCTTTTTTTTTAAGATTTATTTACTTGACAGAGAGAGAGTAAGAGAGGGAATACAAGCAGGGAGAGTGGGTGAGGGAGAAGCAGGCTTCCCACTGAGCAGGGAGCCCGATGCAGGGCTCAATCCCAGGACCCCTGGGATCATGACCTGAGCTGAAGGTAGAAGCCTAATGACTGAGCCACCCAGGCACCCCACTTGACTCTTCTTTTTACAAACAATTTCTCTGTAACATGCAGTGCTATTTGACAGCATTTTACCCACACCAGGACTTCTTTCAAAATTGGAGCCAAGCTCTCCAATCCTGCCGCTGCCTTATCAACTTGGGCTATGTATGTTCTAAATCCTTTGTAGTCATTTCAACAGTCTTCACACAATCTTCCCCAAGAGCAGATTCCATCTCAAGAAACCACTTTCTCCACTCATCCCTAAGAAGCAACATCTCAACCATCCAAGTTTGATCACAAGATGGTAGCAATTCAGTCCCATCTTCAGGGTCCACTTCTAATGTTAGATCTCTCACTCTTTCCACCACATCTGCACTGTTTCCATCCTTCCAAATCATCTGTGTTCATGGGAATCAACTTCCTCCAAACTCTTTTGAATGCCGATATTTTGACCTCCTCCCACAAATCACGAACATTCTTAATGGCATCTAGATGATGAATCCTCTCCAGAAAGTTTTGAATTTATTTTTCCCAGATCCATTAGAGGAATCACCATCTATGGCAGCTTTAGCCTACAAAATGTATTTCTTCATTAATAAGACCTGAAAGCTAAAATGACTCCTTGATCCATGGGCTGCAGAATGGATGACGTTAGCAGGCCTGAAAACAACCCTCCTCTCCTCTATCTCCACCAGAGCTTCTGGGTGAGCAGGTGCATTGTTAAAGAGCAGTAATACTCTGAAAGGGATCATTTCTTTTGAGTACTGGGTCTCAAGAGTGGGCTTCAAATATTCAATATTTAAGTTCATGAATATTAAAATATTCAATATTAAATTTCTTGAATATTAAAATTTTCAATAAATCATACTGCGAACAGATGTGTTGTTGTCAAGGCTTTCTTGTTCCATTTATAAAACCCAGGCAGGGCAGATGTTGCTTATTTCTTCAGGGCCCTGGGATCTTCAGAATGGTAAATGAGCACTGGCTTCCGTATAGTCCCCAGTTGCATTAGGCCCTACCAGAGTCTTTGAAGCCAGGCACAGACTTCTCTGCTCTAGCTATGAAGATCCTACAGGGCATCTTCTACCAACAGAAGGCTGTCATGTCTGCATTAAAAATATTTTGTTTACTGTAACAACCTTCGTGAATTATCTTACCAGATCTTCTGAATAATTTGCTCCAATGCCTGTAACAGCACTTAGTGTCACACCTTGCATTTTCAGCAGGAAGATGCTAATTAAAGCACTTTCCCTGCCTAGTCCACCAAGCTGTTCCAAGGCTCAAGTGAGATATGATTTGTTCATATACATCATAATCTTTAAAAAATCAAATAAATGCACATTTTAATTGTGAAATGAAAACACAGAAATTTAGGTTAAAATGTAACAAAGATGACATTTACAGTCTCTATAAATTAAAGAGCAGCTCCAAAAACTTTTCACTATATAGCCTCTAAAATAGCTCTCAAGTATGAAAAAAATCCAATGGCACACTTTTCTCTGTTCCCTATTATACAAAGGTAGACACCAAATATCTCAAATTACATGAAAAAGCAAATTCTTAACCGATATACCATTCATCTCAATACACAGCATTCCTCCCATTTCACTTATGTATCAACTGACAAAATCGGAAATCAGAGGATTAGAGATGCACATGGTTTATACTGAATGTAATAACAACAACAAAAAAACCGAATCTATGAAAACCAACTGAGCATACATTACCTTTGATGAGAAAAAAGAACAAAAGCCACATAACAAAAATATTTCCGCCTTGCATCTTATTTCATAAATTTTCACTAAAAATGTTAAGTAAATATTTTGCTTTCCAGTTCTCCAAACATATCCCAAATTTACTAGTTAGCTCACATCTTACTAAACTCAATTTTATAACCAAAAAACAAGTGTTAAGGGTTAAGTGAAATTCCTGAGAACTACCAGAGCTAATACATACAAAGTTATATGAAAACAGAATTAACCCTTAAGATTCATTACTCAGTCGAGTGTTTTTTTTTCCAAAATACTAGATGACAGGATGCCAGATACTCTGAAGAACGCTTCTGCTTCCACAAATTCGATTTTTGAAGCATTGCTGAGGTAGAGAAAATAACTCTCGACTGGAAACAAATAAGGAAAATATTCCTTAGCTCTGCACTGCAGTGAATACAGGATTACTCTGAATGCAGATACCAATGACAGTGCTAATATATACTTAGAGACAGGCCAGCATCAAGATGGTATCCTGGGCCTACACCGAACGTCAACGCTCAAGAAAGAATGAAGTAGTCCAAGGTTGGCTGTGTCTCCTATTTTCCAGCAGTACCAAAGACAAATCCTCTCTGAAGAAAACACCATTTCATAATGCAGTATAAACAAAGATTAAGATGAGACAAAGAGCTCATGATTAAAAATCACCAAGAATACATGAAGGAAAACCACCATAAGTGAAAATCAAAAGAAACACACAGATTTAAACTACAGTGAGATAGAGATGTTGGAATTTAAAATATATATGAAAGCTAATTACTAATTCAAAAAGTAAAGAATACAATCACAACAGTAAGCAACCCTGAAGAAACTATCAGGAGTAAATAGGTAGAATAGATCTGGAAATGGGGAATGGAAGGATTACTGAAAGGAAAAAACTTTTTAAATATGTTAAATAGTAAATCAGACAGATGAGGAGTGAATTAGTGAAATGAAAGACATATTTTATGAAATATTCAGAATTCAATGTAAGAGATGAGAACATAGAAATATTAAAGTCACAAAAAATTAAAGAGAAGTTAAAAAAAAGAAAAATGACCCAATTAGGTCTAACATACATCTAATTGACATAGAGAAAGAAAGAAGACAGTGGAGGAATAACACTTCAAAAGATGAAGGCTAACATTTTTCTGGAACTTATAAAACTAAACAAAAATATAAGCCACAAATCCACAGATCAAGAACATGCTAGACAGATAAAAAGAAATGCATGCCTAGATACATCAATGAAAGAATACAACACAAAATAGGAAGACACGATCTTAAAAGCACCAGAGAGAAGAATAAATCATCTATTTAAAAAAATGACAATTCAACAACTATTGGAAATAGGAAAAAATAGATTCATCAAAAAGGTTGAGAGAAAGTAACTATTAAACTAGAATTGTGATCCCCCAAAAATTTTCTTTTAAGAATAAAAATGAAATACATATATTTAAGATAAACAAAACTGAGAGAATATACCAAAAAATGGGACTGAAGGAAATTCTAAAGGACATATTCTAAGGAGATGGAAAATGACCCAAAGAGATGGTAAAAGATATAAAAAATGGTAAATGTATGTAAATCCAAACAGATGTTTTCTATATAAAATAATAACTGTGATGGGGCACCTGGGTAGCTCAGTCAGTTAAGAATCTGCCTTTAGGGACGCCTGGGTGGCTCAGTGGGTTAAGCCGCTGCCTTTGGCTCAGGTTATGATCTCAGAGTCCTGGGATCGAGCCCCACATCGGGCTCTCTGCTCAGCAGGGAGCCTGCTTCCTCCTCTCTCTCTGCCTGCCTCTCTGCCTGCTTGTGATCTCTGTCTGTCAAATAAATAAATAAAATCTTTAAAAAAAAAAAAATCTGCCTTTAGCTCAGGTCATGATCTTAGGATCCTGGGATCAAGCCCCATATAGGGCTCCCTGCTTAGCAGGGAGTCTGTTCTCTCTCTTCCTCTGTCCCTCTCCCTGACTTGGGCACATGTTCTCTCTCTCTCTCTCTAATAAATGAATAAAATATTTTAAAAATAATAACCATGATAATATCTAATTTATAAAGAGTTTAAAAAAGAAAACTATAATCATAGAAACTAATAACACATAAGTCATAGGGTAGATGACTAGGTTTAAAGTGTTCTTGAATCCTTATACTGCTCAGAACAGGAGTTAAAACATCATCTAAAGTAACCATAAAAAGGAAAGAAATATACATCCAGTAATCTGTTGGACATCAGCCTTAGCAATATTTTTATGGATATGTCTCCTCAGGCAAGGGAAACAAATACAAAAATAAACTATTAGAACTACACCAACATAAAATGTTTTTGTACAACAAAGGAAACCATGAACAAAACAAAAAGGCAATCCACTGAATGAGAGAAAATATGTACAGATGAGGTATTAATGTCCAAAATATATAAAGAACCTACTGTTTTTAATGTCCAAAATATATAAAGAACCTATTGTTTTTAATGTCCAAATGCCGTAAAGGCTAATGTCCAAAATATATAAAGAACTTATATAACTCAGCAACAAAAAACCCCAAGAAAACCAAAAAACAAATAATCAAATTAAAAGTGGGCCAAAAAAAAATTAAAAAATATTAAAAAAATAAAAGTGGGCAGAGGACCTGAAAAGACATTTTTCCAAGGAAGACATATGGATGGCCAATAGACACATGAAAAGATGCTCAACATCACTAATCATCAGGGAACTACAAATCAAAACACAATGATGTATCACCTCAGGTCAGTCAGAAATGGCTAGTATCAAAAAGACAAGAAATAACAAGTGATGGTGAGGATGTGGAGAAAAAGGAACCCTTGTGCACTGCTGACAGGAATGTAAACTGCTGCACTACTGTGGAAGACAGTATGGAGGTTCCTCAAAAAACTAAAATAGAAATGCTACATGATCCAGTAATTCCACCACTGGGTATTTACCCAAAGAAAACAAAAACACTAATTCGACTGCACCCCTATGTTTAAGTGTTATTTACCTCAGCCCAAATATGGAAGCCATCTAAGTGTTCATCAAGAAATGAATCATTAAAGAATTTGTGGTACATATCTACAATGGAATATTACTCAGCCACAAAAAAGAAAGAGATCCTGCCATTTATGACAACATGAAAAGACCTAGAATGTATTATACTAAGTGAAATAAGTCAGACAGAGAAAGATAAATACCATATGATTTTACTCACATGTAGAATCAAAAATGCACCAACCAACCAACCAAAATCAGAAACAGACTCAAAAACAACAGAAAAACACTGGTCATTGCCAGAGGGGAGGAGTGCGGGAAGATGGGCAAAATAGGAAAAGAGGATAAAGAGGTACAGTTATAAAAATAAATAAGTCACAGAGAAGAAAAGCAGACCATGGGAGTATAGTCAATAATATTATAATTAATATTCTACAGTGACAGATGGAAAATATACTTTTATCATGATGAGCACTGCATAATATATAAAACTATTGAATCACTATGTTGTATACTTGAAACTATTAGAACACTATATTCAACTATACTTTAGTAATAAATTTTTTAAAGTAGAGAAATAGAGTATACATTTTCAGAAAGAAGAGCAAATAAATGAAGTTTTAAAACAATCTCTAGTTATCAAAAAAATACAAGAAATAACAGATGCGTGGAAAAAATATTATAACACAACACAAAATGGTGGAAAAAATTCAAGTTTATCAATGATACAATAAATGTAAATAAACTACATTCATCAGTTAAAAAAGACACAGCCAGATTTGATTTTTTTATATGCTCAGGTAGGCAATTCACAAAAGAAATGTCTACAACAGAGATATAGAAAGACTGAAAGTAAAAATTAAAAAGAAAAGAAATACCAGGAAAATACCTACCCATAAAAAATAACTACTTTAACATTAGACAGAATAGACTTTAAAAAAAAAATTAGGGGGGTGCCTGGGTGGCTCAGTGGGTTGGAGCCTCTGCCTTCGGCCCGGGTCATGATCCCAGAGTCCTGAGAGGAGCCCCACATCGGGCTCTCTGCTCGGCGGGGAGCCTGCTTCTTCCTCTCTCTCTGCCTGCCTCTCTGCCTACTTGTGATCTCTGTCTGTCAAATAAATAAATAAACAAAATCTTTTAAAAAAAAATTAGGGATAGTAGAGGGCATAAGACAATAAACAACAAGTCAGTTAACAAGAAAGATTTAATAATTCTCAACACAGAAACAATTGATAAAACAGCCTCAAAAATTACAAGTCAAAAATTGCCAGACATACAGCAAGAAACTACTATGTGTTTATATATTATTTCCAAAGCACAAAAACCAATATTTCTTTATCAATAGAAAAGTTGAGCTTAAAAATATCCAATAAAGAATATTTCAAAAATACAATTACCAGGCTTATAGAGCTCTGCTACTACAAACTAGAAGATATTCTTTCTTCTCAAGAACACAATGAACATTCACAAAAATTGATCATATATTAGCCTTTTAAGGATAGCGCAAGAAATTTCAAAAACCACTATTACAAAGACAGTATTTTCAGGCTACAAAGATATTACGTTTGAAACCAGTAACAAAAATCTTAAATCCCAATTTATTTGAAAATTAAAAGTATGTTCCACATACGTGGGAAAATATATTTGCAAAATACATACCTACAAAATAGCAGAATAAGAATTCCTACATATTAATAAGAAAAGACAATTCAAGAGTAAAATGGCCCAAAAAACTTGTCCTAGCACTTCACACAAGAATATGTCTGGCCAATGAGCAGGCATATTAATAAAGCACAAGGACATTAGTAATCAGGGAAATGGAAATTAGTAACACAAAGAGATACCATTTTATACTCAGTAGATTGGCATATATTGACAATGCCAAGATCTGGACAAGACTAAGGTGCAGGAAAAGGGTTAACTCAACAGGCCTGAGTTGCTCATACTCGGCAGACTCCCAAGAAAGGTCGGTCTTCAGGACTGGCCTTGGCCAGTTCCTAGGAGATCAGCTCTGAGGTTTCTGACTAATGAGAGTATGCCTGAATCTTTGGGCCATGTTGAACTAGTTTGATCAGTTTATGCCAATAATGTGACTTATGAGGAAGCCTATTTCTGCTCCATGGGGCTGGAGTCTAAGTGGCCAAGGTAAGTCACACAGGAGCTTCATGCTGACATGACTGACCTCCAATAAAAAGCCTGAACAACAACACTCAGGTGAACTTCCCTGGTTGGCAACATTTACACCTTTCTTCAAACATCACTGCTGGGAGAATAAGGTACATTTGGGACATGTAGAAGCTTGGAGCTGATTTCTCCTGAAAGATACCGCATGTGTCTTTCCCCTTTGCAGATTTTAATCTGTATCCTTTCGCTGTAAAAACCGTAACTGTGAGCTTAACAGCTTTGTCTGAGTTCTATAACTTCCCTAGAGAATCAAGCCTGAGCATAATCTTAGAGACAATAACCCAAGCAGAGATCAGTGAGAATTCTATAATCTCTCGTGGATGTTAAACTGGTTGAACCTATGTGAAAATAACTTAGCATTAGCTTAAGTTCAGCATTTGCATATTCTGCAACTCAGCAATTTTCCTTTTAGGTACACACCCCAGAAAAATTCTTGCTCATGTGATGCTGGACATACGTACAAGAACGGCAACACTGTTCAAAAAAAGCAAATAAATTATAAACAATTAAGATGTCCATTAATAAGAATTAGATAAATTCACACCATGGACTATTAAAGAGCAGTAAAAATGAATGACCTACAACTGTACGTATCATAAATTAGTATCAAAAATTTCACATTGCATGGGAAAAAAGAGGAATCCACAAAAGAAAAATAGATTGTTACAATATCATGAGAAATCAAAAGTAAGCCAAAAGATAAAGTACTTAGCCATGTATTTATTACTCTTTCAATAAAGGATAAAGGAAAGAAAACCACACATTTTCCTTTTTCCTTTTTTAAGAGTTTATTTATTTATTTGACAGGCAGAGATCACAAGTACGCAGAGAGGCAGGAAGAGAGAGAGGAGGAAGCAGGCTCCCTACTGAGCAGAGAGCCCAACCTGGGGCTCCAGAGGCTTTAACCCACTGAGCGACCCAGGCGCCCCAAACCACACATTTTCCCTCAGTGTTACCTCTTGGGGGAGTTAACGGGGTAAGGATGAAGAGATAAAAGACACATGCAAGTTATCTGTAATGCTCTAGTTTGGGGGTGAGAGCTAGTCTTCAAATGACCACAATGATCCCCATTTCCTCTTATCCACCCCTTTTTTGTAGTTCCCCTCCACAGCGTACCGGAGCTGGTCTGTATGACCAGGAGGAGAGGAGAGAGGTGATAGTATATCACTTCTAAAATTAAGTTGTGAAAGATACTGCAACTTCTGTCTTGGCAGCTGTTACTTTCTTTTTCAAATTATTATCTCTGAGGGGTGCCTGGGTGGCTCAGTCATTAAGCATCTGCCTTCAGCTCAGGTCATGATCTCAGGGTCCTGGGATGGAGCCCTGCATCAGGCTCTCTACTCAGCGGGAAGCCTGCTTCTCCCTTTCCCTCTCCCACTCCCCCTGCTTGTGTTCCCTCTCTCACTGTGCCCCTCTCCGTCAGATAAATAAATTAAAAATCTTAAAAAAAAAAAAAAAGTATTAGCTCTTGGGGAAGCCAGCTGCCATATAGCAAGAGCAGTCCTATAGAGAAGCCCACAGCTGAGAAACTGAGGCCTCAAGAGAACAGCTAGTAAAGAACGGAGGCCACTCATGCTTGGAAGCAGATCCTCCAGACCAGCCATGCTTTCCTATTACTGGAGTCCCATCAAACATCTTTATCAAAACCTTGCCAGAGACCCACAACTTCCCAGTTAAGCCACTCCAGATTCCTGACCACAGAAACTCTGGGAGATAATAAATGTCTATTGCCTTAATCTGCTAAGTGTTAGAATAATTTATTACACAATAATAAATAATACGCTTGGAAAGGTATTCATGGATATTTACTTATGACTGTTTTATTTCATGCAAAAAACACATAAGTTATATGGATTACTTTGATTTATCAAATATATCTCAAAGGGGGGGAATGAAGTTGCAAATGTCTCCATTCATTAATTATAACAGCAGGTTCTTTAACAAATGATTCTTTTGATAGCCTGTAAATGGGTATTCAAGAGGAAGAAAAGAAAAACTCTGGGGCAAAGTCAATTTTCAGCTTTCTTAAACTATAAAAGAGTAAATAAAAATCAAAATTTAAAAAAAACAGCAAAAATTTACAATCTGAAGGATCTTTTAAAAACAATCTACAACTCTCTTACTTTACAGAAAACAAAACAGGTTCAGAAACATTGTTAGTTGTCTAAAGTTGATCTCATTTTTCCAAACTTCTTTTACGAGAATATGGTAGGCATAAAGGACACTACATTAAACATTTCCCTGACATCTCTAGAGGTAGAGAACTGTTCAAATAAATGGAAGCTACATTCTCAATTAAAAAAAAAAAAAATTAAATCCCAAAGTTTTCAGTATTTTCTTGAAAACCTACTGTTTCCCAAAGAGTATACAAACCGTGGCAAAAAAAAAATGAAGTTTAGCAAAAGAATGAACACAAGGGGCGCCTGCGTGGCTCAGTGGGTTAAAGCCTCTGCCTTCGGCTTGGGTCATGATCCCATGGTCCTGGGATCAAGCCCCGCAACGGGCTCTCTGCTCTGTGGGGAGCCTGCTTCCTCCTCTCTCTCTGCCTGCCTCTCTGCCTACTTGTGATCTCTTTCTGTCAAATAAATAGATAAAATATTAAAAAAAAAAAAAAAAGAATGAACACAAAATTTCAAAGTGTTTATCTCTTGGTATGAAGCAGAGGGGTAGAACAGAGGGTACAAAGTTAGAGTGCCAAGTTATCAGTAAGGCTCCAATGCCAGGGGTAAGTAGCAAGTACATGACAATCCATTATATTTTTATGCTTTTCTTCCTCCCAGTAACATTGTGAAGTATTAAACAGTAACATTGTAACATTGTCTCTTCTCTACTTAGAGAAGAGATGAATTATAACTGCCCTTCATATAATTTGTTTTTTTAACAAGAATTACCATGATATGAATGTGAAAATATAGAGCTTTTAAAAAGAAGGGATTTTTAGAAATGGCCTTGATGACAAGGCAAAAAAATTGAGGTCTCTGGTTCAAACAGTTTTTCTTCATTAAAGCAAACTGGTCAGGTACAACAGCTCTTAGCAAAGGCTAGCAAATATATACTTGGTATTATAAATCCCAAGTTCTAAAATGAACATTAGCTCAAATGCGAAAAGTAAGAAGTACTACAAACAAGTATTTGTTCCATGAAAAAGTTAATATTAAAATAATTCTAGTCATAAATTTTTTTTAAGATTTTACTTATTTATTTGAGAGAGAGAGAGAGAGGGCTGAATGGCAGAGGGAGAAGCAGACTCCCTGCTGAGGAGGGAGCCCAACATGAGACTCAATCCAGGACTCCAGGATCATGACCTGTGCCAAAGGCAGATGTTTAACCAACTGAGCCACCCAGGAGCCCCTCCACTCATAAACTGTACTGCACCATTTCAGAGAAACAATTTTTTAAATATTATGAAGATTTTCCTTTTAGCAATGCTAAAAACCAGAAATATTTAAAAACCATATGGTTGGGGCACTTTGGTGGCTCAAATAGTTAAGCGTCCACCTTTGGCTCAGGTCATGATTTCCAGGTCCTGGGATTAAGCCAACTTCAGGCTCCCAGCTCAGCAGGGATTCTGCTTCTCCCTCTCCTTCTGCCTTTCTCCCTGCTTATGCTCTCTCTGTCTCCATCTCTCAAATGAATAAAATCTTTAAAAAACAACAACAACAACATATTTTTCCACTACTCAAGTATTCTGTGTATTATATAACAGTATAAGCACAGGCTCTCAATCACACACTTACATTTTACATTCTGAAAGAACAATGTTTGAAGACTCACATTACCTAACTTCAAGACTTACTTTATAACGAGAATAGTTAAAACCATTGGTAAAAGGACAGGCACAGAGATCAGTGGAACAGAACACATTATTCAGAAACAAACCACACCTATGTGGTCAACTGATTTTCTACAAATGGGCAAAGACAACCCAAACCAAGAATGAGTACTAGTTTATAGGACAAATGAACTAGTTCCTTCAACAAATAAATGGCTCATCTTTAAAGAACAAAGTAGTGTATTAAATAATATAAGATCTCTAGTAACAAAATGCCTGTAGACTTTATCTGGATCCCTGTGGAATAAGGCAACACAAAAAAGATACCTTTTCGTAAGCTATAATGTTAATTTGGTATTAGGTGTAGTTAATGTGTATAGCCAAAAGCTAGAAGCAACTAAGATGTTTCTCATTCAGTGAATCAATAAATAAATTGTGGTCCCTCCAGACCAGGGAATATTATTCAATGATAAAGAGAAATGAACCTCTGTCCTACCCGACATCTGGGAAGAGGGGAGGATGAAGAGTTGACGCATGGGGGATTTTCAGGGCAGTGAAACGACTCTATATAAATAAATTCTGTATATGACAGTGGATACAGAACATCGTATGTTTGTGAAAACACACGCAACTATACAATACACAGAATGAGCCCTAATGGAAACTATAAACTTTGATTAACAATAATGGATCAATATTGGTTCATCAGTTATAACAAACGTAGGGCACTAAAGAAGATGTTAATAAGAGGGAAAACTACATTTACCATTCTGCCCAATTTTTCCATAAACCTAAAACACAGATCTAAAAATTAGTCTATTAATTTTAAAAAATAATTATCACTATAAAATGGTCAAAATGCTATTACTTCATTCCATTAAAAAAAAAAGATATATATATGTATTTATGTGTACCTACACAGAGAAAAAGAATTAAAATATATTTCTGTGTGGCAGAACTGTGGGTCATTTAAAATTTTTTTCCTTTGTGCTTTTCTAAAGTTTCCATAATGAACCCAATGATACATAATGCTTTTTGAAAAAGTAAGATAAATAACTTTTTAAACTATTCAGAAAATTAAATACTTCTGCAAAGCTCACTCCACATAGATTTGTGGCTACACGCACTGAAAAATCTAAGCTACTTACCTTCAGGCATAATGTTTTGGGTCATCCGTGATCCAGCAGCAGGGGCAATAGTGTTACAATGAATGTTGCTTTTCTGGCCTTCAATTGCAAGGGTATTTGAAAGGCCCAGAAGACCCAGCTTTGCAGCACTATAATTGGCCTGGCCGAAGTTGCCATATATTCCTGAAGCAGAGGCTGTCATGATAATCCTAAAAGGAAGATCAATCTCTCAAAATCTCTTTTCCATGTTTTGATAACACAGCAACTCTAAGCCTTTTATTTTCTTTTTCGGTACTATTACACCCATCAAAGGAAATTCCGTATACTGTCATTAGGTTCCTACAGTCATGATTCATATATGCAAAATAATATTAATAATAGAAGTAATCTCTCAAAATTCAACTACAAGATTTAACGGTTTTAAAAAGAATCCCTAAAAAAAAAAAAAAGATCCCTGATTAAGACCAAATGAATTCAAGTATAAGAATCTATATTCAGGGACACCTGGGTGGCTCAGCTGGTTAAGCAGCTGCCTTCGGCTCAGGTCATGATCCCAGCGTCCTGGGATCGAGTCCCACATCGGGCTCCTTGCTCAGCAGGGAACCTGCTTCTCCCTCTGCCTCTGCCTGCCATTCTATCTGCCTGTGCTCGCTCTCTCCCTGCCCGCCTCTGATAAATAAATAAAATCTTAAAAAAAAAAAAAAGAATCTATATTCATTAGCTACTGAAAACAGCAATAAATATCTATAAACATAAAATAAAGTGAAAATGTGTAAGTTAAGGTTATGGTAAGAAACATTAGGAAAATCAGTTCTAATGCTTTAGTTTTTCATTACTTTGCCCCTCTCTTTCTGGGTAATATTAAATGCCTCATATCAAAACAATGCCACCTCTGAAATGTGAGCCCATCTCACCCTATTTAGTAGACCAAGTAAAATAATTTGGATCATTTATTTTCAGAAACTGAGAATCAGGAGAAGCTAGAACTGTCCAACAGGAACAGGTATCACAAACAGTTTCCTCTAGGAAATGTGTGTGAAATCCAGGTTAACAGGAAAGAGCCAGCCAGAGTCCATGGAGCCACCTTGTGGCTCTGCCACGTTCCTGGTCACTTGCACAGACACAGACACAGTCCTACAGCTCCCAAACAGTTTCTAAAGACCAACTCATGTCGGACAAGTACCAGCGAGCTAAACACAGCACTCGTCTCTCCTCAGCTGGTCAGTGGACACAGTATCACTATACTTTGGTTAGAGAATGAAGTACAGTTGAATCCTCACCATTTGTATACTGCTAGACTATCAAAATGAAAAGTGGGAGGTGAAAAGAAATATATAAAGTTGGCTGGCTCAGCTAATCCTTGACCAAATGACACCAATTTAATGAGAGGGTACATGCCAAGAGTACATTTTTTTTTTTTAAAGATTTTATTTATTTATTTGACAGAGAGAGATCACAAGTAGACAGAGAGGCAGGCAGAGAGAAAGAGAGAGAGAGAGGGAAGCAGGCTCCCTGCCAAGCAGAGAGCCCATGCGGGACTCGATCCCAGTACCCCGAGATCATGACCCAAGCTGAAGGCAGCGGCTTAACCCACTGAGCCACCCAGGCGCCCCAGCCAAGAGTACATTTTAAGTCTGCTCATGTCTGAAGAGATCTTCTTCAATGTCAAAGTACTTACCTTTCCCTGTTCACAAGGACCCATGCACTACATTCCCAACCCCCACCCCAAGAGGCACACACAACTCTACCTTCCGAACTTCTGTTTCTTCATATGATCCCAAGCTGCCCGGGTCACTTGGAAAGAGCCTCGCAAATGGACTCTGTGGATTATATCTAAAACAATAAATTACTTTTATTAGATACTTTGTCAAAAGTTAGATAGGCATGTCTCAGAATCAACATAAGCAATGATTTATTTATACAAAGATGTTTATTTTATACTAGCATTCAAGATCAACTACGGTCATATTGCTCCCTAAGTAAGCATTTTTGCTTATGTCCCAAGTATTTAACCAATCAACAGTTCATACCCATTCTCCCTACAATTTATGATAAAATTACTATAATCCCTATACACATCTAAATGCAATGCCATCTTTAATTTATGCTCACTTCCTATAAAAATCCACTAATACAAACATCCAAGAATTTTACACATAAAACTGGGACCAACACAAACATTAGTTAAAGTGTAATGTGTACAACTGTTGAATCACAATGCTGTGCACATGGAAATAAAAAATAAAAATGTTTTATTTATACTCCACAACTATACCCCAATACTCCAATAACAAGTATACTTCAATAATGAAAATTTTAACAAAACAAATAAATTTTTTAAAAAGCATAAGCACAACCTACACAGTTCACTGTCCAAAAATGTTTGCCAATTGATATTTCCCTAAACCCATATTTTTACAAGGGTAAATTGCAAATGAGTTGGGGCAGAAGGGATCAGAAAATGGAGGGAGAGATGTCCGGGGAGAGAGAGAGAGGACCATCTGTTCTTAGAGATGTCCATCTAATGAACAGACAACTTGGGGAATGATTCAGATAGACAACTCTAGATTTAATTTTACTCTTTTAATTACCAAGTTTTAGGTTTTTTTTTTTTAAGATTTTATTTATTTTTCAGAGAGAGAACACAAGAAGGGGGAATAGTAGGCACAGGGAGAAGCAGGCTCCTCGCTGAACAGGGAGCTTGAGGTGGGACTCGGTCCCAGGTCCCAGGACCCTGTCCCAGGTCCCAGGACCCTGAGATCATGACCCAAGCCGTAGGCTGTCGCTTACCCAACTGAGTCACCCAGGTGTCCCTAATTATCACGTTTTTAACCACTTTTAAAACTTTGATACTATTTATTTATTTCTGTTTCAGCCTGAAACCTCGACAAATGTTTCCATGGGTATATTAGAAGAATAATGTAAAAGTGACAAAAGGAACTTAAAAAAAGAAAAAGAAAGAAAAGGGAAAGGTCACCAAGGGGTTAGGAGTTGCAAGCTTAGGATGAACCGAGAGGAGCAAAAGGCCCACTGTTGCCCTGCCCCCGCCCAGAGCAGAAAAGAAATCAACAACATAAGCCCCTTTGGCCAACAAATCCTATCTTTCTCAGCTTCTTCCTTTACCCAGTGGTTAAATCAGAAAGAGGAAATTAAAAGCCCTTCTTTGCTTAATTCTCAATCACAGAGATGCTTTGCTTCTTCCCAAAGAACTGTGGCGTGCACCCCAGAAGCACGCTTCAACGACAGTGATATAATTTACCTTTGTTTGTGTGCTTCCTGCACTTCCAGCCCTCAGTTTGTTTTAGTTCTGATGTCTAATGAAAAGCAAAGCACAAAGGGCACCTGGATGGATCAGTCAGATAAGCATCTGCCTTCGGCTCAGATCATGATGCCAGCATCCTGGGACCAAGCTCAGCATCCGGCTCCCCACTCAGCAGAGAGTCTGCTTCTCCCTCTCCTTTTGCCCCTCCCCCCCAGTTGTGCGCTCTCTAGCTCTCTCTCAAATAAATAAAATCTTAAAAAAAAAAAAAAAGAAAAGAAAGGTATGAAGAGCAAACAGAAAAAAAAAGTGATTTGTTATTTAAACCTAATCTTTCCAATGTGCCATTCCTAATGGGATTTTCCCCTACTCACTAGAAGCTTCGAAATTACATCTAGGACCCTACCACCCCCTCCAGTTCTCAGATCTTGAACATTTTCAGGGCCCCAGACTCCCTTCCATATCCTGCTCTTGTTCTTGAAATAAGATTCACACCAGTAGCCAAGCATGTGGAAGACAAGTTAATACAGCTGGAAAAAGCTAACAACTTCTCAAGAAGAAAAAAAGGAAAACAAATGAAAGACAAAATCTTTCTGCCAAATGACTTAAAAAGTTTTCATTTATCAAATGTTCAAAAGAAAATAGGTTACTTCCAACCGTTGTGGTCATTTTCAGTTGTAAAGCTTATTCATCACGTTCATCATCTACATTAGCAAAGGCAAAAGTAGGTAGGAGCAGGTTTTTCCTTAAATGTATAAATATCTCAAATATTAAAACACTAAATGGATAGGTATGCTCCGCAGAGACAAATGTTACAAACAACTTACCCCAGTCTTCATCACTTATTCTACCAAAAGAATTGTCCCTCAGAATTCTAAAAACAATGATATTACATAGGTTAGGAGGAGGAAGAGTACCCACTTTTTAATAAAATCAAAAACTTCACAAGCACATTATTCTTGAAATGAAAAAAGAAATACTCACCCAGCATTGTTGACCACAATATCTACAAGATAAAAAAAATCCAAGTCACAAACATAAAAACAAGTGTATTAATTTGCAATGGCTTACAGCTCATATTTCTTTCAAAATTGGGCTTTTTCTCCCCACATGGAAAAGTAAATAATAATAGTAGCAGAAGAGTGCTATCAAAACAGAATTTTATACCTATAGAAAAACAAAACAAAAAACAAAGAAAAATCCTGATTCAGAAGTATCTCACCATGTCAGAGCTTTCCTCTCAAACTTTCATACGTAAAATGTTTCCACCTCCACCTTCTGCCAAAATTCTATCAGCATACAGAATTAACTGTTGCCCAACTCTTAGGTTCTTAGCATTCAATGGAAACGACAAGTCATCCTCATTTAACCTCAGGATTCACTCAGAACTGGTAAAAGTTTAAAAGATTTTTCTTTGCCACTCAAGAGTCGAAATTCCAAAAAGGAAACAGTTAGAGTTAGAAACTGATAGCCTATCTTAATACATAATTGCATTCTCATTATTAAAAAAAAAAAAAAAAAAAAAAAAAACAGGAATCACTTTTTAAGGCTCAACCATAATCTTGGGGCTGTTCTCACCCTGTTAACTTCACATCTTTGTGGCCTCTATCCCTCTGTGAAATTGTACGTCAACAAACTCCTTAAGCTCAACCCAACATAACAAGAAAAACAAATCTATTAGACCAAAAAAAAAGAAAAAAAGAAAAAAAGGCAGAGGGAGCACATTTGAATTACAAAAATTAATGTTTTCTAGAATGTAAAGATGCTGGGCTTTTCCATAGTTTGCACATTGAGGGAATGTTTCCCTGAAGTAATTCAATAACCTTTTACTAAAAATTAAAAAAAACTTAAAAAAATTTTTTTTTACTAAGAATGTGTGGAACTAAGCCAGGAAGATTATCTAGAGAGGGACAAACTCAATGACGCATTTGAAACCCTTCTCAAAAATAAAGATTTTTATTACATATACTTCATCTTAGTTAATTCACAAAGCATTGAATCCTTATGATCCAAATCATAATTATCTAAAAGATTCCATAGGATCCTCTATTGCCAAAATGTTTCTTTTATAAACACATTTGGGGTAGAATTCAGTTTTCACAAATAAGAAAATGAGAAAATGCTCATAATTTTTCAGGAGTTTTTAAATCCAAAAAACTATGAAACAAACTCAACACATTTTTGCATTAAAAAATGCCACCTGGAGCCTATTGGGAAATAAGGTAGGGTGTGTAAAATAATTAATTTGTAAAAGCAATTGAAAAACTTAGCTATATAAATAACTATAGATAAATAAATAAAACCTTGGTTATAAAGAAAAGGAATTTTTTATAAACAAAAGAAAAATCGAAAAATTTGTTTAAGAAAGTAGAAGCTGCTCTGTTAGTACATTAACACAAAGAAACATCACCTATTCTTCCAAAAGCTTCTAGTGCTGCCCTCACAATCTTCTCTCCCGCTTCCACTGAATCTGGAGGAAAGGAAAATTAGCACAAAACATCAGTACTGTCCCTCTCAAATAACTCCTAAATTCTGGATCAGAGCACATGACAGACACTATTCACTCAACAGAATTCATTTCGCCCAAAACAAATATATATTGCAGGCACATAACAAATTGAAATATAGATGATCTAATGTTACAAAGGAAATGCAGCTCCTAAAACAATTATTTAACCCGCCAAAAAGAAAAAAAAAATGGAGAGGGGAATAAAAAATTTTTGGCCAATACTATCTAATACAACACCGTCTCATACAAATTTCTGTGAGGATGGAAATGTCTTATTTCTGTAGTAATACTGTAGCCACTATCCATGTGTGGCTACTGAGCCCTTGAAATGTGGGCAGTTTAACAAACAAAGTGACTATTTGTTTAATTTGTATTTAATTTTCAATAGTCACAGAGGCACTCCCTCTACAAGATGCAAATCAGAATTGAGAAGGGAGGCCGGGGGTACATGTTTAATTTGAAAAAGCAGGCTCAAAGCTCAATAACTACATATGGAAACAAACCTACTATTTGTACATCACTATATACAAAAAGCAAAGCTCAACAAAATAGAGTGGGCTTTCTTCTTTTCTGCTCATCAGCCTAGGGAGAGACGCTCACGTCCCCAGAGTTGTGTGTCAAATGGCCAGGTATCAACATCCCACTGTCTCTCTCTATATTCTCTGCAATCCCTGTGGAGGAGCCAGGAAATAGACTCCCTTCCCTGAGATCCACAAAGATCTGCCAAAAGAGGCACCCCACTCAAGAAGGGAGAAGTAGGAGAAGCCTGCATATGCAGGCAAATCTTGGGAGCAGAGTACAGATAAGAGACCTTTGAGAAGTGAGAACCCGACAAGGCCATCCACAGTTTTCTTCACATGCAGGTGCCCAGCCCTTGCCATGGTTATGCAAGCCTCTAATTCTTTGTGTGAAAACCCTTCACACTTGGAAATCTGCAGGGCCTTGTTTTCCTACCTGCATCTTGACTGATTGATATTGGTTATATACCAACACTACGGGAAGAGGCAAGGGAAGGAGTCTGGAATTTTTCTCATTATAAAATAGATTTTTTTAAACTCCAGAATTTAAAAAAAAAGTTGAAAACATTTTTGTAGATCCTCAGTGAGAAAAGAAGACACTAAAATATCTGTCTCATTACTCCATAGAACATTTAAAACAAATCATATCCTATTTCCCTTCCTTTAAAATTTCAAAATCAAGAGACTGGCAATCTAATTTTACCTCTGGCTAATAAAAACAATCTAATTTACAGAAAAGTCAATAAGCACTCGTTTTTTAAAGTAAATCTGTTCAAGAAGGTTCCTTACAGATACTATTAGACTCAATACATCAAATGCTGTTTTCCTGGTGGCTTTAATGCCTAACTTTGACTCTTAAGTTTTTATAAAGGAAAGAAAGTCACATATAGCAATGATTACATGTGCAAAATGGAACTTAGTGTTTGGATACCAGAAAGGAGGCATTTTTCTTCTGATGCTACATTACCACACGAATTTTCCTAAAACAATTCTTAAAAGAATCTAATGTCATTCTGTAGAAAATAACCTAAAACCTTTTAGCTAAAACGGGTCTTTCAAAACAAAAGCATATTCCTATCCACATCATTAATAATTTACTGATTTTATCATGTGCTTATTAATAAAAATGTTAAATAAACAATATGCTGAAAGTTGACTCGTGAAATAATCTACATCAAAGGTTTTTAAAAGCCTCATATATTATATAAAATAGATAGCCAAACAGATGTGGCTGACTCAGAGAAAATCTAATCTCATAATCACACTGGAATGATGAGACATTTGCCCAATGATTATTAATGTGAGCAACAGCGTGAATTGAAGGAAAAGGCAAAAAACAGCATGGTGCTTTCAAATACCATACCATAGTTGGCCACGGCTTTTCCACCTTTACTTCTTATTTCTTCAACAACCTTATCAGCAGCGGCTAAGGAGCCTTTACTCAATCCCTTCATGTCCCCTCCCAAGTCATTCACTGCAATGCAAAAACAAACAAGAACTCATTTTTAAACCTTAAAATATGAACTGAAATAAAATGCCACTTTGAGTGTATCTCTTCTGTCACCTCCTCCATTCCTTCCCACTCTACCCCTGTCTTCTGTAACATGCCAAGAGATAACATACTTTCAACCATGCTTCTTTGTTTCTAGAGAGAGAGATAAAGCAGCAAAAATATTTAAACGCAGGTTCAGCTCATGAGATTTTAAACTTTGCAATGCTTTTCCTTTTTTGAAAAGAAAAAGAAAATGATTCAACCCACTTTGAGCAAAAAAGAATACTCATAAAACATACTGTATCAGGGTCTACCATGAAAGAAGTAAACATTTGTTAAAAGAGATCAGAAACATATACAGAAGTCATAAGTGTTCAGCCTCTAATTGGTATCATGACTCCACTGTTTGGTGTTTAACAACTGACCATATTCACCGCATTAAGATCTCGCTGTATCCAACTGTACAAACACTGATCAAGCATTTACTATTTGTAAGGAAACTGTACTACTGGGGCGCCTGGGTGGCTCAGTGGGTTAAAGCCTCTGCCTACACCTCAGGTCATGATCCCAGCGTCCTGGGATTGAGCCCCGAATCGGGCTCTCTGCTCAGCGAAAAGCCTGCTTCCTCCTCTCTCTCTCTCTGCCTGCTCTCTGCCTACTTGTGATCTCTGTCTGTCAAATAAATAAATAAAATCTTAAAAAAAAAAAAAAAAAGGAAACTGTACTACAGAGGGACACTAAAATGTAGGAGGATGGCACTGGTCCTTAAAGGCTTTCTCATCTACTGAACATTGAGTATGGGTTGGCTAGAGTAATACAAAATTTGCAACAAGTACATAAAGACCAACAGAACTAAATAATGGGGACAAATAAAGTTAGTGTACGTCACAATTTAAGGTAAAATTTACAAAATAACATGCTAAAACTACTAAGAAGATCCACAGATCAATTCCAAATAACTTGAAAAAATAAATAAATAAAAACGCTTCAGATAAATAATTTACATTGCAAAATGAACATTTTTTTTAAGATTTTATTTTTTTACTTGACAGAGATCACAAGTAGGCAGAGAGGCAGGCAGAGACAGAGAGAGGAGGAAGCAGGCTCCCCGCTGAGCAGAGAGCCTGATGAGGGGCTTGATCCCAGGACCCTGAGATCATGGTCTGAGCCGAAGGCAGAGGCTTAACCCACTGAGCCACCCAGGTACCTGCAAAATGAACATTTTGTAATAACATAATTACATAAGTTTAGAGGAACAACAATAAAAAATTAATCCAGAAATGGCACGGTAATATACTAAAATTTAAAGCCGTTTAATATTACCAAACTGATGTTTGCCACATCTGGAGTAAAAAACAAGATTTTTTTTTTCTTTTAAAGAATCTCTCTCTCTCTCTCTTTTTATTCAGGTGTTGGCTGGATGGGGTTGGGTGGTTGAAGATAAGGGAATGAGGCAGGGAAAAAGCCAATGCCAAACCATACTGAACATCTGCTATGTCAAATGTGTTTTCACATAACTTTTTTAAGGAAAAGGGTTTTTCAGAAGGTGGACTGGAATATATTTTTCTGCCAGTGTAGTCTTATTGTCTTACTGCAAATAAAAACTGGTATAAAGACACAAAGTAATGGAAAGAGGCTTACATTATTGCTAAAGAGATGAAAAAAGATTCTCAACACTAAACTCTTAATTGTTCATTTCTGTGCAATTACTCAAATGACAGGAAACAACTAGTAAAAAATAGCAGGAGTTTAAGACTCACAGCTAACAGTCTTGTAAGAGCCTTTTTAACTAAGTAAGGCAAAGTTCAAAAGCAAATTGGCGAACGGGATATTTGGAAAGAATTACTCCATTGTGCAATGGAACATTACCCTCAAGTGGAAATTGTTCAAAATGCAACCAAACAGGTTAAGCACTGAAGCTGTGTAAGTAACTGCCTGAGATCAGAGCCATACAGCTAAACAGCATCAGAACAGACTTATTCAAGACAAGGCTCCACATCAGAGTGTACTCAATGAACACTGACCCCATTCATCCTGCCACTGTCACCAGACCTAAATCTCAGAGTGAAAGCCTGGGAGAGCAACAATGGGAAAAGATCGTTTTGCAATTACATGCGAAGAGAAACCTACCCGTACTATGTGACACTGTTACCATTAAACGGATGGCTAAAATTCTAAGCAATAATAATCAAATAGAGTTTTAAAATACCATTTGTACCTCATACTGGTATATGTATACTTGACATTTTCAAAGTACCACTGGGTACACTGCAGCCTTTGATCTCCACAGAGTTTTTGAAATGTTGGCAGAACAGCTGTTTCCAGTTTCACAGATGAGAAAAGTCGGGAAGGCCTAGGGAACATGCCAGAGGAGCCAAGGCTGTAGGAAATGGCAAAATCCAGACTAGAACCTACACCTACCACAAAGCCACTCTGTTCCTCTAACATTGGAAGCAAGTTTCTTTTATCCAAAACAGAACACAATTTTTTCCACTAAACCAAAAGGGAACAACACAGAGTTGCCATACTCTTTCCATTGTTAGCCTGGAAGATACACTCACTCTCCTTTATCAGAAAGCTTCTCCAGAGCAGCCATCAGTGTTTCTAAATATGTGAAGGGCCACAAAGTGCAGTGGTAGTTTAGAAAGCAGGGTCTTAAATTAGGTTCCTGTACCTGATTTTCTTTGTCTGAATAACAGGATGGCATCAAAGGATCCTTACTGAGAGAAGAAATGGAAAATGAGAAACTGATCATCCCGAGTTCAGTCATTGGACCTCTTCTCCTGCTCATCTGTACTCACTACCCAGGTGATGTAATTCAGTCTCCTGGCTTTGGATACCATCTATAAACCGAGAATATTCAGACTGATGTAGTTGCAACCTGTCCCCCAACGACATCGGCTTGTAGGCCACTGTCTACTGAGTATCTCCTTCTGAAAGTCTAGCAGGAACATCTCCTCCCTCCCCATCTGACCCTCCTGTGGTCTTTCCCTATCTCAGTAAACAGCCTCTCAATATTCCTCCTTCCCTCGCAACCCACATCGGCAAAACAGCAAACCCCGCCCTATCTACCTTCAAAATATACCTAGAATTTAACCTCTTTGCCCCACCTCCACCCCTACGACCTATTTAAATCACCACTCTCTCTTCTGTGGATTATTGCAGTAACTTGATAGGACTCTCTGCTTTCTCTGCTTTAATGGAAAAATCATTAAGATGCCCAAGGAGAGTTAATGGTACGAAAGCCCCAGAGACCTCACCATCCTTCCCCACCTGCATTCTTGCTCCCCCACTGTTATTCTCTACACAGCAATCAGAAGCATCCACTTAGAGCTTAAATCAGATCAGACTGTTGCTCTATTTACACTCACCAATGGCTCCCCATCTCCAACAGGGTAAAAGCTGGTCCGGGCTCAGAGCTAAAGGATCTTCTGCAATCTGGCTCTCCGCAACCTCTCTGTTCTCATCTCCCGGTTTTGTCCCCTTTGATGACCTTGCTCCAGCTGCACTGGCCCTCTGACTGACCCTGAACACAAATGAGCCTACTCCTGACCCAAGACTGATGCACTCACTAGCTGGGCCCCCATCACAGGCTCCTGGGCCCCACATCTCAGTGGCACAATCCCTCCCTGCCCCCAGGTCCCTCCTCAGAGTTCTCTTCCAGGCCATTCACTAAGATTCTTTCTCCACAAAACTCTTAGTTAGCTGACAGAGTTTTACATAAGTATTTACTGTGTTTCCCCAAAGCTCCCCCCTCCAAACTAGAATGTAAGCTCTGTGAAAACAGGGACCCCATCTATTCTATCCCCCACTCTATTTCTTCGGCTCCTAGAACAGGCTTGCTACATGACAAGCACCCAATAAATAACTGTTGGATCAATAAAGGAGTCTATGTGATGATATCTACTAACTGTATAAAGAATTTTTAATTTTTCTATCATTTAAAAATTATAAACAACCCGGGGCTATAGTAGAGCTATCTTTAAAAGGTTGCCTCCCAACACCTGGGTTCGTGAAAGTCCTAAGAAGCATCTGGGGAAGGTGTGGGCATTGTATGTATAGCTCATTTATCATAAGCTGGAATCCACACATACCTTCTTGCGATCCTTCTCCATGTGTCATATAACCCATTCACTTAATCAGCATGTTATGTCCTTTTTTCCCATTTATTTATTTATTTATTTATTCAGCCATTTAATTTAAATTCCAGTTAGTTGGCATACAGCGCAATATTGGTTTCAGGAGAAGAGTTCATCACTTACACACAACACCCAATGCCCATCACCACAAGTGCCCTCCTTAATATCTATCCCCCATCTAGCCCATCCCCCACCCACCTTCTTCCATCGCCTCTCACTTTCTTCTCCATAGTTGAGTCTCTCATGATTTATTTCCCTCTCTTTCTCCCTCTCCTACATTCGTGCATTTTCTTTCTTAAATTCCACATGAATGGAATCACCTGTTACTTGTCCTTCTCTGATTGACTCATTTCACTGAGCACAGCACGCTCTCCCTCCATCCACATCACTGCAAATGGCAAGATGCCATTCTTTTTGATGGCTGGGTAGTATTCCTGTGTGTGTGTGTGTGTGTGTGTGTGTGTGTCTTTGTTATCCACTCATCACTCGATGGGCATGTGGGCTGTTTCCATAGTTTGGCTATTGTTGATAATGCTGCTCTAAACATCAGGGTGCATGTACTCCTTCGAATACATTCTTTGGGTAAATACTTACTAGTGCAATTGCCGGATGGAAGGGTAACTCTGTTTTCAGCTTGGTGAGGAACTCCCATATCATTCCCCGGAGTGGCTGCACCAGCTTCAGCATGTATGTCTTAAGTGATCGCTAAGCAAAGCACTGAGTTTACACTGGAGAGAATACATCAGTGCCTAAGGTAGACCCTTTTCTTTAAGGATCTAAAATAGAAACACGTTATATATAAGGAGGCTAGGATGCCCTTGCCTGAGCAAGACCTCAGGCTCACTTGGACATTCCAGGTCCTAAGCAAAGGGCCTCACACACGGCAGGCAGTCCCTACCATTGGCGCCATTCTTTTCCCTTTACAAAGGCCTTTAGTATTCTTTGTTTTTGTTTTTTTAAGATTTTATTTATTTATCTGACAGAGAGAGAGACAACAAGAGAGGGAACACAAGCAAGGGGAGTAGGAAAGGGAGAAGCAGGACCTCCGGCCAAGCAGGGAGCCCCACGCGGGGCTCAAGCCCAGGACCCCGGCACCATGACCAGAACTACAGGCACAGCCCAACAGCTGAGCCACCCAGGTGCCTAGGCCTTTAGTTTTTTGTTTTTGTTTTTTTTTATTTTATAAACATATAATGTGTCATTAGCCCCAGGGGTACAGGTCTGTGAGTCACCAGGTTTACACACTTCACAGCACTCACCATAGCACATACCCTCCCCAATGTCCACAATCCCACTACCCTCTCCCGACCCCCTCCCCCCATCAACACTCAGTTTCTTTTGTGAGATTAAGAGTCTCTGATGGTTTGTCTCCCTCCCAATCCCATCTTGTTTCATTTATTCTTTTCCTACCCTCCAAACCCCCCATGTTGCATCTCTACTTCCTCGTATCAGGGAGATCATATGATAGTTGTCTTTCTCCGATTGACTTATTTCACTAAGCATAATACCCTCTAGTTCCATCCACGTCATCGCAAATGACAAGATTTCATTTCTTTTGATGGCTGCATAGTATTCCATTGTGTGTATATATACCACATCTTCTTGATCCATTCATCTGTTGATGGACATCTAGGTTCTTTCCATAGTTTGGCTATTGTGGACATTGCTGCTATAAACATTCGGGTGCACGTGCCCCTTTGGATCACTACGTTTGTATCTTTAGGGTAAATACCGAGTAGTGCAATTGCTGGGTTATAGGGTAGTTCTATTTTCAACTTTTTGAGGAACCTCCATGCTATTTTCCAGGGTGGCTGCACCAGCTTGCATTCCCACCAACAGTGTAGGAGGGTTCCCCTTTCTCCGCATCCTCGCCAGCGGGGATTTTCTGACTTGTTAATTTTAGCCATTCTGACTGGTGTGAGGTGGTATCTCATTGTGGTTTTGATTTGTATTGCCCTGATGCCAAGTGATGTGAAGCATTTTTTCATGTGTCTGTTAGGCCTTTAGTTTTTGATGTCACTTAATCCCCACCATAATTCTCAAAGTTTGATAAGGTGGCTACTAAAGTGTAAGAGATCATATGGTTGGGCAGCATAGCCAGGACTGGAAGCCCAACCTGACTTGGAAGGCAGTGTTTTTCCCACCACCGTTTCCCTTTCAGCTGTGAGGATCACACAGGGCTTGGAAACACAGACTCTGTCATCAGGCCCTGGGAACCTAAGAGTCTTCTTTACCAGCCACTGTGTAACAGCAGCACAGGCAAGCAATCATGCCCATCTTAAAGGATTGTGATTTCAATGACCGAAGGTGCTCCTTCTCCAGTTCAAGAACTGAAAAGGTTCTGCCTTTCTAATGGTCAAGAGAGGTTCTTCCTGCTGAGTCATCTTTCTGCTCATGCCCTCAAGAGAAAACTTAAAACTCGGAGTCCTGCCTATGGCTCCTGAGAAAAGTCCAAAAAATTCCAGTGTCAACACTCACAGGCATGTAAAACCATTTCCTGTAAGATATAATTTAGACAACACTGAACATCCCTTGTTGTAACCAGTTCTTATACCCAGACTGCAATCTCCCACAATTCTTTCTATTATGGGATATAAAACACAGCAATCATATTAACATGAAGTCAGAGAGTATCCTTTGTGATGCTTGGCCAAGGGATTTCCCCTGGCCAAAGAAACAGGAGTGGCAGTGGCAAGCTAAGAAGAGACTTAGGAGCCATCATGGATCCACTGGTTTCCTCCCTCCGTCCCAAGAACAACAATGTCCCAGACAGAAGCTGCTCCTTTAGCTCGGATCCTGAAATTAGGAAGACACTGAGAGCAGAGACACAGTTGACTGGACGCTAAAAGGCCACAAAAGCATGAAATAATTCTTTACTATTATCAGACATTGAGATTTGTGTGTTAACCCAGCATAAGCCAGCATAAGGTGACTTACATGAGAAACAAACTACTCTACCCTTTTGGTCTTACTTCTTAAGGAACTCTGAGCTAGTCATAACATTAGGAGGAATCACTTTTTCATAGACAAGATACTCTGATGTCATACCCACCCAGGTTTATTTATTCCTCTACTTTTTCTTACTCATGTAAAAAATACACTGGGCAGAACAAAAATTAACAAAGAAGAAACAGTAGTGTGTGTAATGCAAGCTAGAAACAGGTATCTGAAAAGCTAAAACTAGGGGGTAGCAGTGGCCAGGGAGGAACACAACTTGCAGCTGGTCTAGAAAGTTCACAGGTAGGTCACAAAAAAAAAAAAACAGTAGAAAAAAATCCACCAAAAGCTAAGCCATTGGGCGCCTGGGTGGCTCAGTGGGTTAAGCCGCTGCCTTCGGCTCGGGTCATGATCTCAGGGTCCTGGGATCGAGTCCCGCATCAGGCTCTCTGCTCAGCAGGGAGCCTGCTTCCTCCTCTCTCTCTCTGCCTGCCTCTCTGCCTACTTGTAATCTCTCTCTGTCAAATAAATAAATAAATCTTTAAAAAAAAAAAAAAAGCTAAGCCATTTCAACAGACTGACTTTCCCCTTAACCAAACGAAATCTGGCTCTTCAGCCAAGTATGACAAATGATTTTGCAAGCCCTTAACCAAACAAAATCTGGCTCTTCAGCCAAGTACAACAAATGATTTTGCAAGACACAGAACCTGTCCTGCTGGACTTCACCAGCACTTGCTGCAATGACAAAATAAAAAGACATACAAGACCTCTTTCTCTTTTTGTTAGAATTTTAAAGCTCCTGTTCTGAATTTAATAAACTCAACAGTAAGAGATCAATACAGGAAAAATGACCCACATGAACACACGATGCTGTAAAGTTTTTACAAAATAAGTTTATAAACTAAGATTGTATCTTAATCCCACACAAAAAAAGGAATTTATTTGACCAATCTCAAAAGACACACCTTCCCCACCCCAACCCCCTCCAAGAAGAGTCTATGTCAAACAACAAAAAAGGACCAGTGAACAAAGTACCTTCTCTGCACAAGGAAATAGTCTAGGTCCTTTAGAAGATACAGAAGATAAAACCCACACAGACCTGAGCAGGAAAAAAAGGTAACTAAATCAAAAGTTATAGGGTAAAAATATTAAGCAGCAGCAACAGAAATAAGAGAAAAAACAGGAACATGGGACTATGGACCTTGACAATGAAGCATCTTGCGAAAATCTGGCAAAAGGGGCCTGAACGGAGCCCACGCCCTCTGGCTAAATACCAAAATAACAAAACTGGTGCTTGCCACAAGGAGCAGAGATATGCCTTTAAACAAGGAACATCCAAAGATTCTATGTCCCTTACATAAAGATAAGCTACATATCCACCTGAGGGAGAAGAGTATAATTAAATGTCCTGCTTGCATGTTCTTTATCTAGAAAACCAGGGTGCCTGCTTACCCTTTTCTTATACATGTCTCCAAACACAAATTGGGGGAAATTTATCTCTCTCTGTGCCTTAGTAAGAGGTAGAAAAACGGTCATTATTAAGCCCTTGTGGGCCAACAATTTTATCTCAACAAAGAGACTAGTAAATACTAGGCCCTATCGTCTGCTCTACCTACTATGTATCCTGCACTGAGCACTCGTTCAGTTACTGTCCAACAAGGCTTGGCGGCAGACAAATCCACTCCCGCGTGCATACCACATCATGCCAGACCAAAACATTTAAATTATTAAAACCTCGCACCTTGTGATCCTTCAATGCAGCGTCTTCCAACTGATGACCATAATAAAATTCATCCAACTGTCCCTTCAACGAAAACTTTAAAGATTTGTTGGTAAAAACTTCCCGAGGAAAAATTTTGATGAAAGAGATTTAAAAAGAAACAAAAAAAGAAAAAAGAAACATACTTTGGATTCCCTGAATCCAAACTTCTTATTTTTATCAATATATTTATACTTAAAGGGATTCATTCTGCATCAGCCTTCTGTCTCAAAAAATTACAGCTCACAGTTTACCAAATTCAAGAATTTCCTTCTGTATAATGAATGGGTGACCACCTTATCAATTCTGTTCAGCTTCAGACTCTGCGGAACTAGTCTACTTTAAAAAAGTAAATTAGATGGGGCGCCTGGGTGGCTCAGTGGGTTAAAGCCTCTGCCTTCGGATCAGGTTGTGATCCGAGAGTCCTGGGATCAAGCCCCGCATCAGGCTCCCTGCTCAGCGGGGAGCCTGCTTCCTCCTCTCTCTCTGCCTGCCTCTCCACCTATTTGTGATCTCTGTCAAATAAATAAATAAAATCTTTAAAAACAAACAAAAAAAAAGTAAATTAGAAAGTCAGCCTCAAGGAGGAATACTTTTGCCAGCAGAAGAAATAATGAGGATGAAATCTGACATTGACAAATGATTTCACATAAAGACAAAGGTGACTGACTTGTGTGGATGGTACTTTCAATCCCAGCTACTCGTTAAAAAGGAAATTTTATCAACTTACCAACAACGAATGCTCCTCTTTCTGCAAAAGCCAGGGCATAGGATCGGCCCAGGCCTAAAAAAAAAAAAAAACAAAGGCATCAAGAGAGTTGAACAAATGTTAGCAATTTTGGGGTCCATTCAAATCAACCCCTATTTTAAAGTAACCGGCAAGGGGTGCCTGGGTGGCTCAGTGGGTTAAGCCTCTGCCCTTTGGCTCAGATCATGATCTCAGGGTCCTGGGATCCAGCCCCGCTTTGGGCTCTCTGCTCGGCGGAGAGCCTGCTTCCCCCAACTCTCTGCCTGCCTCTCTACCTACTTGTGATCTGTCAAATAAATAAATAAATAATCTTTAAAGTAAGTGGCCAGCAATTAACTACATTATAATGATAGGACTCTCCCCATCTAGCTCACCCTCTTCTACTTACAGAGGTCAGAAAGCTTAAAACCGTATTTTCCACCTATTCTGCCCACCATTTCCCAACCTCCTACCCCGATGCTAGGAGGCTCCAAGGTTCCACCGTTAAAGGCATTTCCACTTCTGGAAGGTGGAAATGTGCCAAGTTATCTTATGGTGACTTCTGGCTGTCACCACTGGTTAAGGAGCTGCTTTCCGAAATCTTCCCAGGTATTAAGAAACAGTGTGTGTAGTTCTTGATTGAGCTCCCTCTTGATCAAGCTCCAGCTGGCAGCTTCCACTCTTTAGACCCTTGGTACTGTGTGGCTATTTGGACTGTAGCAGTTCCAACAGCAGCCCCCGAGTTAGGAATTCCCTCCTGAACCAGTTACGATGGTTCCACAAGTCATTGCAAGACAAAATGTCAAATACCCAACTGCCTGTAGTAGTTTTGTTTTGTTTTTTAATTCTTTAATTTTATTTTTTTAAGTAGACTCTATGCCCAACATGGGGCTTGAACTCATGACCCTGAGATTACAAGTCACATGCTCCACCCACTGAGCTAGCCAGGCATCCCCTAAATACCTGTATTAAATCCTTTCCTGCTTCAAATATCTAGTGATTTCTATATCCTGTACCAAACCTTGACTACACAATTACCAAACACAAAAAATATTTATTTCAGACTCAGAGGTACAAGGTGTAAATTTGTTATCCAAAATATATACATATACTTATATAGGTTTTAGAGGTACAGAGTATCTCAGGATAAATATATATGAAATGGCAATTATGAAGTTACCTCTGGAAAGAGAACTGTGTAACTAGCAACCAAGGGTGGAAGACTTACTTCTATATTATTTAAATCATTTTAACATATATATATATATCTTTTTCATTTAAATTACCTGATAAATTTAATTAGTAGCTTATATTTAATTTAAATTGATAAAGCAGCATACAAATAACAAATTAAGATTGCTAAAAGTATCAGGCTCTTCTAAAAAGAACCCAAAAATATAAAATTTTCCAAAACTGAAATATATCACCAAATAACTTATTTTAGAAGCTAATTCACTTTGAATGGGTAAGAGAGACTTTAGCCAGACACTCAAGGGAGGCTATCTGTTAAGTGTCTGCCTTCGGCTCAGGTCATGATCCTGAAGTCCTGGGATCGAGCCCCCCATCTGGCTCCCAGGGAGCCTGCTTCTCCCTCTGCCTGCTGCTCCCCTTGCTTGTGTGTGCTCTTTCTCCAAGTAAATAAATAAATCTTTAAAAAAAAAAGGGGAAAAGTCTTCAGCCAATACATGTAACTTAAGTCCTCTCATATCTTATCAGATCAAGGCTGAAGCACGTGTTCTAAACATTGTTGTTTTTAAGGAAATCAAAGGTTTATGACCAGAAGATCCTGGAATGCAAAATTAATGGTAACACAATAGAAAATCAATGGATGAAAGGAATGGGGTGAGTCGCTGGTAGAGAGAGTGACCTAATTTAATAAGAGAACTGTCTCAACTTAAAATCAAGTTATATAGTTCTCTCAAAAGATAATGTAAATGATGTTCCTTTATCATCAAGGCCGGTATAAACTATACACAAATCTGCATATAAAGTCAAAAGTGACAGTCTCCTTTCTTTTCCCTCCAACCCCACTAACTCATTAACAGATTAGGAAGGACCCTTGCATAGTGTTTATATAAACATTATTTAATACTTTATGTCCATTAGTCTGCCTCTCCAATTAAACTAGAACGTCCTTGACAGCTGAGACTGAATATGTCACGCTTTTGTATTTCCCACACAACCCAGCACAGCTTTAGAGTCAAAGGCACAAAAAGTTAAATCCAAGAGCCTCCATTTCATCATAATCTCTTAATTCCCTCACATCTTCCTAATTCTTAATTCTCTTCTCACCCACACCTAAATTCACTGCCAATCACTCTTCTTCATTTCTTTTTTTATTTGACCTTAATTTCTTTAACACTGTCAAATCTCAGTTGACTCTTAACTCAAACTGCTCATTTAGGGTTAGGTAGTTTACACTCCTAAGTTAACAACAAAGCCCCTGAAAATAGCTCCCTAGACTATTTCCCTTTCCAGCTTTACTCAGAATCTCCAGCTACTCACACACTTCTCACTAGTTCCAGATGCAAAATCTGTGCTCTCAAAACCCTCTGAAATTCAAAATGACTGGACTTCCTTCCTTCTTCCATGGCCCAAATCCTCAACTTTCAACAGTTACATTCCCAACAACCACTTCAGTCAATCAATAAATGGCTATTATACCCTGTTATTCCCCTGTTATACCACCAACCACGGCAAAATACTCCAGCTGAAGTACTGTGCTTGGCTTGATAAGCACAGAGAATTGTGTGGACAATCCTATAACTCTCCTTCCAGGTCTCCCAATAAACTAATCTGTATTTCAAGCTAAACAACAGCACCTGAATAGTGCAAATATATATATAGATATAGATTTTTTTTTTAAGATTTTACTTATTGATTTGAGAGACAGAGCACAACCAAGGTAAGCAGCAGAGGGAGAGGGAGAAGTAGGCTCCCTGCTAAGCAGGGAGTCCGACTCAGTCCCAGGACCCTGGTATCATAACCAAAGCCAAAGGCTGACACCCAGGTACCCTGATAAATTTCTCTTATCTGTAGAATAGGAGGGGGTTGGAGTCAAACTAATTCTCAAATCAGGCCCTGCAGGCATTCATGGATACCCTCCTGGGATGTTCAGCACTGACTCAGTTATATGGGTATGAATCTCTAAATGAGAAACCCAAGACCTCAAGGACAAGTCTCCATGATAGGAATGCAACTTGATCTCTGTCTCCGTTTTTCAATGATGACCTAGGACAGTCTCAACTTCACTACAAAATTATTTATCTCCCTCAGATCAGCAAGAGTTGGTGACCATACCATAATCCAGGCAAGGGAAAGTCTGCAGGGCTCTATAAACAGGAGGTACTAAGTCCATTATTGTCTACTCACAACTCATTAATGATTCACAAGATCAGTTTAGGAGATCACAATGTGCATTTACTTAGTGAAATAGAAAATTTTAGAGGGTACTTCATTTACCATGTATCATGTCATGAATGGTGTATTGGGTGTCCTGGGTCATGGTGCAAAAGGTATTTCAAACTGCAAATCACTCACTATTTAAACAGGCTTACAACACTCAATGCATCACTTAATTATTTCCATCAAAGGCAAAGTGTAAACAAAATGCTCTCCAGGGGCACCTGGGTGGCTCTGTTGGCTAAGCAACCAACTCTTGATCTCCCCTCAGGTCTCAAGCTCAGGGTCATCAGCTCAAGCCCAGCACTGGGCTCCAAGCTGGGCATGGAGCCTACTTTAAAAAAAAAAAAAAAGAAAGAAAGAAAGAAACTAAAGAAAGAAGGTTTCCCAAAAACATAGGATCATTTTAGGATGAATATAGCTATGGGTATAAAATTTTTGGCCACCAATTAAGACTAAAAGCAACTTGGGAATGGGGGCATTAGAATCTATCAACAAAGACGTGAAGATACAAATAGATTAACTGACAATTCCACTGTTGTGACTTTTAATACACAATTTAAATTAATTACATATTAGGTCTATTCTAGATAGAAGGTACCAGCCATGGGAATCAAAGGCAAAGAAGGTCAAGATCCCAACACCTGGGGGTTAGAGCGGTCACCCGCTGGTGGGAAATAGCATATAATCACAGGACAGACCACCACCATGGGTATGAGCGGTTTTCCTCTTTTTTTTTTTTTTTTTCCCTCCTTCAAGAATAGGGTTTTTCCACCTAACAAATCTCCATTCTGATCTGGCCCACTCCAGAAATATCCACCCCCCCACCCCGCCAAGTTTCTGTTGTTCCTATCCCACGCCCACCCTAACACCTGCCTGACTCCCGCAGGCATTCTGAGTTTACAACTCGCACCAAGAGCCCAGCCTGTCCACTACAGTGTTTGGCTAGATAAGCACACAAACGCCAACGAGAAGACACTCCCCAGACACCCCTCTCTAAAGAAGAACCTCTCATAGGCTTAGAACCATGTGAAAGAGGAAGAGAAACACTGCACAGCTGACTTTTCAAAGGCAAGGGGCTGCCATCCCTCCTCCTCTGGGGGTGACTCCTGTCGCGCCCGGCTTTTCCACCGCCTTCTGAGGACTCGACAAGAGGCCTCAGGCGAGAAGAGAGGCCACCCAGCATCAGTGAGAACTTTTATCGAGTCCTGACCACCGCAGGGCAGCCCGGCCCCTCTCTCTCTTGCAGGACCCCCGGGGGCCTTGGGAAGCTGCACGGGACTCTGTGACAGGGCGGCGGGGGGGGGGGGGGCGGTTCTGGACTCAACGCCGGCCAGGCCCACCTCTCCCTCCTCGGCAGAGTCGGCACCTCGAGAACGGCCGTTACCCGCCCTCCCACCCGGCCCACCGGTCCCCTGGCTGGTTCTTCACGCCGCCTTCACCCGGCCCCCACCGCCGCCCCATCACCGCCCGCAGCCCCCGGGACAGCAGCTGCGGCTGCGCGTGGAGTCCGGGACGAGAAGGGGGGCTCCGGGCGCCAAGGCTAGGCGGGCGTCCGCTCTCCGGCTTTCGCGTGCTCACCTCCCCCCGCGCCGGTGACCAGTACCACCCGCCCGTCGAAACGCAGCAGCGAGGCCATGAGTCCAGCCTGCTGCGACACAGACACACAAGCCGAATCGCTGCAGCTCCCCCTGCGACACGCCGAGGAAAGATGGAATGGAAGAGGAGGGATGGGAGTGACCTGAGGGCTTCAGGGAAGGAAAAGGACGCACTTCCAAGTGCGCCTGCGCGGGAATCCCTTGGAACTCTGGGAAATGTAGTCCAGTGGGAAATGTAGTCCAGGGCCTGGGAGAACCTTTTTTTTTTTTTTTTTTTTTTTTTTTTAAAGATTTTATTTATTTATTTGACAGAGAGAAATCACAAGTAGGCAGAGAGGCAGGCAGAGAGAGAGAGGGGGGAAGCAGGCTCCCTGCTGAGCAGAGAGCCCGATGCGGGACTCAATCCCAGGACTCTGGGATCATGACCTGAGCCAACGGCTTAACCCACTGAGCCACCCAGGCGCCCTCGGAGAACCTTTTTAAGAGGTTTGACTTTAAAGGGCCACTTTCGCTGTTAAAAGTAATGGGATCCTCGAGGACCTGTGTGATAAATGGCTGACAGGGCACCAAACGTACATCCATTCTCCTATCATTTTGTCATTCATTCAACAAGTGTTTTCTGGACTTAGGCGCTAGCCTAAAGAAATAGGACGCAGCCCCCTTTTTTTTTTTTTTTAAGATTTTATTTATTTATTTGACACAGAGAGAGAGATCACAAGTAGGCAGAGCAGCAGGCAGAGAGAGAGGGGGGAAGCAGGCTTCCTGCCAAGCGAGAGCCCGATGTGGGGCTCGATCCCAGGACCCTGAGACCATGACCTGAGTTAACCCACTGAGCCACCCAGGTGCCCCGCAGCCCCTATTTTTAAATAACTTTCAGGCATAGACCCGAAGGAAAAAAAGGCACCCCTTACAATGAGTAAAGATTTGTTAGAATGTAACCCCTGAATCTCGTGCATGAAAATCATCCAAGAACTGTTAAAAACAGAGTCGTGAACCCTCACACTGACCTCCCAATAGAATCTCTGGGGACCAAAAAAAAAAGGCTTCTAACAAGTGCTTCTAAATGATCTTTGCGGTTTTTTTTTTTAAGATTTTATTTATTTATTTGACAGAGAGAGATCACAAGTAGGCAGAGAGGCAGGCAGAGAGAGAGAGAGAGAGGAGGAAGCAGGCTCCCTGATAAGCAGAGAGCCCGATGCGGGATTCAATCCCAGGACCCTGAGATCATGACCTGAGCCAAAGGCAGCGGCTTAACCCACTGAGCCACCCAGGCACCCTGATCTTTGCTTTTGAATATTGAGAAAAGTCATATGTTGTATTTCATTCATTTAACAATTATTAAGCATCTATGGGTGGAAGGCACAAGTTTCCAGATGAATAAGTTCCTCCAGAGCTATTCAAAGTTATTAAAGGTAAACCCTTCATAGCAAAGCAGCATGATTGAACATATGATAAATCTGCACAGGTCTGCTAATCGTGTGTGGAGAACAAAGGGAAAAGAAATGTAGAAAAATTATATCTCTTTACAGCTTGCAGCCCACTGACAAATACTGGAGGCAGGCTGAGTGACCTTGCTCAAGGAACTCAGCTGCTTTAGTGTTAGTACTCTCAACAGTAGCCAAACTATTTGGAAAGAGCCCAAATACCCATATACACATACACACACACACACATACACACACAAGAATAGGACTCAGCCATCAAAAAGAATGAAATCTTGCCATTCGCAATGATGTGAATGTAGCTAGAGTACATTAAGCTAAGCGAAATAAGTCGGAGAAAGACAAATACCACAGGATTTCACTCATACGTGAAATTTAACGTAAATTATTTATACGTGAAATTTAAATTAGTGAGAGGGAAACAAATCATGAGAGACTCTTAACTATAAAGAACAAACTGAGGGTAGATGGTGGGAGGTGGGTGGGGGTGCATTAGAGGGGTGATGGGTATTAAGGAGGGTACTTGGTAGGAAGAGCACTGGGTACTGTGTGTAAATGATAAGCCACTGAACTCCACTCCTGAAACCAATATTAAGCTGTGTGTCAACTAACTAGAATTTAAGTTTAAAAAATAAAAATATAAATACAAAAATAAAAATGCTTGGCTAGAGGCACAAAGCAACTTTAGCTTGACATTACCCCAACCTCCAGAATCCTGTAAGTCTTCTTTAACATATAAAAATCCCTTTGGAAACTTCCTTTATCTATACCCCCCACCCTCAAAATATGTGTTAGCAATCATCCTTCCAACATATTGCCCACTTATGTACATCTGAAAGGTGTCACGAACCTTATCTTAACAAGAGCTAGCCCCTCAAGGTCCTGGAAGCCTTGCTTCTAAATTCCTCAGAGACTTACCTTATCCATCACCCCACTAAGTAAAAAGTGTATAATCAGTCGCTCCTCACAATCCCAGGGCAGCTCTTTCTGCCCGTGGGTCCTGTTCCCATTGTAGAGGCCACTTTAAGGCCAACAGTCTTGAGTGACGGAATGCAGAAAGGGCCATAGCAACCGTCAGGCTGAATACGGACAGGCCTCTTAGGAGACCCATCTCAAAAATATCCATAAGCCCTAACTAACCAATAGGCTACTTACAACTAGGCACAGTTTCCAAAAAAGGGAAGATCCCAAAGGTTGCTCAACCTCCTCATCTTCCTCCTTTAAAAAAATGGCGCCCACCCACTACCTCCTTGAAGACAGCCACTCCCTTGCAGTGTACTCAATAAACTTCTATTGCCTTTTTTCTGCCTCAGGTGAATACAGCAGACTACTAGCCTCCACCAGATCAGTAGCTCCACATTTGGGGGCCCCCATCTGATTGAGAGACACCCCACTTTGGCACCACAACTGTTCTTTAATAAAACCACCTTTTTGCACTGAAAACATCTCAAGAATTCTTTCTTGATTGTTTGCTCCAGGACCCCACACCCAAAACATCACATCATTAGTACCAAAATAAAGGGCCGCTAGCCCCGCTGGGGACAAAGGAAAATGTCCAAAGGCGATGAAAACACAGAGAACCCTAAGAAATGAGCTCTGCAAATAAAGAGCATTACAGGCAATGCAAACACAGGCTAGATGGGGCTGAAGGGTGGGGGGAGGGGTAAAGCCGCAGAAATAACCACCCAGATTGTGTTTAGCTGTTTTAATTGAGTACTTCAAATGGTTTAAAGCAAGATGACTCCAGGCTGCACATTAACATCTCGGAAAGTTCACTGTGTGCTGTTATTTGGTTGGGGTTTTTTTTGTTTTGTTTTAAGACCTCAAAACAAAATTTAATTAGTTTTGCATTAATGTGGCATGTTTGACCAGTTATGATGGGAGAGGTAAATAGGAATCAGCATCTTATCCCAACTGGACCTTCCACTTTCTGTTTTGTTTTGTTTTTTATTTTTTTTAAATCTTTATTAACATGTAATGTATTATTTGTCCCAGGGGTACAGATCTGTGAATCGTCAGGTTTACACACTTCACAGCACTCACCATAGCACATACCCTCCCCAATGTCCATAACCCAACCACCCTCTCCCTACCCCTCTCCCCTCTCTGCGATGTTACTGAGGATCCCATCACAATGAACAAGGCAAGCAAAAACCTAATGGGAAAAATTATGGAGCCTCCAGTAAGGCAGAGGAAAAATAGGAGAGGGAAAATCCGAAGATATTTTAGGAAATGGAGCCAGGTTTTTGTGATTAATCAAATGTGAATGTGAAGCAGGAATCACAGAAATAAATAATAACCCCCTCACTGTGACTTGAGAATCTAGGTTCTTGCGGGTCATTCATCAAAATAAGGAATAGGGGCGCCTGGGTGGCTCAGGGGGTTGAGCCTCTGCCTTCCGTCCAGGTCATAATCTCAGAGTCCTGGGATTGAGCCCCACATCAGGCTCTCTGCTCAGCGGAGAGCCTGCTTCCCCCACCCCCAACCACACTCACACCCACCCCACCCCCAGCCTCTCTGCCTCCTTGTGATCTCTCTCTCTCTCTGTCAAATAAAGAAACAAAATCTTTTAAATAAATAAATAAATAAGGAATAGTCGGAGAAGAGCAGCTTTGGAAGGGAGCACGACTTGGGGCCACCTGCCTTTGGGAAACTTAGTGACGCCGTGGCTGGAGTTGTGAACAGACAGCTGTAGTTCTAGAGCACCGAGTTCGGTTTCCTGGCCCAGGCAGAGTATGAGAGCTTTCTCTGGAACTCCAGCCTAAACCTCCAAAGAGCAGTCCTTTCTTTCCCAGAAAGCTCACCTTAAACCAGCCTCTTGATCTCTTAGATATTTGTCCAAGAAGTGTGACGCTGGACCCCTGAATTCTGGTGCTCACTGAAACCCTGGAAGGCCAGCCACAAGGACACTGGACCCAAAGACTAAAAAAACAAAAACAAAAACAAAAAAACAGATGTTGGGGCTCAGTGGGTTAAGCCTCTGGCTCGGGTCATGATCTCAGGGTCCTGGGATCGAGCCCCGCATCAGGCTCTCTGCTCAACAGGGAGCCTGCTTCCCCCTTTCTCCCTGCCTGCCTCTGCCTATTTGTGATCTCCCTCTCGGCCAAATAAATAAAATCTTAAAACAAAACAAAACAGAAAGCCCAGACGTTAAGAAAGCGGGGTTGCTTCCAGCGCTGATTGCGGAACCTCGCCCCGCCCCCGCGCCGCCTCCAACCGACGAGGACGAGGTGCCTGGAGGCGGAGCTCACTTCCTAGTACCCCCCGGGCTCCGCTGCCGCGCTCCTTCTGCTCTCCCCTGAGACCCCTCCTGACTTAGACGCTCTCCTCCCACCCGAGCTACGTCAAACTTCTTTGCTTACTGGTCACGCGGAAGACCTGGCCTTCATCCGCAGGTGTTTCGAGTCCAGGCTCCGATCAAAATGTGAAAGGGAGCCTGGAGCTCGACCAAATGGGACGCAGGTTCAAGAGTGAGCCTGTGGGAGAACTCAGCAAATATGGGTCTCCACGTCCCTACTCACGAAGCACAGCCCAAATTCCTCATACACTATCTATCCCACAAGGAGGCCTAAGGAGAGGTGCATTGCCCCTTCAGGGCCCAGACCTCAATGTCTGGACATCTTTTTTGTCTTGTGTTGGAATCTCTCTGGTATAATGCAATAACCCTGTTCTTTTGTTTAAAAAAAAAAAAAAAAGTACAAGGCCAAAAACAAAGTCTAGGTTCATGATTCCTACTTTTAGAAATGCAAGCGCAAAATCAACCCAGTTGTCACTGAGGATGTAGGGCTTTCAACCTAAGACTTGCAACAGAAGAGAGAAGGAAGGGTTTCTCAGCCACTGCTGGGGAGCCAGTCCAACACGTCCAAGTCTAAGACTCACAACCCCGGGCTCACTTGTCCCACACCAGGGACAACAGGCATGGGGCTTGAGCAAATATTAGTGCTTGGTACAGTGAGTCCCCAAATAAATATGTCCTGAATATGAGAGGTGGTACAGATTTAGGACATAAGTCTTGGAAGTAGAGCAATGTGTATAACTGAATACGCTGCAAGAGTGATGCTAAATTAAGCATAGATTATTCTCTAGTTTTAATAATCCAATTATTCTCAAGTCTAGGACTTGCTCTCAAGTCCTCATTCTTAGGGGAAGGGAGGCAAAAAAAAAAAAAAAAAAAAAAGGACATTTAAACTTACCAGTTAATGACAATCAGGTCTGTTTTGGGGAAATGTAATCTTTCAAGGTTTCTCCCTCCTCCTTCTTGCCTAAATGTCACCTTGACTTAGAGGAAAGGTTTGGCAGAGGAAGGTGTGGACCCTAAAGCCATATTGTCCTCTGCTTTCCATGTAGCTACTGATACAGGGCATGGACTTAGATATTCCTAGAAGTCGCTGGGTGTTCTTTCTCACTCTGAACTATTTTAGCAACTTCTGTGTAAGTCTAGATTTATAAACATGTATAGGCAAATAAAAAATGATTCAAATAGAATTTTTAAACAAAATAAAAATATATATGTATTTATCTCTTCCATGCCAGCCAGGAGCCAAAAGAGACAAGTAGGACCTACGGTTACCCTATCCTATAAACCAAGGTCATTGCCATTCTGCCACAGTTAGTTACCCTCTGCTGATTCCAGGTCACTGGCACTGGCAGTGACTTCTCAGAGTCAGAATTACCCATTTCACAGCCTCATTTCTTCAAGCTCAGGCCCAGGATGAGAACAAGGGGGTGCTGGGTCGCTGAAGAACCCAGACTGAGCACACCCCCATCAGCTACCTTCCTCCTCTTTTCCCATCCTTTTCCTAGTAAGAATTCCCCTTCGTCTCTCCTGCCACGCAAAACTCCTCCTAAGTTTGTCCTCTTTGCTCCCACCTTACAAATTTCTCTTTTCTAAAGGAGACACTGAGCTTTATGGCTTATTCCTACTGGTATATGGAAGTGGGAGGAGCACACACAGGGACATAATCGGGAAGTAAAAGGGGATTCTCTTTGCTGCCAGACGGAAGCCACTGCCTATTGGAGAATCCCCCTTTTTTAAAATTAAAGATTTTTTTTACTTATTTGACAGAAAGAGAGCACAAGCAGGAGGAGTAGGCCAAGGGAGAAGCAGGCTCCCCACTGAACAGGGAGGCTGAGGACTCGATCCCAAGACCCTGGGATCATGACCTGAGCCGAAGGTAGCTGCTTAACCAACTGGACCACCCAGATGTCCCAACTTATTGGAGAATACCTCTAACAGCAATGAACAAGACAACATATCTAAGCCCTCTTTCATATGGCCCCACTTAAGATGCACCCCGTAAAGAAGGAGGAATGGCTAACCTGATTGAATGGCCAAGGAGACATACACCAAACCACACTTACTAGTGGGTGAGGATACCAGGCTCTAAAGGCAGCAACCATGCCCCATATTTCTCTCACTTCCTGCACCCACACAGAGGGTTTCCTTCTGCTTCCTCTTATCTATCACATGGATCAGCAAGCCAGGCAAAACTGCTTCTCAGTAGGTCAGAGGCTCAGCTCTCTCCTTCCTGTCCTCTCTTTCCCAATATGGCAGCTTGGTCTCCACGATCACCTGAGCCACAAAGTGGCCAACCTAGGCTGCCTGGCATTAGGCATTAGGACAAACTACGCTTTTTCATAATCTGTTTTCTTTTCTTATTTCCTGTGGGCATATACCTTTTCTAACCCTGCATTTGCAGAGCTCAGGGTTTGAAATAGGGAGAGGTCCACGTTGAACCCCAAATATACTGGGGTCCCGTGTGGCAAAAAATAAGAATCACCACCCAGAACTGCAAGATGGGAAGGAATGATGAAAACTTCAGTATTCCCCATGGCTGGTTTGAGATTGTACCAGCGCAGGCTGATTTAACACAGTTGGAGACCACAGTAGCTGAGTTTACTAAGAAAAGACATCCTTTTGGGAATCAACACAGGCTTTCCAGGAACTCACATGGCCTAAGTCAGAATCAAGTCTTGGATGGAGATAGACAGTTTTTTTCTGAGCCACGAGGAACTCTCTGGGGGGACCCCAGAGCAGCTGTCCTTTGTGTGAACTTCAGGAGTTGCAGGAGTGGAGCCCTCAGACCTGGCTTTTTCTCAAGCTTGGCTTAGTCAGTAGAAATCAAAGAATGATTCTTTGGGAGTAGGAAAGTTTATGTGAGCCTTTCCGCTGGACCTCAAAGGTGCCATCTTGGTGGTGGCAGTGGGCTACAAAGCAGCCAAAGAAAGCCAGGGTCTGTGGAGGAACAGCTAACCCCTTTCCGGAACGTCTTCCCCATTGCGTTCAGGCTCATAGACCCTGGCTAACTTGCCCAGTGTGACCGGTGAGTTGACAAGCTCAGACAAGAAGCTTTTCTCTTTTCTCCATTCCCCAGACAATCCTAAATCAACAGTCTGGTGACTGCAACATGGGTCTGGAATTGTGCTGGGATCTGGAAATGTTATTTCTGCCTGTGATAACTGCTGTGGGTATTTTTATAAATACCGTGGGAGTGTGGCTGCTGCTACCCTGACCTTATGTATCCCGTGCTCTTTTGGAAGAATAAGACGTATGAGTGAACGGCAGTTGGCTCCGTACTACTCTGCAGTCTTGGAGAAGTTACAGCTATTCTAGGGTGAGATGCATAAGCCACAGGGAAAGCCCCCTAGTGGTAGCCAGCCTAGGAAAGTTAAAAGCATGGGGTCGGGCAGGGCAGGGGTGCCTGGGTGGCTCAGTGGGTTAAGCATCTGCCTTTGGCTCAGGTCCTGATACCAGGGTCCTGGAATCAGATCCCACATCCGGCTCCCCGCTGAGTGGGGAGTCTGCTTTTTTTTTTTTTTTTTTAAGATTTTATTTATTTATTTGACAGACAGAGATCACAAGTAGGTGGGGGGGGGCAGCGGGAAGCAGGCTCCCTGCTGAGCAGAGAGCCTGATGCAGGACTCGATCCCAAGACCCTGAGATCAGGACCCGAGCCAAAGGCAGCGGCTTAACCTACTGAGCCACCCAGACGCCCGGGAGTCTGCTTTTTCCCCCTGCCTGCTGATCCTCCCCCCACACCATCCCTGCCCCTATTGTAGCTCTGCTGCTCAAACAGGGTGATGGGATTCAGGAGGGATCTGAAGCAGAGAAAGGAGGGAGGTACGGATTTAGAGAGCGTATATCTAGGAAAGGCTTGTGAAGAGTTGAGTTTGGAGCTGCATCTTGAACAGTGAGATAAACCTGTCAGACAAGGATTGGGACCAAGGTTTCAGAACAGAAGAAATGACACCTCCAGAGCCTTGTGGAGGGAAACACCTTTGCACCTCCTGGAAGTGAGGAGGTCAGAGATGGACAAGGACCAGATCGCATCTAGTCCCGTAAGCCACAGTTGGGAGTATAGATTTTATTCTAAGTATAATGGGAAACCCCCCAAAAGCAGGAAAGTGGAATGCTCTGATGTGCAAACTCCATTCTAAGTATACAAATGCGCAGAGGGGCGCCAGGGTGGCTCAGTGGGCTAAAGCCTCTGCCTTTGGCTCAGGTCATGATCCCACGGTCCTGGGATCATCGGGCTCTCTGCTCCTCGGGGAGCCTGCTTCTCCTCTCTCTCTCTCTGCCTGCCTCTCTGCCTGCTTGTGATCTCTGCCTGTCAAATAAGTAAATAAAATTTTTTAAAATAAATAAATAAAATTTTTAAAAAATAAATAAATAAAGCCTCTGCCTTCGGCTCAGGTCGTGATCTCAGGGTCGTAGGATCGAGCCCCGCATCGGGCTCTCAGCTCAGTAGGGAGCTTGCTTCCTCCTCTCTCTCTCTCTCTCTCTCTCTGCCTGCCTCTCTACCTACTTATGATCTCTGTCTGTCAAATAAATAAATAAAATCTTTTAAAAAAGAAAAAATGCGCAGAGAAAAGCCCAGAAGGAACACACCAGCAGATAACTCGTCCGTTCTCACTGTGAACTGGGGACCACGGCGGTGATGCGGGACTTAGGATTTACCTGTTTTTTACAGGACAATGTGCCCGTGTTATTACACAAGCAGATAACTTTTATAATTAACGGAAGTTCCATACAATCCCATGGGTTGCCGCTTAAAACCCACTCAGGTGGAAGGAGATACGTGATGCTAAAGAAATCGCAGCATTTGTGCAGCCTGGGAAGCCTGTTTTAGACACACCTCAATTCCAGGATGTGTATCTCCCTTAGAGAAACCGCAAACAAGAGTGTGTATGGCTCAGTGAAAAAATCACTGCAGGGAGAAGCCGAGAATACCGAGAAGAGGCACGCCAAGTGAGGCCGCCTTGCCAGGACTAAGACCTTCACTGGTTCCTCCCAGGGGGAAGCAGCCGCTAATTTGGAGCATCGAATCAAGGTTGAGAACCTTTTTCAGTGTCTGGGAAGCTGCTGACATTTCTGTCTTTATAGAAGGAACTTGGCTTACCTGCACACCTGCTCTTTTGACACTGGAGCCTCTGGGGGTTTACCGACCACGTTCACAGCTTGTTCCTCTCAGTCCTTGGGCTTCCCGTTCACAAACCTGCATTCATCATGCAGCATAATTCTGCTGCCTTCCTGTTCACCTTGACTCCCTCCATTCTGCTTGGAGTCTTCAGGAACACACACGCCCTCCGTCCAGTGCCTCCGCCTTATTTAATGCTCTTGCTTCCGGAGACTTTTTCTATCCAACCCACTGATGGCATTTTCTCCCACGGGTCCATCCTGGACACGTTCATCGCCTCTTACCACTCCTGAAAAACATGTCCAAATGTGTTACCTTTCCAGCTCAGGAGCTTCCACTTGGGGGAATTCTTCCCTATCATCATGACCCCCCCGAGCATGACTCCCATGGCTCTTGCAATGCCTACAGCCTCTTCTTGTCTTCCTTTCTCTCTTGCTTGGTCTCTCTCGATCATTGCTACAACAATGTTGTAAGAATGAGGAGCCTACAGTGACCGGTCATTATCAGCCAAAGTCCCTAGTTTACATTAAATGTCACCCTTGGTTTGAACAATGTATAATGGCCCGGTAGTATCATACAAAATAGTTTTACTGCCTTAAAGATCTTCTGCTCTGCTTATTCATCCCTCCCTTTCCATAACTGCTGGCAACCACTGGTCTTTTTACCAACTCCGTTGTCTTATGTTTTCCAGGATGTCCTACAGTAGATATCATGCAGTATGTAAACTTTCCACATTGCTTTCTTTCACTTTGTGACATGCATTTAAGTTTCCTCCATGTCCTTCCCTGGCTTGCTAGCTCATTACTCTTTTTTTATTTAATTTTTTTAAATAAACATATAATGTATTTTTATCCCCAGGGGTACAGGTCTGTGAATCTCCAGGTTTACACACTTCACAGCACTCACCATAGCACATACCCTCCCCAATATCCATAACCCAGCCACCCTCTTCCAACCGCCCTCCCCCCAGCAACCCTCAGTTTGTTTTGTGAGATTAAGAGTCTCTTATGGTTTGTCTCCCTCCCGATCCCATCTTGTTTCATTTATTCTTTTCCTACCCTCCCAAGCCCCCTATGTTGCATCTCTACTTCCTCATATCAGGGAGATCATATGATAGTTGTCTATCTCCGATTGACTTATTTCGCTAAGCATGATACCCTCTAGTTCCATCCACGTCGTCGCAAATGGCAAGATTTCATTTCTTTTGATGGCTGCATAGTATTCCATTGTGTATATATACCATCTCTTCTTTATCCATTCATCTGTTGATGGGCATCTAGGTTCTTTCCATAGTGCCCCTTTGGATCACTACGTTTGTATCTTTAGGGCAAATACCCAGTGGTGCAATTGCTGTGTCATAGGGTAGCTCTATTTTCAACTTTTTGAGGAACCTCCATGCTGTTTTCCAGAGTGGTTGCACCAGCTTGCATTCCCACCAACAGTGTAGGAGGGTTCCCCTTTCTTGTTATCATTGTATACTTTTCCACTGTTGGATGTACCACGGTCTACTTTTCCATTCACCTACTGAAGGACATCTTGGTTTCTTCCAGGTTTGTGCAAATCGTAGTCTTTTTGTAACTTCATCTTAGAAGCAGCATGCCATTACTTCTGTGGCGTTCAATGCCCTAGAAGTAGGTCAGTAAGCCTAGCCCACACTCAAAGGGGAAGGAGTAAACAAAGGTATAAATACCAAGAGGGGAGTATCATAGAAACTACGGGAGCTGTCTTCCACACCAGGGGGAGACAAATGTTTACAGCTACCTTGACAATGCCCAAGCAGCCAGGCCAGTTACAGAATGCCCTGACTAGGATCTGTGCCTGAAAAGACTCCACTTCTGTTTTGGTGTAACATCACCTACCAACGTACTAAAGATGAATGAGAAACACAGTGGATACCCCTGGCCCCACTGAGAGGAATCCTAAAACAACACACATACTTCAACATCTGCTGCCCGCCCATTTTCCTAGAAAAACAAAATCTACTCCTGGCACATTTTTGTGCACAGCTGCCCATCCTGTTCAGGTTTTCAAAGAAGGAATTTCCCAATTAAAGTATGCTGTTTGTTCCACTCCTGAGTGGGGCATATATCATAGAGGGTTTAAAAAAACCCATAAATAAAGTAACTCTGATATCACTGCATATTATTGTTATCATTTACATCATACATATAAAATATCATTGGAATATTTGTATGAATTCAGAATGTACAATTTTATTCTTTGTTGTGAAATTTTCTAGTGCTGACCCTCAGCTGAGATACAAGGGTGAAAACCTGGTGCCTTCCCTCGACCTCAGAGCCCAAACTCCTCTATACTAGCCCAACATATAGTGGGAAAAGCATTTGTGAAAGCATCTCTTGGTGGAAACAGTGGATTGACGTGTTTATTTACAACTTTTTAAAAGATTTTTATTTATTTATTTATTTGACAGACAGAGACCACAAGTAGACAGAGATGCAGGCAGAGAGAGAGGAGGAAGCAGGCTCCCCGCCCAGCGGAGAGCCCGACTGGGGGCTGGATCCCAGGACCCTGATATCATCACTGGAGCCAAAGGCAGAGGCTTTAACCCACTGAGCCACCCAGGCGCCCCTATTTACAACTTTTAACAGTGGCATTCCTTGACTCTTTGAGAAATGTTTCCATATGCAATAGACCCCCTGTCCTTTGCCTTATTGGATTGTTACATCCAATCTAAATATGTCCTCTCGTTAAACAGCTAGTTGATTTCTGCCCTACAGGTTCTACCGCAGTCAGAAAGCAATGGCACCACGTCACCACAAGAGGGAGCACAGAGCCGCAGAAGCATCTCATTCATTGTTTTCAAGGCTAAGCTCTGCCTTTCTGTTTCTTTTTCCCTCATCCTCTTTCCCTTTCTAATAACCCCGAGACCTTGTTCCGGACACAGGCAAGGCCAATACCTGCAGATCTCTGTAAAGACGAGGAAAATATCGTTGGGAGCCCCTTATTTCCTTTGCTGCAGACTTTCCCAAAGAACACTCTCCAGGATGATTGACACAGAGGTGGTTTCCTGTGGGGGGCTGAAGGCACCCTCCAGAGCTTGTCCCTGCTCTCTGATTTGCCACCAGAGCTCAAACGCCTGGTTTCTGAGAATACTTGCTTCGGTCAGTGATTCAAGTAATCCTTTAATTAATTTATCACGGTACTCACGTAACCAGGTAGTACAGCGGCCAATGAGTAACTTTCAAAGTCCTTCTGTAAGCACTCAGTGAACAAGAGAAAGGTCAGATTTAGAGCCTGGGAAACACACCTCTCTTGGAATGACATCAATAGAAATCCCCAGTGATGATCCACAATCATCCGTGAGTCCTTGGGGTCTGGGGAAGTTCTAAAACTCTGGGCCCCATAAAGGGGGTGGCACATGGTACCTAATTACCATACAAGGTGTTTGGGGATTTTTTTTTTTTTTTTCATTATTACCCCAGGCTTGAAAAAGAATAATGAATAGAGCTGAGTAAGATAGTTTTCCCTCAGATGAATTAGTCAGACACTGCAGGCAAGACTGTCAGGCAAAAATATAGGGAGGAGGGAATACCTTACAGTTGTGGCAGTAGAAATATCATTCCTTGAGTCCTGGCTGATACTTACTAAGACACACGGAGACAACAGAACAGGTTTCCAAGCTACGATCCCCCCCCAAAAAAATAAAAAATAAATTACCAAACATCTGCCACAAGAGTTCATTCCTTCACTGGATATATCTTTGATAACTCTTCTCCAAAGACTTCAAGGTATTGTACTAAATAAGAATGCAAGCTTGGCCACTGCCAGGCAAATCCTCTGGTAGTGGTGGGAGAAAGGACAAGATATGGAAAAGATAACAACCAGGGTGCCTTAGAAACTGGAGATGAAGGGGTGCCTGGGTGGCTCAGTCAGTTAAGCACCTTCCTTCGGCTCAGGTCATGATCTCAGAGTCCTAGGATCCAGCTGCACGTCAGGCTCCCTACTCTAGGGGAGTCTGCTTCTCTCTCTCTGCCCCCCCCCCACTTGTGCTCTCTCTTTCTCTCTCTCTCTCTGCCTCAAAAAAAAAAAAAAAGAAAATTAAAAAAAAAAAAAGAAAGAAACTAGAGATGACCCCAGATGTCTGGACAAAGAGCAATGGCTCAGTCTTTTGGCATGAAGACGTATAACTGAAGGACTAAGAAGAATACAGCCAAGGCCCTAGACTACAGCGATCTGGAAAGCCAGCGGGAGCTTCGTGGAACTTGGAGGACACGTTGCATCTTGAATCTTGGGAGTCCTCCAGCAGGTTTCAGATCCAGAACCTGTCATGATGTAATTCTCCAGACTCCTCTCCCTAACACCCTTCTGCCATTAGCACGGGTTCCTTGAACATGATGCTCATTTATTACGAAGAAACAGATGCTTCCAACTCACTGCACACTTGTGTTCCAGCCATATCGTCAGGGCTCCTGCCCAGCTTCAGATCTGCTCTCAGCAGTAGGATTTCACAACCAGGCCTCCAACCCAGGATCTTCTTAGAAGGAGCCCGACCTTGTATCCAGACTGAGAAGTCACGACCTCAAGGTCTAGCTCAGAAGTCTCAGGGGGGAAAAAAATGGAGTCCCAATGGCTTGTCATTATCCATCTTTGCAATTAGGAGAATATGAAGCTTCAGTTGGTCAGAACTGGGTCACATGCCACCTTCGGGGTTGGGGGTGAAATGAGTTCCACCTGCACGGGAATAGGAGAAGAGTAGATTCCAAGTTAATGTTGGAAGCGGTTGAAAGAGAATAAAGGAATTCCGGGCAGCCCAGAAACACCACATGTCCACCTCAACCATCTTTCAGCCCTTCATAGTCTCCAGCATGGGCTCACTGGTCTTCCAGGGAACACTGAATGTTTGAGGACGGTGCAGATGGAACCCTTGGCATTTTGTAATATGGTGGTTCTTCAGCACACTGGTCATTGCTATGTGATGAAGACCATTAATAGCTGCTTCAGTATCTGCTCATACCTTTTGTTAATTTCTTTTTTTCAAAAGATTTTATCTATTTATATAGAGAGAGAGAGAGTAAGCAAGAACACAGGTAGAGGCAGAGGGAGAGAGAAAGGGAGAAGCAGATTCTCCGCTGAGCGGGGAGCCCAATGCGGGGCTCGATCCCAGGCCCCTTGGATCATGACCTGAGCTGAAGGCAGACGCTTAACCAACTAAGCCACCCAGGTGCCCCTCTTTTGTTAATTTCTATTGTTGCCAAGTTACACAGACACACACATCTCAGGGGGAAATGTCAAGCTAATGACAACATCTGACAGCAACAACAAAGACCTCCGCTAATAACCCAACACGGTAATTGGGGAAACTTCAAGGATTGTTGCGGTGGTGGAAAGCATTCATGCCATTGTTTTAAATTCATCTGAGAACAAGGCACGTTAATCTATACAAAAAGCACATGAATCACTTGCTTCCAGTAAACATCTCTATTTCTCCCTTTCAGCACTATAGTTTAAAAAAAAGTGTTTTAAAAAAGAGCAGATAACTTTTTACCCACATCTGGTTCCCATATTAACCTCGTATAATCAAATCAGTGATTGAATGGTTATTGGGAAGGAGTGATTGTCCTTCCACAACAAGACATCTTTTCCAAATTTTCAGAGCAACAAGGGCATAAAACAACATTTCCCAGGAAAGACATCCTTTTTCCTCAGAGTGATTCAATTCTGCCCCCACCATCTGCAACTTACCACTGGAAAATCTCACTGTCAGCCTTCTGGGTGATCCTGAGGACATGGACTCCTGGGAACTCGGTCTCCTAATGCTCTCAGACCTGCTGTGAACAAATGTGGACTCAAGAGCTAGAGGGTCAAGACTCCCGTTCTGCAGGACTTGGTGGTGCCCAAGCAAGGAGCCATGGAAGCAAGGTTTCTGGAGTCAGGCAGCTTGGATTATCTTCCCAGCGCCTCAACCTACCACCTGTGCAAGAGCCTGCATGTTCAGTTGGTTAAGCATCTGCCTTTGGCTCAGGTCACAATCCCGGGGTCCTGGGATGGAGCCCAAGTTGGGCTCCCTGCTCAGCAGGGGGTCTGCTTCTCCCTCTGCATCTCTCCCTACTTGTGCTCTCTTGTTCACACACTCTCTCTCAAATAAATAAATCAAATATAAAAAAGCCCAAACAACTTACCAGCTGTGTGTCCTTCAACAATTCTTTCTTTCTGAGCCTAATTTTACTCCTCTGTAAAATGACAATAATTTCTTTTTTTTTTTAAGATTTTATTTATTTATTTGACAGAGAGAAATCACAAGTAGATGGAGAGGCAGGCAGAGAGAGAGAGAGAGAGAGGGAAGCAGGCTCCCTGCTGAGCAGGGAGCCCGATGTGGGACTCGATCCCAGGACTCTGAGATCATGACCTGAGCCGAAGGCAGCGGCTTAACCCACTGAGCCACCCAGGCACCCGATTGTGCAATAATTTCTCACCTTCTCGACTGGTGATGGAAAACAAGATGGTCCACAGAGTTTAGCCAAGCCCTAGTACTTAATTAGTTTGGATTAAGCTTTTTGATTTGTGGGGTTTTTTTTTTTCCTTTTGTTTTTAAGTGGCCAGGAGATAAATCTTGGCCTGAACTCTTGCTTCCATCAGGACGACTGTTCCTGACAGCTTGTAGCAGCCTTAAACTGAGCAAGGGGAACACCATTAGGTAACTTGGTCCTTCACCAAAAATAAGAAAACAACCAGTACTAAGGCTTCCCTTTGCCTACCAACTTGAAAGAGCAAGTGAACAAACTTATGCAGTCTAAAGAATGTTAATGTACCTAACATCCTCTTTCTAGAGAGTTTGTGCTCCTAGCTTACTTTTTTTTTTCATCTCAACAATCAGTTTTTTATTAGTATCATTTTTAAAGTTTAGTTATTTGGTCTTTGTGACTTGTTCATGTAAACATTTTTTTTCAGTTAACAGTTTTCAGTTTTTTTCTTTTAACAGCTGTATTGACGCATAATTTACGTAACCCCCAAATTCACCTGTTTTAATTGTGCAATGCAATGACTTCTAGTAAGTTTACAGAGTTATGCAATCTAGGCAAGTTTTCTTTGTGTGTGTGCATTTCTATGTGTGTGCTGATATTTGCCGGATACATACACAGATTCACACTGATGTATCAGCTACAAATTATCATTTTTGTTTGTTTAATATTTAGACTTAATTTTTTTTTAAGATTTTATTTATTTATTTGACAGAGCGAGATCACAAGTAGGCAGAGAGGCAGGCAGAGAGAGAGGAGGAAGCAGGCTCCCTGCCAAACGGAGAGCCCAATGCGGGACTCGATCCCAGGACCCTGAGATCATGACCTCAGCCAAAGGCAGAGGCTTAACCCACTCCCTAGACTTAATTTCTGATTGACCCAGTTCTCTGCAATGATGTTTGGAGTTGCATAAAAAATTAGAAACTGAGCAACATATTAGATAATTCAGCAAATTTGACTACAGATGTCTTGACAACTACTAATCTATTTTGAAAATATTTATTACTGCTTTTTACTGTTACACAATCCTGCCTTTAACATCTCAGATCACATGAGAATCCTACATCGCTGTTTTACATTCTTCTAACGCTTCATGCCGAATGGCAAAATTCTGAATTTTCTTAGCTTTATTTTTTATTTTTTTAATGCTTTATAAAAGTTTTTTTTTTGTTTTGTTTTGTTTTGTTTTGTTTTTTTTTGATAGAGAGAAATCACAAGTAGATGGAGAGGCAGGCAGAGAGAGAGAGAGGGAAGCAGGCTCTCTGCTGAGTAGAGAGCCCGATGCGGGACTCGATCCCAGGACTCTGAGATCATGAACTGAGCCGAAGGCAGCGGCTTAACCCACTGAGCCACCCAGGCGCCCCTAAAAGTTTTTAATTCCAGTTAGTTGACATAAGGTGTTGTATTAGTTTCAAGTGTTCAATATAGGAATTCAGCACTCCCATACATGACCCAGTGCTCATCATAGACAAGTACCCTTCTTAATCCCAATAACCTATTTCATCTATCCCCTCTGGTGACCACGCGTATATTCTCTCAAGATAAGAGCCTGTTTCTTGATTTATCTTTCTGCATCTTCCCTCTTCCTTTGCTTGTGTGTTTTGTTTTTTAAATTCTACGAACCAGTGAAATCATATGGTATTTGTCTTTCTTTGACTTTTTTCGCTTAGCAGTATACCCTCTAGCTCCGCCCAAGTTCTTGCAAATGGCAAGATTTCATTCCTTAGTCTACAATATTTTGACTTTTAATTTTGGCTTAAGGATTTCATATGATCCATCATGCAGTCCAAAAAGGAAAGATTCAGAGCATTATTAATAGTAATAGCTTTTAATTACTGAGGATGTATTAGACATCCTGTTCTGAGTGTCTTAGGCACCTCAAATGAGTATGAGAAGTAGAACATACCCACTTTACAGATGATGAAACAGTGGCTCAAGGAAATGAAATCACTTTCCCAAGCTTCAAGGACAAAGCTCGTTTTGAATCAGAACATTCGCATGATACATCAGGACAGACTTTAATTCTACTTTCTGGCTGGTCTGTGCCCACTGACCACACCAGGTGCCCACTAGTCTGTTTCTTTTCTTTTCTTTTTTTTTTTAATGGTTTTTTTTTTTTTTTAAGATTTTATTTATTTATTTGACAGACAGAGATCACAAGTAGGCAGAGAGGCAGGCAGAGAGAGGAAGGAAAGCAGGCTCCCTGATGAGCACAGAGCCTGTTGTGGGGCTTGATTCCAGGACCCTGAGATCATGACCTGAGCCAAAGGCAGAGGCTTAACCCACTGAGCCACCCAGGTGCCCCCACTAGTCTGCTTCTTGACAAGTTTTCCTGGGACTAGGGTCTTCTCATGTTCCCCCCTCACCTTCTCTATTCCACAGAGAACACAAAACCAGCCTAGAAATTACCTTGTATCAATCAGAACTCTTTCAGTTATACGGACAGAAACTTGACAAACTGTCTGCAGCAAAATGTATTGGCTCTTGAAACTAACAAGTCCCAGGGGAGGCTGAATGCGGACGTGGCCCTAAGCGTCACCTGAGATGATAGCACTAGGACTCCCTTTCTCTCTCCTCCTGGAAACACACTGGCTGCCAGAAGCTGTGGACTCAAAACCTCATGGTTTCAAGTTCAGTGGGAAAGAACAGTTCTTTACCTGCGTCTCAAGTGCAAGTTCTAGGACAATCTACAGTTGAGCCTGATCATACGGCTCTATTATGTATTCGTCCCTGAACCAGCGGCCGACTCAACAGGGATGAAATGCTCTGATTGGCCATACCCACGTGATGTGCCCAATTGTCATTAGAGCTGACATCGGCACCTGGATAGAGAGTTAGGGATGGGTGGCCCTCTTAAAGAGAAACCAAGATACTGTTTCGTGTTCTTTTAAAGATTTTATATATTTATCCATTCATGTGCGACACAGGTAGAGGGAGAAGAAGCAGGCTCCCTGTTGAGCAGGATGCAGGACTCGATCCCAGGACCCCGGGATCATGACCCGAGCCAAAGGCAGATGCTTAACCAATTGAGCCACCCAGGCGCCTTAAGATATTGTTAACAATGGAATGAGAATGAATATCAAATAGCAACTGTAAATGCCCACAACATATGAGGTCCTTATGCCCTACAAGCCTAGGGATTCTCAATTATAAATATTCGGCAGTCCGGGCACATGGAATGACAAGCAGACAGAACATTAGAAATCAAAATAATTCCTAAAATGCAGATAACAACGGCCAACACATGGACAGAGGTCCTATGTTCTGACCATGTATGAATTTAATCAGTTAATATAAAGCACCTTTCACGCGAAAATTGTTATGCCAGAACCAACACCTGTGTTTCCATAGCAACATAACAAGTGTCCATCATCCCTCTTCCCCTAACTCACTTGGGCATGACCTTGGAGATTCCAGGGCTCAAAACAAAGAAGCTGTAACAGAGACTAAAGGAGCCCCAGGTAAGCAGCTCCCCCAATTTTTCAGTTTATCCTAAAGAGCTAACAGAGGTGAAAGTCGCTACACAGATGGTGTCTGTATGGTTTATTTACTCCGTATATAGAGTTGATGTCAAACCTAGAGCCAGAGACAAGGACAATGCAGGAGGAAAACGGACCAGTCCACCAAGAACATGAGTTCAGCCAGGCACTGGGGAACAAGAGGGGTCGTTGCTGGAGAAATAGCAGACTGGTGAGACGGAATTGGGTTTTAGTTGGATGAAACTATTGCACAGCCCTGATACCCTTGGCGGAATATGTTATTATATTCCCAAAGTAGAGAAAAAGGTGCAAGCTGATAGCTTGTGACTATTTTCAGAACGAAGAATATCGAGCTCTGGATCTGAATCTCCCACGGATACAAACTGCTCCTTTGAAATGCCTCATTGCGGGAGGGCATTAAGCAGTTCTCCTCAATAAACTGTCTGTGCATTACATGCCTTCTTCATAAAACAGCAAGGGTGATGCCCAAATGTATTTCAAATCTCAAATTTAATAACCAGCTAGGTGCTTTCCTTTTCCCAAGTGTTTTACATAAGTAATATATAAGTACCACAATTACCTCCACTTAACAGATCAAAATAATAAGAGACAGAAAAGGGGCGCCTGGGTGGGTCAGTGGCCTTTGGCTCAGGTCGTGATCTCAGGGTCCTGGGATGGAGCACCGCATCGGGCTCTCTGCTCAGCAGGGAGACTGCGTCCCCCTCTCTGCCTGTCTCTCTGCCTACTTGTGATCTCTCTCTCTCTCTGTCAAATAAATAAATAAAATCTTCAAAGAAAAAAAAAGATCTTAATGCTTTCACCTTCAGTAATATGCCATTGTTACTTTGAAAAATTGTCAGCCTTCAGCGGCGCCTGGGTGACTCAGTCGTTAAGTGACTGCCTTCAGCTCAGGTCATGATCCCAGGGTCCTGGGGTGGAGTCCCACTTTGGGCTTCAACTCCACTTCAGCAGGGAGTCTGCTCCTTCCTCTCCCACTCCCCCTGCTTGTGTTCCCTCTCTTGCTGTGTCTCTCTCTATCCAACTAATAAATAAAGTCTTTAAAAAAAAATTGTCAGCTTTCTCATTTGGATATACACAAATGAGCCTCACATGGGTAAGGGCAGGACGTAGGTGATTTAGATCATTTTTTGACAGCCCCTTTATTAGACCAGCCACCGAACACTCTGTCATTCAACATCTAGAACCAGAGAAGGCAAATGCTAACAATTCATCTCAGCCGCCTACCCATTCTGGGAGCTGTGGGACCTCACGTAGAGACTAGGGCTCTCAGTGTGGGTCCAGGGTTCGAGCCCTGGCTCTGCCAGTTACCAGCTGAGTCACTAGGAAAAGTTCTTATCTTCTCAGGGTCAGTTTCTCTTCTGAGAAAAGAGAGTGCACAACATAGCTCACAGCTAACAGCTTCAGGTTGGCACACAGGAAATTCTTTCTGATAATAACAACATCATATTCAGGGTGGAAAATGTTGAATCCCAAGATGATCGATGTAAGATAGCGGCAGAAGGGACAGAAAGCTCCGAAGACAGGAAAGGATTAAATTTAGAGATAACCGTTCTATCTCTGCACGAACTAATCTTGACTAAAATAACCCCAAATGTGCCACTTCCTCTTTCCCGGAATAAAGAAAGAATGAATCATCTTTGAGAACTTCCATCAACGCTTCCCTTGAGCCACTCTCACTTGTACACAAACATTTCCGAATTATAACTGCTAGAGCCCGGGGAAGGGATTGCCGGGGGCGGAGGGGCGCGCACAGATCAGGCAATTTGCCTCCACCTGTATCCCAGTGATCTCAGGAATGCCACTTCTTGAGGGGTACTAGGAAGTTGATGGTGGCGGTTCATCACTCCTCAGGGAAGTAGGATCGCTGTTCAACTCATTCGTCTTCCTTCTTGATAATATCTGCTTCCCCATTACCAAAGCTATCTTTCTTTTTCTTTTTCTTTTTTTTTTTTTTTTAAGATTTTGTTTATTTATTTGACAGAGAGAGAGAGAGAGAGATCACAAGCAAGCAGAGAGGCAGGCGGAGAGAGAGCGGGAAGGAGGCTCCCCGCCAAGCAGAGAGCCGGATGCGGGGCTCGATCCCAGGACTCTGGGATCATGACCCAAGCCGAAGGAAGAGGCTTAACCCACTGAAGCCACCCAGGCACACCTTGTTTTTTCTTTTTCTTTTGAAAGAGAGAGAGAGCATGGGGAAGGGGGGCAGGGAGAGGCAGAGGGAGAGGGTTTTAAGCAGGTCCTACCATCACTGCAGAGCCCAAGGAGGCGGGGCTCGATCTCATGACCCGGAGATCATGATCTGCGCAGAAGTCAGGAGTCAGATGCTTAACCTACTGAGCCATCCAGGCGCCCCCATACTAAAGCTATCCTTAAAGCAGCTCTTACTCCCTTGAAAAGTTGGATCCAGAAGAAGGTGGAGAGGATAGGAGGTTGGCTCCGTGGTGTATATTTCAGAAGTCGCTTTGGCCAAACCATTATCATCATCCTCTCTGCAACAAGACTTGGTCACTGGTGTTTGTCGGGCATCAGAACCACTTGCTGGTTCGCTGCTGACATTAAGCCTCCGTGGGCAGGGAGCCCAGTGCTTTTGTGCCCAACATTTCACTCTACAACATCCTCCAGCTTGCGATCTGTCATTCTTCGAGATGTTTCAAAAGAACACTTGATGAATCTTATGAGTAGAAACAAACACAAAAGGGGTGCTTGTGTGGCTCAGTCGGTTAAGCATCTGCCTTCAGCTCAGGTCATGATCCCAGGGTTCTGGGATCAAGCCACAAATTGGTCGGGCTCCTTGCTCAGTGGAAAGTCTGCTTCTCCCTCTCCCTCTGCCCCTCATCTCTACTTGTGCTCTCTCTCTCTCTCTCTCAAATAAATAAATAAAATCTTGAGGGGAAAAAAAAAACAGACACAAAAGAATATATACTGAACGATTCCATTCATACGAGTTCAAACAGGCAAAACCAGTCTCTAGTGTTAGAAGTCACTAACTTCTAGGGAATTAGTGGGTGGGAGACTTCTGGGTAATAGAAATAGGGACTTGTTTTTCGGTTTTCTGAGAAAGAGAGTGAGCACAAGTGATGGTGGGGAGGGAGGGATAGAGGGAGAGGAAGAGAGAGAATTTTAAACAGGCTCCAAGCCCAGCTTGGAGGAACCCAAGATAACTTATCTCAGGACCCAGAGATCATGACCTGAGCTGAAAGCAAGACTTAGATGCTTAACTGACCGAGCCACCCAGGCGCTCCAGAAATGTTCTTTTCTTAATTGAAGTGCTGATTAACAGGCGGGTTCCCTTTGTGAGAAGTGTCCAGAACTGTACCTTTATGATTTTCTATACATATGTTATACTTTAGTAAGTTTACTGAGAGGAGGAGAGAACAAAAGAAAGAAGCAAAGAAATAAAATAAAGTAAAATAGAGTCTGAAAAGATGTTTCATTAATGAAAATTGCAGTGAGCTATCAGTACACATGTATTAGAACAGCTAAAGTAAAAAAAATGTTGATAATGCCAAAGGCTGGCAAGGATTTGGAAAAACTCACTCTCATACACTGTGGCTGTCAATGTAAAAATGGCACAGCTACTCTGGAAAAAAAATTTTTCTTTGTAGTATTTACCATATGAGTCAGGAGTTACACTTAGGCATTCATCCAGAGAAATAAAAACTTACTTCACCCAAAAACATTTACATAGATGTTTATAGCAACTTTTTTCATGGTAGAAAAACATTGGAAACAACTCCAAGGTCCTTCAGTGGACGAATGGTTGAACAAATTCTAGTATATCCATATAATGGAGTACTACTCAGCAATAAAAAGGGGGTGCTCTGCTGATACATGCAGCGATGGAATGGACCCCAAGGGCATTCTCCTTGGGGAAAAATCAATCTCAAAAGATAACATACTTCAGGATTCCATTTATACAACATTCCCTAAATGAAAAAACCACAGAGCTGGAGAACAGATGGCTGGTTACTAGGGACAGCAAGGGGTTGTAGGGGTGGAGGTGTGAGTACAAGGAGGTAGGTGGCATGAGAGAATTCTTTTATGGTGATGAATAAGTTCTGTATCTTGATTATGGTAGTAGTTACACAAATCCATATATGGGATAGAATTATATAGGACTCTATGTGCACATGTACACACACACACACACAAATGCAGGTTAAAAAATAACCCTATTTTGTGAAAATTAAATAATGTCTGTAGTCTGGTGCCAACATATTGTTGCCAGTTCCTGGTTTTGATATTGTACTACACCTACACAACGGGGCACTCCTGGAGGAAGCTGGATGAAGGGTACATAGGCCTCTGTATTATTTTTTACCATTTCTTATAAGTCCATAATTATTTTAAAATGAAAAGTGTTAAAGAAAAAAAGAAAGAGAAGAATCTTCAACCTGGCCAGTTTCGATTAGCCCCATATGTGTTTGCAAATCCCATTTTCTTCAGGCAGGTTGTTACACCATAATTCCCACATCTTACCATCAGGCACTGAAGGAGGAAAACACACAGTCCCTAAGTGGGAGTTCATCTGCATAAAATACTCACAAATGGGGGTGCCTGTGTGGCTCAGTGGGTTAAAGCCTCTGCCTTCGGCTTGGGTCATGATCCCAGAGTCCTGGGATTGAACCCTGCATTGGGCTTCCTGATCCACGGGGAGCCTGCTCACCTCCCCTCCCCCGCCTGCCTCTCTGCCTACTTGTGATCTCTCTCTCTGTCAAATAGATTAAAAAAATCTTAAAAAAAAAAAAAATACTCACAAATGGCGAGGGAAAGGAGCAATCAAACTATGCCTCTTAGGCTCACTGGTTCATGTTCTTGCTTCTTGTGCTTGTATGATTTGCATAACGGGTTTCACATCAACTTGGAATATAAGACTCTTTTACTGTAAGTGGAATCTTCACATAAGTATGCAATGATTTTCTTCATTATCATGATAACTAAACAGAAATAAGGCAGGAGGGAAGGGAGTCTAGGGAGACAACTGACCAAAGCAAATCCATTTTGGGCTTTAGGCTGACCCTTAACCTACAAGTCCACGGGACATTGAAAGAGTTATAAGATTGGATTCATGGAAGACCACAAGACCTCACTTCCACTGGCCTTAAAGACACATGGGCTGGGGATTCTTAAAATGTTCCCTGTGGGTAATTCCACAACCCTAAGACTATAAAAAAAAACAACAACAACAACCACCACCCAACATAAGTGATAATCCCAAAGGTAAAAAGTAACCTGCCCCATATGGTTGGTTTTTGAAAACTTACAAAGCCCTTTGTTAGAGGCAAAGGAAGTGGTCTAGTAGTAGGAGAGACCACTACTTTGTCTATGAAGTAGCTCCTTTCTTAATTTTTGTTTTGTTTTGTTTTTTAGATTTTATTTATTTGAGAAAGAGAGAGCCGGAGCAGAGGGAGAGGAAGGAACAGAGAGGGAGAAGCAGACTCCCCACGGATCAGGGACCAGAGCCCCGAATTGGGCTCTCTGCTCAGTGGGGAGCCTGTGACCCCTCCCACCCCCGCCTTCCTGCCCACTTGTGATCTCTGTCTGTCAAGTAAATAAATAAAATCTTTAAAAAAATAAAATAAAATAAAGTCTGAGAGAAAGAAGCATACCATACCCTATCACACAGATTAGAGGTGACGTCTTCTCTCTAGGTCTGCTAATAAAAGACAACTGGTTCAGAACACAGGGTGGGTTTTAAAGCAATCAACCATTGTTTACATTATTATTCTTGGTTGACAGTCCGTGGTTAGTCAAGAGATAGATAAAACGAACTAAAACTAAAACTTCCAAAGCCCATCTTTTTGTCATCAGGAGATATGGGGAAAAAAAAATCCTGTTGTGAGTTAAAAAGTACAAAGAACTGTTGTGATTTGTCCAAAAAGGACCTTGGACACCAATTCTCTGAATATAACCCAGTAAAAGGAAAAGTCCCCTGTCTTGTCTACGAGCCACAGGAAGAGCCAACCACTGGGGGTGAGACGCAGTAAGGTCCAAACCTCACACTGGGCTCCTTCCTCAGGCTGTGTACTCCCGGGCCTTTGCTGGCAAGAGGACACGGTGCTTGTTACTGTTTCCTCTTGAAGACTCAGTGAGCTGGGCAGGGCTCAGCAACAAGTGAGAAGCTGGACGAAGCTGGAACGAAGTAGTGAGCAGAACCCCCTGGGATCTGGCTCATTGACTAGGCTGGCAAGAAACAGGGAAGGGCCCTGCTCACAGGACCGGTTCAAATCCTGCGCATCTGTGTCCTGATCTGAAGCCTCAGGGGATGCAGATACACCTCACTGAACACAAGGCTGTGAAGCCAAGGTTCACCTAGCTTCACAAGCTTGGCTGCAATCTACCTCTGGGAAAATGATCTTTTTACAAAGAGTTTATTTAGTTATTTAATTATGTAATTAATTAATTAATTAATTATTATTATTTTATTTGGCAGAGAGAGAGCCGAAGCACGGGGAGAGGCAGGCAGAGGGAGAAGCAGGCTCCCCACTGAGCAGGGAGCCCAATGCCGGACTGGATCCCAGGACCCTGAGATCATGACCTGATCAGACACTTAACCAACTGAGCCACCCAGGCACCCGTGGAAAAATTATTTTTTAAAATTTTATTTATTTGGGGTGCATAGGTGGCTCAGTGGGTTAAAGCCTCTGCCTTCGGCTCAGGTCATGTTCCCAGGGTCCTGGGATCGAGCCCAGCATCGGGCCCTCTGCTCAGCAGGGAGCCTGCTTCCTCCTCTCTCTCTGCCTGCCTAAATAAAACCTAGGTTTTATTTATTTATTTGACAGACGGAGATCACAAGTAGGCAGAGAGGCAGGCAGAGAGAGAGGAGGAAGCAGGCTCCCTGCTCTGCAGAGGGCCCGATGCTGGGCTCGATCCCAGGACCCTGGGAACATGACCTGAGCCGAAGGCAGAGGCTTTAACCCACTGAGCCATCCAAGTGCCCCGGAAAAATGATTTTTTTTTTTAAAAAGCCTTCCATGTTGCTAGGTCTTATATTTTCCCAAGAACTAAAAGATTACTTAAATGTTAATTAAGATGTGACTTCACAGTTTTTATTTTAGATTTTTCTATTCGGTAGAATTTGTAATCTACATTTTCCCATGGCCTCATTTACAGTCATTTTTATTCTGAATGAACAAAAAATGGACTGTGAACATTTTCCTTTCACCATACTTTCATATGCACACACACGTATTTGCCATTGATTTTGAAAATGAAATTGCCATTATGGTGAGTGTATTGCTTTTATTTATTTATTTATTTTAATACATATTTTATTTATTTGAGACAGAGAGTGGGAAGGGGCACGGCACAGAGAGGCAGAGGGAGAGGGAGTGAGAGTCTAAGGCAGACTCTTCACTGAGTGTGGAGCAGGAGAGGGGCTTGATCTCATGACCCTGAGACCACACCCCCTGCTGAAACCCATAGTCAGACATATAACCGACTGAGCTACCCAGGTACCCTGAGCATACTGCTTTTAAAGTATCTAAAGTATCTATTTCAAAACTCAAAAACTATTCACAAATTTTATAGCCAGGCAGCCTCTCTGGGGCTAACTAAGCTTTTCTTGGGATCCCCTTCATCCTGGGAATCTCAATTTTGTCCTAAATTACCTGTGCCTGGTCACTGTCCCCATCAGTCAGTAAAATCCTCCTCGGGTACAGGAATTGAGTAATTGTGTACCTTTCTGGGCCACACACTGGTGTTGGACACATCAAAGATGTTCATGATCATTTCTTCAGCTTACCAGGCACAGATGGGACTCACATCTTCATATGAACAAGAATGGGATTATTAACAGGTTAGTCCACTATTTTTTTTATAAGTATTTTTCTTTATTCAACAGACAGGGATCACAAGTAGGCAGAGAGGCAGGCAGAGAAAGGGGGAAGCAGGCTCCCTGCTGAGCGAGAGCCCAACGCAGGGCTTGATCCCTGAGATCATGACCCGAGCCGAAGGCAGAGGCTTAACCCACTGAGCCACCCAGGCGCCCCAGTCCACTATTTTTTTTTTAAAGATTTTATTTATTTATTTGACAGACAGAGATCACAAATAGGCAGAGAAGCAGGCAGAGAGAGAGAGAGGAGAAAGCAGGCTCCCCGCGGAGCAGAGAGCCCGATGTGGAGCTTGAACCCGGGACCCTGGGATCATGACCTGAGCCAAAGGCAGAAGCTTTAACCCACTGAGCCACCCAGGCGCCCCAGTCCACTATTTTTTTTTTTAAAGATTTTATTTATTTATTTGACAGACAGAGATCACAAATAGGCAGAGAAGCAGGCAGAGAGAGAGAGAGGAGAAAGCAGGCTCCCCGCGGAGCAGAGAGCCCGATGTGGGGCTTGAACCCGGGACCCTGGGATCATGACCTGAGCCAAAGGCAGAAGCTTTAACCCACTGAGCCACCCAGGAGCCCAGGTTAGTCCACTATTAATTTTTTTTTTCATATATACTCATTTCCAGTTAAAACAGACTATCACATAGAGAACCCCAGACACCCTCAGGACTCTTATTAGCTCTTTTGGAGCCATGAGGGGAAAATGGTGATACGGTACCTGGTTTTTCCAAGATGGCCCCAAAGAACCAAGCATCCCAGAATCCGTGCCCTTGTGAAGTCCTTCCTATATGAAACTGTAGTGAGTCTTAGGTGCAGCAAAGGGGTAAAACTGCAGCCTTGGGATGGTCAACACTTGTACATCCCTGAGAAAGGACTGACCTGCGATTAGCTCCCAGGAGATAATCTCGAAATGCTTGATACATCGCCCTTAATTGAGCGTCTTTGTGTATCAAGGGCCTTTGGCCATACCAGATAGTTTACTCCTAACCATGTGATTTCTGGTTAACTTCCGTTCTTATCTGCCTGGGACTCTGGACCATCAGGTATCAGTGTGACCTCTGGAGGGTCTGGAGGCTAACAAAGGTCAGTCATTCAATGCCTATGTGACTGACTCCTAATAAAAGCCCAGACATCAAAGCTCAGGTTGACAATACTGTACGTGTTGTTATACATCATTGCTGGGACAACTAAGTGTTGTCTGTAAAACTCTACTGGAAGGCGACAACTGGAACTTTGTACCTGACTTCTCTTGGATTCTGTCCTCTATGCTTTTTTCCTTTGCTGATTTGAATCCATACCCTTTTGCTGTACTAAACCTTAACTGTGAGAATCATAGCGTTTCTGAGTTCTGTGAGTCCTCCTAGCAAAGTACCAAACCTAAAAGTGGTCTTGAGGAGCATACACATAGCCTGTAGTTTGCTTTAACTAAGAGAATGACACAGAAGTGACAGTGTGCCTGTTCTAGGCATTCCCCTTAAGAAGGCCCAGAAGCAGGGCGCCTGGGTGGTTCAATTGGTTAAGCATCTGCCTTTGAATCAGGTCATGATTCCAGGGTCCTGCTCAGTGGAGAGTCTGCTTCACCCCTCCTTTTCCCTGCTGCCCTTCCCACTTATGCACACTGTCTCCTTCTCTGTCAAATAAGTAAATGAAATCTGAAAAAAAAATCAAAATTAAAATTAAAATTAAAAAGGTCAAGAAACTTCTAGCCCCTGCTCTTTTGGATGCTCTGAAAAAGTAGTAAGTAGAGACTGGGGAAGGGGGGAGGGCTTGGCACAGTCACATCTTCAGAAGAACCCGGTCCAAGTCACTGTCCGACTACAGCCACAGAAGAACCCAGTAAAGACAACGGGCCCTTTACACCCCGTCAACCCACAGAATCATGGGAGAAAAAAAAATGGTTGTTGTCTTAAACCACAAAATTTGGGGGTGGCTTGTTATGCAACAATAGAAAACTAAAGCCAGCAGGAATGATAAAATAATTGAAGCGATCCAGAATTTAACTGGCTAAGAGATCAGACTTCAGTAACTGTCGGAAACCATTAAGTCCAACAACTCAACCCAAAAGAATTTTCCTAAATTGAAAGCAAAAAGCATTTTATTAAGGAAACCAGAAATTAATAAAAACTCTCTCTCTCTCTCTCTCTCTCTCTCTCGGGCTGTGGAAGTCTGTTGTTTAATTTAAGGAAGGCTCCAGGCTCATTTTCATCGCTTGTTTGGAAAATCGCAACAAGCCATCGATAAATTATACCTCACAAAGGAACAGCCTTCAGGTTTCAAAGCTCACCATGTTTTAATTTTACCCTTAAAATGAGAATGTGAGGTGGTTGATCTTATTCAAAGTGTAGACAGGGCAGGAGAGGTCCCCAGAAGACACGCCCTCTGTGGTAACCTGTGGGGTTCTACCTGGCCACCCCCCAGGGAGTTCCAGGGAGGAAGAGATGCAAACTCCTGACCCATGGGGTTTGAAAGTACTGTGGAATATTTCCACTCGTGGTTTTCAATGCAGGCTCAGTGAGTATTCTCAGCAAGCTAAAAATGAGACTCCTCAGCCAAGACAACACAAAGTCCGTATGATTAGGGAACAGCAATAACAGTGGCAATTTCACCAACAAGTCCTAGTCCAAGACACTCAATGTCTTACAAAAACGTATCATTTGCTTTGCAAGCATTTATCCATTAGTGAACACAAGGGATCGTAGAAAAGAGCCGTAACAGATGCTGAGCAGTCACTGAGATTGGTTGAGTGGGGAGTCTTGCTAGGCTCCTAACGGCCAATTTCTGGGAAAATGGAACCTCGATTTCTCATAAGACCTCAGTCATCCCGGATCATGGTGGCAATCCTGATATGCATACTCCAAGTTTTCACTCCCACGCTTTGAATTTATACCTCACATCAGGCAGGTTTAAATGACTGAGTTAATCCATCTGTAAGCTTTTCAGTGTTAAAACCAAAGTATAGAGAAGAAGCACGTTGTCTTAGAGTGTTTGAGGAATCAAACCACATACTTTTAAAGATCATGAGTGCTTTTCTTGTGTTAAGAACCGACCCCAAGTACCAAAAACAGACTCTTAGCTATGGAGAACGCACGGGGGTTGAGGCCGGGGGGAGTGGGGACGAGGTAGGTGATGGGATTAAGGCGTGCCCTTGTCCTGACGGCACTGAGTACTGTGTGGAACCGCTGAGTTCCTATATTGTGTACCTGAAACTAACAGAACACTGTATGTTAACTATACTGGAATTAAGAAAAAAAAAAAAAAAAAAAAAACACAGAAGAAACCCCAAGGGCCTGATCAGCACCTCATCTCTGTGAGGCCAAAATCGTTATGTAACTATTAGGGAGGCAGGCAGAGAGTTTCTTCAGGCACCTATGAAGGAAAAGGAGGGGGGGGTTCTTTCTTAACCCATGGCTGCCTCCTCAGACAAAGACCTCATGGAATTTTGGTGGACATACAGCACAATTGTCTGTACCTAAGAACATTTTCCAGAGCACAGATGTTTTTCTCTTAACGGTGAAATGCTGGCTGTCTTGTCCCAATCCTTTTCAGTGCTTAGCGGACGGGACGTTTTTGGTGTCTTGTCCCCTATAACTTGGGGGCTGATGTTCACTGCTGGCTGGAAAACACATCTTTGGCGAGACAGACATGAAAACTCATCTTTGGCAGCTTACACAAAAATGTTTCCATTTTGGGAAATTCCCTGTGATAAAAGTGTTTTTCTGGCCCTGGGTATACACATAAGTAACCAAAAGGACACCTCAGTAAAAGACAAAACAGATTTATGATCGCTTGCTGTGATAGTGATATGTGATTTTAAGCTCCTGAGGATTTTCCTGTTGTTTCATGTTGGAAAAAAGTTGACTCATTTTTCTGGGTAGTACCTCAGTGTTTTCATTAGGGGCTTTCTATAAAGACTTTATCTGAATCATCATAAGGAAAATTATTTCAGAGCCTGGATAAAAGTTCATCTCCCATAAACAGCACGGGCTGCTAAAACCCGCTTGGACTTTAAAAATTACAGAGAAGCGTTAGTCCCAGGAATGCAATCTATCAAGTAAAACAGTGATTTTTTTCAAACATGACCAAGTTCAACTTGATTCCAAAACGCAAGTTTTGGAAAAGCAAGATTGACTAAAAATGTCCAAATATTTTTAACATACTAATTAGATTAGTTTTATTAGAATATTTTAATTTTGGGGTGCCTGAGGGGCTCAGTTGGTTGAGTATCTGCCTTTGGCTCAGGTCATGGTCCAGGAGTCCTGGGATCGAGCCTTGCATCTGGCTCCTTGATGGGCAGGGAGTCTGTGTCTTGCTCTCCCACTGCCACTCCCTCTGCTCGCACTCTCTATCAAAAAATCTCTTTTTTTAAAAAAAAAGTATATTTTAATTTCCTAGCAATTACAGAGCACTTAACTGTTTATTACAAATATTTCATTAAATGCATAGACATATTCATCTGTCAATTATTATCTGTCCAGATCATTATGCTAAATTATAATCAGGTGCTCCCATCAGAAATCTCAAGGATAAACTAAAATCTCAGTAAATATCCAACTGGTATGTACAGACCACAAAATACCATTTTAATCCTTTGCAGGGGTCAAAACACAATCAGAAATCTTAAGCCTTTCGTTGTTGGTTTTGTTGTTGTTGTTGTTTTACATGGTGGGAAAACAGAATTTTCCAGATAATTGTGAATGAGACATTAGTCTATAGGACCAAAAAAAAAAAAAAAAAAAAGAAAGAAAGAAAGAAAAAAGCCTTATTTCTGTACCAGTAAAGTTCCTAACACTGGTTCCTCTTTTGAACTCATTTTGAGTTGTAAATGGAAGGTCTAAGAATCAGAAAAACACAAAGCTATTTTAGAAGCAACTTGCTCAGTATTTCTAGCCCCTGAACCTGGCAAATAACAGTAAAGTGTCAAAGTAAAACCATACATTTTCTGGGGAACACAATGGTGAAGGCCACTTCTCTCTTGGCTGTGGGCACATAAAGTGCCTTGCCCGTCTGGGGAAGGAGAGCCTGGTGGGAGAAGCAGGCTGCACGGATCATTGTTCAAAGTCATGGCTGGTTGTGAGCATCCTGAATTGAAGTTCTAGAGAGTTCTGACATTCGAGCCATGAGATGTCCCCAAATTAGAAGCCATGTTCCAAAGTTCGTAAAATGTCTCTGTATAAAATCAGACCCAGAGCTTTAGAGAATAGGTCAGACCTGCAGAATTTAAATACCATCTCAAATGTCACTGTGTGAAAAACCATTTCAGAAGCACATTGTCCATTACTGCCTGAAGCAAGGATGTTTCTAAAATGGACTTTATCCATACCACACTTATTGATTTAAATATTTATTTATTTATTTATTTGAGAGAGAGAGAGAGAGAGAGAGAGCATTAGCAGGGGGCGGTGGCGGGGGCAAAGGCAGAGAGAGAAGCAGACTTCCCAGTGAGCAGGGAGCCCCTTGTAGGGCCTGATACCAGGACCCTGGAATCATGAACTGAGCCGAAGGCAGATGCTTAACGACTGAGCTAACCAGGCGCCCCCTGATCAAAATTTGTCCCCAGGTTCCCTCTCTCTCTAGCTGGTCCTGTCCACAGCTATGAAGCTATGCTCTTGCTACAACCTGTAAGAGTCACCTGCCCTTTCTGAGAAGTGAAAACGGTGATTTCAGTTTGGATCTGGAGGATGAGGATTTTATATCAAACAGGGAGACACTCTGCCTCTCTCGGCTACTAGTCTGAGACAAGGGTGGGTGGGTTAAACCAGATCACAACCTCTGGAATTTTTAAGTTGTAGGCTCTTCCCTGGTGAACTCCTATTGCAATGTCAGTCTTCTGGGAGGCAGGCAAATTCCAGGCAAAAGAGTGTGTTAAATCATGGAAATAGCGCCAATGCAAATATTTAGGGCTGGGATTTAAGTCTATTGTTTCCTGATAGTTGCTCAGCAGGTTTCTGGGTTTTTTTTCCCCCAATAAAATAAGATCTTTCCTTTATCATTCACATGCATAAAATTATATAGAAACAACACACAAAAGGCTTAGAATACAAATATTCTTTGGTTTACTCATCAAGATAGCAAATAACAAAATAGCAAAAACCTTATTAGTTAAATAAAAAAGTGACATTCTTTATTTACCTATCAAACCTTATTCAATGTTGAAATGCATTTATTTTCATTCTCATGGCCCACAGCAATATGTTTTCTTCCTTTTTTGGCTCTTTAAGCCCCCCTACATTATTTGGATGAGCTCATCTCTAAAATAAAGACTGTTGTACTTAGTATTGCTCATTTTTACAAGAACCATCTAGATTTTTCCTTGTGTCTTTTACAGCTGAAACATATACTAAAAGTGGAGAGGCCACCAGCATTTTCAAGAATTACCCCATTTTCAAAGTACTACCGTTGGTACTAAAAAACGGGACTCCAGTCCCGAAATATATTTGTCTATTAGACATTAGTCACGACGTCAAATAGAGCTGGGTCCTACAATACTGACTTCTGAGAAGCAGTTTCCTGCTTTTCTGAGTGTTCGATCTGACCGCCTTCAATTCTTGAATGTCTTAATTCTTGATGTAGACCCAATTCTTAACTGTCAGTGACAAAATCTTTAACAAAGGAGCATTGAGCAAAAGGGACTTGAAAATTAAATCATCTCAAAGGGAGCAAGGAGAGAAAGAGAGGGTTTTCAGCTTTTTAACCAAGGTAGGAATACACAGCGAGGAATAATAGTGAATGAAAGTACATAACTTTCTACAGGTGAGAAATAGCCAACGTGCTAAAGACACAACTGACCCCCAAAAAACCACCTCTTGCAGTCTGGAGCTATCCATTTTTCTTTGTACAACTCTATTTGCATCACACGACCAGAGACACCTTTCCCACGATCTGCGAACTGTTAGGGAGGGAGCGTTTCACCAGAGTTTTTGGCAATCTGCTTTTCTTCAAATAAAACAAGCTGCATAAAACATTACTGACAACGTCAGACGCCTGAGCTGGGCACCAGTCTTTCAGAAACATAGGTCACCTTTAAAAAATTCGTTTTTCCTTCATAAATCAGCAGTGCTCCGTTTTCAAAGAAATTACAAGCGGTCCCAGTCTTAATGCACACGATCAGATGTTCTCCTCGTCCAGCATTTTGTTGACACCATCGCAGAGTTTTTGTAAGTGGGGCTTAAAATTCCCAAAGGGGTTATATAAGGCCGCTAAGAAATCACAATCTGAGAAATGGTCAAAGACGTTATTAACCCGTCCGTGCGACTTGGCCGTGAGATGACGCTGGATGATCTGGTGAAGCATCTCTCTGCACTCGTTCAGCAGGCGGGATAACACGTTCCGGTCAAAGGTGTACTCCACCTGGTGGAAGCTGACCACGGTCATGGCCAGCTGGTGAACTTTCTTCTTGAATTTCTCCATCAGCGCCAGCTCGTCTTGGTTGAACTGGTTATTTCTGTAAAGGATGGCCAGCTTGATGACTGTCTTGATGAGGTTCTTAATGATCTTCTCTGCCTCCTTCTTGTTCTGGGTGTACTCCTTGGTCACTCGGTAGAGCTCATCCAGCACCTCGCTGCTTGTGTCATCGATGAGGGTGGTGGCGATGGATTTGGACACCATCTTCCCCAAGATCTTCTTTTGTGCCTGCACGGCCAGGTTTTTGGAATTGAAGACATCTGTGGCCACTACAAAGAAGCAAATTAAAAAAAAAAAACAAACAGATATTAAGGACGATGTTCCTTCTCATTTTTCCACGATATGGTTGCCTTCCACCTACTGACATTGGTTTCTGTTCAGAAAAGGCCTAAAACTTTACTACACTTCTGGGCATTTGGTTCTCCTTCCTTTCATTCCTTCTTTCTTTTCCTTTCTTTCTCTTTCTTTTTAAAAGATTTCATTTACGTATTTGACAGGAAGAGACACAGAGAGAGCACAAGCAGGAGGAGCGGCAGGCAGAGGGAAAAGCAGACTCCCCACTGAGCAAGGAGCCCCATGCTGGACTCGATCCCAGGAATTAGGACCTGAGTCGAAAGCAGAAGTTTAACCGACTGAGCCACCCAGGCATCCCAGGTTCTCATTTCTGAAAAGAACAGGTTCTTTTGCATCATCATTAAGGTCTCCAGTTACTCAAGTATTTTATACCTTCTGTTATACACTCAATACTTTGTTTAGCAGTTGAAGGAGACAACCTTTCCAAAGATAACTTTTTCTGATTATAAAAACGTTACGTCTCATGAGGCAATGAAATATTATGCAGTTTCCTCCAGTTGAGTTTTATAAGAAATACATCAAAAATATAAAATCAACTCCACAACTGTCCTCTGGGCACCAGTCACCAAGAAAACTTAAAGGAACACGTTTAAATGGAAGAAGGATAAATAGCAAAGCCACACTAAGTAGCAAATTCAAGGAAGCCAATCAAAAGGAGAGCCCTGCTTTTTTTTTTTTTTTTAAATTTCATTGCCATTCTTTTTTTTTTTTTTTTTTTAAAGATTTTATTTATTTATTTTTCAGAGAGAGAGCACAAGCAGGCAGAGTTGCAGGCAGAGGCAGAGAGAGAGGCAGGCTCCCCGCAGGACAAGGAGCCCGGGATCATGACCTGAGCCAAAGGCAGCCCCCCAACCAACCAAGTCACCCAGGTGTCCCATGGTTTTTTGTTGTTGTTTTTTTAAGATTTGTTTATTTGCCAGAGTGAGAGAAGGAGCACAAGCAGGGGGAGGGGGAGGCAGAAGGATAACCAGACTCCCTGCTGAGCAGGGAGCCCCAAGCAGGGCTTGATCCTAAGAACCTAAGATCAGCTGGAGCTGAAGCAGATGCTTAACCAACTGAGCCACCCAGACGTGCCCAAAGGAAATCCCTGCTTTAAACGTCAGCTGTAAAAAATCGAATTTCCTAAGACACTCGCCCGCCCCTTCCAGTTCAGCCTAACCAGCCTAGATTTCAACTCCCAGAAGTTAAGTCTTAGAAAAGAACAGTCATTCTTTGGAGAGCTCATTGTCTTTTGCTATTTCTGATGAATGGCTGTTGTTCGTTCCCTTGAAACATTTACATACTCTGTAGAAATAGCCACCTTTCATGAGCTCATGAAATGTGCTCCATGAGTAAGACACTGTGGAAAAGCTGAGGCTCAGAGTTGGCTTTTGGAATTATCATCACTTAATTTGACGGAGGTGTAAGATACACGTAATAATCGTTGCACATATTAAGTATGAAACACCGTGTGATGCTCTTAGCTTACAGCTGGTCAGTGAAAATGCTCAATATATACTTACTCCTCAAACCAAGTTTAATTTTTTTCCCTAAATATCCCCCCCCAGGACTCCCGACACTCTGTGCATACTTCTCCACCAAAGTGTAAGCTTTCTTCCTCGCCTTCTGGGTCCTCCAAGCTGGAGTTTTAGGGGTCTCTATCCCCAGTCTGGGGGCCCAGACCTGGATATTTGAAAGTCATTTAGTAATGAAAGATAAAAAAGACTAAAAGTACAGATAGGTGGGAATGGCATTAGCGATACACAATTCTTTTTTTTTTTTTTTTTTAAGATTTTATATATTTATTTGACAGATCACATGCTCTCATGGTTGTTGCCTCTGCTGCCTGCCACTCTCTCCCCTTCCCTGCACTTTCCCTCTCTTTTTTTCTTGTTTGTTGTTTCTTCTCTTTCCTGTTGAGGAGTTTCTTACTTGGGGAATTCTGAGTGTGGAGATCTGGTGTCACAGACCCCTCGCCAGCCATTCCAAGGACTCCTGGCTTCTCCACTGGAGCTCACCAGATCACAAGGCAGGGAAGGCAACTCTTAGCCTGTTGACTTCTTGGGACACTGTTTACACTTTGCTCTGACCACTTCCTTATCCCCACTGTTTCTTACTAAGCCACATTTAGATTCGGAGTTACTCAGGTACGAGAGGGCTAAGGTCTTATATATTTGTTTAAGGAACTTTTATTAACACCCCACAACAACCAGACATGCTCTCTAAATTGTTTTCTTTTTCATCTTTCCTAAGACTGGGTCCGCTGGATCAGAGTTTAACTAGGCGGGGATTAGCAATGGCATCCATGGACATCTGCAGTCACTGCTTCAAAATTCCAAGTATAACAAATCTGATGGGTGATGAAATTATTCACTTGCTGGTGAGGTTGTAAGGAAAGTTACCTGAGGGCTTCACTGGACGAGCAGTGTTTTAGTTGCAATAATATTCTGGAGAACTGTTAATTTCAGCAAACTATAGATTTTCATTAATTCATTTTAGGATAAGTTCGTATGGGGTTGGGGGGGGGGTTGTTTTTGTATTTGTTTTTGTTTTATGAGCCCATTTCTTCCCCTTATACACAAGGGTCAGTGTATTTTTACACAGCGTTTATCTCCAAACTTAGAGTTGTTGATGCTAAAAACTGGAATTCCGTGAATATCAATTTGCTTTACAGCAAGTGTTGCAGACATGGATGATTTCGTTAAACCAAGACAGGAGATACAGAGATATAGAGGAAGGGCCCAAAGATAAGTAGGCATAAAATAGCATTTACATCTCTTTCTATACAACGTTCTTGCCAGTGGCAGTTCTTGGTATGTTTTTGATATATGACATTGTTTTTCCTTAGTCAAGGGTGTACATATTTCCAAACACAAGTGAATTCTTTTTTTTTTATTAAAGATTTTTAAATAAGATTTCATCTTTTTATTTGAGATAGAGTGAGAGAGTGAGAGAGAGCACAGGAGGGGCAGAGGGAGAGGAGAAGCAGACTCCCCACTGAGCAGGGAGCCCGAAAGGGGTTTGAACTAGGCTGGTACCCTTGGAGATGGAGGGAAGTGGGGAGAGGGAGAATGGAAGGCTCTTGGTCATGGGCAAGGCAAGAGAGAGGATGGTGTGGTGGGGGATGGCCAGGCCTCCCACTTGAGCAGATGGTTGGAAGGACTGCTATTCATGAAGGTAGAATGGAGAAGGAACACTTTGGGGGGCACGAAGGAATCAAGGATTCCATTGTAGACATGGTGCATTTGGAATGCCTGCAAAACAGCCAAGGAAAAGGGAAACTTTGAATGCATTTGCAAAACAAGTCCAGAACTCCATCCCAGGACCCTGGGATCATGACCTGAGCCAAAGGCAGATGCTTAACCTGCTGAGCCCCCCAGGGGCCGCAAGTGAATTCATCTTGATTAAACACTGAAACCATATTTTCAACTCTTTGTGGCGTCCCAGGATGTACCTTGCATCTGTCCCTCTGTTACATGTTTAAACATAGAGCTCTCTGGGCTTGGAGCAGGTGGACCCTGTGTCTGATCTTCTACTGTAGCCAGAGGGCTCAGATGCTAGGCAAAACCACTGCATTGGCTTTTATACTAAATATTTGTATTATTGCCCTCCAGTATTTATTCATTGTGTGCAACGAGTCTGTATTCTTTAAAAAACAACAACAATAACAACAACAACAAAAACACAAAAAACAAAGACCTGAATGACGACAGTAAAAGAAACCACACTCTTGAGTGCGAGAGAAGAAAACCATATAGCTAGCTAGGTAAAACAAATACCTGTTTATCTAGCTTTTTATTTATTTATTTTTTAAGATTTTTATTTATTTATTTGACAGACAGAGATCACAAGTAGGCAGAGAGGCAGGCAGAGAGAGAGAGGAGGAAGCAGGCTCCCTGCTTGAGCAGAGAGCCCGATGCGGGGCTTGATCCCAGGACCTTGGGATCATGACCTGAGCTGAAGGCAGAGGCTTTAACCCACTGAGCTACCCAGGCGCCCCTGTTTCTCTAGCTTTTAAAACAAATAACCTCCCCCCCTCCAACATATATATCTAAAACTCATTTTGCAGGCCAGCAAGTTTTCATAGGGAAGTGTTTAAGTGGGGCAAAGGGAGAGGGGAAGTGGGCTTCCTCTTCTGTAAGAAGTGCCATGGAGCAGGCGCCCACACGGGGGCCTAGAGGGTGACCCCTCTGGGGCACGGATGTATCATCTGGGCTCACAGAGAGCTTACTGTCTAGGGAGGAGAGGCAGACCATCAAAATTTAGGCAAATGAGGAGGATGTCAGGAACAAGGAAGTGTGTAAGTGCGTTGGTTCACAAAGACTGGAAGTCAGCATCTTTTTCTAATCTACATTTTGAAAGGCTCTGGTTGCTCAGTGAGAAGAGATTGGAAAGGGGTTTGAACTCGGCTGGTACCCGTGGAGATGGAGGGAAGGGAGAATGGAAGGCTCTTGGTCATGGGAAGGGCAAGAAAGAGAGGATGTTGTGTTGGGGGATGGCCAGGCTCCCCCTGACCCCTCGCTTGAGCAAATGCTTGGAAGGGCTGCTATTCGTGAAGGCAGAAAGGAGAAGGACTGTGTTGGGGACACGGGAGAATCAAGGATTCCATCCTAGACATGGTGCATTTGGAATGCCTGCAAAACAGCCCAGAGAAAGGAAAACCCTGAATGCATTTGCTAAATGAGTCCCAGAAAGGGGTCAGAGTGAGTTCTAAGTGTGGGAGTTTTGGCACCTGAGGGGCATCAGAAGCCACGGGAGTGGAAGAGCTCACATGAGGGTAAGGTAGAGCAGAGGAGAAAAATGTGATCCAGGACTAGCCTTGAGATACAGCAGGCCTTTAAGGGATCTGGTAGAGGGTGCAGAGCTGACAAATGAGCCTGAGCAGGAATGGCTAAAGGCAGTTAATTTGCAAGGGGGAAAAAGAAATCGTATTGCATGATCACAGACCACACAGCCCTGGCTTGCAGTTTTCAGCTGCAACCCCCTATTGGCTCCAAGGAAGCCTTCACCAATGCTAGGAAAGAAATCCTCTGCGTGTTTGCCTTCCCTGTGCAGGGGGAGAAAGAGCTTCAGCTTCTTTTTCAAAGATGACCAAGCTGGACATAACCCAGAGAAGAGAACGAAAGGAGGAAGTGGCCGCTGTGTTTCTAGAGCAGGGTCTGCAGTTCCTCTGGGGCAACAACTGGGAAAGCCTCAGAAGTCAGCTTCTCCGTCCTGGTTGAGACCCATTCCTGCTAAACTGGGAGCAATCTTGCTGGCCGTGGCCTTGCTTTTCACACTTTCTCTTGTGGGAGGTTCAAGGGCTACTACATGAAAGAACGTTTCCCGTTGTCTTTATGTTTGAAAGCAAATGGAACTTTGAGGTTCAATGAGCTAAGGAGCTTAAGAGAGGTGCAGACTTTCAAGTCCGGTCTTGGAGAGAGGACCACAGAGGATTTTTACTCCTCTCTCACTGTTTCCGGTGATTTCATAGTGTACAGTGTTTCCATCAAATAGACATTGTAGTAAATCCCAGATGGATGTTGGGAGACCGTGTCAGGCCCTAGTAGATGCAACACAGAATAACCTTCCAACTTTATGTGAGTTTCTGAGATCGTTGTTATTTCCCATGGATCTGAAATGTGGGGGGTATCCCTTCCTATATAAATCGGTTTTATTTATTGAAATCCATCTCCTAAGTTCTGCAGCGGAAGACGGTCCCTGGTCTTAATGTGGTAACAGTGACTACGTGTGTCCGTTATTTTGATACAAACGATTTAATGTGGATTAACCCATGCACTCTTTTGCAAACCTTTAAGGAATAGAATGGAAATCTGAAACAGCTTGGAAACCTTCACACGTTGGCCATTTTTCATGCTTTTTTGCTTTCCTTTTCTTTCTCAAAATATATTTCAGTTCTTCTTCTGCAATTTCAGTTCATGTTTCAGATGTTTAGATATCGACATCCATGAGGACAGAGGTTATGGTTCAGGGAAGCCTTTCCTTCAGGGCATGTGGCCATTATATTAATGAATGGCATCCTGGTCAGTAGGAAACACTTAGCATTACCTGAGTTGTATCCCACGAGCTACTTGGCCCGAGCGTGGGACTGAACATGACAGCCCCCCTGGAGGGAGTCTCTCTTCTTAGACGCCCTCCCAACCTGGATTGGGAAGCAGCTGCTCTTTTGCTTTCTGCCACTAGCCTGTCCAAACTAGAAATAATTGTGGGGGTGCCTGGGTGGTTCAGTAGGTTAAAGCCTCTGCCTTCAGCTCAGGTCATGATCCCAAGGTCCTGGGATCAAGCCCCGCATCGGGCTCTCTGCTCAAGCAGGGAGCCTGCTTCCTCCTCTCTCTCTCTGCCTGCCTCTCTGCCTACTTGTGATCTCTGTCTGTCAAATAAATAAATAAAAATCTTAAAAAATAAATAAATAAAAAGCTAGATAAACAGGTATTTGTTTTACCTAGCTAGCTATATGGTTTTCTTCTCTCACACTCAAGAGTGTGGTTTCTTTTACTGTCGTCATTCAGGTCTTTGTTTTTTGTGTTTTTGTTGTTGTTGTTATTGTTGTTGTTTTTTAAAGAATACAGACTCGTTGCACACAATGAATAAATACTGGAGGGCAATAATACAAATATTTAGTATAAAAGCCAATGCAGTGGTTTTGCCTAGCATCTGAGCCCTCTGGCTACAGTAGAAGATCAGACACAGGGTCCACCTGCTCCAAGCCCAGAGAGCTCTATGTTTAAACATGTAACAGAGGGACAGATGCAAGGTACATCCTGGGACGCCACAAAGAGTTGAAAATATGGTTTCAGTGTTTAATCAAGATGAATTCACTTGCGGCCCCTGGGGGGCTCAGCAGGTTAAGCATCTGCCTTTGGCTCAGGTCATGATCCCAGGGTCCTGGGATGGAGTTCTGGACTTGTTTTGCAAATGCATTCAAAGTTTCCCTTTTCCTTGGCTGTTTTGCAGGCATTCCAAATGCACCATGTCTACAATGGAATCCTTGATTCCTTCGTGCCCCCCAAAGTGTTCCTTCTCCATTCTACCTTCATGAATAGCAGTCCTTCCAACCATCTGCTCAAGTGGGAGGCCTGGCCATCCCCCACCACACCATCCTCTCTCTTGCCTTGCCCATGACCAAGAGCCTTCCATTCTCCCTCTCCCCACTTCCCTCCATCTCCAAGGGTACCAGCCTAGTTCAAACCCCTTTCGGGCTCCCTGCTCAGTGGGGAGTCTGCTTCTCCTCTCCCTCTGCCCCTCCTGTGCTCTCTCTCACTCTCTCACTCTATCTCAAATAAAAAGATGAAATCTTATTTAAAAATCTTTAATAAAAAAAAAAGAATTCACTTGTGTTTGGAAATATGTACACCCTTGACTAAGGAAAAACAATGTCATATATCAAAAACATACCAAGAACTGCCACTGGCAAGAACGTTGTATAGAAAGAGATGTAAATGCTATTTTATGCCTACTTATCTTTGGGCCCTTCCTCTATATCTCTGTATCTCCTGTCTTGGTTTAACGAAATCATCCATGTCTGCAACACTTGCTGTAAAGCAAATTGATATTCACGGAATTCCAGTTTTTAGCATCAACAACTCTAAGTTTGGAGATAAACGCTGTGTAAAAATACACTGACCCTTGTGTATAAGGGGAAGAAATGGGCTCATAAAACAAAAACAAATACAAAAACAACCCCCCCCCCAACCCCATACGAACTTATCCTAAAATGAATTAATGAAAATCTATAGTTTGCTGAAATTAACAGTTCTCCAGAATATTATTGCAACTAAGACACTGCTCGTCCAGTGAAGCCCTCAGGTAACTTTCCTTACAACCTCACCAGCAAGTGAATAATTTCATCACCCATCAGATTTGTTATACTTGGAATTTTGAAGCAGTGACTGCAGATGTCCATGGATGCCATTGCTAATCCCCGCCTAGTTAAACTCTGATCCAGCGGACCCAGTCTTAGGAAAGATGGAAAAGAAAACAATTTAGAGAGCATGTCTGGTTGTTGTGGGGTGTTAATAAAAGTTCCTTAAACAAATATATAAGACCTTAGCCCTCTCGTACCTGAGTAACTCCGAATCTAAATGTGGCTTAGTAAGAAACAGTGGGGATAAGGAAGTGGTCAGAGCAAAGTGTAAACAGTGTCCCAAGAAGTCAACAGGCTAAGAGTTGCCTTCCCTGCCTTGTGATCTGGTGAGCTCCAGTGGAGAAGCCAGGAGTCCTTGGAATGGCTGGCGAGGGGTCTGTGACACCAGATCTCCACACTCAGAATTCCCCAAGTAAGAAACTCCTCAACAGGAAAGAGAAGAAACAACAAACAAGAAAAAAAGAGAGGGAAAGTGCAGGGAAGGGGAGAGAGTGGCAGGCAGCAGAGGCAACAACCATGAGAGCAAGGGCGGGCCACCTTACCCAGAGAGGAGACACATACCAGACAGCTGAACCCTCAAATCAGCCTTGGGTCACACAGAAGGAGGCCCTGACATAAAGAAACATTGTCTTAGGAGGATCAGCACACTTGGAGTCCTTCACCTGATACTAAAGGCAGATTCTGGTGTCTTTGTATTTTCCTGTCCCCAAGTGGCGGAAGACCAAGAGTATGCATCGTCACAGGGACAAGCTAGAGCATTCACTTTGGGTCTCCTGCCACCTCCAGAAGGAGTACACCCTCACTTTAAAAGGCAACATAATAGGGATGCCTGGGGGCTCAGTGGGTCGGGCGTCAGACTCTTGGATCTCAGCTCAGGTCTTGTTCTCAGGGTCTTGAGTTCAAGCCCTGTATTGGGCTCCATGCCGGGCAAGAAAAGGAAAAAAAAAGAGGCAACATAATAAAGAAAACACATGTTAGGGAAAATGGTGACTTTGAAATGGGCCGAGAAAGCGAAAAAGGAAAAAAAAAATCACTGGGTGGCTTTTCAGTAGAGAACCAGGAATCATAAAGTATCCTGTCTATTCCAGATTCCTTTTACTGCTCTTCAAGGAGCGACTCCATAACTGTACAACTGTACAAAACTGTACAACTCCATACTTACAACCTACAAATTGTACAGACTAGCAGTACTACAAATGCCTCTTGTCCCTAGAGATACAAATCCATTTTTTCCAGGGGACGTGCAACCGAGTCTTCATTTTCTTGTTTGCCTGTGCCCTGCTTTGGATTCTCCTGAACCAATTATAAGAGCTTACTGGTTCCTCATTAATTAGTGAGTTTCGTTAAATCTTTGGCATGCCCATTTTCTATTTTTGGGAGAGTCATGAGTTTACCTTTTAAAAACAACTTTCAATGCGTATTAGAATTTTTTCATCCATACCATTTAAAGTAGAAAAATTTGCAGCATAAACCAGAAAAATTGCAGCATAAACCTTTAGCATACTAGTGAGAATTAATATACATTTCCTGTAGTAACTCATTCCACCAGGCGCCTGGAAAAGAAGGGTGTACTCATAAAAGTCCAAAGATTCTATATCTAGTGGTTCCAGGAACTGCCATACCACTCAGAGATACAGCTGAGACTCGGTTTCCCCAACTGTCAGATGAGAATAAATGATGCCCAGTTCTGGGAACTGTCCCAAAAGGACTGGACATAGACCACCTAGCGGGGGTCTCACCCAATGCCTGGCACAGAGTATACTTCTCCACAGTTTTGTTGGAAGAACTCAACAAACTAAACTTCGAATACATTCTGAAGCTTTTGAATACTGAATCACATTCGGTCAGAATTAATCAACTCCTTCTGGACAAAATATGCAGCTGAGAAATGCAAAACACCAGATGGTTGTGTGAAAACAGAGACCTCAGTTTAATAAGGAGTTACATTTCCTTTTCCACGGTGACAATATATTAAGGCTTTCTCATGGAATTTCTCTTTTTTTAAGGTGTTGAATCTCTTGTTCACATCTGATAGGTAGTGTAAGGGTATTTTGTCCAAAACAAACTGACCAATGGAGAACAGAATCGAAGACAAGAGGAGAGAAAGCATCACTGCCCGTGCAAAACTGTGCAACTGGAAGAGATGCAGAGAAAATGGACCCAAAGTAAAGTCAAAGCAAAAACCCACAACTGGCCACCAAGATTACCCCACAGAGCACAGCATCTCCTGAGGAGTCTGTGAACCAGAGAACCAGCAACCCAAAGGCAGGGCAGAAAGCCAAGTAAGAGCAGCATGAAGTAGACAGAAGGCTCCAGGTTAGGAGTCCCGAGTTGTAAATTTGAGTGCAATTTAATTCTTAGAACCTCAGTTTTCTCATCCGCTAAGCGGGACCTCATTTCAAGTCAGTATGGCTTGGAGGAGAGTTAATGAGTTAGGAATCCGAAAACACGCAGCCACAGGCTAGGATCGTGACCACAGAGACTTGTTCCCTTAGTTAATACCCACTGAAATGGAGGAGCAGGGATTCAAACCCAACCTAGACACTCACTGTGTTCTCTCTCCTCGTAGGTCCCGATGTTCCCTGTTTTCCGAATTTGTAGACAAGAGAAATTACGTCCTAAAGAAAACACTCTGAAGCCTTTCCCTGTGTGATCTCGGGCTGTTTCTGCTGTTTGAATTCTGGAATCTCTTCATCATGATTTTAGGATCAACTCCACGTCCTTGACTCCTGTGGCTTCGCGGTGTGATGATTTTAAAATTGAAAATGTAATTTCCTGAGTCTCAGCCCCTTTAACTTCATATTAGACTTCATCTCTGCTCCTCTGCAGTCAACTTGCCAAAGGAATCATGCGATGCCTTGATTTTTTTCTGCATGGCATAAACTCTGGCAAGATGTCTCTTCTGCCTCTAGCTTCACCCAGTATCAGGATTGGAAGAAAGGCTGGTGATATTTATATGAAGTAGACCCCAAAGAATGTCTGTCTTGTAAATATTAGTACAGATGATACAAGAATAGAAATGACTTTTGTGGTTACCCAAAGTCAGACTGAGAGGTTCATGGTCACGAGGACTCACTGGCTAGCTACTGAATTTTGAATGTTTATTCAATGATCCCCAGAACCATCCAGAATCTGCATTACCTTATTGAAGCTTCACAACAATCCCAAGAGGGAGGTTGTTATTGTCCCCATTTTACAGATAAGGCCATTGAGGTCCAGAGAAATTAAGTTACTTTCTCAAGGCCATATTGTCAGTAAGTGGGAGAGATGAGCTTGGACCTAGATATGTTCAACTTCACGCTATTCTCTCAAGAGTTACATTACACGACACGAGCTTTTAAAAAGAGGCTTCTTCTTGAAGATATGGGAAAACCTAATATACTCAGCAAAGCAACATGAAAGGAAGGGAAAGAAAACAAAAGCAAGAGACTAGTTCTCCTCTGGTGAAGGAAACAGATTCCATATAAAGAAGATGAAACCAGCTGGGTCTAAAATAGCTTGTCTTTTCAGGGAAAACCCTGAGCAGTTTTTAAACATTTTTAAAAGATAATGTTAGGAAACAAAAAAATATGCTTACACTGCACAAAGGCCAGATGTAAATAGATAAAGCAAAAAGTCTCCCAGCTTTGCCCTCCAACAATATAGCCCGGACCCCAACTCCTGCTTCTCAGAGGTGAAAAGTGTTCTTAGATTTCTGGGACCCTTTCAGAGTTGGGCTTTTTCATGCATAGACAAGAATACACAGAACAGATACTAAGCAGTATGAAGAAGTCTTACAGGCTTGCAATTCTCAAGAAACACAACTTTAAAAAAAATTTTTTTTCACGTTGGCTCCACACCCATCATGAAGCCCAATGCAGGGACTGAACTCACAACCCTGAGATCAAGACCTGCACTGAGATCAAGAGTCTGATGCTTAACTGACTGAGCCACCCAGGCATCCCAAGAAATGCAACTTTTGAGTGAAGACAGACAAACTGTGTGAGTGTCCCTAGTTCCATGCGAGACTGATACAAAATGGTAGCTGCTAGGGGGACATGGCTGTTAACAGCACTACGAGTCCTTCCGTGAGCAATGAGAAGGTAGTGAGTGTGAAACACAGATCTTTATTTAATGGAGGTGAACAAATGTCATGATTAGGGCAATCACAAATTATCATGGAAATGGAATACCTCTGAAAAGAGGGCTATTAGTCACTACCCCACGACAACAGACCTGTGACTATCCCAGGGAGGTTTAAGTGGTCACTGAAGATGATTTATGCACTGAAGACACTCAAATATTTAGGACCCAAGAAATTTCTTGGGAAACCTCACGAAAGCAGTAGCCAGCTTATCTTTCAAATTATGTTAAAAACAAAACAAACCAAAACCCAAAAAACCTAGCTCTTTAAGAAGTTAAAAAAAAGCCTAATGGGGAACAACATTCTCTCTGGTGAAAGAAATCTGGGGGACAGTGTATACTAAGGTACCCCTTAAGAGGCGCAAAAAGCATTAATAACATTAAAGTCTGGAGGATTAGTAAAACAGTCAAGAAACACCATAACTTTATTTGCCCAAGTTTTCCAAATGAATTACAGAAAGGTCCCATATTTGTACAAATTTGTAGGATAAGGTTGGTGAAAACTACTGGCTAACAAATTGACTTGTTATCCCTCTGGAATGAATTAACAATTGTATTGTGCACATAGCAGAGGGCAAGACAGGTGGCTGGGCAAAGCCAGGCAATGTGAGCACAGACTCCAGAGCCATACTGTGTGGGATGGAAGTCTGGTTCTGCCACTGAGTGCAGTGTCCCTGGGGCAAATTACCCAATGGTTCCATGCCTCAGTTTCCCCATGTGCAAATGAGGCCACCTAAGGTTTTTACAAGGATTTGGTAAGAGTGACCCATATAAAGGGAGAACATGAACCCAAAGACATGAGGCATTCCACAAAACTTCTGTTGAGTGTTTGTTATGTATCAGATACTATGGTTTCAATGATAAATACCAGTATCCCCGCTCCCCAGGCCCTCAGGGTGCCGGGGTGGGGGGTGGGAGGTGCAGAACGCACCATGACTAGGTTTATAACAGGAGCCTGTAAACATGCAACAGTAGCAAAGAGAGGGAACATTCATTTTGCAATCATGGAGGGAAGCTAGGTTTGAAAAAGTTATCACTGAAGGAGACTGACCCAAAACATTGACCTTGAAGGAAAAAAAAGAAGATTCTGCCTTCCAGAAATAAACATGACCATATTCCAGAGCTGATCTATAGAATCTGCCCCCCCCCCCTCAGCTGGAGAGGGATTAACAATTCTGCCCAGGAGAGCTGTATATCTCCGGTCAGGAGCCCAAAGATATGTGTAGATCCCATAGATTTTAGAAAAAATGGAAACACTGAGTATAACATGTTGTCTAGGCCAAGAAAACTCACAGCACAAAGATGCTCCATTTTCAAGAGGATTAGTGGCAGGGAGGGGACATCTACAGTGGGTATCTGGGTCAGGAATGTCAATGACACAGGCCACCTGCCTTAGGAGAATCTAGAAGCTTCTTAGAAGTGCAAACTGCCCTCCCTACTGAATCAGAATCCCCAGACTACAATCTAAGAAGCTGCATTTATGAGAGGCACCCTATGTAGTTTGGATATATAAACACTGAAGTGTACTCCCAGAATGCTACACTATAAAAGGATCAGTCAGGGGGACCTGGGTGGCTCAGTGGGTTAAGCGTCTGCCTTTGGCTCATGATCTCAGGGTCTTGGGATGGAGGTCTGCATCTGGCTCTCTGCTCAGCAGGGAGCCCACCCCCCCCCCCCCTCACTGCCCATCTGCCTACTTGGGATCTCTCTTTCTATCTCCCTCTGTCAAGTAAATAAATAAAATCTTTAAATAAAATAAAATAAAATAAAGTGTTCAGACAGACATACTTCGGTCACACAGGCATGCTCTAAGTAGACCCTGTATGGATTTAATTCCCTCTCAAAAAATTTTTGCCAAAAAGTAGATGTGGGCTTGTGCACAGAATCCAAAGAAAATGTTTTAAGAATAGAGCTTATTGTAGTAAAGCCTCAGAGAATTTTAATGCTATGTCCAAGAGAACAGAGAAGTTAGTCTCTCTTAAATGTTACTTAAACCAAAATTTGGTCCTCACTCTATCACTCATACAGGTTTGAAATAAAAGAAAAAATGTCCTACAAGCATTTATGCAAAAGTGACTTTAGTGAACTGTTCTTCTTTTAAATTAAGTAAACACTTCCTTATTTATTATGTTGGATTAAGATAGGTGATGGTTCTCTCTCTCTCTCTTTTTTTTAAGATTGTATTTATTCATTTGATAGAGAGATAGTGAGAGCAGGAACACAAGCAGGGAGAGTGGGGTAGGAGGAAGCAGGCTTCCCGTGGAGCAGGGAGCCGGAAGCAGGGCTCAGTACTAGGACACTGGGATCATGACCAGGGCCAAAGGCAGACACTTAACTGACTGAGCCACCCAGGTGCCCTGGTGATGTTTCTCTTAAAGATTTTTCAATTAAGCTGGATTTATTTACACATTTCTCAAGGGCATGAAACCTTTCCACTATTGATAAAATCCCATCTTCTGCCAGAGTGTGGAGGAAAATCCTCTAAATAAGCTCTATGATTTTCTTTTATTTTTTTTTTTTCTTAAAGATTTACTTATCCATTTTAGAGAGAGAAAAAGAGAGAGCACGAGAGAAAGCATTTAAAAGAGGTACCCTAAGTGGTTTGGGTGAGGCAGGGAGGACAGGCAGAGAGAGAGAGAGAGAGAGAGAGAGTATCTCAAGCAGACTCCCCGCGGAGTGCGTAGTACAGAGTGAAACATAGGGCTCAATCCCAGGACCCTGAGATCATGACCTGAGCCAAAACCAAGTTAGATGCTTAGCCAACTGAGCCACCCTGGCACCTAAGCTCCATGTTTTCCCTCCCTGCGAGGGGCTCTGGCTCCTGATGAATATTTACACACATGCAGTGCTTAGAAAATCAGTAATGGGTTTTAAAATCCAGCACATTAAAAAAAAAAAAAAAATCCAGCACACAAGAGTGTAGTTTTGTTACTGCATCAGACCCCAAAATGGGCATCAGTAGTCCACGTAGCCCTTCTGGTTTCATCAAGTGGCTCTTGGTTAAATACTATGGACAATCAGACAATAAAAGTACAGCTGACATTTGTGTAGCACTCTGAACTTTGCAAAATACTTTCCCAGTAACACTTTTTGTGTTGATCAAACTGTTCTGGGTTAGTCCTCTTAGCACTTAACCCGGAGGCAACCAGGTGAGAGAAAGCCAAGATTCGGAAGTCAAAGGACATGTCCAAGGACATGGCAAAGTCAAGGTTCGCTGATTCAGCCTCAGGCACACAAGCGCTCCATAAGCAAAGTGCATCTCAATGGTTTTCATTGCTTATGAATTGTCCATCAAATGCCATGATGTGGCTGAGCCAGCTTTAGAATCCCACTTCTTTTCTTTTTCTTAAAGATTTTATTTATTTGACAGACAGAGATCACAAGTAGGCAGGCAGAGAGAGGGGGAGGAAGCAGGCTCCCTGCTGAGCAGAGAGGCCGATGTGGGGCTCCATCCCAGAACCCTGAGATCATGACCTGAGCCAAAGGCAAAGGTTTTAATCCACTGAGCCACCCAGGTGCCCCCCCACTTCTTTTTTTAAAAAATATTTTATTTTTATTTATTTGATAGACAGAGATCTCAAGCAGGCAGAGAGAGAGGGTGGGGGGAAGCAGGCTCCCCTCTGAGCAGAAAGTCTGATGCAGGGTTCGATCCCAGGACCCTGAGATCATGACCCAAGCTGAAGGCAAAGGCTTAACCCTCTGAGCCACCCAGGCGCCCCTAAAATCCCACTTCTTAGAGCTTGTCTGCTTCCCAGGAGGAAGCAACTCCTTGAAAAGGAAAAACAGAAGGAGCACATGTCTTCTACAGTCGAGAACTCAGAAAAGCTATGCATCTACCCTCCCCCTCTCCCTCCCTGCTTGATCTAGTCCAGCTCAGCCTTTACAAGCAGCCATGTCTACCATGGCTTTTCCAAATCCAGAGGCAGAAGGATCTCTCCAAATCTCCAAGAGAAAAAAAAATCTCTCCTTTTAATGTGATTTTCTGCCTTGTGGTTGAGTTAAATTCCAATATTATCATACTTGATTATGATTCCTGTCCACTGAGGGAGCATGTCTGTTCATCTTGGTGTTCAAATATGCCCTCTGGCCGGCATGGAGTGACCTTTGTGGAACCTATCAATATTTTTTTACATCAATTCATGAAGATGTGTCAGGAGATCAATTCAATTTCACATACCTAATGCTTCACAAATAAGTTTACTTGTATTTCATGGACAAAAACAGCTCTCCCAAGGAGACGTAAAATAGTTTTTTGTTTTAAAGGAGAGGAATCAGGGCGCCTGGGTGGCTCAGTGGGGTAAGCCTCTGCCTTCGGCTCGGGTCATGATCCCAGGGTCCTGGGGTCAAGCCCCGTATTGGGCTCTTCGCTCTCGGGTGAGTCTGCTCCCCAGCTCCCCCCCCCCCACCCCCGCCGCCCACCTGCCTCTCTGCCAATTTGTGATCTCTGTCAAAGAAATAAATAAATAAAATCTAAAAATAAATAAATAAATAAATAAAGGAGAGGAATCTACATAAAAGACATGCATTTTCCTTTTCTGTCTCCCGCTTTTCTCCTCTGTCCTTTGCCAAAACATACAGAATAACCAGCCACTTTGTTTGGAAAAGTGACCATATTTAGCTAACTCAATCCCTACAGCAAATGTTCCGGAATCTTCCATGCAAATATCCCAAACCCATCTGTTTGAGTATTTTAGGAGGAGTAACCTCTTGGCCTCAGCTCGGGCATCTCTCAAATATGCATTTTGGCACAACCTCCCAACATTCTTGTCCAAACTTCTCCCCCATAAATGTATTAAATGAGTTAAGCTAGTGAAGCATTTTATAGCCATGTCAGTGTCTTAGAGACTAGATCCCACTGATGGCAAGCCAAAGGTGAGATGAGATTTGCTGGGCCCAAAGGTAAAGCATCTCAGATCTACCGAAGCTCTGAAATTGTTGGATAAAACCCTGATAAAACCCCAGAGGTTTCCAGAAGCAGTACTGCTTACTCCTAGGTACTTCCGGCTTGACACTTCGCTTTCCGTGAAGTACTTTCTACCTTTCTTACTAAACTTTTCTCCTCTGCTCCTCTGTGTTTCTGATTTTCTTTGAACAATCATAAGATCTAACCAAAACAGGTTTACACTCCCACATGGCAACATTGGTCTTGAGGTAAACCGTGGCTGCTGCCTTGAGAAGGAGACCACCCTTCCCAGTATACCACAGGCCCTCCTAGGTGATCTCCACGTGTGTACATTCATCTCCCGCACTCTCCACCCATTGGCATGGACGACTCCTTCCTTACAGAAATAAATATGACTATACGTCAGAGCCAACCTATACAACTCCTACTGGTTCTTCAGGAATTAAAAATTCTAGGTTTTGTTTCATTTTTTTAGTAATCTCTGCACCCAGGTGCCTCGTTAGCGCAGTAGGTAGCGCGTCAGTCTCATAATCTCTGCACCCAACTTGGGACTTGAACTTCTGGCCCTGAGATCAAGAGTCTCACACTCTTCCAAATGAGTCAGCCAGATGATCCAAGAGGAGAGTTTGTATGTATGTATGTATGTATTAAAGATTTTATTTATTTATTTGACAGAGAGATATGCAGTAAGAGAGGGAAGACAAGCAGGGGGAGTGGGAGAGGGAGAAGCAGGCTTCCCGCTAAGCAGAAAGCCTGACATGGGGCTCGATCCCAGGACCCTGAGATCATGACTTGACCCAAAGGTAGATGCTCAACACCCCACGAATTAGAAATTCTGCCCAGCAGTGTACCTGAATGTCAGACAGTGAAGGATCTGTGTGCGTCCTACAGATTTTACAAAGAATTTAAATAGAAATTATAGATAGCCAGTGAAGGTCCAGGGGTTTGCTGGAGGAAATGGTGGGAAGGTTAAGAGCAATAATGACTTGTTTTCATAACACCTGTTATGTAGTCCTTCACTTCAGGAAGCTATAATTGCACACCCAAATCTCCCCCTTTTATCTACAGAATGTGCTAACTGGGTCACAGACAGGTGGGGAATTTGCCACATTTATCAGTGTCCTAAGAGAAAGCTGAACAGGGATTTTCCATACCAGTTTGGGGCTCTCCACAGATAGCAGACTTTTAGCAGAAAAGCTTTCTCCACTTATTGAATCATTCATTCATTGAACACATTTTGCGGAGGACCTACAGGGTGCTCTTTGGGGCAAGTGCATGCTCTCAAGAGGCACATATTTACACACATGTATAGAAGACCTAAGATACAAAATAACAAACATGTATCAAAACATCAGGTTGTGACAGAAGCTAGAAGAAAACAAGGGTATGTCAGTGTGGGTGCATGCATGCGTGCGTGTGTGTGTGTCTGTGTGTCTGTGTATGCACATGCATGCAGTGGAGAGGAGTACCAGGGGAGGGTGGGGGGGAAGCTATGCTATCTCATCCAGGGTAGTCAGGGAAGTCCTTTCTGAGAAGGGTGACATTTAAGCAGAAATGTGAAGGAAGAAAGGGGGAGCCCTCTTGGGGGATATTTTATCCAATCCCCTATGGTCCATCCCAAATAATCACCCCTTCTCTTAAGGCTTTATTGACTAACACAGTCAGAAATGTTCTCTCCAGTCTCTAACTCTCCCTGTAAACTGCATTATATCATATTTATTTGCTTCCATGTTCCCTGAAAGTTAAACCCTTGGGATTGGCTATAATTTATTACTTATTCCTTGACGTAATAAATGCTCAATTAATCTTTACGAAGTATCTGCTGGCTTTAAAAATTCCCAAGTCCTTTTGGAAGGGGGAGGCAAGAAAGACAGGGGAGGCATGGGGGACAATATTGCCTTTTTTATAAGACATAAGCAAAATACGAGATATAAATCAATTACACTACTATTCATTAAGTATCATATCTCAAATACCCATACTAAGAAACAAACACTGCAATGTCAACCTTTGGAAAAAGTTTATTCTAAAAGAGTCAGTTCAGCTATCTTTAGTCAAATAAAGATAGGCATCTAAAACAATCATCTTTTGATAATATTTGGAACTGGTAAGGTTTATTAAACAACCCACATTCTGCAGCGATAGTAACATAAATCTGTTTCTAGGACGGATGTTGCTTCTTAAGACAAGAGAGGCCTATTTTTTTAGAATAAATGTAAAAGAAATTGGAAATTTTGAAAAGCATGAGCTCTCTTGCCTTTGCTAGTTTATTACGGAAGAAAGAAAGAGTTGAAAATTAAGTCAGGATATATTGTAAAACCTTTAAGTTCTCTATTTTACTCTTATTAATTGGCTAATTTAAAATTATATTTAGAATTAAAAATAATAAAGCTCTTTGAAAACCAAAGAGACAAATAGTTATATTAAATTAATTATAATCCTTTGATGTTGATGACATGTACTTGGTATATTAAACTCATTTTTCAGTTAAAGAAAATAACTAAAAAGGCCATTATAGTCATTCTCTTCTAAGAACTGAAAAACGGTTCTCTAAATATATGAGCTTGCTGTCCTTGAGATGAATTACTTCCCTAATGGTAGATATTTGGGTAAAATAAACTTTGGCAAACAACATAACTTATCAATTTTACGACCGGCTGCCAACTAACAACAAAATAAATCACTTCTTTAAAATACTTTGGCCTGGGGCGCCTGGGTGGCTCAGTGGGTTAAAGCCTCTGCCTTCGGGTTCGGTCATGATCTCAGGATCCTGGGATTGAGCCCCGCATCAGGCTCTCTGGTCTGCAGGGAGCCTGCTTCCCTTCCTCTCTCTCTGCCTGTCTCTCTGCCTACTTGTGATCTCTGTCTGTCAAATAGATAAATAAAAATCTTAAAACAAACAAACAAAAAAAAACTTCAGCCAGGCATGCCAGGGTGGCACACTCAGTTAACCGACCAAATCTTGGTTTCAGCTCAAGTCTGATCTCTGGGTTGTGGGATAGAGCCCCCAGATGGGCTCCATGCTCAGCAGGAAGCCTGCTTGAGGATTCTCTCTCCCTCTCCTGCTGCCCTTCACCCCCATGTGTGCTTTCACTCAAGTGAATAAATAAAATTTAAAATTTAAAAAGATAGAATAATTTGGGTGTCCACACCTTCTCATAGCTTTGCCTTTTTATCCAGACAGTTTGGTGCTCCAGAATTAAGGCTACCATTTCTCTTCTCACCACCCCTCTCACCAGCCCTCTTTTTAGAGATACAAGAAGGCATGGAGACCAGAGGTGGAAACACAGAGGTCTAATAGGGTCAACACAGGGTTATAAGGTTAACTTCCTTAAACTCACTGCCTCTGTCTCCCCTGTGGAAAAGTGCTTTTTGTTGGGATTATCAAAAGTAGAGAAGAGTAACTTCTCTATTTAAAAAGGAGATTACATACTTTGGGCTGGTAACATGATTTGGTTGGGTATCCATAATGTGTTTTTCTTTTTCTTTTTTTAAATTATTTTTCAAGATTGGTTGATATATTTATCAGAGAGAGAGTACGCACAAGCAGGGGGAGAAGCAAAGGGACAGAGAGAAGCAGGCTCCCCGCTGAGCAAGGAGCCCCATGTGGGACTTAATCCCAGGACCCCAGGATTGTGATTTGAGCTGAAGTCAGACACTTAACCGACTGAGCTACCCAGGTATCCCATGTTTTTCTTCTTAAAACTGAGATAAAACTCAAAGAACATTATGCACCACCATCACCATTTTAATAGTGTACGATTAAGTGATTCTCCTTATGAACCATCACCACCATCTCCTTCCAGAATATTCTCATCACCCCCAAAATGGGCCCTCATCATGTTTTAATTTTTTTTTTCAATTCATTAAAAACATGCAAAAGTTGGGAGCATTGGCCTAAAAATTCACATTCCAGCTTCTCAAGAAAAACCAGACCTTCTGACAACATTGGGGCTGGTGGCAGCGATGCAGGCAGGAACCAGCCCTCCAGTTCAACACCTGGCCAGGAAATTACCCAAGGCCTGTGAGTTAGCCACCCCTGCTTTAAATGATCAGGGACTTAAGCCATTCTGAATCACTCTTTGGAGAGCCTTGGGTGTGACTCCAACCGATTCCTAGCTCTGACTCTCCAATGGCTTTGTGGGTTCTAGCAACTTTTTTCTACATTTCTTTCTGAAAAAGCCAGAGTGTGTGAGCAGGGGGAGGGGCAGAGAGGGAGAGAGAGACTCTCCAGCAGACTCCCTGCTGATCACAGAGCCTGACACAGGGCTTGATCTCAGGACCCCAAGATCATGACCTAAGCTGAAATCAAGAGTCTGCTGCTTCACTGACTGCGCCACAAAGGTACCCCCAGCAACTTCTTCATTCATCTTTTCCTCAAAATGCCTTGCATTTCTCACCCCACGACATTTGTTGAAATCTCTCTTTTCTACCTGAAAAGTCATTCCCTATTTACCTGGGTGACATCCTCAACCCCTGTCCCTTGAGGACCACCTTCTCAACGTGCTTTCGTTTTCTACTTACTATTGTATTTTATTTCCCTGTGATTGCTTTATATAGTATTAAACAAGGAATATTTTTCAAAAAGGGAATTATATGTTATGTGAATGGTAAGGTACTATTCCTTTACCTATATCATAAGGATAAAAATAATTTAAAAATTTTAATGATAAAAATTAATTAGATGAGGAAAAAAGCCAATACCATTCATTTTTAACCAACCAGAAATCGTTGCCTGCAAAAGGCCACGAGCCCCGTGTCTACCTGCACGGTACAAAAGGGGGTGAGTCAGGATGAGTAAGGTAACAAAGGTCACAGAGCCTCAAACACAGACATTCCCTTTGGATGACGCAAGCGTTCCAAGGGAACTGAAATGGACAGATCTTCTGTAATATGACGAAGATCATTTAACTCTATGCCTCGAGCCTCCTAAAATAAATCACTGATCACCAATGGAATACCCACCATACTTGGGGAAACAAACACAAACAAAGCCCCTCCCTCCCAAAGCCTCCTGCCTGTGGGAACCATCTTAAGAGCTGTGCCCGGATATCTCAGCCAGAGAGAGCCCTTCCTTACCCTCTCTAACGCGGAAGTGGTATTCCCCTTGCATGTACTTCCATATGGGCAGGGCTAAGAGCTCCGACACTGAAAACTGCTCAAGGCTACAGAACAGACCTTCCACACTGCAAATTCTTGTCTGGTAAAGGCTACCAGCATGAACTTAACATCTGGTCAGATTCCTGACGTAACGCCTGTTTTGACCATATCCTAGTAGATAAAGGGACCAGCCAAGTATGGTGATAGGCATGGGGATAAACGCTTGCATTTCTTTGTCCTTTCTTAAATTTAGTGGTATGATAAACACTGAACATGACTATCGGGGAGTCATTCTTGGTGTGCTAAGTAAGAGGTATTTGGTTTAGGTCGTTGTTTTAAAGGTTAGTAAGTAAGTATGCCTAGCTGGCTGATGAGGGTGGGGAAGTGGGTAGTGAGGCTTTGCATCTGGAGGGGGCAAAGGGGCTGAGCTCTTTCTGTGATGACTCCAGGTATTATGTGTGACTGGGAATAATCAGTTCACTCTACCAGGGTCAACTTGATAAAGAGACAAAGAACAAAGATCCCCATTAGCAAATAAAAGCAGAGTTAACACACCTCACATTTTAAAAAAAATACGAAAGATAACTTAAGATGATCAATTTGCAGTTTTTGGTATCTAGAGCGATTTTCTAAATACTTTTGCCTTGTATGATCTGTGGAACTTCAGGTGATAAGGCTACAAATGTAATTATACTAACTTAAATGATTAGCCAGATTCACGGTCATATCTTTGGGAAATATTACTGATCATATCAAGCAGTTATTATTATAGTAAGTTCTTCATAAGTCACAGAACCTTCAACAAGAACACTGTTTCCAAGGAGAAAGACAACCTCCTTGACTTGAAATTTTCTTATTGACATGATTTTTAATATTTTCCCTGCTACAAAAGGCAGAAGGTATCTTAGAAAAACAATAATGAATTTTCTTCCAAGATGTGAGACAATGTGTACTATAAAGAGTACACGCTTAGGAAAAAAGATGAATCAAGTCTACAGAGGTATGATTGGAGTCAGTTTCCAAATCTGAAAATTTACCCTAACACCAAACAGTTTTCCTCTTATCTCCTGTTGATTTTCCATTTATGCCATTTAGTCTATGCTCCTGCTTTGAAAAGGAAGGTGAGTAGAGTTAATGGATTTGGGAAAAAGAAAGGGGGGGTGCTTTTTCTCTTATGTTTTCGGCATCTATCTTTAATGCTGTTTGTTGAACTTGGAATGAGGGAAACAGATGTCACTGTTGGACATAAATGTCATCTCATACGGTATTTTTAAGCTGTCAGCTGTACACTTGGGCTTTATGTAGACGATGAACAAGTGCTTCTCTGTACCTTTATTTCCCCGAAACGTACAAATATACAAATGCCAGAACTCCACCCACATTCCAATGAGGGGCACATTCTATAGCAAATACCCAAAATGAATTTCTGTTATATTCTCCCTGCTGGTGAATCAGAATAAAAAAAAAAATTTTTTTTTTTCATCATGTCCTACAGAATAAAATAAAACCATGTGACAAGTTGCCACCACCAAAATATAGGAACTATGTTTAAGTGAGTGTATAGAGATTCTAGCTAACAACAAAAGCAATTTAATTCTTGAATAGCAAGTGTCTAGGATCTGAGTATGTTTCTTCCATTACATTGATATCGACACAAAACAAACCCATCTTAGATACAAGCAAAAAGAAAGAAAGAAAGAAAGAAAGAAAGAAAGAAAAAGAAAGAAAGAAAGAAAGAAAGAAAGAAAGAAAGAAAGAAAGAAAGAAAGAAAAGAAAAGAAAAAAAGCTATAGAATTCTTGGATTAAGATTCCAGGTTCCAAAAGTGGGCCTTAATACTATCCCAGCTCTCTAAGGTCTTAACGGCATCTAACAAAGTACGGAGGAGTCAGGGGTTGGGTCATCTTTTCTTGAACTGACTTCTGGCTCATTGCATTTTGATGGAGCGTAAAAAATCTGAAATATTTTAGTACATGGTTTTTTTTTTTTTAATCATTAGGGGTAGTGAGGAGAGGCCTGGAACTCTGGCTGAAGACTGGTGTTGTGAGAAGAGATCTTGATAATGGCCTTGTCTTTTTCCCTGGCCTCAGTGCAAAATGGCAGTCCAATCCTAGAAAGACCACTGCTTTGGTCTCGGAGGAAAGATTTTTTTTCATGCATGATTCAGATCATGTTGACCGGTAGCTTGCCTTTATCACTCATTATTTGATAGAACCTCAGGGCATAGATGTTGATGGTTTAAAGCACGCAGGGGCCTTTAACCTGCTATCAAAGTCTGATAAGGCCCACTTCTCATCTTCTTGGTATAAACTAACAAAGGAAAGCTGGAACTTTAGTTGCTCAAAGCATTAAATCAGGTTTAAAGGCCTATTTTACTCAGCCTAAAGAATTTTACACATGAATTTACCCATGCTTTCCCTGTTTTCCAATCAAGTAATAGCTTTCTCTTCTCCTAAGAGTTGCTTTTTATTTTAAAGTAGACTTAAGAGTAATAAGCTTCTCTAGGCTGATCCATGTCCCAGTGGCTAGAATTCAGGAAAAACCCCTTAGGAACATAATTCTAATGAGCCGAAACAGAAAGATGCTTCTGTGGCAGAACAAACAAACAAAACCCCCAAAACAGTGGGGAGGAAAAAAACCCAGACATTTCAAACACAAGGGTTGCCTAAAACCACTCCTTCTTCCATTGACCCAGAAGTGGTTTTTTTTTTTTTTTTTTTTAAGATTTTATTTGTTTATTTGACAGAGAGACAAGGAGAGAGGGAACACAAGCAGGGTGAGTGGGAGAGAGAGAAGCAGGCTTCCTGCTGAGTAGGGAGCCTGATGCAGAGCTCGATCCCAGAACTTTGGGTTCATGATCTGAGCTGAAGGCAGATGCTTAACGACTGAGCCACCCATGTGCCCCCTGAACCCAGAAATGTTTTGATAATAAAGACCATCTGACCCATATTTGAAAGACAATTCTCCAGTTACCATCACTTTTCCAACAGAGTAAGAAATTATCCTATTAGGTCCTCTAATATCCTGAACTGACCTGGTCTGGTGAATGCCCCCTCACGGGTCTACACTGAGCTTCAGTCTGACCTCTGTATTTAAAACACCAGCCACTGGGTGCCTGAATGGCTCAGCAGGTTAAGCCTCTGCCTTCAGCTCAGGTCATGATCTCAAGGTCCTGGGATCAAGCCCCCTGTCAGGCTCTCTGCTCAGCAGGGAGCCTGCTTCTCCCTCTCTCTGCCTACTTCTCTGCCTACTTGTGATCTCTCTCTCTCTCTGTCAAATTAAAAAAAAAAAAAAAAAAAAAAAACTTAAAAATAAATAAATAAATAATTGGGAAAAAAAACAAACCAAAACAAAAAAAACCACCAGCCAGGAAACCAAACATCTCCCACATGGCCTCAAAGGGAACCAGCAAGAAGAAGGGCCTACCAGGCCTTCTTAAATACCCTCCACATGCACCATACACTCTGACTGTCCATCAGCTGCTATAACCATGTATGGCCCAACTTGTCACTGAGTACAATGCCGTTCTGTACCTAAAATCCAGACAGCAAGGACAAATGATGAATCATCATCTATGGTTTGGATGATCCGTGAATCTCACAAGAAGAGCAGAGAACTTAATGCTGCAAAATTTTACCCCTGGACCATATGTCTATTCTCACACTCCATCAGTCATCAAACACTTTCTGTTTGCCTACAATGTGCCCACCCATCATAAAGACTAGAAGAGTCTTTCCACTACATGAGTCTCAATCATTACAAAAGTAAAGGAAACAAACATTTTTGATGAAGGAATCATTTTAGTTGATGAAAAATTGTATTGTATAAACACTTCCCTTGCCCTTTTGAAAGCATCCTCCTACAACAGGTAGAGGGTATTGGAAGTACAAATACAAGAATCCTGTATTTTCAAAAGACTAGGTTTTTATCAAACTCTAACCCAAATCAGAGCAGAGGCCACAGACTCTGTCCTACCACAGTCTTGCTAACAGAGGAGGAGACAATGAAGGGGAGGAATAAGAACAAGCATTTCAGAATCACAGCCACTTTCGACCCAAGTATGGTCATCATGACCTTGTTCTTTATGGGTCTGTGACTTGTTTTTAAATTTGGCAAATGAAGCTTCATTGTCCCAAATAATCATTACAGCCTTTACCCTAACCCAAACGAAAAACAGGTGCATGTATTTTGTATTTTAAATCATCACTCCCTGGCCAGCTTTCTTATTTGAAAATCAAATAGGTGCTTGGAGACTAATACTTTCTCAGAGTTAAGGATTCAGAGAGAGAAACACTTTCCATTGTTGCCACAGGTGCTCTCATCTAACAAATGCTGTGTCTAATTTAGCGTTTCCAGCAATGACGTTAAAGAATGAAAAGATGCTAAAAAAGATGCTCAGGATAAAAAAGAGAGGAGAGAAAAAAATGTATTTCCATTAAGAGAGGGAAAATGACGTTACTGAGGGAGAAAGCAAGAAAAATAAAAACACAAAGTTGTCTGTAAAGTCCTAAAACAATAGCTATAGGCAACAAGAGGCGGAAACCCTTTCAGTATCTGTTGAAATGGTACAGTTCTTCCCGAGAAGCTCAGGAATTTCATATTCTCGCTCCTACGAGCTGAAGCTGGTATCTGGGCAGGTGACACTTATTTCCCTGTTACGGACCTCAAGAGTGTGATGATTTAAAAGGAGCTCAAGATAAAAAAGACAACAAGGAGAGAATCACGACTCTAGTCGATTCTCATGACGACTCACATCATCTCTTATTTCATTAAAAACCAATGAGCCCCATAAAATAAGTTTCAATCTGTCTAACAGAAAATGTCAGGTGAAGCGACAGCACGGAAAAAATGAGAAAGCCAAGTGGCGGGCTTTGAGCTTCATGCTTCGCGGGGCTATTGAAATGAGTGACAAAGACCTTTTCTGTCCAGAAATCCCCCACTTTATTTTTAAGTCTGGAAACTGGTTAGTCATATCTCTACAGAACACTTCCTGTCCAGGGGCACGATGATGGCAACGAGCCGCCGAGTTTAGTAGCTGCCTACATGTCGTCGATTGAGTCATTTATGGAATAAAAAACAGCATCGAACATTAAAAAAAAATCTGGCCAACTGAAGCTTTTAGAAGACAGACAGTGAAAACAGGTTTGACTGTGTCACAGGATTGCCATGGGAAAAAAAAAAAAAAAAAAGAAAGACAACACTGAACAATATTACTCTACGAGACTATCTGCTGGTGGTTTGGGGGCTGTTCTAGCAACACCACCAAATAAAACACTTCTCCCACTCCCACCCATTAGATGAACAGTACAATCGATATCCCACATCTCCATTTACAAAAACATCGAAAGACTGTAGACTCTCTCAAGGAACCAAGACACAGCAACCACATTCCTTTTTTTCTCTTAGTATGATCTAGTAATGGTGGAAGGGCTGCCTGAGAATTTTATAAAAACTTCCTGCAGAGGGCCAAAATGCAGATGGGGACCAGAAACGTCACCGACGGGTCATCACGTGACATTTGGAGACGAGATGAAAATAAGGACGGTCAAGGAGGCCCTTATCCGCGGCCACCCCGAGGGCTGTGTCAGGCTTCAGTGAGGCTGCCTCTCCCAAAGGCGATTGTAATTTTACCTGATTAACCCTCCTGCGTGTTGCCACAAGCCAGCTGAAGTTTCAGGGAAGAGAAACACAAGGAGCAGCTCCCCTCCCCCACCTGAACCCCAGGCCCAGGGGGCAGCCCCAAAGCATGCTGGGACCGAGGGCAAGGGCAGGAATGTCAAGTCATCACTCCTGTGGTTCTGGGGTTATCAGTCTGATCAGCAAGTCAGCTAGAGTCGAATAAGCCGAATAATCTAAACCAGTTCTACCCGTAAAAACCCTCGTCCTGGAATTCTTCAGCAAGCCTGCTGCCCATCAGACCTTAGGAGTTGGCCGGCCCCCCCACCCCAGGAGTGAGGGGGTGACGACGGCTCTCCGCTCCTCCAACAGCTGTGACCCAAAGGCCTGCCGGCCTTCCAGAAAATGGATGGCACAGTACAGTAGGCAGCTTTGAAATGGCTCCCGCAGGCTGCCTTGACTGCCTTGCTCTAATTCATCATCTGCCCTTTGCAAGCTTTTCTGGGGAAATCATTTTTATAACCCAGTGAGAGTGTCACCAGAAACGCAAGCCAACACAACCCAGCCCTGGCTTCAGACCGGCCCCCGATTTAGCAGTTGGAAAGGCGGCTGCATTCCTCAGTGTCACGTCCTTGTTTATGGGCCGGGCCCGAATCCCACCCACCCGGGGAAGAGCTGCGCAGCTTCTGTGCCCTCCACAGGCCACTGCTTCCCCGGCCTGCAGGCCCCCACGTTGGCCTCGTCCCGGGGGTGGGAGGGAGGACTGGCTTGCCATCACACCGCCTGTGAACGCACAGTCAAGCAGGCCAGACAGACTGCCGGCAGGTCGCACCCCATTATCTCTGTTAAATCTGCTCACCTCTCTCCTTTTGCCCAAGTTTTTGTTTTGTTTTTCTTTCTCTCTCTCTCTCTCTCTTTTTTTTTTTTCTCGTTCCAGAGTTATTTCCTTGCTCCTCCCTTCCTGCCTCTCCACACGCCTACCCCTTCCCTGGGAGGCTCTGCCCCGGGCCCAGATCCCGCCCTGGGTCTCCCACCCCCCGCCCTCCCCACACTGCTCCCATTCACCATTTCTTCCTCAGGGTTCCCTTGAAATTTTGAAACCTGCCCCATGGCCACTCCCTCCCTCCAGGATCCTCGCTCTTCTGGTTTTCCAGCAGGCTTCTCCTTCCCGCTCAGTAGGTTCTCTCACTCCTTGAAAACTCTCCTGAGAAACTCCCTCTTTATCTATCATCTCCTTTCTCTGGAGAACTGGAGTCCAGTGTTTAGGTTAGACTTGGCCATCCTGGGGAAGGATCCATTTTCATCTAGTTATTTCGTCACTGGCTTTATTTTTTTTTTTAAGATTTTATTTATTCATTTGACAGAGAGATAATGGCAAGAGAGGGAACACAGCTGGGGGAGCAGGTAAAGGAGAAGCAGACTCTCACTGAGCAGGGAACCCGATGCGGGACCGATCCCAGGACCCTGGGATCACGACCTGAGCCGAAGTCAGACACTTAACCGACTGAGCCACCCAGGCGCCCCTTCATTTTCGTTTCATTTTCAAAAGGTGAAAATGCTGTGATAAGTGTTTCATGATAAGGAGAACAGTCAGGGCACTAGTATCACACTTTTATCAAATAACTTTACAGAAAGAAAAAAGTTCCTTGGGACCAGCCGACCCTTCCCTGCTTTCTACAGAATGGGAAATGGGGATTTCATCAGGTGAATATGGTAGGTGGGCCTCAGACGGGCTCTGTCTTTGGGTGTCATTATAAGCCTCCTTATTCACACAGCACCTGCCCAGGGAAGCCGTCTCATCGGACACAGGGGCTCTCAGGGGGACAAGCACATTTCCACCGCTGAGACAACTACTTGCCACCTCAGAAGAAATACCACATTTTCTCAGCGTGGCTCAATTAATGAGTGTGGCCCAAATCCCATTTATTACGTCTAAGACTAAAGCCCAAAGAATTCTCGTTCATCTGTCAAATCTATGGTGTCCCTGGCAAACACATCAGCGGTCTCCTGACATGCCCTCAGGGAGAAAAGACACAGGGATGAGCGGGTGGGGAGTGGACATGAAGGCAAAGAGGAAGCGAGCAACAGTGTCTAACTCTCAGACTGGCCAAAGCTTCTGCCTGGTGAGAAGGGCTGGACTGAGCTTCCTGCCCACATTTACCTGTCAGCCTGGCACACCAGTGCTCACTGCATATGATGCCACAGGGACAGGGTGGAGGTGATGGGGAGCAAGAAAAGGATCTGGAGGCAACTAAAACTTGAAGGTGGGGACCAATGGAGATGCTGAGCACCCCCTCTTCCTCAGGAGGCTGGGCACCTGCTCCTAGCTGGGGCAGTCCTCTTGCACCCCACACACCTCCCCTCATTCCCACTCAGTATTGGCTGGATGTCCGTGATGTGTTCTCAACCCTTAGTGGTTGAGATCTAAGGCTCCCAGCCTTTGCTGAGGCCGCAGAGAGAAGGCGGCAAGGCAGCCATCTTCAGCACGTCTCCTTAGACGTGGCTGTCACTGTCTCTGCCAGCTCTCATCCTCCTGGCTTCAAAAGCCTGGTTGTCTTCTTGTCTTCCTCCCAACCCTTGAGCTACTTCTTTTATGGGTTGCGCTTACCTCTTTCCTTTCTAAAAGGCAGGTATTCTCAGAGGCAGAACCCATGGCCCAGACCTCATCTCCCTTCAGTGTTTTCCTGAGAGATCTCATAAGGGAAATTGAGTCTCCTCTTCCGGTTGGATATTGACACACTGCTGTCCAGGCTCCTTCACACAGGCTCAGTACTCCCCTCCAGACTGACTGTGGCTCTCTTCTGGCTCAAACCCTCCCCACCCCGAACCCTGTGCCCCAATTCCTGGAGGGTTATCACGTTTCCCTCCTAGGAGGGATCTTAGGCATGCTTCAATCTACTATCATGGCTGCATTTTCCAAACAAGGAAACTGAGTTTCAGAGACACTCCTCAGTGACCAAAGGTTGCACAGGCAACCAAGGGCAAGGTCAGGAGCAGAAGTGGTGTCCTGATTCCCGGAGCCTTGTCTGTTACTCAGTGTCCCCCCTGGGCAGCCTGGCCTCTACTCTGACCCTGGGTATTGCTGAGACATGGCCCACCAATGCCTTCTGGTTCATGAGCTATAAACCTCCTTCTTTCAGTAGCCTCTCCTCTCCTCTAGCTAACTGTGAAGTCATTGCTGTCATGATGATGTCTGGTGAATACTTCCTCCTCCAGATTCCCATAAGGTCCACAGACTCAACCTTGTGCTGTACCAAGCTGCCCATCACCTATGTCATCCTATGTGCTGTGTAGAATGCCCTGAACCTGAAGTCTTTTGAGGGCGCACGCGTGCGCGGGCACACACACACACACACACACACACACACCCTCTGCTTCCCCAGAACCTACAGAGGAAGTTCTGACTCAGTTAACTTTTGCTGCTATGAGTTTCTGAGGCCCAGTGATGAGGCAGAGAGAGGCTGACTCTGGAAGCAGGACTCTACTGGACTGTCCATGGCACACAGAACAGCCCATGCTTTTGGGAACACTTCTGGTCTCCAGCTCCTCAGCCTAGCTGAGGGAGCCATGGAAAAACACACACCTGGGCCAGAGGAGCTGGCATCAGGCAGAGAGGACATGTCACACTGGAAGGAGAGCTCATGAGTTGCTTATTCTCCTCTTGACAGCCAACCCCAACTTGGCCAGCAAGGCTCCAGGAGCCTAAAACTGTCATTTCACTCAGGGGGCTTTCTGCTTAGTGGCCTCTTTGCTCCACCGTTTTCTTGGCAGAAAGTCTGCTTCCACCCCTTCACAAAATTAAATCTGGTCACTGCAAACCTGGAGAGCGTATTTCCAGATCAGGGGGCAGAGGACCCTACACATGCAAATACCACCCCCCCCCCCCCCGCCATCTTTAAAACCATAAATACTGCAAGGTACCACCTAATAATACCACAGGTTTTGCAGAGTCCTACAGATCACCCCAAAGCCACACCCTATACATTTACTGCCCATTCACCAGTCACTTGGGACGCACTACAAACTCTTCTTCAAGGATCTTAAGCCCTAAGAACAAGATTTAAATAACTGCTCTTTCAGGTCTCTTGGTCAGTGGTGGAGGGGAAGGGTGGGGAATAGCACTGGGCAGACTCCCAGAATGCACCAGGCCCGTGGGGCTCTGGGGTGCTCGTATGGTACAGTGACAACACGTCTGGTGTCTGAACGCTTCCCACTCACACACAGGGACACGTTCTCCCCAAGGAAGAGCGCCCCTGCCCAACCAGCACCCTCCACAGTTCACTTTCCTCAATGATGTTCTTCTCAAAGAAATGAAAACAAATGAGCTCACAGCTTCATTGCCTCTCCCTTAGTCTCCCACTTTTCTAAGCCAGGGACTGATGAGGACCTGTTTGCAGGGCTAAATTTTATCCCACCATGCCTCCTCCTCTTCCTCACCTGTTCCTCTCCCGAGTTCCACTTAGGAGAAGGGGAAATAGGAAATCTTCGTGTGTTCGACCACTCCCTTTAGGTTTTGTAAATTCCCCCTCAAAGCTGGTGAAAGGCATCTCTACAAACAGATGAGGTCTGTCCTCCCGCAGCGAGACCTCATGCACAAATCCAGGATGCGAAAACCTAGGTCTGCCAAACTTCTTTTTTGCCCAACAGGCCTAAATGTGGGGGCGTTGAGAGGGCCTAGATTTCACCTCTCTGGGTCCCATTTCTGCATCTCTCTGTTTTTCTTTTTAAAGATTTTATTTATTTGATGGAGAGCACAAGCAGCGGGAGCAGCATGTAGAGGGAAAGGGAGAAGCAGGCTCCCCACTAAGCAGAGAGCTGGCCATGGGGCTCGATCCCAGGACCTCTAGATCATAACCTGAGCCAAAGGCAGACCCGTAACTGACTGAGCCATCCAATCACCCTGCATTTCTTAAAATTAGAGGTAAGATAAAAGAGCGTGCAAAGTTGCTTTTAACTCTCTAAACTGTGGTGATTCTAATTTGTGTTTGTAGGGGGATCATTCTAATTACAAAGCCTTCTTACTGCAGATCTTCCTGAAATATTACAGATAGACATGATGAGTTGACTTCTTAAACATTCAGCTCACACTACCATTTTAGGCACAACCCACTAAATGAACACAGGTACACAAACATGCTCACCTCCTCCTTTTCCAAGTTGTCAGCATCATCCCCATGTGGACGGAAATGTTGACAAATAAATAGCCTGCAGCAGATCTAGGGACTGTGCATTATTCTGAAATGAAATCCCTGGGTCCTGAAATTTTTTGGGCCCCACTTTTTGGCTACTTCTTGGATTACCAAAAGCCAGGAACATGGAACTTAATCACCTGTGGTAATTGTTCCCTGGCATCATAATCTAGGGACAAGAAAGGCGTGATGCATACTCAGTCCAATGGAAATTTCAGAAGTGAGGAAGAAAAAGGCCCAGATGTATGGAAGCTGACAGAGCTGGGGGTGTGGGGCAGTGTCAGGTCATCAGTGATGTCCACTGCACAAGAGACAGTGTGGCATGGATCTCTAAATGGATTTTCCACTTTTAGTCCTTGAGAGCACACCGTACTTCAAGGCTAATGACTACATAAAAGGAAACATAATCACATCAAAGTCTGGTGTTTGGGGGCATATGCTGTACCTTTTACATTATACATGACATCAAGGTCAGCTGCACCCAAGGCAATGCATTTCTTCCAAATCTTTCCTCTTCATTCCCTCTGTAAAGCCAGGGCTGGTGCAAGGAGGGATGAGGGGAGAGAACTAGTACAGTGATGCCCGGTGCTCAAAAATGTGAGGCCCTCTTCTAGTAGAGGTCCTTGGATCCCTCCCACTGCAGTGGGCACCAAGCACCTCCCACCAGCCCTGCGGGGCTGCTAGATCCCTCATCACAGGGAGAAGGATGCACTTAAGACTCACTATATCTGCCCCCGAGAGGCACAGAAAGAGCCAGGGCCTGGGCTCTCCACTTTCTCCTCCAAACACCTGGTCTCTCCACTCTCGGTATCTCAGACTGGGGTACAAACAGGTGCAAGATCACAGGCAGCATCCTCCTGAGGGCCAGGCTTGACAATAGGGGAGGGCCAGAACCATAGAATCTCAATTCAAATCCTGGTTCCACTTTTCCTCACTGTGTGATTTGGGGCACAGTTTTTAACCTCTCAGATTTCTTTATTGTTTTGTGCAATCAACACAATGGGTTATTATACAAGGATTAATTGGATAAGATAAAGAATCAGATGCTTAGCACCACGCCTGGCACAGGGAAGAGCTCAGCACATTTTAGTTTCAAAACTGTGTCTTCAGTCTTCAAGGCAAGTCACTATGGGCCCTGACCCCAGAGATCAAAGACACACGCTTGTTTTGACTCTACCATTAAGAGTGGAGAAGTTAAGAAACCCTAAGTAGGTTTGGAAGGTGCTCCAGAAACTGGAAGAAGTGTTCAAAGGTTTTCATCCTATGACATGATCTCATTTTAAATCGATTAATTTGATAATGCTTTATTAGGCTCTCCACTGTGAAAGGCCCTAGGTCAGCCTCTGGGGATTCAGGAAGTAAAACAGGCACAAACCCCACTCTGAGAAGGCTCAGAGTGAAGTGGAGGGAAGGGAAAAGACAATTAGTAATAGTAATTAACGTGAAAATACGGTACAATGGAGGGGAGTTTAGGGTGTTAGGGGAATGCCATAAAAAAGCATCTACTCCAAACTGGGTCCAGGTGAAAATACTGACCATGCAAGAGTGATCCCAATGAAGGAAATGGCATTCGTTGAGGGAACAAGGGAGCGCAGGAGCAGGACAAGCCCAGTGGGATAACAGATACTGGTTGTTCTTTTGGTGATTTCACCTAGGAACTCCCTTCCTGTTTCTGGAGGAGCCCTCATTTTGCAAGAGGTGGTAGGAGTTAGACCCCTATCTCCCACTTCCAAAGCCAGAAGCTGACATTCCCTTCCCGGCTCCCACCCCGGGGTAGCAAGGGGCAGATGCACAATCTTACACTGACCCAACCAATCGCTTATATCAGGGGTTTCCGAATGCTGAGGATGACCAAAACCCAACCAGCCACATCTCAAGTCCCAGGAGTGACAAAGCTGAAAAATATAGCGAAGGTGAAGGCTGCGGTGAGGTCCTAACCAGGCAATTCCAGGGTATGGCCTCGGGTCCATCTCCTGATGCATTTCAGGGGCCCATTCTCAGACTTTTTGCGGACGTGTGAACTACGCTGTGTGCTTCCAATGAATTCCTCTGCTTATGACACCACAAATCAGTTTCCACTTCTTAGAGCCAAGAGCCCTGATGATATAGGGCGTTACTGCCACCGTCAGGGTACAGACACCGAGGGCCTGCACCCAGGGACAGGGGAGAAGAGAAGGAGATGCAGCTAACAGATAATAAGGATGATGAAGAGCCAGACGGAAGACGAAGATAAACAAGAGGGCAGGGTCCAGGACGCCCGCAGATGTGTAGTCTGGAAGCCAAGAAGAGAGCAATGATATTCACGGGAAAGACAAAACACAGGTCAGATTTGTGAAGAGGAAGAAGTGATGGGCTCTGTCCAGACCTGCTGAGTTTGACAGTCAAAGCTTGGTGCGTACCAGGAAGCTGGTTCTCAGAAGAGCTGAGAAAGCTGGAAAGCCAGGAGATCAGACAGAAAACAGCTAGAAAAAGGGAAGGAGGGCAGGACAGTGTGGCATCACTGGAGCCTGGGAACGAACTGCAGGGAACAGCAACACTGGTCTCCCAGCATAAATGTTGCAAAAAAACCCAAAACCAAAACCAAAACCCAAAACCAAAAAACCTAAAACCAAACCAAGTCAAGCAAGATCAGGACAGGACAAATATGAAGGCTGGTTCACTTGTGATTCTGGCAGTTTCTGACATGGTGGAGAAAAAGACAGAATTTGGTGGGATGAGGGATGACAAAGATTAAGACAGTAGGAACCGTGGGGAAAAAAAATTTTTTTTTGAAGATTTAATTTATTCATTTGCCAGAGAGAGAGAGAGCACGCGCACAAGCAGGGGGAGCAGCAGGCAGAGAGAGAAGCAAGCTCCCTGCAAAGCAGGGAGCCCGATGTGGGGCTCGATCCCAGAACCCTAAGATCATGACCTGAGCTGATGGTAGACATTTAACTGACTGAGCCACCCAGGCGCCCCTCATTTTATCAATGGGCAATGATCACCTCTTCCCACTCCCAGTGGGGAAGAAAGTAGACATGGTGTTGACCTCAAGAGCTTGTGGTCTGGAGAACAGATGCTGAACAAACAGGGTCAGGCAGTGGAATAATGGGTGGTCTGAGAGAGGTCAATCGGGGCTCCTAATTTAGGCTGGAGGTTCAGAAAAAGCCCCTCCGAGGAACCGAAAAGAGGGTCAGGTGGGGAAAAGGCTATTTCGGGCAAGAGGACCAGCAAGGGCAAACACTCTCAAGTAGGGAGCTGAGCACATCGCCATGCAGAAAGAAAAGGACCGAGAAAGCTGTGGGGTCCACGGTGGGGGTGGGGGGCGGGTGAGGAGCCCCAGGTGGAAGGAATGGCATCCCCTGAGGGAAGGACCCCTGCTCCACAGACACCAGGAGGCCGGGTGTGGGTGAAGATGAGTCTGTCACCTTGGCAGCAGGAAGTCGAGGGTGCTGTCTAAGGGCTACTGTTTTCTTTGTGAAATGGCAGGCCTGGTGAGCAGACAGGAGAGAATCTGGCTGAGAGGTAGGATGGGTGTCAGGGACCAGGCGGGGGTGGGGGGGAGGGGTGGGGAATATTATTATGGGCCACGGAGGAGGAGCTGAGCTCACTCACAGCTCAACCCTTACGTCTTCCCAAGTCCCCACACAGCAACCCCTCCCACCCAAGGGCTTTCTCACTTCCTGATATCAACACTATAAGAAGTGGGACATGGGAGCCCTGGATCCCTTCATGCTTAGCACTAGAAAGGTCTTCAGAGACCTTAGCTGACATTCAGTTTTTTCTTATTTCATAATTAAGTACTTTCCATAACAGGATGCCACTCAATCTGAAGAATGTGGCCATCAAATTATCTCCTGGGGAACCCCTGTCCACTGGAAACCGTTGATAGCCTCCTTCCCATGACCTTCCCCTTTTTAACACACCGTGTTTCTCCCTTCATGTCTCTTGCTCTCTTATTCACATCATGCCCAGCTATCTTAAATTCATTCCACGTTTAATAAAGTGAGGCCTGGATGATCTCTCTCTGTTTCATACTCAAGCACAATCACCGATTCATTTGTCAGCAGGCAAAATGAAATCAATTCTCTAGGAGGTAGATCTAGACCAGGATGGAGGTTCAGCCCTCCTGGCACAGGGTCAAGTACGTTCTAAACTCTGATGGCTTATGACAATATCCCTAGTCATTTGCTTCCACATTCACAAATACGTCAGCCTCCAAAGACTTCTGAATCGATTTCAGATTTAACCCCAAAGAAAGTGTACTAGTCCCTCACTTTGGCTCAGAATAGTGACTTAAAAGTATTCCCCAGTATGGCAAATCAGCTACAAAGCATCAGAAGGCAATTTTTTTGCAATGTAGACATTGTGAAGAGTTTGTGTTGATCTCATATTAAATAAGATAGTGAAGGGGCGCCTGGGTGGCTCAGCAGGTTAAAGTCTCTGCCTTCGGCTCAGGTCATGATCCCAGGGTCCTGGGATCAAGCCCCATGTCGGGCTCTCTGCTCAGCGGGGAGTCTGCTTCCCTCTCTCTCTCTCTCTCTCTCTGTCTGCCTCTCCGCCTACTTGTGATCTCTGTCTGTCAAATAAATAAATAAAAAAGTAAATAAGATAGTGAAGTCCATCAGGAGGGAAGGAAAAAAAAGCTAAGGATTAGGAAAAGAATTAGTAGGGATAGAGAAGATAATAAAAAATAACTTACCCAGTGTGGTTCTTTTCATAGACATCTGAGAGGTAGTAGCCAAACAGAAGGTTCTAGATCACAGCTAATACCAAATCTTACAAGAACTGCCCAGGACATGGACACACACACATACACAAATACCCTTTACTTCCTAGCAGAAGTTACAATGATTCTATTAATACAGTATTCATTCCAACTCCCTGAAGTTATTCTATTCTATTCTACCCTAACTGCCATCAATTTAAAACTGTAGCACCTTCTTATTATTTTTTTAAAATTCTGGGCTTTCTGTAAAAAGCAGAAGCCAGATACATTCCTGCAGGTCTGTAGAATGCAAATGACAGTGAGTGGAGGCCAGCTGAGGACAAGTAAGAAGGGACCACCCAGGGGCCTCATCACACTCCAGTTTTTAGGTGAACATCCAGAGAACTGGGCAGGAGGGAAGAGTGCGGAAACTACTAGAGGAATATGTTATCAACTTTGGGATACTGTGTTTCCACCTCCTTTTTTCCCAGAAGAAAGGAAAAACACACTCAGGAAAAAAAAAAAAAAAAAGACAAATTTAAATGCTGCTTGTACTCTACACAGAAGTTCACCAGGCTGGATTCTCTTGGCCCGTTTCCTATTTGCCTTTGACTCCTTTTGACTTTACTATAAATTGCTGTTATAAAGACAGAAAAAGCATCTACTGGCACAGAGTATATCAGGACAGAGGCCGCAGCAAGGAAACATTAATCCCTCCCCTCTCCATCAAGCTCAAAAACAATGCTCCTGGCTGTCATTTTTCATGCACAACAGTCTTGTATTTCTATTAAATAAGCCTCTTTTATGGACTGCTCCTCCCACACTGCATAATAAGGTAAACACTAGCCCACAGAGACTACGTTATGAAACACAGAACTCTCCATTGGGAGGAGAATCAGTAAGAGACAGAAGAAGACAAGTTTCAAGGGATCTCGCTAACTCCTGCCTACAAAGTGGAGAATGATGGGGCTCCCTTCTATTCCCCCAGCTCCCAGTGGCTGCTGTGACTAACTTAAAAGTTACCAGTTTCCCAAGAGACTACTTGAAAAGAAAAGGAATTTTTATAATTATGAACAGTCTCCTCTCCTACTCTCTACTTTTCCCCAACTATCCTTACTCCCACCCCCACTTACAAGAGGACTTCTGTATACATAAAGTTTCAGGAAACAAAGCATACAAACACTCACACACAAATAAACTCCCCGATCTAACACCAGCGTATAATTGTGTTTGGGTTGGAGTTTTTCCAGCCGTGTCACCCGTTCTCTGTTAGGAGTAAATGAAACCATTTGCCTTGGCAAAGTTAGAAACAGACAAACTTTCCTCAGTTGCAAGCTGCACCAGGCGCCCCTCACATCTCTCTGATCCCTTAAGCCCCCAACACAATGAACTCACTGCTGGACCGTCAGCAAGGGGCGGGGGGGGGGGGGGGAGAGAAAACACACACACACACACACACACACACACACACACACAGACAAAAAACCCCACCAACCAACCTATTTCCCAAATGAAGATCTTTCGCTTCTCCCCCTCGCTCAGCTTCCCCTTTTAACCGGAAACACAAGGAGTTTCCAATTTCTGAAACCCTTTTCAAGGGACCCCCAGACTCTTTGGGCTCTTCCAAGGGGACTCGCTTCAGGCAGTCCTGATGCAGGCGGTCAGCGCTTTCCAAAGCACATTCTGCATTCTTGGAGTCAACACAGGGGGCCGTTTGATGTCCAGATTAATCTACAAAGCAGCCTTTAGCAGACTGGCTGAGCTAGGTCCTCCTCTCGTCTCTAGGAGCCGGGCGAGAAGGATACAGAAGGGCTCTGCAGACTCCACTCTAACCGAGCTGTGAAGACGCAAGGCGAGGGACAAAGTACCCACCGCTCCCCTTAAACTCCCATCTACTCCCCTACTGCGCCTTTCCTCCACATTCCTCCGCGGGACTTGGCAGCCCCCTACCCTCCTCCTCTCCCTGCCAAATCAAAGTCATACCTTCCTTGGATTCTTCTGCTTCGCAGTGCATGGTGGCAGAGTAAGCGGTCGCAGGGGCGATTACCGCGGACATGTACTCCGACCAGCTGCAAGTTCGCTCCGAGGCCAAAATGCACACGCCAGAAAATAAAAGGAAGCAAAACCACTAAAATCAAAACCTCCCCGGGGCGGAGGGCTGGTTCTGGTGCAGGGATTTTCAGGGGGAAAGTTCTGCAAGAGTGACGAATCGCGTCTCAGCTGGGCGGCGGGAGTCCGCCCCCGGGCCGTGCGCTCCGGCCGTCGCTGGGCGGAGGCGACCTGGCGCGGCTGGCGGGCCCCAGGCGCACGCAGGTGGGGCGGAGGCCGGGACCACAGCCCAACTGTGCGAAGAGGCAGGGCCGAGGGGCGCCGGGGGCAAACGTGACCCAGACGGGCTACGCCTGGGAAATAAATGCGCAGTCAGGAAAAAGGTCTTACTCCTCTGAGCGCGCGCTGCAGTCGTGCAGAAGTAAGAATTGCACACTCGATATCCTTGATGAACACAGATGCGAAAATACTCAACAAAATACTAGCCAATAGGATTCAACAGTACATTAAAAAGATTATTCACCACGACCAAGTGGGATTTATTCCAGGGCTGCAAGGTTGGTTCAACATCCGCAAATCAGTCAATGTGATACAACACATCAATAAAAGTAAGAACAAGAACCATATGATACTCTCAATAGATGCTGAAAAAGCATTTGACAAAGTACAACATCCCTTCCTGATCAAAACTCTTCAAAGTGTAGGGATAGAGGGCACATACCTCAATATCATCAAAGCCATCTATGAAAAACCCACCGCAAATATCATTCTCAATGGAGAAAAACTGAAAGCTTTTCCGCTAAGGTCAGGAACACGGCAGGGATGTCCATTATCACCACTGCTATTCAACATCGTACTAGAGGTCCTAGCCTCAGCAATCAGACAACAAAAGGAAATTAAAGGCATCCAAATCGGCAAAGAAGAAGTCAAATTATCACTCTTCGCAGATGATATGATACTATATGTGGAAAACCCAAAAGACTCCACTCCAAAACTGCTAGAACTTATACAGGAATTCAGTAAAGTGTCAGGATATAAAATCAATGCACAGAAATCAGTTGCATTTCTCTACACCAACAGCAAGACAGAAGAAAGAGATATTAAGGAGTCAATCCCATTTACAATTGCATCCAAAACCATAAGATACCTAGGAATAAACCTAACCAAAGAGACACAGAATCTATACTCAGAAAACTATAAAGTACTCATGAAAGAAATTGAGGAAGACACAAAGAAATGGAAAAATGTTCCATGCTCCTGGATTGGAAGAATAAATATTGTGAAAATGTCTATGCTACCTAAAGCAATCTACACATTTAATGCAATTCCTATCAAAGTACCATCCATCTTTTTCAAAGAAATGGAACAAATAATGCTAAAATTTATATGGAACCAGAAAAGACCTCGAATAGCCAAAGGGATATTGAAAAAGAAAGCCAACGTTGGTGGCATCACAATTCCGGACTTCAAGCTCTATTACAAAGCTGTCATCATCAAGACAGCATGGTACTGGCACAAAAACAGACACATAGATCAATGGAACAGAATAGAGAGCCCAGAAATAGACCCTCAACTCTATGGTCAACTAATCTTCGACAAAGCAGGAAAGAATGTCCAATGGAAAAAAGACAGCCTTTTCAATAAATGGTGCTGGGAAAATTGGACAGCCACATGCAGAAAAATGAAATTGGACCATTTCCTTACACCACACACAAAAATAGACTCAAAATGGATGAAGGACCTCAATGTACGAAAGGAATCCATCAAAATCCTTGAGGAGAACACGGGCAGCAACCTCTTCGACCTCTGCCGCAGCAACATCTTCCTAGGAACAACGCAAAAGGCAAGGGAAGCAAGGGAAAAAATGAACTGGGATTTCATCAAGATCAAAAGCTTTTGCACAGCAAAGGAAACAGTTAACAAAATCAAAAGACAACTGACAGAATGGGAGAAGATATTTGCAAACGACATATCAGATAAAGGACTAGTGTCCAGAATCTATAAAGAACTTAGCAAACTCAACACCCAAAGAACAAATAATCCAATCAAGAAATGGGCAGAAGACATGAACGGACATTTCTGCAAAGAAGACATCCAGATGGCGAACAGACACATGAAAAAGTGCTCCATATCACTCGGCATCAGGGAAATACAAATCAAAACCACAATGAGATATCACCTCACACCAGTCAGAATGGCTAAAATCAACAAGTCAGGAAATGACAGATGCTGGCGAGGATGCGGAGAAAGGGGAACCCTCCTACACTGTTGGTGGGAATGCAAGCTGGTGCAGCCACTCTGGAAAACAGCATGGAGGTTCCTCAAAATGTTGAAAATAGAACTGCCCTATGACCCAGCAATTGCACTATTGGGTATTTACCCTAAAGATACAAATGTAGTGATCCAAAGGGACACATGCACCCGAATGTTTATAGCAGCAATGTCCACAATAGCCAAACTATGGAAAGAACCTAGATGTCCATCAACAGATGAATGGATCAAGAAGATGTGGTATATATACACAATGGAATACTATGCAGCCATCAAAAGAAATGAAATCTTGCCATTTGCAACAACGTGGATGGAACTAGAGCGTATCATGCTTAGCGAAATAAGTCAAGCAGAGAAAGACAACTATCATATGATCTCCCTGATATGAGGAAGTGGTGATGCAACATGGAGGCTTAAATGGGTAGAAGAATAAATGAAACAAGATGGGATTGGGAGGGAGACAAACCATAAGTGACTCTTAATCTCACAAAACAAACTGAGGGTTGCCGGGGGGGAGGGGGTTGGGGAGAAGGGGGTGGGATTATGGACATTGGGGAGGGTATGTGATTTGGTGAGTGCTGTGAAGTGTGTAAACCTGGTGATTCACAGACCTGGGGATAAAAATATATGTTTATAAAAAATAAAAAATTAAAAAAAAAAAAAAAAAAAAAAAGAATTGCACACTCGGTCAAAGAAACACCTCTGGATCTCCGGATGAACATTTTTCGGCGCCCAGTTAACTTGCCTTGTCCTGGAAGTGGGGGATCTTCTATGCCAGGAAAATAAGGATGTTGAAGCTGCTTCGGGTTGTACGCTATTTTTGCAGGAAAATAACGTGGATACTGGTCCATGTGGCTGGAAGGACCAGTTTCACCAGGCAGCAGGGCCTTTTGAAGAAAGTGGGGGCGGCCCTCGCCTTACCTTTGCAAGGGAAGACCAGACAAAGCGGCTTACTCAGCATAACCGGGGGGGGGGGGGGGGGGGGGGGGGGGAGTACTCTTCCTCAAACCCCAGCCTGGCGCACAAGCTGCTCCGAGTTAGCCCCAAGGGTGGTCCTCCGAAGGAGAGCGCCCTTCCCTCCGCGCGCCACTCAGAACAACCAGGATACATTCCTTCCAGATGCCAAAGGGGGTGGCGCGGGGTGTTCGGCCTTTGAAATGCTGATAGAACGTAAAGTCTGCAGAGCCTGGGGAAAGACAACTCAGTTCTTGCCCTCAGGTCCGGTCCCCTGGCCCTTAAAATCGGCGGAGAGGTGGGCGTCCTGACTTCGGAAAACCTTTGATCTTCCGAGGAGCGAGGAAGGAGCTGACCCTGATGTGCCTGTCTTAATGGAGGTAGTTTACAGAGCACTAGTTCCACCACTGATCTAAGGCAAAAATCCTCTAATAACGCACCTGAAAGATCGATTCGGGAACTGGAAGAAAACTTTACTTCCCAGCGACTTTCTTTTCCCTCCTTTCCCATTGTTATATGGGAAAACAAAACAAAACAAAAACAAAAAAAGAGAAGACGCTAGGATAAATTTAGTGAAAAGAATACAATAAAGACGGATTTAAAGAGCCCGAATTTATCATTTTTATGACCTTGAGCAAATTCTTTACTCTCTCTGCATCCCCCCCCCCTTCCCTGACATGTAAAATGAGGATGAAAAGTAGTATTTGTTTTACAGATTTATGTTTGGTATGAAATAAGGTAATAATACAAGCAAAAAGGGATTTGAAAACCATAAGTACTACATAGATTATTACTAACTATTGCACCATTAAAAATAAATTTTTGTAAAGGATGCTCAGGTATTTTACTTCCATATGGAGTTCAAACAGGAAAAAAGGATTTATGCAAGTCACAAGTAGAAGTGATTATAAATATTAATATCAGGCCTAGATATTAAAGCACTTCCTATTGCTGAATGAACCAACATGCCTAAGACCCTAAGCAGACTTCTATCTCAATTTCACTGCAAGGGCAGGATGGCGAGAGGAAGGCATAGCCAATGGAGAAGAGAGAAGGGGAGAAACATCTGGAAAATATCAGCATTGCAGAGCCTCCTGAAAAGTGACCTCACCACAAAAAGGTTAACACTGTGCATCCTTCTGAAAGTCACGGTTAACTACATGGTCCCCTCTGCCATGCATTCTGGGTCAGGAGCGGCGAAGATGCATACTTCTCCCTCAGTGACCTCAAACTTCCAAAGGAGACTTGTGATCATTTTGAACCCAGAGAAATGCTCCCTCACCAGTAAGAAGCGACATTCCGGGTCCTTCCCAAGGCTTCATTCTGGGAGCCCTCCCTCCCGCACAAATATCACCTGCCCTTGTCCTCCCTCCCGACAGCCCAAATGTCCACAGATGGCCACCAGGACCCTAAGAGGACCTTAGCAGGTCCTGAGTCACAGAGATAAGATAGCTCCCATTCAGCTATAATTGGACTAGGATGCAACACCTCCTTCAAGGTGATCATTATGCAAATTTAGACAACCCAAACTCCAAGCCCCAGCCGCTGCAGGGAGGGCTCCCATTCACCTTCTCCTTTCAGAAGAGGCCCTCCTGAAGAACGTTTATTAAACGTATTTTTGCAAGTCCAATTACGGATAAACCACATGAGAGGCGCCAAAAGACATGTCCCTAGTGTTCTGTTTGTTTTCACACCAGATTCACAAAAAGGCCTTCAGGTTAGCCAAGGAGAGAAGGACCGCTGAATGAACAGTCCCAGAACAGTCCCATTCCTGTCAGGTCAGCCTTGTAATTCAATTTAGAGTCATTTTCAAGGCTCTATCTTTGAACACCTGGAAAAAAAAACTTCTTTAGTATTTAAATGCAACCCAGCAGTCACCTTGGGGAAGGATATCCTGGTCTAGCTTAAGAACAAGGAATGTGCAGCCTATTTTGAAAGACTGAGTGTGCACAACGATGTTGCTCACCTTGGTGCAAAAAGCACCACCCCAGGTTCCCAACCTGCAAAGTGAAGCCAAAGGGCAGCTGATTCTCAGGCAACTGAGTGGCTTGCGTGTCACTTCAGATCTGTGCTCCCTCAGTCATTTCATCTCGATTTTGCTCGGCTTTTGTTCCAAAGGGGATGAGTCACTTTTTAGCCTCCAGAGACTAATGCACTAGGACCTTACAAGGAGTCACCTCTCGTACCCAGAATCTGTTCACTTTTGAATATTTAAGAAATCCTCCCACTTGCTTTAGACTGGCTGTATATCGTTAGAAGTCACACCAATAGTCATTACAGACCAGCCCCTACAAAATAGCAATTAAGTGAATACCATACTGCACTTACATACTAGGTTGAACTTCGACTCATGTGGAGCAGTGGGTCTCCCCCCTTCTGTGCCAAGATGGGAGAGGTAAAATGCTGTATAAGATTCTGGTGGTGTTTTCATTCATCAGGCAATATCAAGTATCACATGTCAATGGGACCTGTTCATCTGGAGCTTACTGGTATAATTTTGGTAATCTTTTTTTTTTTTTTTTTTTTTGGTCAGAAAGAGAGAGACAGAGAGAGACTGAGCAAGCAGGGGGAGTGGCAGACAGAGAGAGAAGCAGGCTCCCCACTGAGCAGCTCCCTGCTCCCCATGTGGGGCTCGATCCCAGGACCCTGGAATCATGATCTGAGCCAAAGGTATATGCTTAACCAACTGGTGTCCCTAAAAAAAAAAAAAGGATTTTATTCAGATTTCCTAATGATCTCCCTTGGATCATCATACCCATTTTACAGATAGGTCATTCAAGGAACGGAGGTTATATGATTTGTTCAAGATCCCAAAACTAAGTAATAGTGTTCTTCAGACTGCAGGCTTCCTCTCTAGACTTTCTGACTCTATGAAACTACTCACATAAAATTCAAGTCCTTTATTTTGTAGAAGGGTAACTCAAAGACTGCTACACTGGGAGGTTTCCAGAGTTCGAGCTCACCAGGAGGCTAACATAGCTCAACTCACTCTGTCTGAAGGCTTAGATCACAGGCTCCAATGGAAGTTACTCCATTCCTGATATTTGATGTTTTAAGTAAGCTATAAGTTCAATAGCTTTTATTTATTCAGCAACATGAAACCACTATTTTTTTTTTTTTTTAATTAAAAGTTCAGTCAGGACCCTAACTAAAGCTGCTGGGCTATGAGTCTGCCAAGAGCAGGGAAAAGACCATCAGGCTTGGTGGGGGAAGAACTGGGACTGACCACCATAAACCCAGGAAGCACTACCTCCCGTACATTCGGAGGCAAATCATACAAACTCCCTTTCTTGAATGACATATCTGTAAAATGGGTATGATGACCCAAGGGAGATCATTGGGAAGTCTGAATAAAATCTTTTTTTTTCTTTTAAATTCCTTCTCCTCTCACTTTTCTGCTAAAAATGGGCAAGCCAGAGGTGCCTGGGTGGTGTAGTTGGTTAAGTAAACGGACTCCTGGTTTCGGCTTAAGTCATGATCTCAGGGTCATAAGATCGAGCCCCACACTGGGCTCTGTACTCAGTGTAGAGTCTGCTCAAGATTCTCTCCCCCTCTGCTCTCTGGCTTGTTCTCTCCCTCTCTCTATAATAAATAAATAAATCTTAAAAAAAATTTTTTTTAAATGGACAAGCCACTGAACCTCTTTGGGCTTCTGTGTGCCCATCTATAAAATAAGGTCCATGCCACTTACTCAACAGAGGAAAAACAATAGTGAAATGAGGCAGGAATGTGACAAAGCACTGAAAATTCTGAAATCCCCCCCCTTGGACTCTCTCCTGAATACTTTCGTGAATGAGGCCAGGTTGTTTTAGGTTGTGGAGTATGTATCTGGAAGCCCTAAATGCTGGCCCTACAGACATCCCAGATAGGAACGGCAATCTAAGGTGAGGGGTCCAGCAACAGAACGTGAACACAGAAGGACTGAACCTTCTTACCGTGCCCAGTTTAACGGGGCAGCACAGGGGTAACATGAGGGGGGGTAAATGATGGGATTCACCAGGGAGAAGTAAGGCAGGTGTGAGACTGAGCCTGGAAGGCACCATGTCACACCAGATTCATGAATAACCGGGCTTTCCTCCAGAAAAGCAGCTAGATGAAAAAGTGACCAACAGTGATAGTCACAGAAACTCCAATTTGGAGGTAACCCTGGCGCTCATGGCTCTAATCCTCTAGGTGGCTGGTGAAGCGATCTCTCACTCACATCCTAGGCAGTAAGTAAGCATTCATCCAGACTTTGCCTGATGACCTCTAGGCAGAGACGCACTCTTTTGAGAGCCTCATCTCCTTTATGATCATTAGGAGGTTCCTCTTTATAAGAAACTGCAACTCAAGGGCGGTGACTGTCAAATTCTTGCCACTCTAACCACCGTTTTACACCCTCCGGCAAGGAAATAGTTCTTTAACACAACTGAGACAGATTTGGGTGGGGGAGGGGGAAGCAAGAGCAGGAGGGGCAGAGAGAGGAGAGAATCACCAGCAGGCTCCATGCTCAGTGCAGAGCCCGACACAGGGCTTGATCTTATGACGCTGAGATCATGACCTGAGCTGAAATCAAGAGTCAATTGCTTAAGCAACCCATTGCTGGAGCCCCCCAGGTACCCCAAAAAACACAGATTTTTAAAATGGATTGTCTTTTTTAACAAGCCAGGGGAGAGCCCTCTCGTGTTGGCTGTAACGGACTGCAGTTGAACTTAACGTAGAGTCAGTTATGCAATTTTCCAGTGCCAGCCACACATCTGGTACTGGTTATGGTGAAGAATTCAGAAGCAAGCCTCTCTGGATGAGTAGGCGGCAGAGATCATCTCTTTTCTCTTCCATGCGCTCACGCTAAGGCCATAGAAAACGCTGCCAAGACAGGTTGGTTAATGCATGTGAGGAGTGAAGAGCTTCATTCTGGTTTCTGAAGAAAATGTGAAATCCACAAGGCAACAGAAGTCGTGCTTTCTATGTGGAATTTGGACCATACGTTGACTGCTGGTCTGAGATCCATTTGAAAGCCTAATCTGCTCCAAGTTGTCCTGATTTGCTTTTGACACTGAGTTTCTGACATGGGTAGAATGGCTATTAAATTAACATCTGTGCCAACTAGACACTGTTGAAGGGGCAAAAAGGCTGGTAGGCAGAGCTCCAGGGCCGGGCAAGCTTGCCAGGTGAAAGCAAGGCTGAAACTCAACAGACAGACTCAGCAGGTGGTAAAACTATGAACCAAAGCAGAACTTCTCCAAACAGCATTTTGTGGGGGAAAGAGAGGGCTGTTTTGTAGGTAGCCTGAAAGGCAGGGGTCCTTTTTCCATTTGAATAGGTCAGGCTGCAAAACTTCAGCCACTCAGCTTCTCCTTAAAGAAGAGCTGTAGAAATATGCAACCGTTATGATTCACTAAGTTGGAGACATCACCAAAATAACTAACTTCTCTGAGAAGCTGCTAATATGAACAAGGGTGCCTGTCTGATGAGAAAAAGCCTTAGGAAGCCCATCCATTTCCCAGAAGACACAGAAGAGAGTTGAAACTCTTCCCCTTACTCAATCTGAAATCTTCTCCAACAGACTTCTGACTACTGAACTCAGCAAAGTGCCATCATATGCCATTTAACTTTCTCAATTTTAACGACGTAGAAGCAGCCCAAAAGAGAAAGAGAAAAGCCGTAATCATCTAAATGCATTTGCTGGGATGCCTGGGTGGCTCAGTCAGTTAAGCGTCTGCCTTCAGCTCAGATCATGATCCCGGGATCCTGGGATCCAGTCCAGCATCAGGGCTTCCCGCTTGGTGGGGAGCCTGCTTCTCCCTCTGCCTGCCGCTGCCGCTGCTTGTGCTCTCCCTCTCTCTCTGCCAAATAAATAAATAAAATATATATAAAATAAATAAATGCAGGGGCGCCTGGGTGGCTCAGTGGGTTAAAGCCTCTGCCTTCGGCTCAGGTTATGATCCCAGGGTCCTGGGATCGAGCCCCACATGGGGCTCTCTGCTTAGCAGGGAGCCTGCTTCCTTCCCTTCCTCCTCTCTGTCTGCCTGCCTCTCTGTCTACTTGTGATCTCTGTCAAATAAATAAATAAAATCTAAAAAAATAAAATAAATAAATAAATGCATTTTTGGCCATTCCATATAAGGATTTTATGCTGAAGGGCGAGCCTGAGATGGAGCTAGGATAGACTGGTCCCTCCCCAACTCTTGTCTCTGTATGTTCTCCTCACACAGTGATCATCTCATGCGCTGACGGTCAATGTTGTATTGAAGGCTATATATTTTTTCCCACACCAAAGTGCCTCCAAGGACAAGCCAACTATTTCATCTAGCAACCCATTCTGATGGTCAAGGAAGGACTTAGACAGTAAGTCTTCTACTTACAGGAAAGTGCTATGTTATTCTCCAATCTGGTAACTTTCTAAGAGGCTTTCAAAAATAATATTACCCCAGGCTGTTTTGACTTTACCCATGACTCTTCTGTCCTCTTAACTGAACTGGCACCTTAGATTCTCATATGTTAGAGTGCTGTGGTCATAAATGTTGGAACAGACTCATCAGTTTAGCTCCGAGACCTCCAAATTGTATGCCGTGGTGCCAAGGGCAAGCTCACAGGGGTGTTGCAGGATATTTTAGATTTTTGAGGAAAACAAAGTATTATTCAACATCTCTCAGAAACTATATGAACTCCAACTTGGAGCAAGTTCACAGTGTAACACCAGATGGTGTTACATTTCGTTTAATGACATCATCTCTTTGCAAAGCTAGGCCATTGGCAGTTGCCATGATAAAAAGCAAGTATTATATTTTAAAAGTACATAAGACAGGAAATTAGGGTAGTGAGATCCAACCTGATCTCAAGGTTTGAGAAGTTGTGAGTTGGGCAGTGATCCATTTATGGCCTGGCAGCCCCAAATTCACCCTTCATCACCTGCTCTGAGCAAAGAAAGATGGGACTCGGAATACATTTTTCTCTTTTGCCAGTCAGTACAATTCTAAGCTCTGTCAGTGGGGTGCACTGTAGAGACATTACAGGAAGAAAAACTTTCCCTTCTTGGTTTTGGTGTGCTTTTTCAAGAAACCTCCTCAGAGATAGATTTCCTCAGCATCGTAGCAGGTGGATTTCCAGCAAGTTCTATAAGCACAGTGTTACAGCGACTTCTCTGCCATTGGATGGAGCTGTGGCGAGCCATCCTCTGTCCATTAAGGAACAAGGGGGATGCTCATTCTTGGTGCTCTATTTTGAACCCATGGTAAGTGGTTGCCACTCTAGCTTTCCCTCTTTTCCTAACAATTCTCTTCACTGGCTAGATAGTCCTCATTAAAGTTGGTATTTCTTTTGTTTTCTTTCTTGTTATTATTAATCGTGGTAAAATGCACACCACATAAAATTTGCCATCTTAATCATTTTTAAACATACAGTTCAATTGTACTAAATGCCTAACATGATTGCGCAACCCTTACCACCTCCCATTTCCAACACTCTTTTCATTTGCAAAACTGAAACTCTGTACCCATTAAACGCCAACTTTCCATTCTCCCCTCCCCTCAGTCCCCAGCAACCACCATTCTACTTTCTGTCTTTGAACCTCACTACCGTAGACATCCCATATAAGTGGAATTACAGCGTATTTGAGTTTTTGTGTGTTGACTGCCATATTTCTCTTCATGTCCCAAAGATTCATCCGTGGTATAGCTTGTGCCAGAATTTCCTACCTTTTTGAGGCTGAATGATAGTCACATATCACATTTTGTTGATTCATGGACCATTCAGTAGGGAACTGGGTAATTACCCCCTTCTGCCTCTTATGAACAATGCTGCTGCCAACAGGGGTGTGCCAAGACCTGTACAAGTCTCTGCTTTCAGTTCTTTGGGGGTCCATCCCCAGAAGGGGAATTGCTAGATCTTACAGTAATTTTCTATTTTTCACCTTTTGAGGAGCCACTTAGTATAGCGCTAGTTCATATTTATTTATATGAAACCTTCCAGTTCCCATTATCATGCTCCTGATTGGATCCTGGTTGAACCACGCAAGGCCCAGCAGGAACAACTTGTTCCACTAGTCACTGTGGTGAAGAATGAAATAAAAGCATTTTTTAAAAAAAAATCTTTCGACTTATACATATCATGTTTTCCACACAGGTAATTATTTAGACCCAAGCACTTAAGTGAAACTGTGAGGTATTCCTTGGGTCCAAGAAAATGATGTGAAAAGAAGACAGAGACATGAAGGGGTCCATGAGTGAAGCACATTGGGAACCTTAGCTCCTGCCTATGTTTCCAGCTGTCTGGAGGGTCTGTCTGCTTTATCCTTCCAACTGAAGGAACAGACAGACCCATACCCCACCCCCACCAGGAGTGACGCACACACACAACATCTTGATTTTCTTCATGATATCAAATTATTTCTCACTTGAGGCGACAGTGGCTAGAAGCCTCCCAAGGTCTTTGGCTTAGGCTGCTCTGTCTCCCCTTACTTATTTATTTATTTTTAAATATTTTATTTGTTTATTTGACAGACAGAGATCATGAGTTAGGCAGACAGGCAGGCAGAAAGAGAGGAAGGGAAGCAGACTCCCCACTGAGCAGAGAGCCCGATGCAGGGCTCGATCCCAGGACCCTGGAATCATGACCTGAGCCGAAGGCAGAGGCTTTAACCCACTGAGCCACCCAGGCGCCCCTCCCCTTATTTCTAATCTCACTAAATCCCACAGTCAAAATGTTTGCTTGACAGACTTTCTTCCCTCCATTCCTATGGCTGTTAGTCCATCCATCATCTCCAGCTGGTATAATCTAATGGGTTGTAAGTCAATTTCCCTCAATGAGCCCAGGGGCAGACACCTTACATGTCCACAGAAGCTAGACAGACATAGACTAATCTGTGCCTGCCACAGGTCCCGGCTGCCTCCATCGCTGCACCCAGGCAGACACAGAGATACGGAGGTGGCGGTAAGACAGTTGAAATGCTAGCTGGAGGACCACGCTCTCCCCCAGAGGACGAAGGCCACCAATTACGGATGCAGGATGTGGCCAGGGGCAAAACCATGAATGTGCACCCCCCTACAAGCAGAAATGAATGATCTGAAAAGCACTCATTCAGAAACTTTGATGCTTATTTTCATTCACTGGAAATTACTGGAAACAAACATTACAGAGAACCATGACACCTTTGCAGCTACAAGCTGCCTTGTGGGAGGAGCTGCTGCCACTGTCTATTTTTCCTCCTATGTTCCACCATTATTGTTGTTGTTGTTTGAACCCCTCCCAAAACCTTGCCTGTGATTCCTCCAGAAAGCCTGCTGACACCCATGTGAACCTACACTTCCCGAGTGAACTTCTATTACATTTAAAGCTGATCATCGTGATGTTCCTTGTCTTCTGATGCAGATCTGAAAGCTCTTAAAAACACACAATTATACCTTGTGGGGTTCTCCCACCACTTTTTTAAGGAGAAGAAAATGTTGGATGCTTCGAGGGCACCATGGCACTAATAAAATCATCATCAGATCTGCTGGTAATATTGAATTATGACAACATGTAAGAACCATTTCCAGTTCCCCTCCCCTCCAAACTACATTACGAGGAAGTGTGTCCATAAATCTCTGTGCCCTTCAAAGAAACACAGAAAGAAAATTTGCATTACATCCCAAGAGCTGACGCTGGTGATCTGCAGCCATCCATAAATCTGTCAGGTTTACAAAAAAGTCCATCAGATAAAGAGCCAAGAAGAAAATAACTCTGACAGCTGCAAACCTTCTGTTTTTACAACAGGCACAGAATGGACGCACTTCCTTTTAACATCTTCATAAACACAGAGCAATAAGCAAAGGCAAACGTCCCCGGTAGAAGCCACTGGACTCTGGCACCTCCACACGTGCCCTCAGAACCACTACTAGGCTGGACTGAACCCAATTCCAGTTCCCCAGATGGTATTTCCAGAGCCAGCAAGGTGCTGGTGGCAGTGGCCCACCTTCAAAGAACTGCGACCTCGCCATCCTCAGATCAGGAGTTTTATTCCCTTTAGGTAAAGAACTAACATCTGGCATGGGGTCACCAAAATATATGTACTAATAAATCCCAGATGGGGATTGCAGACACCTCTTTACTCAAGGCATGAACAGCTCTTGGGCGATTAATAGTCTATTCATCTGATCTCTTGGGAAAGAGCTCCCCTTCAGGGACTGTTTGTGTTTATAATATGCTGTGTTTTCCATTTTTTTTTTTTTTTAAGATTGTATTTATTTGAGAGAGAGAGAGAAAATGCACAAACGGGGGAGTGGTAGACAGAGGGAGAGGAAGAAGCAGGCTCCCCGCTAAGCAGGGAGCCCCATGTGGGACTCAATCCCAGGATCCTGGGATCATGACCAGAGCCGAAGGCAGATGTCAGTTAAGACTGAGCCACCCAGGTGCCCCAATACACTGTGTTTTCTAAAGCCAACTTGGGATCCATTGTTGCACAAGACATACTTAATTTTGTCATCTGTGTGCTTAATGGATGATTATTAACCTATGAATGTAAAAAGGCAGAACCTTGGGCATCCCAAATACCCTATTATCTGGGCCAGAGGAAGGAAGCAATATTCCACTTGGCCATTGCCCCAAATTCTGAACCAGCAGCCCGGGTCAAAGCCAATGAGGTTTATCTTTATATTCAGCTGTCTTAATATCATCAGGCATAGTTTATCAAGCACCTACTATGTGCTAAGTCTTGTGCTAGGCACACTTACAGAACACATCTCCATCTTACTAGGTCTCAGCAAGGTGGTGCTTTCTAGTTCTTGATGTGTGTCTGCACACATTACCACTGAGCCTCACAACAATTCCGTATGGAAAGGAATCTTGGGTTATCATTGGCTCCATTTGCTTCAGACAAGGATACTGATGCTCAGAGACATTCAGGGACTGGACCAAGGTCCCTTAGCTAGGACTGAGACTGGAAGGCGGGTCCTCTGCCCTCATTCCATGCTATTTTTCTCCTGCTATAGAGTTTTGGATTGAGCAGAGCACCAATAACTTTATCCAAGACAAATACAGCATATGCTCCATCAGAAGAGGGGTGTGGGGCAGTCAAGAGAGGTCAGACCGCAAAGCTGACTGGCAGGATCTGAGCCCAGCTGGCTTGGAGCAAGAGGGACTTTAACAGAAAGGGGAGGAAATCCAGAGAGGAACAGGCATGGCAAGGGGGAAGGGGAGGAGTCCCACTTCACACCTCGGAGTCCGAGGTCTAAGCAGTGCAGCTGGTGAGGGGATGGGATCGAGCCTCTTCTATCAGATCAGTTTCCCATAGGAGTTGAGCCCTTCTCCAGAGGGCTGCTGTTTCTATAAAGCCACAGCCTTTGTTGAAAATACTTCTAACATACATTGCATAGAATATCTCTTCACTAAACAAAGGCTAGGGAACATTACTATTATTTGTTTTACACAGCAGACTATTGTTGTTGATTACACTCTTCTGTAGTACAGATGTGAACCCACTTTGGCCCACTAAACCCTGCCAAAAAAAATTGTCTTTTTTCATTGTCTTTATGCCCCATCAATAATTCCCATCCAAATTCAAGACAAAAGGAGAGGCATGTGAACAAGATTTCACCTTCTTCTCAAATGCTCCCGAAAGCCCATCATAATATAGGTCTACAGAGAAGTACAATGCTCTTAACATAGCTGAGTCATGTTTTCAGAGGTGAGAGGAGGTGGGACGCTGGGTTCTCAAATCAGTAAAGAATAGTGTATATAGTTGAAATTATCTTAAAAGTTCCTTAAATGGGGGTGCCTGGGTAGCTCAGTGGGTGAAAGCCTCTGCCTTTGGCTCAGGTCATGGTCCCAGGGTCCTGGGACGGAGCCCCGCATCGGGCTACCTGCTCCGCAGGGAGCCTGTTTCCTCCCCTCTCTCTCTGCCTGCCTCTCTGACTACTTGTGATCCCTGTCTGTCAAATAAATAAATAAAATCTTTAAAAAAAAATTCCTTAAATGGCCTAAAAAATACAGTGACTATCCACATGCTTTTGGATCTCCATCATAATTATCAGTTCCTTTAAGAATTAGTCAATGTTTCTCTAGAACTGCCCATCAAATATTCAAGTTCTCCCTCCATTGTGATGATAAAAATCATTAGCGCCCCCTTGCCAGGCTTTTTGAACAATGTGTTTCCTGTTCTGTTAGTGCAGAGCCCTCAAACCTCATCCACTCCTTTGGGTTCATCAACAGGGAGCCATTCCTTGGCCAACAGAAGCAATGAATAGTTATTCCCTGAAAGGGGCTGAATACACATGGTCAGGATTTCCAGACACTTGCCTTCTTCCTCAGAGCCAAATATCACTTTTTTTTTAAAAAAGATTTTATTTATTTGACAGAGAGAGAGAGTAGAAGTAGGTAGAGTGGCAGAGAGGGAGAAGCAGGCTCTCCACTGAGCAGGGAGCCAGATACAGGCTTGATCCCAGGACCCTGAGATCATGACCTAGGCTGAAGGCAGCCGCTTAACCGACTGAGCCACCCAGGTGTCCCCAGATATCACTTTTATCGACAGCATCTAACAACCCCTCTACATCTACTAATTGGATGTCCAAGGGACCTAGGGAGAACCAAAGCTTGATGAAGGAAGCTGGGGTTTCACTGCCTGCTCTAGAAGAAGCCACAGATAGTGCTGTTCAGATGCTGTCTTCGTTTCTATAGTACTCCAATCTGCAAATACTTATGGAACATTTACCATGTACAGGTATAAGGCAAATGGTACAGATAAAACACCACCAGTGTCTGTCCTCTCAGACTCTACTGTATAGGCAGGGGAGGGGGAAGACACTAATTAAAATATAATGTAAGTGTAAAGCAAAAAAGTACGGGGTGCTCTGAAATCGATTAGGAGTATATAAATCAGTATGTATGTAAATCAGTCCTAGGGGAGGAAGTCAATCAGGGAAGGCTGCCTGGAAGAAGTGATGCCTAAGCTAAAAGGAATTGAGGTGGAGGGTGGAGAAATTAGCCAAGGAGGGGGAGATGGAGGAGAAAGGAAGGAAGAATGGTTCCTGGTAGAACTAACGGGTGAATAAACAACCCACCAGAAAGGAAAGCTAAAGAAAAGGTCAACAGATATGATGATGAGGTGGCCACTGTCTTTTCTTGGAGAAAAGACAATTAGGTAACATGATTAGACAAAGAAGCCAAATTGCAAGGGGTTTGGGGATAGATTGCTGTTAAGGAAGTACAGAAAGAATTGTGGACTATTCCTTTATGGACTCTCACAGAAAGGGAGAAATTGAGACTATTCTGGTGAGTAAGCACTAGGAGAAGAGCACAATTTTAGCACAGCTTTAACTGAGTGGCTTTGCTGAAGGAATATTTAAATCCCCATAATTCTCCCACTGGTCAGACACAGGGGAGCTGGGCACCATCAGTCTCTTACCAAACACATCTGCAGGAATTTTCATGGACTCTGACAGGAATGTGAATAATGGAAATAAAACAGGATAAAGCAGGAACGCCCCTCCATATTCAGTGGCTGGTGGTAGTCCAACAGATCTTACCTGAAGCAGGGCCATGAAGGTGCTCTCTCTGGGGTGACTCAAAGGCTCCCCAGACTTAAAATTATCCACTTAGCGCTACAGGAATACTTTCATTAAAGGAGCAGGACTTTTAGTTAAATGTTGTCCTATTTCCTGTTGTACCATCAAGTTCTCTGAAAAATACAAGTGTCTCTTACGGCTTGCGAATGACTCACACCTCAGCGTGTAAAGAGTCCACTGGTTTCTTGGTTCCTTCCTGGGGGGTGCAGAGGAGAGCAGGAATGCAGAAATTAAGAATATGGGTATGGAGAGGCACGGAAGTGGTGGGAAAGAGTGAATACAAGCTTGTCCCTTTCAGATTCCTTCCTGGTCCTTGCCCCCAAGCTGTCCTAACTCAGAGAAAAGGCAAAGAGGAGTGACTATACCCAGCAGACAACCGGCAAGGCAGGAGTGTGCCTTTCCAATGTGGGAGGTTCCTTGTTTTGAGGGGCACAATTTTTTTTTTTTTAAATTTTTTAATGCTGTAAAATACTCAGAAGTGTTTTGGATGAGATTTACATCTTCCCTTCTCTAAATTGATTCAGCCTCCAAAAGTCGGCAACCAAAGGAACAATATCCACGAGGACGTTATTTCTTTGGAAGCATTTCCAGTTTGTGGGTCAAAGCTAGGGTGGCCTACTTACCCCAGGGATCGCCTTGTCATCTAAGGTAAAGAGCTAAAATCCACTGAGAAGCAAAATGACAAAGGGCTCATATCTGTAACATCTGACATTTCTGAGGCTGAGCAAACATCCATGACAGCTGAAGTTCGCTGATTCATAGCCCAGGAATCCACACACTGGTAGCCTTAGGACTGAGTCCAGCCATGGAAGGATTTCTTGGATTGGATAAACTTTGTTTTTCATCTCAATGTCAATGCCTGGGGATGGGACCTGTTCTCTCCAAGTCAGCCCCAGGTGTCATAACCTGAACTGTTCGTAGAAAGCAATATTTTCACATTCCCGTTTCCTACCTGGTTCTAGCAGACATTTGAGTTTGGGACCTCTGGTTTATCAAGACTGACACGGAACACAAACAAACCATTTCTCTCCCATTAGGTAGAGCTCCAGAGCTGACCGTTTGGTGCTGGGTAATTGAGCAACGAGAGCACGAAAAACCGAAAAACCACAACTGTGTGCAATACCCCTTGTAATCAGACTTACCAAAAACCAAAAAAACAAAAAAAAAGTACAGCGAAGCTCGCGGGTCCCAACATAAGCCACGTGACCACAGCTTTGAAACCATGTTTCAACAGAAGTATCGGCCAGCACTGGTCACCATCCGATCTCCCCCTGCGTCCTCGGCTCCCGCAAGACCCCTGCCATCCGGAACGTCACAGAACACAAGCCTGGCAGCCAGCATCCAAGCCAGGCCTGGCAAAGGAAACAACACCTCTATTCAGGGGATCTGTAGTAGGCAACTAACACGCAAGTTGGAGCCTTTTGCATCCAGCCCTGAGTCAGACCAGCTGCTTGGTAGCTCCTGAGGACACCTGCAGGACGCAACGCAGAAACCGCCGTCTCCCATGTGTCTGTATGCCCTGGCCCAGGGGCACCCCGACCCTGCACCCCTCCACAGTTCCACATGATGCCTCCCATCACAGCCCGCGCGGAACCCAAGAACCAGAAGGCGAGGGCTTCGAGGAAGCTTTGCAAGTCCTCTTGTTCAATCTCAGCTCAGGCTTGCTCATCGAGGAGAGATCAGGCCCCGGAAGTTGATACGGCACGTCCAGAGCTCATCATGCAAGTGTCTTAATGGGTACTAGAACCTCCATCTCGAAGACCTCCGCTGTGGAAGCAGCCCCCTGTGATAGAGCATCATGCCTTTAAAGACGCCTGCATCCTTCTGGAGCCTAACCCAGTGTCTTGCACTGGATTTCTGCCACACCCACGGGTGCAGTCTGGCTCACTCAAGGTCATCACCAGGGTTTGGGTCAAAGCTCACCCAAAATAAAAGCCTCCTTGGCCCTGCCTGGCCTTCTGTGTGTCTAGTCCCATCACAGATGTAGCAGGAATACTGGCTGGCTGGGGACAGGGCTCTGGAGTTTGGAATTCCATTCGCCACTCATGGAGGTCATGTACAAAGATGAATACCTACCTCTTTTCTTTCCCTTAAGATTTATTTATTTATTTGACAGAGAGAGAGTGTACAAGCAGGGGGAGCCTCACAGAGGGAGAAACAGGCACCCCGCTGAGCAAGGAGCCCGATGTGGGACTTGATCCTAGGGTCCTGGGATCATGACCTGAGACGAAGGCAGACTGAGCCACCCAGGTGCCCCAAAAGTGATTTTTCTTTGTACACTGTGCCTTTTTTCTCCCCCTGGAGCCCTTGTATGTTGCCCTAGTCCCTTCTCCTGACCTTGATGGCCATTCTCCTAGAGGGATCATCTAAAATAAACAAAATAACATCCTGTATGACTGACTGCCCCGTTTTGTTTATTCATATGCAGTTTCAAAACAAAATCTACATTATCCAGAGTCCAGTAATATCAGTTGAAATAGATAAAACAACCAGATATGACAATTATGCTCATGTCTATAAAACATAAGGGGTATTCTTTACAGGAACAAATGGCCTCATTACATTGTCTTAAAAGAAAAACTATATTGGACTTCAGTGTTTTATGGGGACACATAATTACCATAGATGGAAGGGCTGCCTGTAATTAATTTTCTCTAGTTCTTATTCTCATTGTTCAGCGCTTACAAGACCAGGTCTATGACACTTTGGGGATGCCTTATTGACCTCTGAAAATTTCCATTCCTGATCGGCAGTGCTGTTGGGGTTCAAGGAGGGTATGTCATTGTTCTCCCTGACAGCATCTGTGTCACTGTCATGGGGTTGGGGGATGGGGCACTGGGAATCCAATATGGAGGGTTCCAGTCACTGTATTATTATACTGTGGCCAGTCATCAAATAAGAAGCAACAGGGGAAAATAAACAAAAAAGAAAACAGCACAGCAAAAGGAAGTTTGTTCAGGAGACAATGGGGGCCCACTCAAGGTCCCTCCTATCCACCCTGCTTGGGGGGCAGTGTGCTATTTGAGGGAGACACGGAGTCCATCCCTAACTCTCAGGTTTACCCTGACCATTCCACCTCAGGCACAGCAATCTTAGCTTCCTTGCCATAGAGTGACTGGTTGTTGTGTGTGTGTGTGTGTGTGTGTGTGTGTGTGTGTGTGTTTTAAGATTTTATTTATTTGTCAGAGAGAAAGAGAGAGAGCACAAACAGGGGGAGTGGCAGGCAGAGAAGAGGGAGAAGCAGGCTCCTCGCCTAGCAGGGAGTCTGATGCAGGACTCTATCCCAGGACCCTGGAATCATGATCTGAGCCAAAGGCAGGTAGATGGTTAACGGACTAGACATCCAGGTATCCCCAGTGACTGGTTTAGACAACCCAAACCTATGCCACTCACCACTCCCTTCTATAGCCAATAAAGTGGCTTAAGATTGGGCACTGAGACATGAAAAATTTGCTGGGACTTCTGGAAGAGGTCACTCACTCCTCTGATAGAGCTGCCAGAAGCCAGTTCTCTCTCTCTCTCTCCTGCTGGACAGTGTGTTGCGCACGTGAAGTTAGCACTGCCGCAGACAGTTAACCACCATGAGAGAAACTGCATTGCTGAGGATGAAACTCAACCACAGAGGGCAGATTAGAAAGAAAATGGGTTCCTGACATCACTGAGCGGCTAAACCAAATCTCATTCCAGTTATGCAAGCTAATAAAAATTTCTCTTTTGTACGAGCCGATCTAAACTGGGGTTTCTCTTTCTTGCATAATACTCTTATGTCCAGATACCATTCTGGACAGCTAATGAGGAGCACGCTAGAGGACTTCTAATCTTGCTGCCGGCTTTACCACGTGCCCAGCCCCTAAAGGACAGCGGGTAAAGGAGGCCCAGAAAACACAGGCGACCAGTACTTGCTCCCCCGTTTCCTCAAGCTGGTTGCCTAACAAAGTCAGAAGACAGCCTGGAAACCCCCTCTCCTGCAGAGTCAAGTCCTGCCTGTCAGACAACAGTGATAGCCAAGCACAGAGACCCAAGGGCGGGAGATGCTGAGCAACCTCAGTGATACAGACAGCGCAGAGGCTCTGAGGGACAGGACGTGGGTCCTCCACTCCCAGTATGGTGCTGCCCCACCATCCCTGACGGAACCTCCTGAGGGACTCGGGATGGGAACATCCTTGTCATGAGGGGGGTTTGCCTCCCTTGCAAAAACAGCAAGACTTGAAGGCAGGAAAAAGTAAAAGCACCCCCAGGAGCGCCCACTCACCTAAAGACCCAAATGAAAGGATCCCAGAGAACTGTGCCCTCAGGCTCCAGGGAAAAATAAAGGATTCAGGTGCTGAAGGGACGATGAATTCCTGAGGATACAAATCAAAGCTGATCCTCATAGTCTGAGGTAGTGGGATTTCAGAGCTCACTTTACAAAAACACAAATGGACATATGAAATCACCTTGGTTGGCAAAAAAATAAATAAAAAGGGGCACCTGGGTGGCTCAGTTGGTTAAATGGCTGCCTTTGGCTCAGGTCATGATCCCAGGGTCTTGGGATCAAGCCCCACAATGGGCTTTCTGCTCAGCGGGGAACCTGCTTCTCCCTCTCCCTCTGCCTGCAGCTCTGCCTACTTGTGCTCTTGCTCTCTTTCTCAAATAAATAAATAAATTTTTAAAAATAAGAAAGAAAAAAGAGAGAAAGAAAGTATTATATAAACAAATGTATGTGCCAAGTAAGATGATGTAGACTTCACATTACCTCTACCAGGAGCTTTGCTTTGGAAGAAAGGGAAGGAAGGAGCAAGAGAAAGTCCTGAGTTAGTTTTCTGCACAGGATGGGACCGTCCTGGTGCCAGGACCCCCTGTGACTCCATCCACAGGATCCAGGCTGTGCGTGATGGAGAGGAGACTGTGCAGGTTCTCCTGTACACAGAGCGCTCGTCTGACTTTCCTCAGAAAGTGAGATTAGGGGATCTGGCTCATGTCCAGAGGACAATAGTCATAAGATCTAAAGAAGGTGGAAGGGAGGGGGGACTTAAACAGGCTCACAGTAAAGAAAGAAAATGAAGCCCGTTGGGTAAAACTGTCCAGGTCCAGCTGTATTTGGTGACAGCAAGGGGCTCTCTCCTCACCTGGTGATCCTATTTTCAAATTCTTTATTTTTTTTAAAGATTTTATTTATTTATTTGGAGGGGGGAAGGAGAGAGAATCCATCTCCCCATGATCCTCAGATCATGCCCTGAGCCATGGACACTTAACTGAGCCACCCAAGTGTCCCTATTTTCAAAATCATTTTAAATAACTTGCATTATTCAACCTTACTACCTCTCATGACAAGAACTGTGATCTACCCCTGTAAGCCCTAAAAATCTTGCATTTCCTATATCCAAGTAACCGCACAATGAACGTAGGGAGCCTTCATGAGACTAAACCCAAAGAATTTACCTCCATACCAAAATGAAGGAAGGCGCTTTTTGGCAGAGGAGTCCTCTGAAAGAAGAGGTCTCCTCCTCTCTGTGTGTACGGTGGTCATCCCGATGGAAGGACCAGGATGAACCGTGATGACACACAGCTGTTGAGAGGACCCCACAGTGCCAGGCTATTTCAGGACCACTGCACTTACAAGCCTGAGCCTCAATGGGGTCATGCATCCTCACCGGGGCAGGCTAGGTCGGCAGGAATAACATGGGTTAGAAAGCACGTTCTCATCCCCGCTCAGGCCCCATGATGCTGACTAACCACAGACATCTGACCTGATTTCTTTGTCCTAAGTTTCATTTATCAAATGATGTTACACTAGATTAGATGGCTTCTCCTTTCATGTCAAATGTCAAATTCGTTTTAACTGTCACCATGGCCCAAGCTGATCTGGCCCCTTCCCATCTCTCTGGCTCGTCTTTCCTCTGATCAGTCCCCTTGCAGTTTTGGGAACACAGTAGGACCATTCCCACCCCAGGACCTTTGTATCTTCTTGCCCTCTGCCAGGAATGCTCCTCTCCAGAATATGCATCACCTGTCTGGCTTCCTCACACCTTTAGGAGAGACTAATATCACAATTTCTCAAACTAGTCTCACAGTCTCCTCAGTGAGGACACACAATTGCAAATCCTCCCTCCGCCTCCACCACCCACAGAATGGACAACAATACTTATCCCCCATTTTAGACATAATTTTTTTTTCCTCCCTTGCACTTACTTAACAGAATCCCTCCTATTCTGTTTTTTACTTCTTTGTTTATTGTCCATCTTTCCCACTAGAATGTCAGTGCTCCAAGGGCAGGGATTTCTTGAGTTCCTTATTTTAGTTCTTTTTTTTTTTTTTTTTTCCTTATGAACAGGGCTCTCTATCTTCTCTTATCACTGGTATATCCCCAGCACCCGGAAGAGAGCCTGACAGGTAACAGGAACTGAGGAAGTTTTGCTGAATGGATGCAAGGGGGGGATGGGTGGGGTAGAGCCCTCTACAGCATCTTCCAGCTCTGAGGTCTGTGCGCTATGGTGCTTCTCGTGGGAGGGCTCTCCTCCCCACCACTGTACCAGGATGGACTCCACGACCTCCAAACATTGTCTGTGAGAAATGCTTTCTATTGGGATTCAGTTCTATTTTCTAGAGTCAAAATTAATATCATTGGGGGGGGGGTGCACAATTACATCCATCTCCCCTAATTCCTTATGTAAAATTCCTAGGGAAAACAGAAGTGAGCTTCCCTACCGCTAAGATACCACATTATTTAACCTCAAGTGAAAAGAGGTTAGCAGGTGCATTTCCGCCGGCTCCACTAGATGGCAACATGGTCAGCGTCCACAGGTGCTGAGGACACATGCAGGAGAGCAGCTCCCACAAGCCTCTCCTGTCCTCTTCTACACACAGCCCTGGCTTCTTCTCCCCTGGTAGCCTGGTGATTTTCAACCACTAATTTACAATCTGTTCTCATATGGTTCACGCTTACTCACTGAATACATCTGACTTACCACTCCAGCCTTGGAAGCTTTGTGTATGCTGCTTCCTTCTGCCCAAGTGCAATACTTACCTCCTTTTGAAACTCCCTCTCTTGCCCCCCCCACCCCCACCCAAACTCACTTCTTCCAGGAAACCTTCCCAACCAAACCTGGCTCTGATCCCAACTGCACGGATGTCGTGAGCTACAGTCACAGGCATATAGCCATTTTCATATATTTGATAGAAGGTGCCTGGATACATATGTAAAGAAAGCAGACAGAGAATCACACACACACAGCTCTAGGCATCTGGTGAGCAAATGTACATTTACCATAAATGATGTGCAGGTGACCACTTTCCATACCAAAAGAAGAAGAAGAAGAAGAAGAAGAAGAAGAAGTAGTAGTAGTAGTCATGGCTCTAGGAAATTGCATTGGCTGCCAAGGTTCAATTAATGGGCTAAGAAACTAGATATACTGATGCTTAGCTACGTCTTCCAGTTCCTAACCCCCTCCTTGTATTCAGCCGAAGCTCCAGAAAGTCTTTTGAGCAAACAAATTTTAGAGGAACTTCAACAAATATCTGGCATAGAGTTGAAAAAGTGTGCAAAATCCTTACATAACTTTAAGGGCTATTTAAATTGTTTTATTTCCATGCTCAAGAAGTTTTCCAATTTACCTCAAAAATGAAACTGAGTCTACTTGTAGAAGCTTTAACTATGGCTGAAAACAAGCCCAAGACATGTTTTAAAAGTACAAAGGCCCATATACCTGTTGAGTGAAACTGTTTATTGGCTGTTAGAGAGAACAGTATTCTGACCAACATCTATACAACAGGAGATGAAAAATAAAATGTCCCTGTGTTCACAGGTCACTGCCAGACGTGCCGGGACCCAGAGACATCTCACAGTTAACAAAGACATGGGAAATGTAAAAAGGTGAAACTTTAAGTGAAACAGCTCTCCAATCTTACCAGAGTCCCATTTCTGAAGCATTTTGATCCTTCATTTGTTTACAGAGAAACAATCGACATGCACATTTCGGATGCCATTTTTTCCAACCACCCTATTCTACCTCCCTCAGCTTAACGCCAGGTCCCCACACCCAGTCACAGAAAAAGAAAAGCGGTGATTTGTTTGACACAACCACTTTAAAGCTGTGACCAAATGTTACTCCCTTGCAGACAAGAACACCGTGTCACTGAGTCATTGGAATGTGAGTCTGAGGGCCATTCGAACTCACCGAGTTTCAGCATTTTTTCCCCGTCCTCGGTCAGGAGGACAGCTTTGGGTTGTCTTGGTTGTCACACAGCCAGGAGGAATGGACACGGCCACTTTGTTGATACCGATTCTATGGTAACTGTGTCGCCTTCAGGAAGAAGTCAGTCTTCCCCGAGAATAATTCCCAAGAATTTATACCATCCTTAAAAAAAAAATCCACCGTACGCTTCGCGAGCACACAGAAGACACTGGTCAAAAGTCACTTTAAAAGTTGTCTTGCTGGGGTGCCTGGGTGGCTCAGTGGGTTAAAGCCTCTGCCTTCGGCTCAGGTCATGATCCCAGGGTCCTGGGATCGAGCCCTGCATCGGGCTCTCTGCTCAGCAGGGAGCCTGCTTCCTCCTCTCTCTGACTCTCCCTCTCTGCCTACTTGTAATCTCTGTCTGTCAAATAAATAAATAAAAATTTAAAAAAAAAAAGTTGTCTTGCTTGTTATTCTGGGAGCTGGGTTTCGTCACCTGTAGTGGAATGCATTAGGTAGCCTTTAATTGTGAATCCAGAGAGGTCCCCATTTCCACAATGGGGAGAGCCCGCACTTGCCGCCTCTAAGTGCCGCCTGTAAATGCTCCACAGAAACACAGGGATTACCTGTGATTGGCGAACAGGAGATGTTTTCAAAATCAAGCAGAAACAGGAAGTCTTAACGTTTCAACATGTTAGAAAAGAGGAGCCGATACTTAAAAAAAAAAAAAAAAAAAAAAGGAGCAGCTCCAATCATAGATGCTGCCTGGGGGGAAAAAAAAATCAAAAAAGCTCTTCATTCCTACCTGGCCAGTATAAGCATGAATGTCTATTAATAGTAACTACTGCTCAGAGGTATTCTTGTTCTCAGGAGAAGTAGAGAACAGAGTTTGGACAATGTTGCGACTGAAAACCATTAGCCTTTCACTTCTGAAAAGAGTGTAAAGCCTTTATAAAGAATGTGACTGTATCCAGGCATACACAATACACCCAGGTCCTTATAGAAGGATCTATATGCATATATGATCCAATTATCTCTTCAGATGCTTGTTGATTTGCCTGAGCATTTGGCAGTCATCGGCACCCACAAACTGTTCCCTTATCCATCCCCACCGGGCAAGCTTCTACCAGTCCGGCAAGGACCACTTCCACAGGCACTGCCTCTGTGAAGACCTTGAGTGTCCCAACCAGCTAGATAAGATCTCACCTTCTTCCTTTAGCCCCCCCGGCACCTCCCTTGAACCTCCCTGGAAAGACTTTTTGGGTACCTATCACAGCTGTCCATAAATGACCTTTACTGGCCTATCCGTCTCATCCCCAACTACACAGTAAGTTTCTTGACTTTATTTTTATTCTCTGTAGCAATGATACTGTCCTAAGGCTACCAAGTATGTGGCAAGAAAAGATACCAAGTAGAAAGCAAAGGACAAATACTCTGGAGTCCGTCCTGGTTCACATTCCAGTGACACCACTTCCTGGTTTTATAAAATTGCAAATTATGTCACCTCTCTGAGCAATTTTATTCTCTAGACAATTGCGAATAGCACCATCATCAGCCTCATAGAATTGCTGTCAGGATGTGAAGGGGACAACGGGAAGCAAATTACACCTTGCCTAATGTACATGGCAGGCTCAAGGAGCAATGAGCATTACTGTCGATCTGAATTATAAACCAAATGCCTACTACTTATTCTGGGAGAAGATGGAAAGAGACACCAGACACACATCAATTTACAGATACGTTATCATTTCTTATGGTCTTCAGACTACATTATCGTGTGACTGACTCATGGCGGTTCGAAGCTTACACCCGAGAAAGCATCCTTCCGCATTCCCTGTGTGATGTCCCCAAATTCTCCCTGGCCCCTTCGTGCTGTGACAATCCCATCAGAGACTAAAGGTCATAGGAGCTGCTGAGAGACTACATGCCTCCTCTTGGAAGGACAAGATTCTGAATCCTATGACTTTGCGAACCCTAACCCATTGGCTGGAGGGGCTGGAGCTACACTGTGTAGACCTGGGAAGGGAAGAATGAAGGAGGCGGCCTACAGCATCACAGAAAACAGTCGCCAACATGGCAGCATGGCCTTCGCACACGCTCCAGACCTCGTGGCCTGGCAGGGCCCTTGCATACACTCCAGGCCTCGTGGTCTGGTGACTGAGGCACCGGTCCAGATTTAACTTTGCTATGGCATGCAGAAATGCAGCTGGCTATCTTTTCTGGGGAGCACAGCTCAGCACCCCAATCCCCCAATCCCCCACTTCTGACACTGCTAATGATTAGAAGCCATCTTCTATGGTATTTCTTCACCATCTGCTGGAAACCAGAGTCTTCTCGTCCGTGTACATGTGCTCCAGGTTATCTAGGCACTGTCACTAATATCATCTCACGGTCCCCACACCCAGGGCAAGTGGGTGGCCATCCCAGTTTCCACAAACACTGGCAGAGCCAACAGGACATTGCAAGCCCTGCCCTCCCAGAACTACCTCCTGGGCGCACACTCTCTCTGGCCTAGTTTCATCAACTGTGTATCACGTACCTCAAGAAAAATACTGCCTGACAGTTACCCACATCCTTATCGGCTGCACATTTAACAAAATCACCACAACAATCATGAAATTTGTGCCTGCATGAGAAAGATACCTGCATCTGTGTACTTTATCTGATTTTATAGCCTTAGAGACGGAACTGGAGATGGCTTCAAAACACCTTGACCTTCCCGCCCTGGCATTTCCAAGATGCTTCCTAGTCCCTGGGGTACGCTGCCCCGGCCACCAAGAAGAGGGATGATCCTCCTCCCCTTTGGGTCTCTCCAGACCTCCTCTCCTCTGTTTCCTCCAGCCACCTCAACTCTTTCAGTGGCCTCCCAAAAACCATGGCCCCCACCACAGCCTCTTCCTCAACTGGAGTTGCTTCTCTGTGTCCCTCTGTTCTTCTTCTTCATCTTCTTCTTCTTCTTCTTTTTTTTTTTTTTTTAAAGATTTTATTTATTTATTTGACAGAGATCACAAGTAGGCAGAGAGGCAGGCAGGCAGAGAGAGAGGTGGAAGCAGGTTCCCTGCCGAGCAGAGAGCCCCATGTGGGGCCTGTTCCCAGGACCCTGGGATCACAACCTGAGCCAAAAGCAGAGGTTTTAACCCACTGAGCCACCCAGGTGCCCCTCTCTGCTCTTCTTCAAGGACGAAGAAGTCATGGGCAGAGCTTAGAAGAAAGTGGGCTGACTGGGAATCATTCCAGAAGAATCAGTGCCTGAGTTTGGCAAGGTGCTCCAAAAGATCTCACAGATGCTGCCCCAGAGACAGCAGGTGGTCAGACCCACCCTCTCTCACCAGAGAGGCTCGGTGTTGGCAGAGAAGCAAATGGTTCGTGCCCAGACCTGGGTGGGAAAATCCCACTGGTGTCAGGCACCCTCTCGATCCCAGGAAACATGCATGATGCTCTCCCCACATTCATTCAGTCCTCACTGAAACCCTGGGAGGTGCACGCCGTGATTCCCAGGTTACAGGTGATAAGCATGACTTCCGCATACCTAAGGCACCTGCTCAGTGCAAATGCCAGCCTAGGAACCCAGGTCTGGCTTGCCCTGACCCTGTTGGCTTTCCTCTCTTCATATCATATTCACCAGTGTCCTTGGCTGACCAGACAGAAAGCACCAAGAGCCCAAGTGTCTAGAAAATAAAAGGAACACCTGGCAACCCACCTTTCAAAGCTAAGAGAGCAGTGGGTGAGACAGTGAGTTGGAGCCTGGGGTGGGTGGAGGGCTGGCCAGCGCTGGCATCAGAGACAGGACTTGGGGCGGCGGCGGGGGCGTGACTTCTCAGATCTGTTCCCGTGTCAGCTGCTGTTCTCAGCCTCCCCCGAAAACAGGCTGCACAAATTAATAAGCATGGGGATGGCAGACCTTTCTATCATATCGTATGTGTTTCTAAGTTTCAAGCATAAATTTTATACAATGCAACTCAGAGCCCCTCCCCCCACCAGACAGGACCATCTTCCCCCTTTCTTTCTTTCTTTTTTAAATTTTTTTCTTTTTTTTATAAGTTTTTTTTTTAAGAATTTATTTATTTATTTGACAGAGAGAGATCACAAGTAGGCAGAGAGGCAGGCAGAGAGAGAGAGAGAGGAGGAAGCAGGCTCCCTGCTGAGCAGAGAGCCCGATGCGGGACTCGATCCCAGGACCCCGAGAACATGACCTGAGCCGAAGGCAGCGGCTTAACCCACTGAGCCACCCAGGCGCCCCACCTTTCTTTCTTAAAATTCACATAACCTCAGTGTTGGCAGGACCTCAGATATCCAACCTTGTTGCACAAGCAAGGGAAATAAAGTAGCCCAAGGAAGCCCAAAGTGTGCCCCAAATCACATTGCTAGCTGGTGAAACCATGCAGCTGCAGTGATGACCAGATCCTAGGACTCCAGAAGGAGCATTTATGTCTGTCTTCCTCAGACACAGGCTCCAAGCTCTCTTCACACCCGTACCACCAATGAAAACACTAGATCAGCATTTATAAGGCAAAAAACACAAAACCACCGAGCATCTGCTCTAATAAATATGCTGGCACTCGAAATGTGGTTTACTTTCTGCTGAACTGAATATAAATGGAATCCTGACACTTTCTAGCATTCTTCCATTGCAAACCTCCCTGTGAAACCGAGTGTAAGCCCGAGCGAGGGAACACTAAACTAATTAAACTTTCCATTTGCCAAGAAAAACTCTCCAATTGCACAGTCAATTTCTCTATAAATTTCTAGAATTTCTAGTTAATATACAACATATGATATTTCCCAAGCTGAATTCCTCCACATCCCTCCCCTGCCAAAGCCCATTATTCTTCTCTGTGTTTTAACCTCTCTGGCTTCCACTACCACCCTGTTCGTGGTCACTGTGGATTTCTCTCCTGGCCTGGATGGTCATTCATTCACCAAGTCTCTCCGCCTGCCTGCTGTGCTTCCGCTGTTCTCCTTCTCATTTGGATTCTGTGAAACCCTTCCCTTTAGAGGTGGCACAAAGTGGTTTCTTGAAAAGACAACTTTCCAGGGAATGCCAGCAAGCTGTTCTACTGGTTCTTCCTTCTTTAGAGGATAGAAAGCTTTGTCGAAATGCAGAGTTTTGGCTTTTTTTAAAAAAGATTTTATTTATTTGCCAGAGAGAGAGAGAGAGAGAAACACAGGGAAGGGGAGCAGCAGAGGCAGAGGGAGAAACAGGCTCCCCATTGACCAGGGAGCCCAGTGCAGGGCTCGAAACCAGGACCCTGAGATCATGACCTGAGCCAAAGGCAGACGCTTAACTGACTGAGCCACCCAGATGTCCCTGTCATTATGGTTATTTCCAAACCTAAAGTAAAAAAAAACAAAGCAAAGCAAAACAAAACAAAAACCCCAAAACATAACTTTCTGAAACTTTTCTGTTTAGAGAATCATCAGAAACTACAGCATATCTTGAGTAAAGTTTCTCAGATTTTTCTCTTCAGGAAAAACACCTATCAGGTTTGACCATTTGCAGGGAGGCTTCTCTAGGGCCCCGTATCTTACCCACCCATTAGTCATGCAGACCGGAAACCTCAGTGTCACTGTGGCCCCTCGCTCCCCCTGCCCGCCCCCAAACCCTCCTGTTTCCCCACCTCTGAAATGCCCCTTCTGCCTCCCTCATCACTAACCTCTGGCCAGGCTGCATCCTCGGGCCGGAACGGCTCCTTCCACTTAGCTGCTTTCCCAGGACATTGTCCCAAAGTGTGACTCTGTCACCTAACACCACCATCTGTGCCTAGATCTGAGTTTACAGGCTTCCACATCCTCATTCACATGCCATCCTCTGCACGGGACTCAGGGTACCCCCCAGTCCCGGCCACAGCCAGCTTCCTACTGTCCTCCCTCTGGACCTCCGCTCACCCGCACTCCCCGGCCTCTCATGTCCTTTCCACAATTCTCAGTCACAGACCACAGCCAGTGTCCCGAGGCTCAGCTCACACAAGGCCGGCAGGATGCTGGTAGCCAGAGGCCAGCTCTCACTCCTGACTCCCTATACCGCTTGGAAGCTTTTGCCTAGCATTTAGCACATTTTGCTCCACACGACAGCCACTGTTGTCCCCATTTCCTCCTCTGTACTCCACTGTACCCTCGCAGATGACAGGGAGGCTACTCCATTCATTTGATAGCCTCTACCTGTATTTATCCAGTACCTACTGCCTGCCTACTGATTTAGATGCCGGAACAGAGTGTGAAGGAAAATACAAGGTTGCCTGAGCTATGAAATTAACATTCGATGGGGGAAAGAGACAGCACCCAACAAAACATAAATAATTGAAGGACAGATGGTGAGAGGTGCCAGACTGGAAATGAACAGGGAACAGTGACGGAGCCCACTCTGGCAGAGGTGGCATAGGAGTGTGCCAAGAGCCAGAGGAAAAGCAGGCCAGGCGGTGGGAGGAACAGGTGCACCAGCCCAAGACGGGACAACTCAGCACACTGCAGGGAAAGGAGCAGAAAGGGGGCCGGTGGGGCTGCATGCTGGAAGCACAGGAAAGAAGAGTGTGAGAAGCAGATGGGAGTCAGGCAAAGGCCAGAACAGATAGTGCCATATGGGAGATGGTGAGAGGTTTATATGGTGAGAATGTAAAACAGGACGAATGTCTGGAAGGCAGAGTGGCAGGGAAGATCAAAACCTGAACACTCTACATGTCCTTTGAACCATTTCCAGGAATACATCCAATGAAACAGGGACAAGTGTGGGCAGCTGTAGTCCAAGGGAGTTGTGTGGTGTTCTTATAATCATGCCGGAGACTGAAAGCAGCCTGAGTATCTGCCTGGGCGATGGGCTAAGTGAATTATAGCACGTCCATATCATGGCATGTAATACAGTCTTTCAAACTGATCATGCCAAGTAATTAATAACAAGAGAACTCTTCGCAAAGCCTACAAAGCAACAGATAAAAGAAATTTTATTAAGTATCATATAATTTTTGTAGAGAAAAACTAGAGGTGTACATAAAAAGCCTGGAGTGATATTCTCCAAAGTTTTTTCCTGGGTGGTAAAATTAAGGAGTACCTCCCCCCCACCACCACCATTTTTCATTCTTTTGGTTAAATGATAGTTGATAAATAAACTAGACAAGCATGTGATACTTGCGTAATAAACAACAACAAAAAGAAAGATTTTAAAAACCTTTGAGTAACAAGAAGGCATAGCAGGTTAGGTATCCTAGGAGATCAAAAAATAAATAGAGGTGGCTGATCCAAAGATGGGTCAGGGCAAGCTTCTGTCTTTTCAGGGAATCTTCAAAGCCAAACAGAAAAACAAACCATAAAAACTCCCAAGAACTCAGGGCAGGAAGTGTGTCATTCCCTTCTTGTTATCCCTCTGACTCAGCACTGACTGTTGGCCTTTCTAAGCCTCGTCATGAAGAGGTTACAGATAGGAGTTTGAAGATGACAGAGCTGTGGAAACCTCACCCAGGAGCTCCCAGCCCTGCGGGGGATGTCTGAAACACAGACCCAAATCTTCCAAAGGGGAAAAAAAACCCTTCCCCATTCTCCTTTAGATTCATGACAGGGGAGACCGAGATATTCCTCAGTATATCCCTACAGGTTAAACATGATTTAAGTTCCTGTCTGTTCCTTTTAATCAGATCAGCTGCAGATAAGACACAAGCTGCCAGTGGTGTTCCAAACAGGTTTGAAAATGCAATCAACAGTTCGGACAAGTTCCGGCAGGTTTCAGGGCACTCGGATCCTGGCTTACGCATGCCCACAGCGAAAAAACTCACTGCAGAGGCTCACACCACTACCAATCTACACCCTCCCCACCCCCCTGCCTTCCTGGGTCATGAGGGTGGTTTGCTTCCTCTTCACTATTTGGCCAGTCTCCCAAGCTCAGCCCTCCACTGCCATTCAAAGAGCACAGCCAGCAAATGATTTGCTAGCAGACGTCATATACTTCTTTTAGTTTTTTTTTTTTTTTTTTAATAACCCCCTGGAAACTACAGAGCTGAGAGAAACCCATATGCAGAACTATTCGACAAAACACAAATTTTCAGCTCTGGAAACCCTTCAGTTTGTAAGGCAAGGTAAATCAGAATCGGAACATGGTGACGATTACCATTCAGAGCTCCTGCCCTCCCACATTTAGTTAACGAATATTTATTGAGGTCTTACTGCCTTGTGGTAGCCCTGAAGATTCATGATAAACAAGGAGCCAGAGGTGTACATGTGCATATAATCGGGTGATGGCACGGGGGATGTGGAAGGAGGGAGGCAGACACTTCCAAGAAATTCCAACAGGTCCAGCCCGCTGAGAACAGGTTATTAGGATCCTGCCTCTAAGGGCTGTTTAAAAGTTAAGACTTAATTAGAACTCCAGTACAGTATCTTAGGCAGAGGATGACACCATGAGATAGGCATTTGATGAAGACCAATGATAGCACAGGAAGCCAGACTGCTGTGGGGGTGGGATTGGGGGGACATCCCATCCACCCTTAAAGTAATCTAGATAAGAGGTGATGGAGGTGGCTTGATCTTGGTCGGTGGCAGTAGACAGTGACAAGCAGTGTGCAGATTCTACAGCTATTTCATATTGGCAATACTGATCACAGTGACATGGGATGGGGCAGAGGGATGAGGTAGAGGGAGATGCCTTGTAGATTTTGGGATCGTCAATTGCATGATTCACTGGGAGGAGACTGGAAGAGAGGGTAAGTTCACCTCACTGCACAGTGAAATTGAGTTGCCTGTGGGACAGCAGCTGGACATGCAGGTCTAGAACCTGGACAAGAGATTGGGCTTGAAATATAAATTTAGACGTCACTGTCAGGGAGGAAATACGGAGGCTCAGGAATGAGTAGGAAGAGAGTGGAATCAGAAGAACAGCAGAAAAGTCAGACTAAGGCCAACATTTGAAGGGACAAACAAGAGGGACGGGGGCTGCAAAGGAGATGAAAGGGAACTGAGAAAGAAGCAAGAAGATAACCAGGAGAGCAGGTCATCAAGGAAGATGAATAGAACTTGTTATTGGATTTGCTGTGTAGCCCTGAGGGGAGGAGGAGAGGGACTCTCGTTCACCTAGGCTTTGGGATTAAAAGCTGTGTATCCCGTGTGCTGACTCAGAGGGGCAAATACAGGGGAGAAGCAGGTGTGGGGGGCCAGCGAGAGGGGGGGAAATGAACATTCCATCTCTAGAGGAAGTGTAAAACAGACAACAGCATAAATGAGCATGGGATCTAGGAAAGATGGATTAGGAGTCATTAGCTGGTATTCAGTATTGATTCCATGGGACTAGATAAAATCATCGAAACTCTCAATCCTGGCCACCCAGTAGTAGAGTCAGGTAACAAAAACAAACAAGTGAAACAACATTTTAACAACGGATGTTCATGGTCTTCCCTAGGGAGTCTAGATTCATTAAAGAGGGCCTACCCACCCCTGCATTTTTTACAGACCAAGCCAGGTTAAGAATCATTGCCCAGGGCACCTGGGTGGCTCAGTTGGTTAAGGAACTGCCTTCGGCTAAGGTCATGATCCTGGAGTCCCAGGATCAAGTCCCACAGCAGGCCCTCTGCTTATCAGGGAGCCGGCTTCTCCCTCTGCCCCTTGCCCCTTTCATGCTCTCTCTCTCTCTCTCTCTCAAATAAATAAAATCTTAAAAAAAAAAAAAAAAATCATTGCCCAGAGTGTGGAGAGGAGCCAAGGATGGAGCTAGGGCCCCTCAGAATGTAGAGAGCCTCCATGGGGGAGATTACTAATATAGGTGGAAAAGAGGAAGCGAAATCAAGAAGGCGTTTTAAGAAGCGGGAGGGATGGAAGATGCTGAATATGGCGGAGGCTCTTTAGGATGGAAAAGCGGCCATGGGATTGTCTAAAAAGGAGGTCTCTGGTTTTGGAGAGTGGCGGGGAGAGAAAGGACACTGAGAAGGGGAGACTGTATGCAGACACAACTCTTTGGGGGTTTTTGCTACACTGGAAAAGCAGGGCAGGAGCCAGGAGGCTACTTTGGGGTGAGGAATTTTGCTTGTCATTTGCCTTTCCAGGCAGTGGATGAAAAGGCACGTTCTGATGCTGATGAGGGTGTTCCTAAGTGAAGAAAGCAGCTGATGTAGAAAAGGAGAGGGGATAATTGCAGGAGGGCTTCTAGAAGCCAGAGATAAAAAAAAAACCATTAGGCAGCCTAAACTCTTGAATCTGAAAGGCCCCTTCAAAGGCTGTGTCTTCACTCTTCACTTTTTGGGGGATGCAATAGGTCCTAAAAATTGCAGAACGGCTAGACTGGAAAGGACTTTAAAGAGCATCTGGTCACATGATCCTTCCAGGTCCACTTCTCACATTCCCGTGTCCTGTCCCATTCATGGTCTTCCTGATGATCCCCATTGGAAGGGAATTCCTAGAGTTCTTCACTCCATCCACCCCTACCTACCCTTCACCAGCCCATGGTGCATGAACTCTTTGGATACTTCTGAAATGAGCTAGAATCTGTTTTCCCACAGTTCGATCCACTGGCTCTGGTTACATGCCTTCAAGATACACAAAAGTTGTCTGCTCTCGCTTCTATGCCTTTCAAACATTTTCAGCTACAAACTCTCACCCCACTCTTTGCATCCTTTATTCCCTAAGCCAAATCAGTTCCTTTTACATACATGGACAAACAGGTCCTTGTTCTAGGAAATATCTAGATAGGAGCTACCAATTGACCTAGTTGGTCTTCAATATGATAAAGGTATAGAAAAACATACTGAGATAAAAGTTATACATACATATACACACACACACACACACACACACACACACGCATAATGCACAATAACACTAGTTTCTAAGAAACGAAAATGGCCCCAGACTATTTGTACTTCAAGATTTGGGCTGGATCTACTTGGTCCTTAAGCACTGAAGTGATTCTCATTTTCCTATTCTGACCCCAATTCCAGAGAACAACATCCCCCCCCCCCCAACACAGACAAACACACACACACCCCACATACGGTCACTCACTCAGACCCGCAGGTAGATGAATATTTTACCAATTATTATTAAGTACACTTGCTATGAAGCAAACTTTGACCGGTTCTCATGACAGTTGAATTTTTATTTAGTTTTTAAAAAGATTTTATTTACTTACTTGACAGAAAGGAAGAGAGAGAGCGAGAGAGGCAATAGAAGCAGGGGGAGTAGGAGAGGGAGAAGCAGGCCTCCCACTGAGCAGGGAGCCCGAAGCTGGGCTCGATTCCAGGACGCTGGGATCATGACCTGAGCCGAAGGAAGAAGCCTACTGAATCAGCCACCCAGGGGCCCCATGACACTTGAATTTTAGGGGGGAAAAAAATCTCTATACCATAAGCATGGATTCGTTTCCTACATACTTCATACAACAAAACTTCAAAGGCAGAGGAAAGGCTTGAATGTTTACATATTCAAAGAGAACTTCCAAAAATGCAATTATAAATTAAGTGAAAATCACAGCTACAAAAACCAGGCTTGGATGAGGGAGTCATCGCTAAAACTCTATGAAGAAACAGGATATTTTATCCTGATCCTGACATTTGGAATATTCTTGCCAAATATCACTTGAGCTGTTACTGTTCTAGCCTTAATTTAAAACATTTCAACCAGTAGGTGTAAAAGGAACACAGCACATAAGAGTATTGGCATAGTGCCCTCAGGTTACACTATACTAGGCTGAACAAATTTTATGGCTATTATACTAATTAAGGCAAAAATGCACATAGTGGGGCTTGAAATGTTTACTGAATGAATAAAGTACATTACATTGGAGTCACAGTTTATGCAATAGGAAAAAAAAAAAACTCAGGAGAAAACTGAAAAAGGATTATAATCCCAGATTCATACACACGAATTGAATTCTGGAACAAAAGCTTGATGCAGCTGATGGAACATTAAAGGTACCACCTGAAGTCTCTTTAAAGGAACAAATTAAAAAAAAAAAAATCCTCACTCAGCCACCTGCATAATATGATCAATGAATTCAGAGCAACTTCAAGAGCCCTAAATATTCACTTTCATCCGTTTTTGGAAACAGTTTTGAGTATATGTAATATGTTATAGGCATACTCAGTATCGAAATTCAGTGCCTCAGCTGAATACTTTTTTTTTTTTTTAATATTTTACTTATTTCTTTCACACAGAGAGAGAGAGAGCACAAGCAAGGGGCATAGCAGAGGGAGAAGGAGAAGCAGGCTCTCCACTGAGCAGAGAGCCTGATGCGGGGCTCCATCCCAGGACCCTAGGATCATAACCTGAGCCAAAGGCTCAACCAAGTGAGCTACCCAGGCTCTCCTCAACTAAACACTTTAAACTTCCCAACTGCATAAAACATACAAACAACTTATTTACGGCCAAGATCTTTTAACGTGTTATACTCTGGAAACTTCGATGTGTCCAGAGTAAGTCAGAGTTCATAAGATTTATAATTCAATATAATAAATGCATGTTAAAGTTAACCTGTTATAAAAGTATTCCAAAATGCTTCAAAATCAAAGAAAACAGTACTGTGCTAAAATCAAAAAATGCCTTTCCTAGCTTCCTCTTTTCCAATGGGAAGGAAAGAAAAAACCCGAAGAACTCTTAACAGCACAAAAAATCAGATTTTTTTAAATAGCCCATGCATAACCACTTTCAAATGGTTTACTCCCTCATTTTAGAAAACTTCACATAAAAAAAAAAAAAAACAAGCAACTCACAAGCTTCTTTTAAAATCGTTTATTTTGGCTAATTTTTATGGGTTTAATTTTCCTAACTTTGGTCTTCTTCCAAGCCATTCCAGAACAATCAATTTGTGGAACCACAGGAAGAGATCCTGCCCCCAAAATCAGAACCAGGAGGTGCACCAGCTACAAACACAGGCCAGGACCTCATCATCAGACCACATCATTGGACCACCATGACAACAGGCGCAGAAAAACTCAAGAGGGAGAGGCATTCACGAAGCCATATCCCTTTCCTCATCTTGCTGGGAGGCCAAAAACGTAAACTTATACATGCTGTGATTTCCTCACCATGAGCATATCCATTGCTCTAGCATATCCTATATTTTAAATCTGATGATGCTGGAGCATTGCTTCTCAACCTCAGTACTCCTGACATTTTGTGTCCGACAATTATAATTCATTACAGTGGAACTGCCCCATGCATTGTAATATACCCACCCACTAGATCTACCCACTAGATACCAGTAACATACCCTTCCCCAATTGTGACAACGCAAAATATCTTCAGATATTGCCAAACATCCCCTGGGGGGAGTGGCAGAGGGCTTGGAAGAGGCAAATTGCCCCTAGTTAAGAGCCGCTGTTCTCAAGCGCTGGTTCTTAGTTACACTTTGGAAACACATGAGGAATCTTCAAAAATACTGATTTCTAGTCTCACCCTGAAAGATAGTGATTTAATTCATTCGGGCTGGGGCCTGGGCATCTGGATTTCTGAAAGCCAGGAGATACTACCAGTCAGCCAAGTACAGGAATCCGTGCCCTAGAGTACATCGATGACCCCAAGTAAGTCACCAAATCAATGTCACGCAACATCAAAATACCTTCTATTCCCCCAGATTAGAGTAGTCCTTATCTTGGTACCAGAATCAACATGGCGACAGTAAATAGAAAAAAAGCAGAGGAAACAGAAAAAGGTGAACTGTAGCTCTGACCTGCAAACTTCTTTTCCCTAAAACTAGAGCATAAACATTTAGTTGAATCCCAACGCTGCCCCTCACAAGCAGGGGGGTTACAGAAACCAAGCTGCAGGGGTAGAAAACACAGAACTATTTCTTCACAGTGTGGAAATGTAAGCTCTCCCAGGAAGATCCCTTTTAACACGTGCCACTAACCCAGCCTTGGAGAAATGCTGAGTTCGTTAAAAATAATACACGGACAATCTGTGGTCTGGGAAGAAACCCAGAGAACTCTCATGCGAACTCCCTCAAGCCCTTCCTGGGTGGGTAGAGGGGTGGGGTGTTCGTCCTCACAGCAGATGACATGACCAGGGACCTGCCTAGAGCTCAAGCCAAAGCTGGACTCCTGAGTAAATAAAACTTCAGGACCACGAACGTGGAAATTCTCCCTTCCTCACTGTTACACCTCTGTTATCTTCTGCCAGCCTCCTCAGTCTGCTCAGCAACACTGGGGCTCGTTCCAAGTTTTGCAAAGAATGGCATGCCACAGCCCCCAAGGGCACAGTTCCCCCCAAGTGCCGGTCTGGCGTCTGCCTCCCCATCAATCTTGTGCCAGCCTGCAGGCTGTGCTAACAGATTCACTGGTGTTTCTTTAATTAGGAGGGGAAAAAAAAGATAAAGAAAAAGAAAAAAGAAGTAGACACACACATGCAAACACATAGGACAGGGATTCTTCTCCCAGTTCAGGAATAGTAAGCATCAGCGTACGTGACTGTTCACTCTGCATACAGTACTTTGCTAAGCACTGTGCACGTAGTACTTACAGATACTCCTACTAGCTCCCTAAAGGAGATGCTATTATTGTCCATATTCGATAGACAAAAACAAGACTGTCCTTCCTAGCCCAACTGCGGCTCAGGCAGTGTAAGAAACTCAGCCAAGGCAAAATCAGGACCCATTTCTCTCTGACACCAAAGTCCAGTCTCCTCCCCACCACACAATGCTCTCTCCTGGTTCTCCAAAGAGAATCCAAATCAGTGACTGAACTCCACCAACTGTGAACGTTTCAAGCTCTCACTGATTTGGGTTAGAAACCCTAGGTCAGTAGAAGATTTCCCAAATATAGAGAAGAGGCAAAATATCCAGAGTTTGTCCCGGACTCCATCCACGAAACCACAGGTTACTGTGTGGCTGTCCTTCTGTACTTGCCTTCGGTGAACTTGGGGTTCAGCTTTGACCCTTCACACTCACCAGGTTTTACTGATTCTTCTTTCAAGCATCCACCTTGAGCCCTATTTTCCTTGCGAGGACTCTAATTTCTCACTCCTCTGGTGGCAAGTGCCTCTTAGCTGGCTGGGGGGAACTGCCATCCACCTTGCACACAGATGTCAAACCTTCTTTCAGTGCCACTTCCAAGCTGTCCCTCTTCTGGTCAAAAATCTACCCCAGTTCCCTCTAATAGTCCAAAGTCTTCTGCACACCCTGCAGGCTGAAAGCCTCTTTTACTCAGATCCTAGAGTAACCCGTCAGCATCCGGCTTACTATTTCCCACTATAAAACTGCAAAACTCTAGGACTGGTGCAATTTCCAATTTGGATTGGGAATTGGAATCAATTGATTGGAATCAATCAATTCGACCAATTTCCACTACCTTCCACAAACATGGTCTGCTCACACCAACCTCTGTGACATGGTCCCCTTCTCCACAGATGAATCAAGTACTATCTCCTTCACTCTGAATCCTTTCTGGCATTCATTCATTCATTCAGCTGCACATGTACGAGAGGATATACATATGTATGTATGTATTTATGCATATATATGTATAAAGGCTAGGGCAAAACTACCTTACTGAGATACTCTGATCTTTAGATCTGAGGTGCTCTCCTCCCCCACCAAAAATTTATTATGCAGTGTTAAGCATTGTTTCTAGTGCCAGAGATAGACCAGTGAGTACAAGAGTAAGGTTTTCTATACTCCTGGAGTCTTCCTTGCCCAGATTTCCACAGGACTTTGTCCGGCCAAATCAAACATTCCCAAATATGCCAGTCCCATACACGTTAATGAGCAAAGGACTTAAGTAAATGCGACAGGCTATATCCAGCACCCTTCTTAAAGAATCAGAATGAGAAGTCCTGCAGGACGCAATCCCGCTTTACCTGACCTAGCATTCATCAGGGAAACCCCAGCTTGTGTTCAGGCAAGGGTGACAGAGACACAGAGAGAAACATCCTACACGATGTATCTGATGGGAAAGCCGGTTTTACCACTAGTTTGTAAGCTCCCCAGAGGGCATGGACTACTTCTGTGTGTGTTACTCAGTACATAGCTATGACTGAATGGTTGCTGTCAGACAGATCCTATCCTATGTGCAAGGTTCATGAGTAAACAAAACAGACACAGGCTGTTCTTTTTCTTTTTTTTTTAAGACTTTATTTATTTGAGTGAGAGAGAGCATGTGCGAGCATGAGTGGGGTGGGGAGCGGTAGAGGGACAAGGAGACTCCCCGCTGATCGGTCGAGGGGCTTGATCCCAGGACCCTGAGATCAGGATTTGAGCTGAAGTCAGCTGTATAACCAACTGAGCCACCCAGGCACCCCTGACCAGGCTACAGTGCCTCTTGCCTCTATTATGTTGCATGCTAATTGCTTTTGAACAAATTATCTGTGTGCAGTGTGCATACCTAAACCTTGCTACTGATTTTAACCTTACAGAGAAATGCCTAGCATATAGTAAGCACTCAGATATTTGTTGAATAAATGAATTAGTCCACCCCATGCAATTCAGCACTTGGTTTACAAGCTAAGCCAGATACAGGAACATGTGTCATGTGCTCAAGGCTTGTCTTCCAGGCAGACTATAAACTTCTTCTTTTTTTTTTTAAAGATTTTATTTATTTATTTGACATAGAGAGAGAGAGAGAAACCACAAGTAGGCAGAGAGGCAGGCAGAGAGAGGGGAAGCAGACTCACCGCTGAGCAGAGAGCCCGATGCGGAGCTCGATCCCAGGACCCTGAGATCATGACCCGAGCTGAAGGTAGAGGCTTAACCCACTGAGCCACCCAGGCACCCCCCAACTATAAACTTCTTAATCACCAGTTCTGTTCACATGTAACAAAACCACTCCATCTTAAACTGCTTCTTACTTTTTTTTTTTTAAGATTTTATTTATTTATTTGACAGACAGATCACAAGTAGGCAGAGAGACAGGCGGGTGGGGAGGGAGCAAACTCCCCGCTGAGCAGAGAGCTTGATGTGGGGCTCGATCCCAGGACCCTGAGATCATGACCTGAGCCGAAGGCAGAGGCCTAACCCACTGAGTCACCCAGGGGCCCCTTACTTTTTTTTTTTTAAGATTTTATTTATTTATTTGACAGATCACAAGTAGGCAGAGAAGCAGGCAGAGAGAGAGGAAGGGAAGCAGGCTCTCTGCTAGGCAATGTGGGGCTAGCCCACATGTGGGGCTCCATCCCAGGACCCTGGGATTATGACCTGAGCCGAAGGCAGAGGCTTTAACCCACTGAACCACCCAGGTACCCCCTTAAACTGCTTCTTAATACACAACTGCAGAATTTGAAAGAAGCATACATAGTTCTTTTTTCTTTCTATCATCTGGCAGGGTCACGACTAAGTTAACCTTAGTTCAATGAAGTTTGGTTAAATTTGGTGATCATTTAGGCCCTTTCCATTTTTTTTCTACGACACGTGATATTGCAGTGACTAAGGCCCGAATACGTTTGTGCATAATCTATCCACGCATGCATCCTATTACTACAGAAGAAGGAAGTCCTAGAAGGGGAATCTCTGGGTCTTTTCCGTCTTGATACTTCAGTATTGCCAGACTGCTCCCCGGAAAGGTGCCAACTCGCAATCTTTTCAATAGAGTTTGAGATTGAGAATGCCTGTTTCCCACTTTCCCTCCAACCCTGGGCTTTGTCAAAGTCTGCCTATCAGATAAGCAAAAAACGACACCCCAAAGCACACAGACCCGGTACCACTCTGTAGTTACCGAACATGTTCCTTCTGATAAACATAATGCCTGGGTTCCCATTGAAAATGTTCTAGATAAGAGCTCCACTTAAACCGATCCTGAGTTATAATTACAAGGTTATCAGCGATTGCTATTTTCAATAGCCCATATCATGACGCTCCATCTAATTTCCACAACCAAAAGAGCCCAGAAAATAATACCCTAGAAAGGATGCAGAAAAAAAGAGAATCACAGATGGGAGGAGTGGTTCTCTAAGGACGGACATGGTGGAAACTGGATAAGAACCCCTGTGCCATGAGGAGGCCAGTTCCTAACTTTGTAACCCTCCTGGAAAAAGAACAGAAGTCACATGCTGGTTGGCCTGGGATGGAGCACAGGTCTGTGGATACTTTTGTTCCTTTGCTTAATACTCAAACCCCACAAACCAGAGCTTTGGTCCTCCTTCCTGACTGAATGCCCACAAGGTCCCTCCATCAACACTCCACACTCATTTTACTCCACATTTGCTAATCATCCTATTTTCCTATCCGATCCAACAGATTGAAAAGGGTTCATTCATTAGGTTTTTAATACTCATATTAACCTTTCAAAATTCATGTTGTCATTTCCCCCTTTTGTTCCCTTTAAAATGAACACCAAACAAAGCTAGGAATGTTGAAGCATTTTGAAGTACCATGTTTTTGTTCAAAAACCCTTAAGTGGATCAATGTTTTTGTTCAAATACTTTTTTTTTTTAAAGATTTTATTTTATTTATTTGTCATAGAGAGAGAAGCGAGAGCAAGCACAGGCAGACAGAGTGGCAGGCAGAGGCAGAGGGAGAAGCAGGCTCCCCGCCAAGCAAGGAGCCCGATGTGGGACTCGATCCCAGGACGCTGGGATCATGACCTGAGCCGAAGGCAGCCGCTTAACCAACTGAGCCACCCAGGCGTCCCTGTTCAAAGACTCTTAAGTGGATTTTGGAGAACAGAGATAGAAAAGGAGGAAAGGGGAGGGAACGGGGACCCCCGCTCTTCAAAGCATAGTCATCAGCCTTCAAGGCTAGGCTCTGTCCATGACTGAGTCTGGTTCTCTCTCCTCCCCAAGATTCCTGAGACCTTCCTTTCCTCCAATGTGGAGAGCTGCATTGTCATCCTCCAGACTCAGGCCTTTCCCAGTGGTGTGTCCCCTACTGGAGTTACTGTCCTGGGCGAGGGTCAACTTCTGAGAGTAAACACAGCGGCCCCCTCCCCCAGGCCCTCCTACAGGGACCCCAGTCCTTGCCAGTCTTCTGAGACAGTGCTCTTCAGGGCCATCCAACGTGTGTGTTTGGTGAGGAGGGGCGGTTGTCTGAAGAGTGACATTTATTTCCTAATCTCTGCAAAAACATAAGTGTCCTGAGAGATACAATTCACCTCTGTGTCCTAAGTGTTATCCATTGTTCTGAAATCCATCTCCCTGGAGAAAACCTCGCTGCACTAAAGCGGAGATGAACACAGGAGGGGAAAAGAACAGCCAGATGCCAAAATCCCACGATGTCCCAGGTGTTTTATTTAGGTCCTCCCGTAATCCTGTGCACCTGGTTTTCTCTCTTTCCCCTTTAGATGGAAAACCAGAGGTTTAAAAGAAGCAAAGTAACTTGACCTGCCAAGGGCTTCAGGTCTGGGAGGTATGACAGCTCAAATTCAGGTAATGGTCTTGGGCCCACAAGTAACTTCCACCAAGCTGGAAAGCAGAACTTTCTAACCTGAGACCCACAGATCCCTAGCAACCCCTGGGTGCACTTTGAGGGTGCCAAGATGTCCTGAGTCTGGGGTGCTGTGCCTTTTCTGGGAGGATCCTTTAAAGTGTTCCCATATGGGGGCACCTGGGTGACTCCATCAGTTAAGCGTCTTCCCCTGGCTCAGGCCATCATCCTAGGTCCTGGGATCGAGTCCCATATGGGACTTCCTGCTCAGTGGGGAGTCTGCTTCTTCTCCCTCTCCCTCAGCCTGTCCCCTGCCCCCGACTTATGCTCTCTGTCCCTGAAATAATTAAAGTCTGAATGAATGAATGAATGAATGAACAAATAAATAAATAAATAAAATGTTCTCATTTCATCTCCTCTTCTTCAATCACGTGGGGGCCCTGCCCAATCCTGGTCTTCACTTATTTCAGAGCACTCTTACTGTCATCATTTCATTAGTCTCGAGGGCCATCTTGCTAACCTATCACTTAAAAAACCCTTGAAGGGGGATCACTTCTGGAGAAGGTGCCAGAGTGAACCTCACGCTCCCTGATTACCAAGTGTCACCCCTTCATCCTCAGGCTTGCTGCAGTTTCTCTGAAGGGCCCAGAAAAGTTGAAAACTATTGAGGCACACCTCCAGCAGGACTCAGCTCCCTTAGGACAGAGAGACTTCTAACCAACCCTCTAAGCACCTTGCACAACAGTCCGCTCACGGATACAGGGCAGCGACCGACCAGGCAGCCCGCGTGTCCTGTGGGTGGGACGGAGATACTATTTGCCACCCGGGGTGAGAAAGTAGAATTCAAATGTGAGCTGCACCACCTCTGAATACGGAGGAAGGAAACTGTGGTCTGAGAAGGGGAGGAAACTGCAGAAGAGGTCTTTGATCTTTGTATTTCGCAAAAAGCAACTGAACCTGTAAATAACTGCCTCCAACAATACCCGTGGGCCGTTAACAAGAAGCAGTTTAACCATTTTTATCAGGCAGGTGCACAACTGCCCTTGCTCTGAGACCAGGCAGTCAGGCCAGATAACCAGAGAGAAAATGAGACTACTTCTGGGGGGCAGCGAGGAGCACACACGAGCTCAGACACCCCGCCAGGGCGCGCTCAGGAGGGTCTGGAGGAAAGGCCAGGACCTCTAGGGCCGCCAAGAACATCTATTAAGCGCTGACTGTTTAAGACCGGGACCGAGGCCATCCCTGAGGTCATGGAAGCTTTCTGGCCAAGAGGCAGGCGAACGGCATACCAGCTGGAAAACTAAAAGAGGAAGGCAGAATAAGAGGGGTAGAGAAGGAAATACATAGCTCAAACCTAATTAAACAGAAAGGGAGAGGCAGATGTGAGGGGCCGACTCCCCCATGCCGAGCCCCTGGGAAATAATGGCGGGGCAGGGGTGGGCGGGTGAGAGTTCACAGGTACAAGACTGACAGAGTCAGCAGGACGGGGGAGAATGCTGTCATCTTTACCAAAGCTAACATTTCCTGACTCAAGGGTGCCTGTGAACTCCACCACCTTCACTTAATAATGTTATTTTTGTATCTTTTCTCAGCGGGGCAAGAGGCACAGAACACCGCAGGTTGAGCCCTAAGACGTTTCTTCATCTGTTAGTTAGGGGTATGTATGTGTGTATTCACACACACAAGGACGTTTGCTGCAGGACGACATGGGATATGGAAACCTCGAAGTATTATGAATGTTCAAGAACAAGCAAATTCTTGAATAATTGAATTCTTGAATAAGAATAAAAAAATTAAACAAATGATGTTGAATAAAGAAATTAAACAAATCATGATGCACTCATAAATTTGGAATACAGGATATGTATTTGAGTACAGATTTGGAATATGAAATACTATGAAGCTAAAAAAAAAAGTGAGTCTCAGAAGAGTAACTGCCTTTCTTTTATCAATAATAAAATGCACATTTGCTCACATCTCAACATATGTGAAAATGGAGTGTATTATATAGTCAAATGGCCCCTGAGAGCCCCTGAAATACAGTGATGTGATCCCACGTGTATACACATATATGCAGAGACACTTTCTGGAAACCTACTTGCAACTCTAAAGTAAGGGGGGGAGAAAGATGTTTTATTTTACTTTATCTTATATTCCTTAAGCTTTCATTAAACACATATTTAAAAAAAACATAGCAAACCAAGTGTTAAGTGGCTTTAGTATTTTTTTTTTAAAGATTTTATTTAATTATTTGACACAGAGAGAGAGAGACAGACAGAGAGAGCAGGAACACAAGCTGGGGGAGTGGGAGAAGGAAAGCAGGCTTCCCGCCAGGCAGGGAGCCCAATGTCGGGCTCAATCCCAGGACCCTGAGATCATGACCAAGATGCTTAACTATCTGAGCCACCCAGGTGACCCTAGTTTTGGGCTTCTAAAAGGTAGTTGCTTGGACAACCACTGACAGGCTATCCCTTCTGGAAAAACCACCCCTATGAGACTTTCTATTTTATAAAAAATGAAAAGCAAGGACCAAAGAAAGGGGAACTTCACCAAAAGGGATTCTGAGCACCTAGTAGAGTTTTGCTTCTTCTCTGTTTCCCGATCATTCAGTATGTCTTGCCAAAAGCTATAGCCTGGTATCTGTGCTGGGGTGGAGAGGGTTTGAAATTCAGAGGGAGCTCTGTCCTCTGGAGAGGACAGCTCAGCAAGAGCAAAGATTCTACTCAGAGGGAGAGAAAGGGAGGGGGAGACAGTGTCTGGCCAAGGCCAAGCACACCCAACAAAGGATGGCAGCCAGGACAGGGCCAGGACCCGAGGCACAGGTAGTCTGGAGCCCTAAAGTACCCCCAGAAGGTAAAGACCTTAGGCCAGTATTTCCCACCTATAGTCCTCCATCCTTAGCCTCACCAAGGAAGGCTGGTGAAAATGTAGATTCCTCTGCCTACCCAGGTCTGAGGCAGAGTGATTCCCACAAATTGTCCAACAGTGGCCTGCGCTCTCATGATCTGAACATCTGTATTCATGACCCACGGTGGGCAATCTTTGTAATTCATGAAAAGTAGATGTGAGGCTGCAAAGTTTCACAAATTTCGTTCCAAATGACTTTTTCTTAAATTAGAAGTGATACTACCACTCAAATAGGAAGGACCTAGATCTCAGGAAACACGCCTCCTCCAACAAATTTGGTTAAGAAAAATGGTCTCTTAAAAAAACAGTTCCTTTTTTTTTTTTTAATATTTTGTTTATTTATTTGAGACACAGAAAGAGAGAGAAAGAGCAGGAGCAGAGAGGAGGGGCAGCAGGAGAGAAGCATACTCCCCACTGAGCAAGGTGCCCCATTTAGGCTCAATGCCGGGACCCCGAGATCATGACCGGAGCTGAAAGCAAATGCTTAATCCACTGAGCCACCCAGGCACCCTAAAATATCAGTTCCTTTTTAAGGGGAGGAACCCCTAACATGAGTATCAAAAAGATGCTTAAATACCTTATATTTTCTCAGACCTCCCATTATCTTCTGCAGATCAGCTTATTAAGATTCTGCTCAGAGGGTGAGCCCTTAACTGGAAGCTCAGCATTCCAGAATTTACACTTCAAAAGGCGCTTCCTCTGTGTTTCAGCTGAATGTCTAAAGATTGACGTTTACCTCACTCCCGCTAAGTAATGTGGTATTATTTTCTCCATCCATAATGATGGAAGGCATAGCGCATGGGCTTACTTGAAAATGATTTAATTACATGTCCTCCCCCAAAGATAATTTGCCCCCACCCTTCCTCAGGACTTGTCTGTTCTGCGGCGATGCAGTTTCCTGACCAGGGTTAGAATTTGGGAAAATGAGTCATTTATGTTCAATTGTATTAAACAGAGATGTGTTGACTGGCTTCCTGATGCCTCCAAGAGAGAGAAATCAGTGTTGCCAGATTTAAACAGAAGATGACTGAAAACAATTTCTAGAAGGATACTGTCAGTTTATTGAAAAGAAAACATTCCCTGAACGAAACCAAAACAAAACCAAGGGTAGTTATGCTCATCTCATCTGATAGAAAAGAAGAGTTCATGTAATCGTGGTCCTTGATGTCACAACATTCCTAACGAGACAAGAATGTTGATGCCTATACATCATATGTGTTATGTATTCTGAAGGCTTTAAGGACTTTGCTACAAGTTGCAGCCCCGAAAGTGTTCAGGTTCCCTTGTGGGTCATGGATAGAGGGCTAGAAGTTTCCAGAAGGTCATCACTCCCTTCTGCTGCAGTCAACATTCTACACCTTCTCCCACCCCACATACAAACAAGCCCTTCTCTCTTGACAGGTCCAACTGGGTTTAAATAAGAAGGCAATAAAGATTTTCTTACTAATCAAGGTAGGACTAGTAGGGGTCACACCAAAACCTGCCAATCACCAATGAGGAGGCAGTCAAGTTAAAGAGAATTTTTAGTTTTATTTGAGAGCGAGAGATATCGAAAGAGAGCACAAGCCCATAAGCTAGGGGAGAGGCATAAAAGGAAGAAGCAGACTTCCCCATCATGGGGCTCTATCCCAGGACCCTGAGATCACACCCGAGCTGAAGGCAGATGCTAAGGGACTGAGCCCCTAAAGAGAATTTTAAATGCCAGTCTGGCATATCCCTTGTTTTGCACCATCCAGACTCTACAAGTTCCCAGTGCAATAGTGCACTCATTCATCCTTTCCTACAAACATGGCACACCCAGTGGGCGCCCTGACAAGGGACCTAGCCCCTGCAGACACAGGCAGTGGGTGTAGTGGTGGACGCTGTGGAACCAGAGTGCCTGGGGAGCAAATCCTCCTTGTACCAGTGGGTAGCAGCAAGACTTTGGTTAAGCTGAAGAGCATCTTGTGGACCCAGTATACTCACTCATCTTTAAGAGGCAGGAAACCATAGTTTCTAGTGTAAAAGATTCCCCTGGGGATTAAATGAGTTAATACAAATAAACCCCTCGGAAAAGTACCCAGTGTTTAGTAACTGCTCAATAAACGTAGTGACAGCAGCTCCTGTCTTAGGATGGTTTGAAAATTTTTCAACTTTACGATGGTGCTAAAGTGGTAATGCAGTCAGTACAAACCATCCTTCGAATTTTGATCTCTTCTCCGACTAGCGTTATGAGTACAATACTTTCTGGAGATGCTGGATGGCAGCAGGGAGCACAAGCTCCCAGGCAGCCACACGATCACCAGGGCAAACAACTGTTACACTCACAACCATTTCATTCTTCACTTTCAGAACAGTAATCAAGAAATTACATGGGATCTTCAACACTTAATGATAAAAGATGCTTTTTGTTAGAGGACATTACCCAACTGGGGACTGATTTCAGTATAAGTATTCTGAGCATGAACTAGAATGTTTGGTAGCTTAGGTTTATTAGATATATTTTCGATGTTAGGGTATTTTCATAGGGTATTTTCAATTTATGATGTGTTTGTCAGGAGGTAACCAGATGAGGCAGATCAAGAATCATCTGTAGTATGACTGTTAGTGGGGAAGGCAGGCCAGGTGTCCCACATTTACAGCAGGGGAGTAAGTTCGTGATAGAGGCACCTGGGAAAACTAGAAGAACAGCATCTCATTTATGTGGGAGTACCAGGGATTTATAGGGGAGGGGGGCTGACTTGGAGGCATCTCAAAGCTTGGGTCCAGAGGAATCAGCCTAATGAAGGTCAGGCAATCCAAGCGAAGACACAATATGTATAAAAGTTCAGATTCATTTAACCATAAGAAATAGTTCAGAAAGGCTAAAGCACAGAGTGCCTTTGGAAGAGGGGAAGGAAATGAGGCTGGGAAGCTGGGCTAGACCCAGATCATCAGACCTTTATTATGTTAGGTGAAGGAGTTTGAACTTGATCCTGAAAACACTTTTGAGAATTTCAAGCTGAGGAATGACAGAATGGGATTTGCCCCCAGAAGGAAGAGCTGGGGAGGGCAGTTTCTCTAATGATAGAGAAGAAAAGAGTTGAGAAAATAATCCATTCAAACTGCTTAAAATGTTGACACTTACCTGGCAAATTTACTTAGGTGAAATATTTCACTCCCTCCCAATGAAGGGAGGGGAAACTATTGCATAAGGCGCCAGAAACTAATTGTGGTTGTTTTATATTTACTTCTTACTATTGGATTCACTTAAACAATGTGACCAGTAAGAACTTGCAGAAAAGGTGATCATCTCATGAATGCATGTGCCCCTTCAGTTCCCGTGGCTGCCCATGCTTGCTCTTTTTCCTTAGCACACGTCCTGAGAAACTGCTACTTAAACTCAACTTGTTTCTCCTCTCTGTTTTTGAAATCAGCCTTTCTGATTTCATGCCATTATCTGTTGCTTTGGATTGACTTTACTCACTTGCACCAACAAGATGGCGGAAGAGAAAGTGCTGTCTCTGAGGGATCTGGGATTCAAGTCAAGACGCACAGGTGCATCGATCCACAAGAGACACAGGTAAATCTAACTGAGCTCAGTCTACAGCACACAGCTGGGCTCACACTGTACACCTCAAGAGAGAGCAGAAGCAGAAAAAAAGGAGCTGAACTGTTTTCTGCATAATACACTACCAGTAGCAAAACATTAATTGGGACACAATTCGCAGGCTTCTGAACTCCGAGCATTTTCTATCAGACAAATGCGCTTTAAACAAAACATGATGCTCATTAACGTGTGCCTATTTTTCATGACCTCACTGGCATGGGTAATAGAAAACCAAGAAGTTATCTCTAACTGAGTTGGAATGTTTATTCTGGCTGCAGAGCTGTTCCCCTAAAGGTATCCGCCAGGAAACCAGACCCTGGTTCCCCAATTTCCTACTTTGTGGTTTCTGCCCTGTAGGGCTTAACAGTGCAGGAGAAGTCCTTCTCAGAGAAAAGCAGCAGAGGAGACAAGTAGGGCTTTTCAAGCAGATTTCTAAAACTAGATAATAAAACCGAAAGGATGAAGACAGAAATTATGGTCTCTAATGACTCAAAGCATAACAATCTACAGTTATCAGCTCTCCACCCAGAATTCGAAATCCCAGTTAGGAGCTATCTCCCAACACTGATACCAAATCAGGGCAGCTATAAAGTCCAGGAATATTTTCACTTTTCTTCTTCTCTCCTCAGTGTATGACAGGAGACTTGCTTGGCTTTGCAATCCTGGGTTTTCATTTTTGTGGGTGAACCTTCTTAGATCATACACTTGTTAAGTGCTAATTAAGAATGGAAATGAATGCAAGGATCCAGCTAACCTAAATGAAAAAATGACAGTCAGATGAGGAACACCCTGCAGGTGAGCTCATAAAATGCCCTGTGGGGGCGTCTGAGTGGCGGCAGTTGGTTAAGCATCACACTCTTGATTTCTGCTCAGGTTATGATCCCAAATTCCTGATTGAGCCCTGAGGAAGCTCCATGCTCAGCAAGGAGTCTGCTTAAGATTCTCTCTCCTTCTCCTTCTGCCCCTCCTCCCTCTTTGTAAAACAAAACAAAACAAACAAAACCACAATGGGAAAAAGTTGTAAAGGAACTTCAGATGCTGATCCACTCTAGAATTATCTTCTCTAATAAAGGGATGTGCCTATGTATTACTGGGTTATTTCTGGAATATAAGCCTTTGAGGTTGTCACTCCTGAAAGCATGGGGATCTCTAGTGCACGAGATGTTGGTGAACAGTTGCAGGAAAGCTACACAAATGACTGGACATACAGGCGGTTTGAACATCAAGTTCAATGTACTGGTCAGTCTGACCTCAAACAGGTCACCAAATTGGACCCTCTGATTCCAGATATCTAGAGAGCGAAAAATCAACCCTTCTTCTCTCTTATTTGCTGAGGACTGAAACCACTGCGAGTATTTCAAGCTTTGATGGGATCTTAGCGATTATGTAATTGAAGCGTTGTCTTCCTTCCGGAGGACAAAGTGGAAAATTCCTAGGAACGTCTATCTCTCTCCAGTTCCTAGATTGCCATTTTCCTCCACCTTCCCCAACACAAAACAGTTAGATGTGACACTGGACTGGGAAAGGGGCACAGAGGGAAAATCCTTGGTACCTTGGCTAATATTTGAAACATATTTTACCCTAAGAAATAGGACCACACATCTGGTACATTATAAATATGTACCTTAATAACTTCCAGATTAGTTCTAATTCTTTTCCATATAAAAATGATTTGTTAAAAATCTTTAAAAATCATAAATTTCAGGGCACCTAGATGGCTCAGTCAGTTAAGCATCTGCCTTTACCTCAAGTCATGATCTCAGGGACCTGGGATCGAATCCCTCATCAGGCTCCCTGCTCAGCGGGGATGTTGCTTCTACGTTTCAGGCATAGAAAAATCCAGATATCAGAACTCTTAAAAACAACGTGGTTTTAGGTCTACTTTTCTAAGATTGAGACTTCCTCTGAACTAAAGCATACTTTAATTTTATGCTTTCCAAAATATATCACACTTACTAAAACAGAATATGCCTACGCAAATTTAACCTTCTTCCTGATGATGTGATCACCATGATTTTCTCAAGTGCCTGCTAAGGTATTGAGAAAAGCTAACACAGCTAGCACATTAAAAGTGACTTGATATTCTGTGGATTTGGTGTCAGTGGGGGTTAAATCATATCCCAAGAGTGTCTAGAACATTCCCCACTGTGAAATGTAAAACATATGCTGTAAGTGTTATCTGACCACCACACAATAACAGGCTTGTGATTGCCTTTTTTGCTTTATCCTTAGGTTTTTAAAACTCTTTTATTACGCAAAATTTCAAATACAGAAAAAGCAGAAATAAGGGTATACGGAGCCCTCATTCTCCCTTGGCCACCTTTGACAATAATCAACATATTGCCAATCTTGTTTCACTTCTATCTCCCCACTCCCACCCCTTGTTGGTTACTTAGTCCTTTTTACAGCTTTACTGGGGTATGATTTAAAAGCATACAATAGAAGTGCACATAATTGTAATTGTACAATGCCATGATTTTGGTAAATTTAGAAAGTTGTACAACCATCACCACGGGCCAGTTTTAGAATATTTCATCATCCCTGAAGTGCCTCCTTGCAGTTAATTTCCATTCTCATCTCAGCTCCAGGCAACCAGTAATCTACTTCTTGCTGTTATACATTTGCCTTTTCTGGACACTGCTTTAATTAAAGGGAACCATACAATACGCAGTCTCATGTCTGGTTTCTTCCACTTAGCGTAGGGTTTTTGACGGTTACCCACGCTATAGCTGATAAAGCACTTTCTTCTTTTTTCTTGCTGAATAGTATTCCTTGCATAAATACCTAACATTTTATTATCCATTTACCAATAGGTGGTTCTTTAGGCTGCTTCTGTTCTGGGGCTTTTATTCAGAATATGTCTATGCATATTTGCATGGAAGAATTGGTGTGGACATACGTTTTCAGGTCTCTTACGTAGACAGGATCCACTGGGGTCTTTAGTGCCTTGCTTACCCAGGAGAATCACAACGCATCACAGCTTGGATCTTAAACATTATATGTTCCAACCTCTTAAAAATTTTACTTGTCAGAGAGAGAGCGAGTGTGCACATGCGAGTAGGAGGATGGGCAGAAGGAGAGAGAAGCAGGCTCCCCACCAAGCAAGGAGCAGGATATAGGACTCCATCCCAGAACACTGGGATCATGACCTGAGCGGAAGGCAGCTGCTTAAATGACTGAGCCAGTCAAGTGCTCCTGCTCCAACTTTTTTTTTTTTTTTTTTTTTTTTTTTTACAAGTAAGGAAAGGGAAATCCAAAAATAGTGATTTGATTACATTCACAGATCACTGGTGACAGAGACAGGATTCAAACCCAGAACTTCCCAATCTTTCTTTTTTCTTCTTTTTTCATCAGTTCCATTGTTCATCCTGGAAATAGCCCTCTTGCCCACTCTGGACTGGTTGCTTTGTTCCAGATCTGCCCTGGAGGGACTTCCCTGCTTCATTCTCCTGCGAATCCTCCTCACTCCCTGACAACTCTGACACCCCCCTCTCCCACCCTGAGGCCCTTGGCCTTGCCTCTGTGGAACCTGGGAACCCCCATTTCTGGGCCTTCCTGGGACTCAGCCAGCACATGGGTTGCTTCCTGCCGGCTCCCCTCCCCTTCCCACAGACATTGTCTGATTGACCCCTTTCTGCAAACTCATTTGCTGCTACCTCTGTCTGCTTTCTCTCTTCAAGTCCTGGGTGGTTCAAGGTTACAGAGGTCTGCTACGTTTTGACAACAGAGTCTGCATTCCTGCATTTTTGCTTGTTGGGTTGTTTGATGGAGATTTTCAAGAGAACACTGTCTTGGCTAGCTTGAAACCAGACCTCTCCCACTTTCACGGGACTAGGGTACAATCCTGACTTGCTCAATGAAAATACATGGACAATAATCATTTCATTCAAACTGAGGAAGGGGGGAGGGAGACAAAACCCAGCCCCAAATTCTGAACGAGAGCTTTATTCCCTAAACATCTCCCATGTGTATGAATGGGCCTACCCTTCACTATTGAAAGAGGCAAGCCACCCGTCTTTCACTCTGTGGCTGGTTATTACTTCCCTTGCCTCAGTGAGGCAAACTAAGAACTCTCTTTGAAGCTGAAAATACAGCATGGGTTTTTAAAAATAAAACTATTATTCCAAGTTTCCTCTATTTTGGCAAACGCCAAGCACACAGCCCTAGTTCGGCAGACTTTTTTTCCAGCTTACATAAATCAAATCCACCACAAACAGCTTGCTCTTTAGAAAAAGGTTTCACTGTAAATTATGCACCACAGGCTGGAAGCAGGGGTTGTAGGCACATGTGGTAATCGCTTGTTATTATCCAATCGGTGAGCAAATATTTATTGGGTACCCAGTGCACTAGGCACAGAAGGGGAAAGAGAAATGGATAAAGATATGGCCCTTATGGCCCTTGTAATCTACTTGTGATAAGACAGAAATATGAAAACCTAACAGTCCCAGGCAGGACGGGATCAAGGGGCACAGGCGGAGAAGTGCTACAGAATTTTCGAAATTAGAGGGGTGCCAAGCTGGATGGTACAGAGGGGCCAAAGGAAGGAAGGGCATGGGAAAACTAAAGTCCATACACGTATTAAAGCCCCAATAGACAGATGATTAGGTCACTCACCTGCTCAAAAACTTCCTATTATCAAACTTTGATAATCAAACAAAGTCCAAACTCCCTGGCCTGGCCTTCAAAACCTCACAGCTCCTGGACTTTGCCAGGCTTTGCTCTGGCAAATGCTCCTTGAACACATGGATGCCCATCTCTTCCCGATCCTCTTTGCTTTTGATGCCCCAGCCTTCTCGACACTCTCTTCCAGGACCTCAGCTACTGAAAATTACCCCCACCCCATTTCATAGCCCAACTCCTCCTGGAGGTGCCCCAACACCGACTTATCATTACTACACAAGATCTCTACCTCTTGGGAAAGACAGTCCCCGAGACAGCCTGCACTGCTTCCCATTCGGTGGCATCCCCGCCCTGCTGTAGCCTCCACCCAGGACAGATGAGAATTGTGGAACCATAAGATACTGTGTGGCTGCCCACATCTGACGGTCAAGACTTGACGGTCAAGACTTGACTGTAAAAGACGTGACAGACTTCCACTTTGAAGTGCGGAAAGCCATTTACTGTGTTCTGAGGATGCCACGTGGAGGAGGCCTCAGGTTCAAAGCCAGCGCAGACTTGTAGCTGTGCAAGCCAACCACCTTGAAATTAGATACTTAGGAGAAAACGTGCACACATGCACAAACAGAAAAAAGAAAAAAAAAAAAAGGACAAATCTTCAGATGTCTACAAATGTGGCCAACTTGCTAATTCACGAGAGAAACCAAGTCTGAATTGCGCACCTAAGTTGCTCCCAGATTCCGGGCACTTATGTAATAACAGATGCTTATTGTTGTTTTTAGCTGCTAAGCTTTAGGGCAATTTGTTACACAGCAGCAGATAACTGATAGACCGCTTTGATGTGGTCTCTATCACATTCCAATAATTTGTATCCTAACATTTTTCTAAGAACTAGATGAATGTTTCCCAGAGGGCAGGGACCTCCTTTGTTGTTGTTCAATTCTCTGCTAGCTTTAGTAAATCGCCCAGTCAACATTAGTTGATTGACTGAATGATAAGAACAGAAACAGAAAACAAACCCCTTGGTGAAGCTGTGCCTCGGGCTGACTTCAGAGCAGCTTTGGATAGTCTGGGGTAGTTTTGTAATTTTTAAAATTTATTTTCTTTCTTTCTTTCTTTCTTTCTCTCTCTCTTTCTTTCTTCCTTTCCTTCCTTCCTTCAAGGATGTGGTCATACGGAAGGAGTAACAGTTGTAGTCTGGACTCTGATCCCAGCCCTAGATTTTAAGAAAGGCTGCCAGGAGCACAGAGCAACCTCCCCTCACTTCTTCCCCAGGACTTGCCTCCTATCCAGATACCCCTAACTTATCTCAGGGCAGGAGCAGCTTTGCAGTGTCACAGGTGATAAATGGGACGGATTCAGAGAACGTAATGAGGGGAGGAGGCCGGCAAGAATAAACAGCAACCAGGTTAAAAGGTTTGCTGTAATCGGTATCCAAACAGCCCTAACCTGGCAGAACTCCCCCCATCGCAGGCACCCTGGGCCCAGTCCCAGGAACTGAAGCCACTTCATAGACTTCTAATCGAGAAGATTTCTTCTGAAACCTCCAATATTTTAAAGAGGATTCCAGCCCAGTGCAGGTCCTCTCCTGAATTCAGGAGTAAGTTAGGATCTAACAGAGTCCTTCTCCTAAGGACCGTCCCCTTGGGACTCAGTGTAGCTGGTCTGGGTGGCTAGCAAGACGGAATGCCTCTCTTTACGCCATAATTTAAAACAGAAAAAAACAAAAAACAAAACAAAACAAAAAACAAAACAGGAACAATCTTTGGAGGGTCCTTTTATAGACAAAGCCATGGGAGCCACACCAAGATGCAGTCACCCCTCTGGGAAACACAAAGAAATCTGACCATCATCTCTGTGCTAAATTATAAGAGATGACTTGCAATAAGTACAGATAAACAAGATTATTATAAAGTATGCCATCTCTGATGGGTAAGCTGACCAGGCAGGCAAATTTACCTTGATGGTCCTTCGTACTATGACTACAACTGATAATAGAAATAGCAAAAATAATTAAGAACTTCCACAGAGAAAAACGACATCATCATGTTAGGAGACCGTTGGTTACCATTGTAAAAAGGAGTCAAGGTGGCTTTAAATCAACAAAGGGAGTACAAATCTAGTTGAGTTAGCCTAAGGCCAGAGCAAGATTAGTTCCAATAAGGAATCTATAGTGCTTGTTAGGATTCTGTGTAGTTAATTTTAAAATCCCCACTCTCTCTTTGGAGATTATATGCACAGACCTCAAAGAGATTCTGGTAGTTAGCCCTAATGATTTCCTTATGTACAACACACCTCATTGCTTACAGGCACCAGCCAGATTAGTTTCTTCTGAAAAAGGAGGCTAGAGATCGATTCTTCTATGTAAAATTATTCTGTCCTATTAGTGCTGGAGCCCTGAAATTCATTAGCAAACAACTTGGGGCTGATAAGAGAAGGCTGCCTTCCAGCTGTTCCCAACAGGCCTTTGTAAATATTAAAAAGGCATTGCTTGGGAAAAAACTCCGTCTAATCTCTTAAAGATATGTATTTGCTGAAGAAAACGTTTTTTAAAGCGGCTCATGATCTTAATCTCATTTACTGGGCTGCGAGAACTTCAATCAAATCATGGGTTCCTATTTGTGCTCTAGTACATGTCAGCAATACCAGAATGAGATCTCATCTTTTAAAGAAATATACAAGGCTGACATACCCCACCCCCCCGCCCCGGCTACAGCTCTGTTCTACAGGCATGGAATTCCTTTCTGGAGAAAGGCAACAATGAAGTGAACTCCAACGGTTTCATGGAGAACCAGAATCAAATATCCATGAAGACATGGGAAAATGTGTAGGAAATATGTTAAGAGAAAATAAGAATATTAAACTGTGTGTATGCCCTATGGTCTCCGCTCTAATATAGATTATAATATAGATCCATGTAATTGTGGGTAAGAATGGAAAGAAACAGGAAAATGAAGCAGCTGTTTCCTCCCATATATCTACAACCTTACTGCATAGTTGCTGTCTAAATTTCTTTTACCTCTGCTGGGGGCTGTCTTAATAGTGGGTGAGGTTTGTTTGCTTTTTTAAAATTACCAGGATAAGATCTCACCTCACCAGACGAGAACTTATGAGCCAGTTATTCACATAAAGGGTGGCAATAGCCAGGACCACCTAGATAAATGTCTGCCTGTCTCTTCCTGAACATTCTTCAGGAACGGCAGCTCTACAACTTCCAAGTTTAATCCTTGCCAGGTGAAAGAAATTCTGTCCACCCTGCTAATAATAGTACATTTCAAGGAAATGTCATCTTTTTTTTTTTTTTTTAAGCTTCGAACTAAAATAATCCCTTAATTGAAAGTGAAATAATACTTGGGCAAATCATAAAAATGAAGTCACTCATTAACACACGCTTACTGGAGAATGTGGGAACAAAGGGGAGGTCTAGAGATGAACAAGACTTAGTCACTGTGTTCAGGAAGGCTATCTAGCAACATTTAGACGGCTGTAAACTAAGGAAGATGTCATCGGTGATATAATCATTATAAAGACAGGGAGACCAGAATGAGCTATTCTGAAGAGGAAGAGAAGACATCTGGCCTTTGTTTTTTTTTTTTTTTTCCTGGTAAAGAAGAGAACCAGGAAAAGTGGTGTGGAGGCCCCATCTGAACTGAATCCCAAAGGATAGTCTAATTCTGTCCAGGAAGGAGAAGTGTGGGACCTTGAAGACTAGGGAGACACAGCTCGCAAAGACAACAGCAGGGAGGAATGGGGTGTGTTCTGGGACAAAGCAGCTCAGGAATGGGGACCAACGGAAACATGCAGAGGAGAAATAGGGGTCAGACCCCACCTTGAACGTTGGGGAAAGGGTGAGGCAAGTTAGCAAATATTGTCCTTTGGGGCATGGGCCAGGAGCCTTCCATTTCACGCTGTATTTACTCCTGACAATGAGTTTTTTACAAGAAGATTTTTTTTTAAAGATTTTATGTATTTATCTGAGACAGAGAGCACAAGCAGGGGAGGGGCAAAGGGAGAGGGAGAAGCAGGCTCCCTGCAGAGTGGGGAGCAGATGTGGGGCTCTACGAGGGACTCAATCCCAGGACAAACACTCCCCTGGGCACTGAAGACAGACAGACCATAAGCCTATGATCTGGGGCTCCATCCTATTCTCTCCTGGACTGGTTCCTGTTGGACACTGAGAGCCACCGACAATCCTGTGTTACAAGGATAATGCAATCACTGGGGAGCTGGGTGGGGAGGAGTAGAGTAAGCAAAGGCTGGGGAGGTGGCGTGGGGTGGGGGTGAGAGGGGAGAGAAGGTTCCTGATGTTAAGAGCCTCAAGTGTTTACAAACAACATCTTGCTTTTTGCTCAGCAGGCTCTGTTTAGACAGATTTTTCTCAAGACGTATTAGAATGCCTCAAAAACCCAACTGAAATCTAAATTCTCTCCTCCACCAAAAGTTTTCTACTATGAAATATAAGCACTGTGAAAGGTATCAAATGAAAAAGTTAAACTCCTTCCCAATCTGTCAACCCACAGCTCCCCTCTTCAGAGCATACTGTTCATTCCTGTAAAAAAAAAAAATGCTTATGCACTCATAAACATATAATGTGCTTTTTAAAAACATAATAAGATCATTATTTTGCTTTTTTATTTAATCTCTCTTGGAGATCTCCTCTTATCAGTACACAGAGACCAGCCTTGTTATAAAAGTGCGTTTAATGTTTCAACTCAAGGAAGTACGGTAATATATATTAGCCATTGATGCATACTTCAGTTGTTTAGAGATTCCCTTCCCCCCTTTTTTAAAAATCGGCACTGTAATGAACTCTTTTTGTCCTAGAGTGAATTCACTCACGGTTAGCTATATCAGCATCTTGGATAGATACAGATGGGCTCTCTCCCGTAAGACATAATTCAGCCCATTTCCTCATATGTTAATGCAGTTAACAATTGCTTGTCTTAGCAAGGAAGGGGAACATAAAGATAATCTAAAAATAAACTCACTCGCAAGAGCATCTCAGGACGTTCTGCCGCCTTGGAGCCTCCTGGAAAGGCTCGGGACCAGATCTACTTTCCAGAGCCTGAGGCCCCTCATGCAGAATTCTTCATTCCACACTAGGGCAGGACAGCATTTCTTCCAGAGGGTCCCAGGGCTCTCCCCTTCTTGCTCTACCAGGGGCTTTAGCCTCCCTGGATGACAGGCTTCAAATGACAATGAAAAGTGCAGGTAATAACAACCAGAATCATAGAATTTCTGAGCTGGGGTGCTGGGGTGGGGGCAGTGAATCTGCATGCTTTATTGCTTCAAAAAGATGATGGAAGCAAACTTTGTCTACACTATTCCCCTGGATAGAAAGAATAATGCTTAAAAAGAAAAAAAAAAAAAAAAGAGGTGAGGAAACTATAGGGGAAGGGCAAAAGAGGTGAAGGGCACTCAGAGGTACAAAAACTTGTAGTTACAAAGTAAATAACACATAAGGATGACCAGTACAGCAGACGGAATATAGTCAATAAAATTGTAATAATTTTGTATGGTGACAGATGGCGACGCCACTTATCTTGGTGAGCATTCTATAATGTATATATTTGTCAAATCATTATGTTGTACACCTAAAACTAACATAATATAATATGCCAACTTTCCTTCAATTAAAAATTTTTTAAAAATGCAGGCTTGCTGATCATGCAAGGCCCAGCTTCAGGAGTACCTCTAAATTATCATATTTGTGGATGGTTTCTCCTGCATTGTGCAGTGCACAACCTAAGTGGCCATTCATGGTCATCCTGAGGAGAGGAATAAAAGAACATTCTGGGAACATACATATATAAAGAGATGGCACACATAGTAAGAAATCCAACAACCTTATTTTTAAATCATTTTGACTTCCTTCTCCACTGAATTCACTACTAGAATGTCTAACAAGTTTCAGAATTTATACCTCTGGGTTTCACCTCAGTCTCCTGTCCCCTGTTGAGGTGTTAACAAGCAAGTGTTGGTAACAATGCTGACTTGTAACACTGGAGACAGACAGCTCTCAACAACTGATTTGCAAACCTGGGGTGACGCAAGGCTATGAGACTCTAGAGCTGTATTTGTATTACTCCCCTTCCACTGATGCTACAGAGTCTAAATCAGGGATCTCGAATAGCTCTAAGAAAAGTCTGTTCAAGATCTAAATGTCACAGAGGAGGGACACCTGAGTGGCTCAGTGGGTTAAATGTCACAGAGGAGCCAGCTCCATCTTCCAAACCCTTGGAGCCCCGCTTAGTCACTTAACGACAAGCACCTGCAAACCAGCTAGGTAAAAATCTGTGTTTTTGCGAAAAGGAAGTACAGCGATGTGGTTAAGAACCAACAGATTTAAATATCAACTTTGCTTTTGACTTGGGTAACGACTCTGACTCTTGCAGTCTCAATTTCCTCGTTTTTAAAATGGGTACGACAATGACAGAACCCTGGACTTGGCAAGGTACCTGAAAGTTTAGCATAAAATTCCCAGCATACAGTAAGCGCTCAGGAAATCCGGAGCCTCTACCACCCTAGTTGGTTCACACCCGGGCTAATCAGAGGCAAAAGGCAAAAAAACACTGTCATCTAGGAGCAGGAAAAATAAGGAAAAGTCTTCAGTATGATTTCTGTTGAATTAATAAAAGCAGACTGGAAAATGCTTACATTTTCACACAAGCCCATAGTCATCCATGGAAACTCCTAGGAGGAAAGAGTCATTCCCAGGACCGTTTGCTAGATCGGGGGAAAACCTCACGAGGACAGGCCAGCCACAGGAGTGCAGAGTCTGAGCACAGTTCCTCTCCTCAGGACCGCTGACCAAGAACAGAAAGGGGGGCAACCAGAGTAATTTCTCATGTCATAGGCAGTTTTTCCATACCACTGACTCACTGGTGCCAGTGAGATTTCTCTGATGTGCTCTAGGCAACGGGGTTCCCATCTTTCTGCATACCTGAGATCACCTCAGTGTTCACATCCATTGGAGAAGAGACACTATTCCATTACTTCTGGAATCTTCTTCTTCTTCTTTTTTTTTTTCCTAAGATTTTATTTGTTTATTTGAGAAAGAAAGCATTCACACAAGCAGGGGGAGAGCAGACAAAGGGAGAGCGAGAGGAGAAGAGGGAGAAGCAGGCTCTCGGCTGAGCAAGGAGTCTAATGTAGAACCCAGGACCCTGGCTGGGATCATGATCTGAGCCGAAGGCAGATGCTTCACTGACTGAGCCACCCGGGTGCCCCTTGCTGAAATCTTCTTATTGTTGCTTTTGTAGCGTGAATATTTGCAAAAGCTATGTATTACAACCTTTTTTTTTTTTTTTTCCTGTTAATTGCGTGGCACTGAGTTGATCAAGAGGAAGGGGGAAATAAATTCTTCCAGGCCCACAGGCCAGGGCCTAACGAAAAGAGCCAGGGTAAGGATGTTGCTGAACTAGCACAGGCCAGGCATAAAAGTGGATGGTCCATGGGTCATACCCAATGGCAAATGTTCTGAGAAGTATGAGATAGCTGAAGTCTGAGGTTCTCAATGCAACTGTCTACAGGAGGCAGGCAGATGAATGAAATGTGTGGCTGCCCAGGCTAATTCAGCAGCAAACAGCAGAGGCTTTGGCCAAACTGGCATCCATGCCCCAGTCACTGGCATTTAATTTTTACCAACTAAACACAGGGTGGTATTGAACCAAATGAATGGGGCATCACATGCAGGCCAAGGGGATCCATTTTGCCATCCTGCTGTGGGTTTCAGCAGCCAAGAATTGAAGAGCAGAAAGGTCAACCAAGAAAGGAAAGGACAGGTGGCAGCTTCATTCCACTGAGAGGCTAAGGTCTGGGCCCACACTGCCAGGGGCGTGGGCCTTAAAACCCACAAGAAGAGGTCAAGCTATGGTCAACCGGGACTGCAAACAGGAATGGAGCCACAGTGGCATTCCGGTGGGGCTGGACCCTCTGGGAGCCAGGGGTTCCCAGGGTGCTGGTAACGTGAGAACATGGCCTGAAAACCTGACTCTAGGACAACCCAGGGCCCCAGGGGCGCTGCAGCCATACACCTGCTGCTGGGGGCGGAGCCTGCCTCAGTGCACAAGGCCTGCTCTGGGGCCAAGACGCACCTGATTGGAGGAAACAGCCAAAGGGACGGGGCAGTCCTTGACAGGCTAAAATGGAAAGGAGAAAACCCACATCCTTCCCCAACGATTATTTCATAAACAAGTATATATTTAGTGCTAACTCTGTGCACTTTACAAAGTAGAGCTGAGGTTACAAAGATAAGAACTATCCTTACTCAGAGTAAGTGGCTTATTTTGAGTTAACAGGAGAGCGCAATTACTTGGCACCAGGGTGGGCCAAGTCATTAACCTGGATTCCGTAGCATTTAGCTCACTAATCAATGTATTGGAAGAGTAGGTAGATAATAAATGGAAGGGAATAGGCATACAGTAGAGGCTCTCAGAAGTGCTGAAAGAGTCGTAGGTCATATAGAAGAAAAAAAATCAAATTATCATCACCAGAATTTTGACAAGAATACTTGATCAGAAGAAAATGGGGTTACATATTTAAGATTCTCAAGAAAAGAAAATGTGAGACAAGGACATTAATACAAAGGTCACTATCAAAAAATTAGGGGATGGGGAACCTGGCTGGCTCAGTCACTGGAGTGTGCAACCCAGTCTCAAGTTGTGAGGTCTAGACCCACGTTGGGTGTAGAAATTATTTAAAAATAAAATGTTTTAAAAAGAAAGAAATTGGGGCACCTGGGTGGCTCAGTGGGTTAAGCTTCTGCCTTCGGCTCAGGTCATGATCTCAGGGTCCTGGGATGGAGCCCCGCATCGGGATCTCTGCTCAGTGGGGAGCCGGCTTGCTCCTCCTCCTCTCTCTCTCTCTTTCTCTCTCTCTCTCTCTTGCCTGCCTCGCTGCCTACTTGTGATCTCTCTGTGTGTCAAATAAGTAAATAAAATCTTAAAAAAAAAAAAGTTAAAATTTCAGTGGATTGCAACCCATCAAATATATTTAATTCCATGATTATAACAATAAAAAAAAAAAAAATCCATAGCTAACTGGTCACCTTTTGAAAACCACAGGAAACCAATTCTTGAAAAGTGGGTAAATCAAAGGAAAGAACCAAATATTCACTCCGGTTTTTTTATGTGAACTGTACCACTCAGTAACCAAATAATAGTCTGAAGGGGCGTCTATCTTAATAAGATGATTACAGCTAAGAAATGAAATGAAAATGGTGCAATTAGAATATCCCAGTCTGTAATCCCCAATGAACTAATAGATCCAGACAGCAAGGATTAACAGCTGCAAAAAGCAAAAAAGAGTGGAAGAAGCGGACACTTACACTTCCGTGAAAGAATCCAATGGCACCTGTCACCTTGCTAAAGCGATCAGACCTGAGTCTGATTAAGCCTCTGGACCCAGATGCAGGAAACACACAGCAAAGATGCAAGCTGAACTTCACCATGAGCACACATCTTGTTATCAACTCTCTGGGAAACTACAGAGTAAAATAGCCCAAATCCTTCAACAACAACAACAACAAAAAAACCCAATATACACATAGAGACACACAAATATATATATATGCACACAAATATATACATATGTATATATATATATATATATATATATATATATATATATACACTTTTTGAATATGGGGAGGATGTTAAGGGAATCTGTAGACTCAAAGAGATCTAAAAGACACATCAAGTTTTTTAACCTGAGCACCTGGGTGGCTCAGTTGGTTGAGCAACTGCCTTTGGCTCAGGACATGACCCTGGACTTCTAGGATCGAGCCCCGCATCGGGCTCCCAGATCCTTGGGGAGTCAGCTTCTCCCTCTGATCTTCTCCTCTCTCATGCTCTCTCTCACTCATTCTTTCTCAAATAAATAAATAAGATCTTTTTAAAAAAAAATGAGCAAGACTTAACTATCATGACTCTCATGGTCATCTGGGTGATAAAACATAAAGAGATGCAAGGAAGTGATTACTATAAAAGTCAGGCTGGCATTTGCTTTTGGAGGGACAAAGGAGAATATGACTGGGGCTGGGTATGTGAAGGCACTTTGTGGAGTAGCTGGCCAAATGCTGTTTCTTGCCTGGAGGGACGGTTATATGAGTGTTTGTCTTACAGTAAGTCACTAAAGTGTATATTTGCTTTGTGTGGGTTTTGGTATTTGTATTTCATTTTATAATAAAAAAAGGTTTATTAAAAAAAAAAAAAGCATTAAGAAAATCTAGGCGTGTTAACAGAGAAAGAGCTAACTGCTGGAGGGGATCACAAGGTATAGAGAGGAAAGGGTCCTAGCAGCAGATCAGCCGGGAGCAGGTGTTAGATGAGGTTTTTTGTTTCAATGAACTTGTATTTAAGGTAAAAGACTGTATCTATAATGTTCTGATTAAAATTCGCCTTATAACACTTCCAAGAATTCCCTAAAGCTTACAGCAAATGGTGTGCTCCAAAATATTCCAAAGGCAATCTCAGGGCAAAAATGTCCTCTCGGGGACCTACCAGAACTGCCAAAAGCTGTTAGATACTGGGTTCTTACAGACGTGAGAGTCTTTGCTTGATTCAAAGTCCTAGCATTCAGCCTACTCGCTTTGAGTTCCCAGAATTAGCCAAGGAAGGGACACCATTTACTCTCTTCTTTACTCGACCCTCCCAACCCCCCATGTAAGCTATTAGCAACAGGAGATTAAGAGAGCAAATGAACAGAACTTTTCCCCCAAACTTTAGCAATCCTCAAGTCTAACCGAACTGTCATACCCAGGGTGCTGTTACAGCTTTAGCAACGTGAGTTCAGGAACAAAGTGAAGAAATGCAGCCTCCCGGGGTCAGCCCCCATTCTGAGCTGTGGGGACAGGACGTTGGAGCAGTGGGTCTGGGAGCAGAAGGCAAGCTTCCTGGCATCAAAGCCATGGGATAAGACATACAACTAGCCCAACATCTGTGTGGCCAACCCCAAACACCCAGGTCTTCCCTGGGGCAGGGGGCAGTCTCCACACGGTGACTGCCAGGAAGCTGTCCCCACTCTTAGACAACATGCCTCAAACAAAGACTGTAAACTGGAGGGCACATTTGCCACCACTCAGTTGGGCACTGGGCAGCACGAGCTAATGACGAAAGATACATTTCTCTAGGATATGTCTGAAAACTGTCCACCTTTTTTCCTTTACAAAACAGGACATCAGAGTTATCCTTTCAACTTGAGAAGCTCAGTTCCATGGGTTTTGAATGTCTACCTTCCTAACTTTGAAAGGTGAACTATATCTGAAATAATCCTAGGACTTTTGTCCATGAAGCTGACAGTGGCTGGCTGGAAAGGAAACAGCCTTGGAGAATCCACAGGCAATGAGGGAGTTTGTAGCAGGTTTATGGAGGGGTAATGTGCTGTAGCCGCTCAGTGCATACATAAGCGGGACAAGTGAACTTCTACAGTACGAAGCCCAGTGTGGCCAGGCACCTGTGGGCTTACTTAACCTCCCCAAACCTCAGTTCCTTATCTGTAAACATGGATTAACACTCAGCCCCTTCTCCTGATCTGCTCTAAGTACTCCATAAATGTGTGTCATTATTGCCATTATGGTTGTGAACCTTTCCAGAAACGTGAAGAACTCTCTATTTGGTGGATACCTTCGAGGTTTGAATGTACGATGCTGTCTCTAAAGTAAATTGTGCTATTTTTCTAAATCCATGACCCTTCCCATTAAAAAAGGGTGAGCATTTAAAGCCTGAGCATTAAAAAGTCACTACTAGGAATAATGAAGCCTATGTGGTTTTCAACACCTCCTCCATCTTCTGTTTTTCTCCCCACTCCTCATCATGGTGGTTAGCTTTAATTCCAGTAAAACCTGGTTTTATCATTCTCAGGAATAGTGAGGGCCTTAGCTACACAGCTTCTAGAATGTGAGAGTCTGGGTCCAGGGAGCGTGCTGCCTGCCCACTTGTCATGCCCTCTCCCTTCTTCCTATTGGCACAGCCAACCTCCCACAGTGGCATTTTCCCCTAATGACTGCCACTTACTTTCACAGTTTCCCTTGTAGCCCACACTTCACTCACTTCTGCCCCACAAAGCCTGAGGAGACTTCAGGAAAGATTCTATCCTTGGACAGAAAGACATGGACACTGCAGAAGAATAGATTCATCATTGCCCTCCACCCTCCATACACACACACACACACACACACACACACACACACACACACACTTTGTGCCTTTGGATGGGGTTGGGAACAATGTGCAATATCCGGTGCTGAGGACACCCTTTTCTGCCCCTGAGGCAGCAAGTCTGTTGAAGGAAAGGTAACATGCTAACAACGGAAGAGTGGAAGGATGGGAAGAACTTGGTCCCTGGTGATAACTGTTTAAGCCATTGGTTCGACCTTGGATTGGACCAACCACAGACTGCCCCTCACTCAAGATAACTTAATGACTTTACTGTTCAAACCTGTTTGTTGGGTGTTCTCTTAACCTGCCACCTACAGTATCCTGATTGTTACGGCCTGCATTGTGCCCCCCTCCCAAATTCGAATGTTGAAACCTGAGCATCCAGTACCTCAAAACAGAACTGCATTTGGAGTTAGGATCTTTAAAGACATGATTCACCTAAAATGAGGCCGTTAGGGAAAGCCCTAAGACAAAATGACTGGTGTCCTTATAAGAAGAAAATTGGACACACAGACATGAAGGGCACACACACAGAAGAAGTTGAGAGCATTTGTTCCCTGCAGGTCTGAGCCACAGGAAATTATAAAGGAAGTTCTTCAGGCTGAGAGACAAGAAAATACCCAGATGGAAATGGGCCTATGCTAAAGAATCAAGACCCCAAATATTGTGAATAAGTAGATAAGTAGAAAAAAAACCCACCTTTTTCTCATGTTTTAATTTTTTCAAAATAGTTATTTAAGGACGAATGGATAAGGAAGATGTGGTCCATATATACTATGGAGTATAATGCCTCCATCAGAAAGGATGAATACCCAACTTTTGTATCAAACTGGAAGAGATTATGCTGAGTGAAATAAGTCAAGCAGAGAGGGTCAATTATCATATGGTTTCACTTATTTGTGCAGCATAACAAATAACATGGAGGACATATGGAGATGGAGAGGAGAAGGGAGTGGAGGGAAATTGGAAGGGGAGGTGAACCATGAGAGACTATGGACTCTGAAAAACAATCTGAGGGTTTTGAAGGGGCAGGGGATGGGAGGTTGGGGGAGCCAGGTGGTGGGTATTAAGGAGGGCACATATTGCATGGAACACTGGGTGTGGTGCAAAAACAATGAATTCTGTTACGCTGAAAAGAAATTTAAAAAATTTTAAAAAATAGTTGTTTAAAGTGCAAAATAGTAACTGCCAATTCAGAGCACTCTACATAGTAGATGTAAACTGTACGACGCTAACCTAAAGACTACCATTTGTAATACCCTTTCATTGTTAGAGAGAGAATTCTGCCCCCTAACATATTCATATTTGGAAGCCCCAACCTCCAATATGACCTTATTCAGAGATAGGCCCTTTAGAGAGATAATTATGGTAAAATGAGATCACAAGGGTGGGACCCTAATCTGACAGGGCCTTGTCCTTATATAAAGAGAGGGAAACACTAGGGATGCCCTCACAGAGAAAAGACCAGGGGAGGAAATTATGGAAGGTAGCCCTTTGCAAGCCACAGAGAGAAGCCTCAAGGGAAACCAAACTTGCTGACACCTTGAGCCTGGCCTTCCAGCCTCCAGAGCTGAGAGAAATATAGATCTGCTGTCAAAGCCGTCCAGTCTGAGCTTCACCAATATGCTGATATACCACACTACTTATTATCAGGGCTGTATAAACCGTAAGGGCAACCATAAAAGGCAACAGAACTTACAACAGATGGATGGAAGGTAAATTTGGGGTAGATGTGCCTGGAGGGAGCTCAGAGTCAGGTATGCCCCTGCCATCCATCTCCACAAGCCACTTCCCAAACTCTTACAACTGACCCCTTTCCCAAACTACGAGGCTCAAAGCACCCCCGTCCCCCTCAGCGTACTGCAGGATGGCTGCCTAGAGAGAGGGGCGCAAGCATGACTCAGAGGAGTCCCTTTATATCCTTGTTGATACCTGGTAGAATATTTAAATCTCAAGGAAAGACAGAGCCTCCTACTAAAATGGCTATTATATATCATCAGAGGCAGACTTCTAATATACCCCATGGCTCTTACCAGAGTGATAAAGAGAGAAGTGACCAGAATTTAGAAATAGGGAAGAAAGTCTTAAGCACTGGCCCAACTCAAAATGCAAAAAAAAAAAAGAAGGAAAAAGAAAAAGAATTTGAAAAAAGAAGAGGGAGAAGGAGGAGAGGAAGTGGAGAAAGTTACAGCAAGGTGGCTTCAAGGAAAGAAACTGTGTTCTCCATCTTGCCATTGCCCACCAATTTGAAATGAGAGGAGCACCCCAAGAAGAGGACAGCCCCAGAGGGGTCGGGACCTCAGGACAGGGAGGGGACCTAGGGCAGCCCTCACTCAGTGATATTCAGTGACCAAGTCTTAGGCCTTGTGCTCCTCCCATTGTCTGCCACCCTTGAAAAAGGGGCGCCCATCCCATATGAAGCCACAGGAGATGGCCTCCAAGCAGCCAGCACCAGCCAATGATTGGTAATCTAGATTTTTAACTAACGAACCCTGAGCTGATTTCCTGGGGTCCCTGCTTCACGGCTCTCAATTCCTGGACCTACTTGTGGGACACCACGCTAGGTGTTGATGGTTATTTTTTTGTTTCTGACCTCACCGTTGGTCAACATTCCTCCACCTGGTGAGGACCTACTAGAAAAATCACTTTGTTGTTTCTTAGAATGGGTGAACAGGTGTTCGTTTTGAGCCAGTTCATTTTAATCTTCTTTAAACTTTTAAAACCACTCTGAACTTTCAAGAAATCTGTACTTTCCACTGCCAAAACCACCTTGGGCCCCCACTAAAACAAACAAAAAATAACCCTACAGATCATCTGTTGCCTGAATAGTCTTCTTATAGAACAAGACATTAAAACTGGTCTCCCAGGCTAGGGTTTTAGAATTTGCTAGGCAGTAGTCAAGGTTTGAGGGGAGGGGTTCAGAAATACAGAGTCCCAGGCCCACTCTGGTAGTGGAGACCAGAAACCTGCATCTTTGGTATCAAGGGTCCCAGGGGATACTGACTTGCTGTTAGGTGGGGAGTTGTGGCCCCTGATGGGCCCTGCACTACAGCAGCACGCTGGAAAAGTTCACAGCTTCATTTGGTCTATCACTTTTGTGGCTGCCCAGATACTCACACATTCAAACCATCCCACTTGGGGCACAAAGGCCAGGGACCCCCCAGAGCCCCTGTCTCCTCAGAAGGCTCCCCATTGACACACAGTGTCTAACCCTGGCAAGTCACAGCAGCCTGAGCTTTCCAGGTCAGAGAAGCCAAGGAGCAAAATAGCCTGGTGAGTGCCACACAGAGGGGAGGTCTGAGCCCGCTCACCTGTCTCAGTTACACTCTGTGAGTTCCCGGGAGCCTATCCCGTCACCTAGGCAACAAGGGATTCCAGCACTAAAATTAGGAATGCTCTGTCCTTAGGAAGTGATAACATAGATTCAAACACCAGCCTTTCCCAGAAAACTACCTCATCTTTTTAAAGAGAGAAGAGGGGCGCCTGGGTGGCTCAGTCAGTTAAGCGTCTGCCTTTGGCTCAGGTCATAACCCTGAGCCTGGGATTGAGCCCCTCATCAGGCTCTCTGCTCAGCAGGGACTCTGCCTACCCCCCCACAAGCGTGCTCTCTCTCTCTCTCAAATAAATAAAATCTTAAAAAAAAAAAAAGAAGAAGAAGAAGAAGAGGAAGAAAGAGAGAAGAAAGAAACACAAAGGAGTTATTTCCTGATTGCTGACTGGTGGAATCAGTCCAAGACTTACTCCTTAAAGGTTTGGATCATCAAAGATGGTTCTGAACTCCTCAATCTGTTGCCAACATGGTGTCTGCCGATTTTCTCAGAAGACTGACATCTCTGCAGAATTCCTTAGTCACATGTGTGTGTGTGTGTGTGTGAGAGAGAGAGAGAGAGAGAGCGCGCACGCCTGGACATAGTCAGCTCAAGCTCTTGAACTAGGGAAGGATGAAGACAGTTGGGTGTTCACAAACACACACTACAACCTCTGCCTCCTTCATTTTGGTATTTTTGTTGACAGTGATATTGTAAAAAACTTCTTAGTGCTCAGGAGTGGAGAAGGTTGGCTCATTTCAAATATATATGAGGGTATTTCATGCCCTAAAGAGAAAGAGAGAGAGAGAAGTGTGCCCAGCAGACCCTGACCCAGTGGACAACCAAGACGAGGCATTCCCGCCCTTTGGAAATCTCACAGCTTCCCCCCAAAGGCCAGGTCCCCTTGTGACACTGAGGACAGCTGAGACATACCTGCCTGTCTGTCTTGGATAATTGGGTTTCATCCAATACTTAATTTAAACAAAGGCCCCAAGAGGTCAACCCACTGCTCACATCTTAACTGCAACAGGTTTTTCTTAAAAAGCTTTCCTCTTGGGGCACCTTTGTGGCTCCCTCAGTTGAGCATCCGACTCTTGATTTCAGCTCAGGTTATGATGTCAGTGTTGTGAGATCGAGCCCCTCTGCCCTCCAACCCAGGTTGCGTGCGTAGAGCCTGTGCAAGATTCTCTCCCTCCCTCTCCCTCTTGCCCCGTAATCTTTCTCTCTAGGAAGGAAGGAAGGAAGGGAGGATGAGGAAAAGAAGGAGGTAGGGAAGGAAGGAGGAAAGAAAAGCTTCCCTCACACACAGGGAGGCTCCCAGGATGCTGGCTTGCCTCATGCTTAGATACATAAAACCCAGATACCCTGTTCTGGCTCATTTCTCTTTAGAAGCAGCAGCAGCAACAGCAAGATTTCCCTCCATTATCACATGACGCTGCAGCTGGGAATCATTGAAATTGGGCTATATTCACCCCCTTCTCTGGGCTCCTCTGGCATCATGGCAAAAAGAAAGTTCATGCTAAAAACACATGTGGTACAAGTTATGGCTCTTCCTCTCCCCTCCACTCTGACCCAGTACAAACACCATCCTCTCAAAGTGAGCCCAACCTGGCCAATTCGGAGAAGCCCATCCTTTGCCGGGCGGCTTCCACACATGGACACCAGGAGAGGGACGTTCTGCTTTAATCCACATCACAAAACCCAGGACGTAACTACTACCCCAGTTTTGAGGTAGAGAAACGGGCTCAGAGAGCTTGAGTGGACTCTCCAAAGTCACACAGCCGGGGTGGCTGGGACCGGAAGAGGTGAATCCTGCAGAGTCATGTGAACCAACCACATGGTGACTAACCTAGAAGTCATCCTTATTCCCAGTGTTTACGGAAACTACAAGTGGAATTTTGGATTTAATTCCATTCTCTATTATTAAAGAAACAAACCGCGATTTGTTTATAAGTCAGCATGGGGTGCTTAAGCAGAGGCCCATTCCTGTGATCCCTCATCCATTTTTTTTTTCTTTTTGTGTGAGGCAGATCACTGTATGCCTGCCACCGCCCCTCGTTACCTCAAGAGAAACATCCCCGAGTTGTTCTATCAACTCTCTCGTTCTAGATAACAGAGCAGACCCTAGAAAAACAAACTTGTAGCTGCCCACCCAGCTTTGCCGCTGGTTCCGAACCTCCACTACCTGGGTCCTGAACCATGAATCCTTGCCTCTAGAGAAAATGCAACAACTCTCTAAAAGGAGGGAAACAAAGTGAAGATCCAGGGAAACAAAGTTCTCTGGAATCAGGCTGATGGCAGTTACAGCCCAGGCCATTTGAAAGGGACATCAGAAGAAAAGTGCTTATTTCCGTTTCTTACCTTTTGAAATAAAAGTATTTTGAAAATGGTTCTTCTATCCTAGGGAAGTGCTTTTACTTCCCTTGGTGAAACTGAAGAATTCTAAACCTACTTTTGCCACTGTCAACCTACCTGCTGGGGCCCGTTCTTACCGACATTTTCCCTGCAAGTTGCCAGCCCTCCTGTGAATAGGAGAGGGCTGTGCACACAGCAAGAGCTTTATCAGTGTCCCTTGTGTGAACCAATGGTAACACCCCCCCCACCCCGCAAGCTGAAAGAGGGGATACACCCCCAGATTTGTATAACAACAGAAGTTAAGGTCTTAAACCCATAGGACAGATGGTTTCTCACATTCCTGAATGCCTCTTGTTTCTAGAATTATCTACCCTCCACCTATAGCTCATTTCCTCTTCTTACTCCAAAATGTCTAATGCAAACCGGTGTCCACTGGATGCTATTTTATCTCATTTATGTTTTGCAACAAGGTTCACTGAAAAACTTTTTTTTTTTTTTACCCTCAAAGAAGCACCAACTTTTAGCTGTTGGTAAGCACCACTCACGGAGAAGAGTCTAAAAACTTCAGTCAATTCAGACTCCAGGGCCAGAGTCATCAAAACCAGGGACAGAAGAGCTGAAAGGGAAACTGTTACCCCAGGGAAACATAAAGGCTGGGGTTTTAAAAGCTCCTTTTTAATGTTTGTTGAGTTCTTACTGTGTGCATTTGGTATTAGACGCAGGATGTGGGCAGCGTGAGGAAGGGCGAGGCGAAAAAAGTTGATCTAGCCCCACACACAGTGCCTTCCATCAACTTCTGTCTCAGACCTGAGCTGACTGAGAATGCCAAACAGGGGGTCAAGGGTCCACTCTCTCTCTCTTTTTTTTTTTTTAACCTAGGTTGACCCCTATGCACGGGCCCAGGGCCCAAGTCAGTGGTCCTGGGACTGGGGTTGCACTAATGCTGGCTTTTGTCTCTGTGAGAAAATAGGTGGCCCTCACTTGTTCTCACTGATCCTCCCCTGCCTCCCAAAGGTTCCCCCACGTTCCATCCCTTCAATGTGAGCAAACCTGGAAGGGGTGGGGAACAGATTCTTCTGAGAGGTGTGTCAGCAAAGCTTAACTCTTGACAGACCACACATGAAATCTTCAAGAAGCAAATGTCTTCATTCCAAAAGGTGGTCCCAAGCAGAAGAGGAATAAGTGGACCCATAAACTTCGAGATCTCCCTAGTGCCCAAAAGCAAAGAGCAACTATCTGAAATTCCCACAAGCAGAAACCATCTAGAAATTGACCCCTCCTCCCATATGGCATTTCCTAACGAGTGCTGTTTGGATGCAATCATTTCTCTCCACACACCCTTTCCTCCAGTTTCAACAGAATGAAGAACTGCAGAGAACAGGCCTCAGAAAACACTCTTCTGGTGGGGGGGGGCATGCTCACCCTAAAGCTTCTTGGCCATTCTGTCAGGATCCCTGAAGGGTCTGCACTCACAAGACCATGCTACCAAGATGAACACTGTAACTGGCAACAGAGACAGAAATGGAAAACTAAGGGGCAATGAAGATGAGATTTTCCAGCTCAAGCTACCCCATATCATTGAATTTAAGCAAAGGACACCAAATGGCACAAGAGATTAAAATCTCCCTTAAAGAACAACATTTCAGGGGCGCCTGGGTGGCTCAGTGGGTTAAGCCACTGCCTTCGGCTCAGGTCATGATCTCAGGGTCCTGGGATCGAGCCCCGCATCGGGCTCTCTGCTCAGCAGGGAGCCTGCTTCCTCCTCTCTCTCTGTCTGCCTCTCTGCCTGCTTGTGATCTCTCTGTCAAATAAATAAAAAATCTTTAAAAAAAAAAAAAAGAACATTTCAGGGTCCACTCGTCAGAACAACTATGCTTTTGGGGGCCGCTTCTCAGATGCAATGATTTCCCAATGATTCTTAAATTATCCGATAATCTAGATGAATATAGTAGCTTATAAGGCCTACATCTGTTCATGCAAAAATGGTGAATATGAAACAGTCAACATCTAAAGCATTCGCATTTTGCAGGGAGGTAGGTGGTATCCACTTCCAGAAACTATTTACTCAAATAACAGGTAGAAACTCAAAAGGTGGGCCAGGGGTGGGGGAGGCAAGTACTGTGTACCAAGGGGAACAGCCATCCAAAAAACCCTACAAAAAAGCTAATTGTGTTACCAGCTAGAAAATTAGCAATAACTTGCTGACTTAACTCCCCATGTCAGATCTAATTAGAAGGTGGCAATAAATGTTTCCAGGTGTTTAATTAAGTGTGATAATTATTTCTTTCCTTTAAGAGAGATGGAGTCATATGTTTACATTTCACAGCATAATGTTTCCTTAGTTAAAACACCGTGGAAACACTTTTGTGTAACACAGGATTGAAACCAGGATAAAAATATCTGCTGTGATAAGCAGCACTTAAAGTGATTTATCAGCACTTGCTCTCGCATGCCAGCGTACAATGGCAACGTAAAGCTGCTCTGTTCTGGTGATTTTCTTTAGCCACACAGCTTTCTGCCGCCCACCCCCCACCACCCGTACACCTCAACGAAAGATTTCTATTCAACATGTCATTTAATTACCAGCATGTCTTAAATGAATTGTCAAGGAAGTGGGGGCATTTTATGGGGCTCTCTCCTTTCATAGTAAGAACACAGCAAGAATACAATGAGATACAGAAGAATTCAGAGAATTCAGAGATACAGAAGAATTCAGAAGAATTCGGCAACCAGGGAATCATTTTAGGGATGGATTCAAGTACAGTGTCGCTATCAATTAACCTTTTTTAAATTATTTTTTTAAGATTTTATTTATTTATTTGATAGGCAGAGCTCACAAGTAGGCAGAGAGGCAGGCAGAGAGAGAGGGGAGGAAGCAGGCTCCCTGCTGAGCAGAGAGCCCGATGCGGGACTCGATCCCAGAACCCTGAGATCATGACCTGAACCGAAGGTAGAGGCTTAACCCACTGAGCCACCCAGGCGCCCCTAACCTTTTTTTAAATGCAGAAATGTCCTCTACCTTGAGGTAGTATTGACCCCCTGCCCATCCCCCCATGAAAGAATTTACACAGGGATGCAAGTAACTCAAGGATTTCGTTGTTCCAGGGCTGGGCTCTCAACTCTTGTCCCCTTCCTTCCACCATCCCGCAGGTCCTGCTCTTTCTAACTACTGCTGTGTTTTAGGAAATCAGTTGGCACTGAATGAATGCACACCCTTTTAGGTGTCAAAGTTTGGTTGGTCAGCCGGAGAGGGGTCTTGAACATGCCTATCAGCCTCCCTGGGTCCCAAAGGGCTCATCAGGTGTCCCTCCATCAGGTGCTTAAGGCTCCAGTGTCACCCGAGCGCGCGCAAGGAGACACACACACACACACACACACACACACACACACACACACACACACAACTTTCTTCTGCAAAGGCAGCCTCCACCGAACGACGGAGGTAAAAACTCCAGTGCGTCCGTTTTACCACGCGGGTTGGATTACAATCTCCGGCCAGCACCTCCGTCTGCAACCTGGGGCACTGTGGTAACCCGGGCAGTCTCCTCTGCACAGCACGAGCTGTTAGCAGGCAGCGGGGCACATAGCGGGCTCCGCGTCTACACAAGGAAGGACCCGGTCGCGCGTGGGGCTCAGAGGAGGAGGTGGAAGTGAAGGAAAGGCTCGACCCGAGTCTGTGGTAGGGGCTGCTAGCCGGAGGTCTCAGACAGGCGCCGCGGCGCAGAAACTGGGTAAAACTTCGGGGAGTTTCCGGGGCTGTGCGCGCCTGCACACACACTCTGACACACACGCGCTCCCATGCACCCACTCACACCCACTCACTCCCGAAAGTCTGAGGGAGCGGAAGGCGCGCCCCTAGGAGCAGCCGTCAGCCCAGCGGCCGGGGAAGCCCCAAGAGGGAGTATGTGTGAGACCCACGCGCCGGGAGGCACTTACTCTGAAGAGAGGGCGCGGCGGCGCCGGGACACAGAGGCGAACCTGGTGATCTGACGGTGCGGAGCTCCCTAGCGGCTCGAACGCTCGCGGGCTTCCGCGGACTGATCAGCAGCGCGGGCCAGAGGCGGCGAGAGAAAAGGAGCCACCGGCCAGGGGCGGGGCGGACTAGGCAGAGGGAGGAACAGAGCGGTCGGGGCGGGGCGGGAGACTGGGCGCCAGGGGCGGGGCTACGGGAGGCTCGAGGACGCTGGGGCGGGGCCAGGAGGACGAGCGAACGGGCCGGGGGCGGGGCCACGAGGGGTTAGGAGTCCAGAGGAGGAACTGAGAGGAGGAGCTAGGAAAGTGGGGGCAGAGCAGGCGGCGGAGGAGAGGCCAGGGGCGGGGATAAGGCGGGGCCCGAAGGTCGGGAGCGGAGCTGAGAGGAGGAGCCGGGAAGCTGGGGGCGGGGAGGATTGGGGAGGAGGGGCCGAGTCGGGGATGTGGGAGGAGCTAGATTGTCGGGGGTGGGCCATGAGGAGCAAGACGGTCGGGGGCGGAGCTGAGAGGAGGAGCTAGGAGTCCAGGGCCAAAGCGGGTTGAAGAGCTGAGAGGCGTAGAAGACGCGGGAGAGGAGGAGGGGCAGGGCTAGCGGAAGGACCTAGGAGGTCGGAGGCGGGAAGGGGAGCCAGGTATCCTGTACTGGGCGAACCCAGCCTGACACCGGGGTGGCATGGCAGGTGCCCCGAAGAAGGCAGGGGAGGGCCGGGCTGCGGCGTGCGAGCTGGATCCGGACTGGAAGGAGGGACGTCTGGACGCGAGGGGTCAGGACTGGCTTGAGGGACACGTTCGGGCCTCGGTGTCTTCAGTCGCAAAAATGAGATGCCAGCCTCATAGTGTGTTGAGACGGTTAAATGTGCTCATACATGTTTACTGTGCCTGGCACGAAACAGGCATGCATGACTGTTACCAACTGTTGCCATTATTATTGATTAGAACTATCCACATAAGCCCCTAAGTCCCACTTTTTTTCTTTTCTTTTCTTTTCTTTTTTTTTCAGCTTCTACTGGCCTCAAGTCTACCTCGCGATGTCTGACGCATTCATGATTCCTGGTTGCCCTTCACGGAGATTGCAGGGCTTCTTTTCTCAGGTAGACTTCATTGGCTCCTGGGAAGCCTGTCTGGTCTCAGTCACTTCTGGGGCTTTCACTGTGACTGCTCCTGCTTGTGGGGTCGAAGGCTAGCTCTCCCCCGGGATGGGGCAGAATCTGCCTTCCTTCTGCGGAGGAGCCCCGACCCGGGGTAGAGGTTCATGAAGGTGCTGACCTTCGTAGGAGCACAATGAATCCACAAACATCCATTAAACACCTACTATGTGGTGGCTCTGTGCAGGGGGCTGTTAATAATAATATTAGCAAAACTTAGTATGGGCAGGTCACCGTCCTAACCCTCACAACAGCCTATAATGTTGCTCTTAGAGTTACCTTAATTTTTTAAAAAAGATTTTATTTATTTATTTGACAGAGATCACAAGTAGGCAGAGAGGCAGGCAGAGAGAGAGACAAGGAAGCAGACTCCCTGCTGAGCAGAGAGCCTGATGCAGGGCTGGATCCCTAGACCCTGGGATCATGACCTGAGCTGAAGGCAGAGGCTTTAACCCACTGAGCCACCCAGGTGCCCCTAGTTACCTTAATTTTACAAAGGAAAATGGAGGCATAGTCAAGTAAAAAATATCCTGCCCAAAGTTACGCATTTAGGGAGTGGCCCAGTATGGCTGGGAGACAGGTAATTAAACACTTTGTAGGTGAAGTAGACCAGAAAATCACAACACATTTGTGTTCAATGCCCCAAATAAGAATATGCACAGGGTTCATAGGTGTTTAGAAAAGAACACTGTCCTGTGGTTATACTATGGGAGGGGGGTGTCAGCAAGACCATCATGAAAGAGGTGATGTCTGAGTTGGGTTTGGAATTAGGAATAGGAGTTTCAGGAGCATCTACAGGTGGAAAATGGGCACAATCAACATTTTTCAAGCATTCAGGAGGGTTGAGAAAAAGTAGAGTGTAGGTTGGAATGAAGATAAAATAACAAAAGAGGACCCTTTAAATCCAAGCGCGCATGTGCCTGTGTGTGTGTGTGTGTGTGTTTTCTGACTATAGGAGCTAAACAGCATTAATTTCACCCTTGGTTAGTAGAAAGCCAGAAGGATTTTAATCATGGGGGACATATCAATTGTTGTTCCAGAAAGGTCATTCTGAAAAACAGCAAAGAGAATGCCAGAGCCAGGAAACTTGCTTAGGAAGTTACTGAAATATGACAGGTTGGGATACTGTGGTAGGCAGAATACTGAATCTGGGACGGATGTCCACTCCCTAATCCCTGGAACACTTTGCAGATGTGCTTATGTGTAAAGACAATGTGATGGGGAGCTTATGCTGCATTATTTGAGCGGGTCTAATCTAATCATGTGAGTCTGTAAAGTAAAAGAGTGGGTCGGAGAGACTCAGAATATGAGAGGAACTGGACCTAGTTCAGAAGCCAAGGAATGCGTGGCCTCTAAAAGTTGGAAATGGATCTCAGCCAACAAAAAGTGGGAATCTCAGTCCTGCGGCCACAAGGAAGTGAACTCTGCCAGTAACCCAACGAAGCAGGGGAAAGGGAATCCTCCCTTAGAGCCTACAGATGGGAACTCAGCTCTTGAAGTGACACTCTGATTTTATCCTGTTGAGATCCACACTGGAATTCTGACCTACAGTACTGTAAAATAATAAATTTATGTTGTTTTAAAACCTTATATTGGTGGTGACAGTAATAGGAAACTAATACAGATGCTGAAGTCCTGGAGATTGATGGGATGTGGGGGTTGAGAGAAGGAGAGGCATCTAGGTTGATTCATTGGGTTTCTGGTTTGGCAGGCTCTGTCTTTGGTGATGCCACCCATTAGAGGGAGGGACAAAGACATTTACTTTCTAAATACTTCTTGACTCTGCAGTGGTGCAACTAAATTAGGATTAACAGAGTTTGTACACTCCCATCCTTCCCCACCCCCAAATAATTAGAAATGATTCCTGCCTGAATGCCCATGGGCAGTCATATTTGTTACCACCAACTGAGAACTGTGGTAATCTATCTGCCGCGTGTAAATTGGACGACTTAGGACAATGCGCCTCGCTTCTGCTGAGCTAGAAGGAGGCGACTATTGGCATGACTGCTGTGAGAGTCAGCCAGGAGGTCATGGTGCCTCCAAACTCAGCTCCAGGAGCTGTCCCCATTGCTTCACTCCTGTTTCCCTTGTTCCCAGCTGTACCCTAAAACAGCACTGTCCAGAGCCCCTTCTATCTTTTACACGGTTCTACAATCTATCTTCAACATTCCTTTTTTTTTTTTTTTTTAACATATTTATTTATTTGACAGAGACAGAGAGAGAAATCATGAGCAGGGGGAGTGACAGAGGGAGAAACAGACTTCCTGATGAGCAAAGCGCCCAACTCGGGGATTCCATCCCAAGACCTTGGGATCATGACCTGAGCCAAAGGGAGGTGCTTAACGACTGAGCCACCCAGGTGCCCCTGTTTTCAACATTCTACGCCTGGACTAGTCTCTTATCCTTGGCTTACTTTTTGACTCTTCCTTTGCCTCACATACACTTGCATTTCTCCCAGCTTCCTCTCCTACCCAGCCTAACGCCAACTACCGACACTTCAGCCAGTCACTGCTAGTGCCTCCTCCTATTCCTTTACCACATCGTCCTTTCCTTGTACTCGCCTGGCAAATTTCCAACCAACCATATTTTCGATATGGACTCAAGAAGAACCTGAAAAGGTGAACCTAATTCTCTACAGACACATAATCTCTAATCTCAGCTAAATCTGTGTGCAGCCTAGATACCCTCCTGCATCACAAGAATATGAAGGGGGTTCAATTTTTACCTCTTTCCTTGAGACATCTTTCCCATCCCTTGCCCTTCCTGCTCTCGATATCCCTACCTGCTAATATAAAATATACTGATAAGCAATAGTTTTCTCGACTTCCTGTTGGAGCTAGCAAAAATACCATCTACATCCACTCATCGTGGTTTCCTTTCCTCTCATCCCAGAGGATCAGAGTAAACCCTCTCACCGGTTCTTTGGGTCCCCCCAGAGCCCTTGCTTCTATCTTACATGGGCTGCATTCAGTTAAATATCCCTTCTGTTTCTCTTTTTGTAAAGATTTTATTTAGTTATTTATGAGAGAGAGAGAACAAGCAGGGGAGGTGGGGGAAGCAGACTTCCTGCTGAGCAGGGAGCCCCATGTGGGACCCAATATCAGGATCCCAGGATCATGTCCTGAGCCGAAGGAGCCGCTTAAACCACTGAGCCAACCAGGTGTCCCTTTTGTCCTCAAACTCTCAAGTTCTATACTTTCCTTGCAAAACTTTGGGGAGACTAAGTAGGTGGCTCAGTCGGTTAAGTGACCAACTAACTCTTGGTTTCCATTCAGGTTTCATGATCTCAGGGTCATGAGAAGGAATCCCATGTCAGGTTCCCTGCTGAGAGTGAGGTCTGCTTGGGATTCTCCTTCTCCCTCAGCTCCTGCCCCACTTGCACACTCTCTCGCTTTAAAATAAATCTTTTTAAAATGCTAAGAATAAAAAAAGAATGCAAAGTTAAAAGTTTTCCATGGACGCTGCTACCTTCACTCACTACAACCCACTTTACTAGGGCCATATAGACCCGAGAGGCCACAGGTGCTGCTCATAGAAACATGCAGACCGGCCATCATCTCAGGGCTTATTTAAGGGGGCTTAGGGAAGGAAAGGGACTCTACAATCTCAGGCAACTTGCATTACTGTCTTAAAGAACTATTATTCTTCCACCATATTCACAGTATGATAATATTTAGAAGTTAGCAAAGATATTAACTTTCCTATCCTGCTCAAGCAAATAAACACTTGGATCACTTCATTTTCAAATTAGCTCTTGGGTATTTCCAATGTGGGGTCATAAAAAAAAAAGTATTAGAATCTAGGAATCTTCTAATCACTAGTCTATTAGTGAGTAGCTACGTATATTTTATAAATCCTTGCAGCTCTGTCTGGATTAATGAATCCTCCCAGGCCAAAACTCCAAGACCCAAGACCACAACACCCTATAAATCACACAAAGTAGTGTGATTTCCATTCAGGTTTCATGATCTCAGGGTCATGAGATGGAATCCCATGTCAGGGGATTTTGCCTACCCAAAATATCTCTCTGCATGCCTGTTTTTGCTTCTACCCAGCTAAAGGTAGGAACTAACTTTAGACACTTTTTTTTTTTTTTTTTTTTTTAGATTTTGAGATAAAGAGCAAGAACGAGAGAGAGAGAGAGAGAGAGAGAACGAGCTGGGGTATAGGGTAGAGGAAGAGAGAGAGAGGACTACCTGTTAAGCAGGGAGCCCAATGCGGGGCTCGATCCCAGGACCCTGATATCATGACCTGAGCTGAAGGCAGACGCTTAACCAACTGAGCCACCCAGGTGCCCCTAAACGTATTTGTAAGTTTTAAAAAATCATCTGATTCTATTTCTCCTGTACTCTCCTCTCTTTGAAGCCTCGACTATAGTTACTGAACAGCAGGGGTTTTTGTTTTGTTTTGTTTTAGTGCAAGCAAAAAACTCCATGATACCGTGATACGTGCAATAAAAATGTATGCACACATACTCTGGGAGGAGAGTGGAAGTGGCTTATATTCCCTGGATGAACGGGGAAGATTTCACAAAGGAACTTCCACCCAAAAAGGATGAACTGGAGTTTTCCAGCAGAGAGAAGGGCACTCCGGGAAGTGTGGAGAGAGAAAAGGAAGATCAGGTCTCACATTTCCCAGCAGGCTAAAAGCACTGAAGCAAGGCTGTGCCCATTAAACATAGCCAAGGGAAATGCCCGTGTAGCCTTTGTGCTTTAAACATATTTTCATGTAAGTCTGCTAATGAACGTGCCTGATTCCAAACATGGCTGTAACTTCACCACCCTCCCAACTGATTATCTGATGGCTCACTGCTTCACCTCTTTCTGGGTCTATTTCTCTTCTCAGAGCATTATCATAACATGTAATCTTGTCCTTAATGTAACCACATGAGTAAAGGGTATATACATGTTTCCAAATAAAGGTGAAGATTAGGTCAGGTAGGAGAATTGTTCAATGTCAGGCAAACCAGAAACTCAAGGATAGAATAAAAATTTGGGGATCAATGATCTTTCCTGACTTACATAGACACCCCCCCCCCCGCCACTGACAGCTAGTACAGGTCCCTGGTAATTATACCTTCATCGCAGAGTATTTTTAACTCTTTATTCAGAATTACTTACCTCCTATGATAACCATCACTGAAACATGCCTCTTCAGAAGAAAGCTTGCTAGAACTATTGCCTCCATCAAAGGGTGACTTTATCCACAATCTTAGACAATTCTGTCAACCACCCTCTCCCCTCAATGAAAATGAGTTGTTTCCATGTTTCCAGGTGTTCAACCTTTGAGCTATAGAAATTAAAGTGCTGCCCCCAGTTATTCTTCCATGGTTGCCCACTGGACTCCTTGTCTAGGTGGCTTATTTTCTTCTTTTTGAGTCTCTCAAATCTCACTTGAGCCTATCCCAAATACTACAAAGCTTAGTTTTGTTTTGTCTTGTCTTTGTGTAATTCTGCTTTGAAAAGATGTTTTTCTACAAATATGGTCTAAAGTCCCTGGAGTTCTCCTGCGTACTTACCCATGAAATGCTAATCCAAGTTGGCAACCCTGCACTTCTAAAACTAGGAAGGGTCCCAGCATGGCAGCCTCACCTGGTGGACTCTTTTTTTCCCTGGAACAGCCTCCCTTTTCTCTCCAATTACCAATCTTCAGAGTAAAGAGTTGTTGGACTAGCTCCTTCTATGTATAGGTTACGTGCGTGTGTGCATGTGTGTGTGCGAGCACACATGGGTCTCCCTAACAATGGCCTCATGGATTTTTTTTTTTTAAAGTATCCAAAATTGTAGTGATTATAAAGTGTCTTGTAATAAGAGACATGGCCAATGTTGTGTTGTCCTTTTGTTGAGATCTCAGAAAAATTTAAGGGTATGCCATGCAGACCCTTTTTAAGAGCTATTAGAGTTTCTAAGAATCTTAATATGGTATACCACAACCACCTTGGGGTAGCTCAAGGTTATTGAGAACCCATGTCAGAAAAAATGTATGGGTGTGGCTTTTTTCTTAGTGGATTAAGAGAAGTTAATATAGGAGAAACACAGCAAGTTCTTTTTTTTTTTTTTTAAAGATTTTATTTATTTATTTGACAGAGAGAGATCACAAGTAGGCAGAGAGGCAGGCAGAGAGAGAGAGAGGAGAAAGCAGGCTCCCCGCTGAGCAGAGAGCCCGATGCGGGACTCGATCCCAGGACCCTGAGTTCATGACCCATGCTGAAGGCAGTGGCTTAACCCACTGAGCCACCCAGGCACCCCAACACAGCAAGTTTTTAAAGCAATTTTACTGGACTGAACTATAAGGAATAGGGATAGCACAAAATGAAAAGAGGACTCTGCACCCTGAAACAACTCTTGCCAAGAAACAGGCTGATACTCTTATCAGTTAAAAACATGGGCCACTTTTACAGAAAAAAGCTCACTCAGAGTTTGAAAGAAAAAACAGCCCAAGGGTGGAGTCAAGAGTTGTGGAGAATTAATTCGAGGATTACTCAAGGGACTGGTGACTTCTCAGCTAAACTTCAGAATCTCTATGGACCAGGTACTACTGAATGACTCCCATTTGCCCTCTTAGAATGGGAGATAGTCATGTTATCTCTCTCTTACAACTGTGAGTTTGGTGTGTGCAAGGCACGTAACTTGTCCCCTTAGTTCATAGGTCTTTAGACTGAGAAGTACTGTACACAAGGAACCTCACCCAAGGAGCCAAATACACACTTGGACCTGATTTTGATAATGGGATCCTGGTACTCAAGCCTCACCTGGAAGCAATTAACAGGATGAAAATACTGGAGTTCTGGGGAGTCCTGTGTATGTGGGAAGGGATGTAGATTATAAAATGATTCAACACTTATCTGGGGCTGATGTACTGTATTGCTTAAATTCTGTCACATAGGTCAGACCTACACAGGGTGGACAGTTGTGCAGGGGTAAAACATCTCTACTGTGGAAAGAAATGGATTGTCACACAAATGATTTCTGTCACCTATCTGTATTTGTGGGGGGAGAACCTAAGAAATAATTTCTTACTCCCAGGAGCCTTGTGAAATAATGTGATACTCTGACTGCATGAGCTCCTTCAATTATTGGCCTCATATACACAGGAAACAAGCAGGCAGCAGGGGGGAATGTCATGAAAAACTGAAATACAGACTATAGCAAAAGATACACACCTCTAGAAGACATTTAAGTAATGTGTGTTCAACTTTTTCCAAGTAGACCAAAGGGCAACATTTTAACCTTTCTCCTTAAATAAATATCAAGCACAAAATAGCTCAATTCAAAGAGTATTCTTGACACATCCAGTTCATTCAACAGAGCAGCTCTCAGTCATCAAGTACTGTGTGGTTTAAAGATACAGATCTTCTCTGACTCTTTGGTATCCAGTTACTCAGTGGGGTTTAAAGGAGTTTGGAAGGAGCACCTGGGTGGCTCAGTGGTTTAAGCCTCTGCTTTCAGCTCAGGTCATGATCTCAGGGTCCTGGATAGAGCCCTGAATCAGGCTCTCTGCTCAGCAGGGAGCCTGCTTCCCCCTCTCTCTGCCTGCCTCTCTGCCTACTTGTGGTCTCTCTCTCTCTGTGTCAAATAAATAAATAAAATCTTTAAAAAATAATTAAAAATAAAGGAGTTTTGGAAAAGTATTAGTTCATTCTTCCCTTTTCCCAAGTTATAGTTTTGTGTATCCTCCATACATATTTCTTTGTCTGTATATACATATAGGACTGAAAAACCTGAAATAATATATGGGATATTTACCTTTAACTTAGAAATCCTTTTCACTAACCTATTTTCGGATCAACAGATACAAATCTGGCATTCTTTATTTTTTTTAATCTTTTTTTTTTTTTAAAGATTTTATTTATTTATTTGACAGACAGAGATCACAAGTAGGCAGAGAGGCAGGCAGAGAGAGAGGAGCCCCGATGTGGGGCTCGATCCCAGGTCTCTGGGATCATGACCTGAGCCAAAGGCAGAGGCTTTAACCAACTGAGCCACCCAGGCGCCCCTATAAATCTGGCATTCTTTTAGTGTTGAGAGAATATTCAATTTCAGGGATGTTTGACAATTTATTTAACCATTTACCGACCAATTAACATTTAGATTTCTAGTTTTTTTTTCCCCCTCCAGATAGCTCAATAAACATCTATGTACACATATTTATGTGCATAGGTGCTTTTATCTTTATAGGATAATTTCTCAAAAGTAAGACTACTTAGTGAAAGTACATATATTCAAACTTGACATGCATCTAGGTGACTCTGTGGCAACTTACTCCTACCAGCAGTATTTCAGGGTGCCTGTTTCCTTCCAGCTCTAGCAAACTGATATTGTCCCTTGACTTTATACCAATCTGACAGATGACATGCGCTATCACATTGTTGCTTTTTTTCTTTTTTTAAACATTCCTTTATCCATTAGGATGAGCATACTTTATACTTTCTGACTTTTTCAATGTCTTGTTCTATGAATTGATTTCTCCAACAACTTCAAAGTTCTCTTTACAAATATGTACATTAATAATTTTCCCATTACTATACAAATAGTTCTTATAGTCTACCTGTTATTTTAACTTTGACGATGGTCCCCTTTCATGCCATTACATCTTTTTGTTTAGTGAAATAGGTTTGGCTTTCCAGCCCTGTTAAAAAGATCATCACCACTTTAAAATTGTATAAGGATTTTCTTACAGTGGGAATCTTTGTATTGTACTCTTGACTGTTGAGACCAGTGTGAGAAATTCTTGCAATTTCTTAAGTAATTTTTTAAAAAAGGAGAAATAAATTTGGATAAAGTAAAGAAAGGGGGATGGACTTGACTGTCTCATGATTCTACGTAAGAAAAATCCTCCACTTCAGAAAATGAGACTTGCAATGTTGTAAACTTTTCTGTCATTACAAAGCCACATTCTCAGAAAATGCACAATTAAAAAAAAGTATGTATTTTGATGTACCCATTCCATTAATGTGGATAAAATTTTACATGTATGTACACCACTTTATATTTAAATATACATTTCAACTTTTTATTCTTATCTTTTTTGAATAATGTTTATATATTAAGTTAAAAAGATAATAGAAAAGGAAGAATAAGGTGTTCAGGAAAACTACTCAATCCTTCCTATATTTACCAAATATAAATACAGAAGTTCTCTATTTTAAAATGTCACATATCCTTTAAGTCAACTAAAGTTGCATAAATATTACTTAAAACAATAGCATGCTAAAAAATGTCACTGCATGATTGTTTATTTAAAATATTATGACTCTGATGTAAATACATATGGGCTTACATAATTTATTACTCATATAAACCCTCAATTAAAATGCTTAATTGTTCATCCACAATGCCTTTTTTCTAATAATAAGCATAATAAATTTTCTATCTAATTGAAAGTGTTTAAAGCCTTTTGAATCTTGATTTGTGCAGTTACTGAAAAATAACTTAAGCTGAACTACAGCACACAGCAGGATCGTTTGCAATGCCGCCACAGATCTCTTTGCGGCCAACAGTCACATACTGTTACTGTTATTGCACGGTTATAGATACAGGTTATTATGTGCACATAAACTCTCTACATAATCAACGACAGTGTTCTCACTGCAACTAGCTTAACACATTTAAAATTATGAATACAATTTACAAAATCTTTAACAATATACTTTTAAGATAAAAGTATCCTGAGGATATTACAAAATTCATTTTACCAGCCCTTCATTTCTTCGCTTTGACTCTTTAATTTCCAAGATAATAGTTGTTCATATTTTGTTACATAAAAATGTTTTTATAATTCCTATTAACAAAATATATTTAAGCTACATAGTATATAATTGTCCCTCAAACACTTAGTCCCGTCTGCCTCCAGTCTCCTTGGCTAAAATCAAGTATTTATCAAGTTGTCTATAATTTTTAATCAGAAAAGTTAGCACAAAACAGACAGAAATAGGGTTATTAGCACATTTAAGTTAAAAGCATTGTGCATTTTTAATATTTTGGTCATATTTTATAGTAAAATAATGTATTTTGGCAAAAAAATAATAAAATATAAGGTTTAGTTTATTTTCTATTAATGGTAGATCTGGCAGGTATTTTACATTTGTAAATATTATCTATTTAATTTTACTGTTTTCACATTTGTTTCTAAAAACACTGCTATAAGGTGTTCAGAACTTTGAGACTAAAAGCACCTAAAAAAAAAAAAAAGAGAAAGATGAAGTAAAATATTAGGTGCTCTAAAATCCTTTGACAATTTTATAAACTTACTTTTAAGTGTCTCATATATGCCAACACAGAATCATTATTGCCTGCTAAGACGTAATTGACTCAAGATAATCTTTAAAATTATAATCTTGGATGTTTTCCTGAAATTATTTGAAAATTAGGATGGGAATTAAAAAACTAAAAACAAAAAAACATGGAAAAAGACAGCTGCAAAAAAGGTCGCTATTCTAGTGGCAGTAGTTGTTATGGCACAAAAACACATGAAAAGACTTGTAATTTCCTCTGATATATACACAAACTAAGTCCAGATAAGATGTGTAAGATATATTACATATATACAAACACACTTGGGCTTCAGGCAGGAAACAGGGAACTTTATCTTGGGTCATATATCACTGAAGTCCCAATGATAGTTTTTAATGAAGATGTTCATTATGTTTTTTATTCTTGCCCAATTATCAATCTATCATTAACAGAAGAAGAGTTTGAGATGTATTAGTTTGAAAAAAGAAGTAAGGGCATGGTGAATTAAGTGATGACTGATGTCAACTGCCTTTACATAAAGGATATTTTTACTGTTAAATTCATACAGAGACATCTGCAGAAGAGTTTATCAACAATCAGAACACAAAACTCCTTTAACACTATGACATACTCACTATAACATACTATAAATATGTATTATTACAGTATTACTTATACATTTTACTTTAGGCAATATAGTCTAATTCTGAATGACCTTGTTAATTTTTAAGGCATCAGTGCATCAAGGGCAAAGCTCCGTAAAATAAATACGAAAACAAGAAAGCATTAGCTTATCTGTGGCAGAGACAGTGATCACTGTACATTACATGTGTTGGCCACTTCCATGGAATAGGGAATAAATTATACATCTTATTGTCAAAATGTTATAGCATAAATTTCACATCATTTCTCAATACTTCATTTAATGGGCTAAACTGATCTGGCAGTATCCTCATTTTCATTGTTCCATCAGCTCCACATGAAAAAATGTGATTTGCTGGTCCTGTCTCAATTTGCATCACTCCAGTTCCAATGTTTCTAAAAATGGACTGCCGGGCATGTTCATTGATAAAAGTGTGGAGAAGACTAAAGGTAGATAGACTCCAAATCTGAAAGACATTAGGAACAGAATTAAAAATTGAGGTTGATGATTACCTTAAAAATCCAAATGAAAAATTAGACCTGTTTAGACCTTTTCTTTCTTACATAGACTTCTATGTAAGTCTAAGGTCGTAACATTTTGACTGTGTGTTGCTATTTTCCAAATCCTTTGATATTATTATTATTCAAAATCCATCCATTTAGAAAGTATTTTACCTTGCATCTAAGAGAAGAACTTAGGTAGAGGAGGTTAAGTGTACAATACTATAGAAACTTGTAATATTATAGGGACTTTCAGAAAAGCTTGTGCTAATGTGGTTAAAATCAAGATCAGTCAGTTAAGCGACTGCCTTCCACTCTGGTCATGATCTCAAGGTCCTGGGATCCAGCCCTGCATCGGGCTCCTTGCTCAGTGAGGAGTCTGCTTCTCCTCCTCCTTCTCCCTCTGGTGCTTGCTCACTTGCTTTGTCTCTCAAATACATAAATAAATCCTTAAAAAAAAAAAAAAAAGAAAAAGAAAAAGAAAAAACAAAACACAAGCCAATACCTTCTGTGGCGGTCTCATGATCCCCAAAAATACAAGGACATAAATCTCAGGTTAGGAAAACCTGAAAGTTAGTTCTACATTTTTAGTGCTTTTACTTCATGTGTGTGCAATGTGTTTGTGATGCAAATTAAAATCATACAAAAATACCTGCTGCTACATAATATCTATGTGAAATTATATGTACATAATATGAATGATACCTAAATATCATGGTTAACTTTACTGGAAGATAAAAAATGAGAAGGCTCCTATATATAAAATACTTGTTGATTGACAGGCCACATATTTGAATTTTCAGCAGTAAAGTATTTTTCATTTGGGTTAAAGTGCATTTTCCAAAACTTTCCCCAAACCAATTTACTCTATTCCCCAGGCTCCCCCAACACAGTAATATATTAATAAGCAATGAAAATTACCATGGATTAATTAAAAAAAAAGAAAAAAGAAAACCTTGTGCTGTATAGTTTATAATGTATACACTTCAACTTTCTATTCTTTTTTATTTTTTATTCTTAGAATACCCAGCAAAGGGGGGTGCCTGAGTGGCTCAGTGGGTTAAGCCTCTCTGCCTTCAGCTCAGGTCATGATCCCGGGTTCTGGGATCGAGCCCCGCATCGGGCTCTCTGCTCAGCAGGGAGCCTGCTTCTCCCTCTCTCTCTCTGCCTACTTGCGATCTGTCTGTCAAATAAATAAATAAAATCTTTAAAAAAAAAAAAAAAAAAAAAAGAATACCCAGCAAAGGATTAGAACCACTGGAATGAGGGCCTCAGAAATGGCAAAACTATGTTCCAATTGCAAGATAAATGATCATAACTTTAATACACTTTAGTGAGATTTTCTATTTTCAGTCTCTACCAAAATAAACGTGCCTGTTATTGAAGTAAATTACTTACAAAGTAATTTATAAGCATCTTCACTTATGTGAAGGACCTAAATGCTTTCAGGACATCTATTTTAAGTTTAGGGAAATCCAGTTAATTCCTGATTTTTCAAGATCACTATTTTTTAAATATTTTTTTTCCAAGAAATTTTTTAGCTCATACTACTCCAGACAGGATTGTTAAATTGTGACTTCTGAATACTACATGGTATACTTTCAAATCTTTTTTTTACTTGATTAAATAATAAACCTCAGGATCATAGCACAAACTAATCCAAAGAACTAATCTAACATATAATACATCTTATTCTAAACTGAAGGCAGTTCAAGTAAGAAACAAGCTTCAAACTGAAGGAAAATAATTCTGTATGGAAGTTGGTATATATAATTGATTGAAAAGCCTTTTCAAAATTCCAAAATTCCAGATAATTTTTTCTGGCTGGTAATGATGAAAACAATATGTAGGTTCTAACAAAGTAGCCCAACTTATTCTTACTAAATTTTCTCACTAGGGCTTAAAACAATGGATTCTAAGACTGTAGAGTCCTTCAGTGGGTTGCTGGCCATTACAATAATTTAAGGACTTTTAAACTGATTTAACCCTGGAGATCTTTCCAAATGTGGCCAGAGGATCCTCCATCTAGACTGCTAGGTATGCATTATAAAAATGCACATTCCTGAGCTTTAGAGTTACCATCTGAGTATCTCTGGGGTGGGACCTTGCAACAGTATTTATAGAATGGGATGCATTTTAATAAGCTGCTTAACATTTTAAACAACCTCTAAGCTTTAAACACAGTGGAGTTTGAGAAGGACAGGGTTTATCCAGGTACATTCAGAATTCGTCAATCAGGGTGGCTGGATGCTAATGCTATAAATTAAAATAAAGGGGAATAATTCAGGATCAAGGGAAATGTTAGTATATTTTACAGTACCTGAAACTGAGTTCAGTGACTCTGAAAACGGGAGTCAAGACTAATTCAAATGTCTGAAATATGTTTCTATCTGTGGAAAATTAAATTCTTTTGCACATTAATTAGGTACACTTGAAAACAACTGAAAAGAGACATTTTTAGGTTAAATGTCATTCATTAAAAGGTTTATTAAATAGCAACTAACATGTTGACCACAAGTAGGAGTTAATATTTCTATTATTTAAATAATATCATCAGTCCAATTAAACACTTAAGGTTTCTGAAGATTTCTTTGCATTTTGCAGATACTATGCCATTACTGTATTTACCTTTATATTGCCTTCAGCAGATCCTGTAACAAAGTACTCTTCTGTCGGATCAATGGCAATGGCTTTAACAGGAGAATCATGGCTCTGGAAAAGCTGCCTTTGCTGTCGTTGCCGAAGGTCAAATGCACATGTAAAGCCTTTTCTGCCGCCTGATATTAGTAGCTGATGTTTTGGAGCATATGCTAAAACAGTAGCTCCACTATCATGGCATGTAAAAGCTAAAAGATAAAGTAAAAATAAAATAAAATAGAAAAGGAAAAACCATTTAATGGTATAAGAAACAGACTTCTGGCTTCTGGCCAATGTAGAACAACAGATCACCAGGTTTACCCACCTACCTGAAACAATTTAAAAAATAAAATGATATATAGGAAACAATGGTTTGGGGCACTGGACATCAGGCAAAGAAAAACGATCTCTAAGAGATGGGAAGCAAGCTAGGAGTGAGCCATACAACTGTCCTTTCATACAGCTGGATGAAAGATCAAGCTTGTTAAGTAGAGACATGAAAGATATAAAAAAGAGATACAAATAAAAGGTCCAGAGATTAAAAACTGTAATACTAAAGTGAAAAATACACTGCATTGGATTAAGAGCAGATTAAACAATGCCATTAAAAAAAAAACCCCAAACTGGCGAACTTGAAGACATATCAATATTAAGTGTTAAATACATAATTACAATGAGTATTTTTTTCTTAAAAAAAAAAGTCTAGCCTAACAAATTTCAGGGAAAAAAACATCTATAAACATCTCAAAGACAATATGGCATAAAGATGAAGAATGAAGATTTGGGAGTCAGGATGTCAAGATATAAATCTTGTTTTTTTGCATGGGTTTAAATGTATAACTTACGTGAATCACTTTTTTTTTCTTTTAATGTTAAGTCTCAGTTTCATCATTTGTAAAAAGAAACAATCCAGCCTGCTTAATAAGTTTGTGTGAGGATTAAATTAGTTAATATATTCAAAACATGTAGAGTATGAGGCATATACTAAGTACTCAATATACTTATTTTAAGAATCTGAAGAAAAAATTATAGAGAAGGATTTTTTGAGTTTTACTAGTACTTTTGAGATTTAACTTATACAGTGTTAAATGCACAAACTCTAAGTGTTCACCTCTGATGAGCTTTGACAAATGGAGACATCTGTGTAACCATCACTCAATTAAAGACACAGAATGCTGTTGTCATCCCAGAAAGTTCCCTCATGCCTCTCTGTAGTCAGCTTTCCTCTCCCACAATGGCTATCACTAGTCTGATTTCTATCTGATTACTTTTACCCGTTCTTGAACTTCACATAAGTAGAATTTTGTGGTATATACTCTATTGTGCCTGGCTTCTTTTCCTTCAACATGTTTTAGAGGTTGATGAATGTTGTCCCATGTATCAGTAGTAGGCCATGCCTTTTTTAAATTGCTTAATAGTATTCCATTACATAAATAGACCAGGTTCCTGTTGGATGTATTTGTGTTGTTCCTGGTTTTTGGCTTTTATAAATAAAGCTGGAAGAACATTCCTATACAAGTCTTTTTTTTTTTTTTTTTTTTAAAGATTTTATTTATTTATTTGTCAGAGAGAGAGCAAGCAAGAGTGAGCACAGGCAGACAGAGTGGAAGGCAGAGTCAGAGGGAGAAGCAGGCTCCCTGTGGAGCAAGGAGCCCGATGTGGGACTCCATCCCAGGACGCCGGGATCATGACCTGAGCCAAAGGTAGCTGCTTAACCAACTGAGCCACCCAGGCGTCCCTCCTATACAAGTCTTTTTGTGGGCGTGTGTCTTCATTTCTTTGGGGTATATATATAGGTGCATGTTTAACTTTGTTAGAAACTGCCAATCAGTTTTCCAAAGCAGCTGTTCCCTTTTATACTCATTCAGCAAACCATGAGGACTCCAAGTTCTCTATATCCTTGCCAACACATGGTATTCTAGAATCATTGACTTTGGCCATTTTAGGGTATAGAGTAGTATCTTATGGGGAATTTAGTTTCCATTTCCCTAATGACTACTGATGTTAAGTACTTAATCATATGCTTACTTGCCATGTAGATACTAAGGAGAGGGTAATTTTAAAGTCTTGAATATATCATTTCTTTCATGGACAGTGCTTTTGAGGCTGTATCTAAAAACCCAGGGCTAAACCTAAGGTCACCCAGATCTTTTCCGATACTTTCTTCTAGAAGGTTTAGTTTCTGTTCCGTGATCTATATCTATTCTTAACCCATACATAATGTGTCTTTCATTACTGTAGTTTTATAGTAAGTCCTGAAATCAGGTAGTGTGAGTTCTTCAAGTTTGTTTTTTTCTCAGTATCCAGTGTTCTAGGCCTGCTTTCTCCTTATAGGAACTTTTAGAACCAGTTGATATGTACAATACAGTTTGCTGGGACTTTGATTAGGATTGCATTTAATTTGTAAAGTTGGGAAGTGCTGACATCTTAACAACATTGGCTAACAACACTGAATATGGACTAGCTCTCCATTTATTTACATCTCTGATTTCTTATCTTTTTTCTATAGTTTTCCCCAACAGAGGCTATATGTATTTTGTTACATTTAAATCTTAGTATGTCATTATTTTGGGTGTTATTATAAATGGTGATTTTTTTAAAATTTCAAGTCACAGTTGTTCATGGCTGGTGTATACGAAAGCAAATGACTTCAGTATATTGACCTAGTATCCCGTGATTCTACTATACTTGCACATTAGTTCCAAAAGTTTCTTTTTTTTTGTAGATTCTTTAAGATTTTCTACACAATCATGTCATCTGTGAATAAAGGCAGTTTTATTACTCCTCTTCCAAACGTATACCTTTTAATTCTTTTTCTTGTCTTACTGTATTTGTTAGGACTCCCAGTACAATGCGGAGTAGGAGTGGTTATCAGATCCAAAGTAAAAACATGACTTTTATATTATCTATGTTCTACTACTATCCTTCATCAGGTATAGTAAAGAATTAATTACATATCTTGCATTTTTCTGCTTTCAAAATTTGCGCCACTGTGGGAAAAATAAACCTCACAGGCCAATAAATATATGTCATTAAAGACAAGCCATTAAAAAATTCTTTTACTTTATGAATTGACTTGCAGAATTTACAAAATGCTTTCAAAACTTACCATGGACTAAACTATTGGCAGGTGCTACGAGAGTATCCCACAAACATATGTTCCTGAAAAAAAAAATTATTTGAATGACACAAAATTTTAACAACATAATAAAAAATAAGCTGTCTCATATAGTTATATTAACATTTGAACCTTGTTCTCATAAGAAGTTCTTAAATTTATAAAAGAACCAAATACAAGTAACCAATATATTTATGCATGATTACTTTTCACACAAAATTCAAAAAATTACTAACCTAAAAAACTAAGTAACTTTAGACTGGCACTTATTTACAAATAATGCTATATAAAGCCTGAATACAGAAACTACTTTTTGTATTTGTTGATTCTCTAATCTGACAGATGGACTGACATATACCAATAGCAGGACACAGTGAATTTTTTTGGAACACAAAGAAAACTTATTTCTGCTATGAATGGGAGTAGCTTTTAGTCCTTTCTATGAGTGGCAAAGGAGGCACTAACATACGCAAGAATTTCTATCCAAGATGGGCTGAAGCCTCCATATTCCTACAATCCAACTTGTACTGCAAAGTAAGGCTTTACAGATAAATAGAAAATCTCAGCAACCTCTGCAGAACTCTGCTGCACAAGGGAAGTGAAACGGGGTGTTTTGGACTGAGGCAGGAGGAGACATCTTCTTATATATTTAAGGTTTTGGGAGAGATGGGGATAGGCTGCCACTCACTAGCTACTGTTTAACTAAGAAGTCTTTTGAGTTTCTAGTTGTTTTTTTTGTTTTTTTTGAATCATGAAACACTAATAATACCTACCTAAGAGAGCCACCATGAGGATTAATGAAAAAGGTGGACCAATAAATAATAGTTCTTCTTTTTTGCCTCAAGCTTTCTTGACACATAAAGAATAATATGGAGAAAAATTAATTTCACTATCAAATTATTTTCTCCTGAAGTTTTAACATTGCAATATTAATAATACACAAGGAATGGATTTTGTTTTTAAGGTCACCAAAATTTCCCTACCTTTACAATTAGAACAGTAAAACTACTCTAAGTAACAAGTCTTTATAATAAAATATTGAAAAGCATAACTGTGAAAACATTCTTGAGATACAAAAATGCAAAGGAAATAAAAAACAAAGTTCAGCTATACAGATGCACACTTAAATTTCAGTTATAATCTCTTACCTATTGTCAGTTGAAAGACCAGCTGTAGCTATCAAAGAGGAGGAACTAACAAAGACAAAATCATTGGCTGTTTTGTTGTGACACTGCCAAGTCTAGAACAGTTAGAAACAAACAAATGTTACTGCTGTCACTAGCAATTTTATAACCAAGTAGATGCATTAATAAAAAAGGGATCATGTAATCAATCTGTGGCTTACTTAAACCTTTTGAGTCTTTCCCCACAAACTTTAGACAAGTTTCAAGAGTAATAAAGAGAATTTTCATATACCATTTATCCAAATTCACCAATTTTGAACATGTGGCACATGTTTTGCCTCTCCTTCTCTTTTTCTCTTTCTCTTTCTTTTTCACACACACAACTTCCCTGAACCATATGCATTGTAAGTCTTTATGAGACCCTGTGCTTTTGTTCATCTAAAAGTTCAAAAGAAAACAAAAGGAGGCTAATTGTTTAATATTTCTCAATATCTGTAAGAATTTTTTCTTAGAAAAAACTAGAATTTTAGATTATCTCAGACTAAATTATTTGTTTTCAGAAATGTTTAAACTCTTAAATAATTTTTTTTCTTTTTCTAATTTAATTTCAGATAGCCAACATACAGCACACCACTTGTTTCAGATGTAGAATTCAGTACCTCATCAGTTGCGTGAAACACCCAGTACTCATCACATCATGTGCCCTCCTTTATGTCTGTCACCCAGATACGCCATCCCCCCATCTACCTCCCCTTCAGCAACCCTCAGTTTGTTTCCTTTAGTTAAAAGTCTGTTGCAGTAAAATATTTTTTCAAATGTGTGAATATAAACACATTATTAAGTCAACAAAACTAGAAAATTTACAATGTTTGTGAACGCTCCATCAAACAGTAACTTAATATGAGAGGTCTAGTCTATTACAAAGATTTCCAAGCTAATATTATTGCAAAGTACTCTCACCAACCATCCCCTTGCTTTTGTTTAAATCAGTACCATATCCCAGAATTTAACCTTGAGTGAATTATCAGAACCTTAACTTATATTCTCAATATTTTCCTAATAGGTATTGCTTAGTCCTATAAAGGGCTTCACTGAAAAATATATTAGTGCTTGCTTCGGCAGCACATATACTAAAAATATATTAAATACAAACTCAGTGTTCTCTGAAGTTGCAGAAGGCTCATTATGCTTGTGCAGTCCTGAACAGAGATGTATCAATTTTTTTTTTTTTTTTAAAGACAGGGCAAGAAGCACCTGAGTGGCTCAGTCAATTAAGCTCAGACACTTAATTTCCACTTGGATCATGATTTCAAGGGTTGTGAGATAGAGCCACATGTTGGGCTGTGCACTTAGCATAGAGTCTGCTTGTCCCTCTCCCTCTGCTTCTCCTTCTGTTGTCTCTCAAATAAATAAATAAAATCTTAAAAAAAAAAAAAAAAGACATGGGCAAGAAAATAATTGTGCCAGCTATAACATATCCTTTCTACTTTGTTTATTCATAAGGGCTAATTGCAAAAAAAGAACAAAAAAACAAAAAACCAACCCCAGCAGATGCATAGTCTGTTGATCATTCTTTTTAGGTATAATCCCCACTGTAGCCTAGTGAGGATGGAAAAGGGCTTGGGTAACCCACAGGCTGCATGGGTCTCTGGAGGTACCACGTTTGTTCAATACAGGTTAATTTTCCAAATTACCAGAGACTAAGAATTTTTAAACCTCACAGATTAATTTTCACATAACACAATGACAGGAGTTTATAGTAAAGTGATTGTATACACAGAACTAAAGAGATTTCACTTTTTGGCTTTAATATTTATTGCCTCAAATGTATATTCCTTATTTCTTTAAAAATAAAAATTCAGGAGTGCCTGGGTGGCTCAGTCCATTAAGTATCTGCCCTCAGCTCAGGTCATGATCCCAGGGGTCCTGGAACAGAGTCCTGCATTGGGCTCCTTGCTCAGTGGGGAGCCTGCTTCTCCACTGCCTGCTTGTGCTTGCTCGCTCTCTCTCTCATGCTCCCTCTCTGTGTCAAATAAATTAATTAATTAAATTAAATAAAAATTCAAGGAGTATCTGGGTGGCTCAGTCAGTTAAATGTCCCACTCTTAATTTCAGCTCAGGTTGTGACCTCTGGGTTATGACACTAAGCTCCATGTAGGGCTCTATGCGAGGCATGAAGCCTGCTTGGGATTCTCTCTCCCCGGGCCCTTACCTTGACTCTGTTTCTCTCTGAAAAAAACAAAAAAACAAAAAAACAAAAAAAAACCAACAAAAATAAAATAAAATAAAATAAAATAAAATAAAAATTCAAAAAAGTTTAAAGGTAAGAATTTTTGGCTTACCAGGTATGGCTTAGGCATGCTTCCAGTTACTGGGCAACATTTCCAGTTTGTTTGATACAAACTTAAATATCCGTCAGCATCAACTATTCCAAACTTAGAGAAAAATATTTTTTTAAGTTTCTAATACTAATACAAAAGTACACATTAACCCATACCCCCATTGTGAATCCCATATTTTGATCTCAAATATTTTGTTGATAAATGGACTTTTACTTCACCTATGCATGGATCTAGTCCAGAAAAAGTTAGCTGCTGCTTAAGAAAATTCCAGGTCCACAGAATAAGCAAACATCAGACATACATACTTTATCATACTAACCAAAAGCAGAGTCTATATATTATCTAAAAGTACTCAAAAAATAGGATAATAGATTTACACATTAAGTCATGCAACAAATGTTTAGTATATATAAAATAGAAAACTGTCATTATGACCAAGAAAAAATAAGGACTTCAAGAAATATATAAGAAAAATGTGTCAATAAGAGTAGAAAGTAAAATGAAACAGAATTCCCACTATGGGAACTCAGGGTAATCTGATTGAGAAAATGTCAAAATTATTAAATGAGGGAGTGTATGTTAGAGATATAAAAGGATAAGGAAGACTAAGCATTTCTTTTCTTTAGGTTATAAAAATAACATATACAGTTTATAATATAAAAAAAAAGTCTACTTTGGACTCTTGCCCTCTCCTACCTCCAGATCTAGAAACTATTAACAATGTGATGTGTTCCATTTCAAATCTATTCTATGAATAGTCCAACATTCACACAGGATTTTTAAAAAAATGAGAATCATAATAAATATACAGTTCTACAATTACATTTTTTACCTGTTATAGCCATCTTTTTGTATTAGTACATTTAATCTACTTCATTCTTGTGCAGTGTAGTATTTAACTATATGTTGTATTATGACTTGTTTGAAAGCTTTTTCCTTTATGGACAGTTTCCAATTTTCCCTAATACCAAGTGCTCCTTTAAATATTCTGGTACAGAGGCGCCTGGGTGGCCTCAGTTGGTTAAGCATCTGTCTTTGGCTCAGGTCATGATCTCAGGGTCCTGAGAGCAAGCCCAGTGTCGGGCTCCCTGCACAATGGGGAGTCTGCTTGTCTCTCTGCTTCTCTCCCCACCCCCGCTTGTATCTCTTTCCCTCTCTCAAATAAATAAATAAAACCTTTAAAATAAATAAATATTATGGTATATAAACCTTTGAGTATTTATGTACGATAGATATTTAGAAATGGGACAGCTTTGTCAAACAGCATCATTTAACACTGGCATTTCTTTTCTGTATATGTTATTTTTATAACCTAAAGAAAAGAAATGCTTAGTGAAATTTCGTGAAATTTAATGAAGAATAGTTTTTTTGTGCCTTAAAATTTATGCTGAAAGCTATAGTGAGTGTTAAATCTACAAAATAATTCAGACTGAAGAAGGTATTGAATGCCATGCTAAAGAATATGGTATTCTAGATACAATGAGGAGCCTTGAAGGGCTCTTGAAAAGAACCAGTAATGTGATCTCCCTTATAGTGTGGTTATATAACTCTATTATTAGTTATACAACTGTGTTGGCAATATGAAGGATGCATTAGAAAGCTAAGAATTGAGGTACAGAGCCTAGCTAAGGAGCAATATAGTATTGACAACTAAAGTAGAAAAGCATAAGCACTGAAGTATACATTACACAACTGAAATTACAGTGGAATGCTAAAAGCTTCTAGATTAATTCCCCTCAACTTCCCACTAAGGAGCAAAGAATGTTGCCAACTGGTATTAAGAAACCATATACTCTCAAAAGTTTATTTCATAGCTACTTGAAAAATTATCATTGACTTTTGTGAAATGGTAACACTGCTCAGTGATAAATGTGGTAGGCAATAAGACTGCAACACACCAAGATACAAACAACACGTGAGGAGAGTTAAAGGTTTGGAAGTTGAGAGAAAAGGCAAGGCAAGATGGACCATCTGTGAGGGCACTGTGTCTTTTTAGTGAAGCATGGTTCTGAAGACAAAGAGCAGGCTGATGTCCATATAATTGTTGTTTAAAGTGATAGTGAGATACTGGGGGGTACAGAGAGGCAGTCTGAAAAAAACAGGATTATGGGAAGTGAGGACAGTAAGAGATATTCTAGAGCAGGGTTGAAAAACCATTTCTTAAAGGGTTATATAGTAAACATTTTAGCCTTGCCATCTATAAAGTCTTTGCTTTCCTGGACTCTGCTATTGTAGTGGAAAGGTAATTATAGAAAAGAAATAATGAGTGAGGTAGCTGTGTTCTAATAAAATTTTACTCACAAATAAAATGTAGCTAGGCCATGATTTGTTGATGCCCTGCTCTAGACCAGTCCTCAAAAGCTTAATGTAGGTACAAATCACAAAAGTATTTGGTTAAAATGCAGATGTTGACTCAGTAGGTCTGCAGTAGAATTAATCTGCTTTTTTTTTTTTTTTAAATATGGAATCCTTCACAAATTTGTGTGTCATCCTTGCTCAGGGGCCACACTAATCTTCTCTGTATCCCTATTTTAGTATTATATGTGCTGCCGAACGGAGCACAATAATTTGCATTTTTAATAAGCTCCCAGATGTTACTTGCTACTTGACCATACTTTGAGTAGGTTCCAGAGGACAAAGAAAGTAGAAATATTTAATCAAAAATATATTTGGTGGTCCTATAACAGTTGGTCCTTAAGCATCATTAAGTGAATTTTAATGGATATATATACTCACATATACACACAAAACATGCATACCCATAAATAAATGTTCCAAGAAGAATGAAATGAATGTAAGTATTCTTTGAGAAGACTTTTATAAAAGAAAAATCCATATATAAATAATTTATCATTACCTCACTCAACTGCTCTCTTCAGAAACACAGACTAGTAATATTTATAAACTTCCAAAATAATCAAGCCCTCTTCCTATTTATATTTTTATATACTACCTTATTTCCTTGGTAGTTAAATCTCATTCTAGTAACTCTTGAATTGCCACCAGATCGAAAACAGGTTATTTGTTGAGAATGGCCCCATTCAAACATTCGGACACTTCCGTCTTGAGCTCCTGTCAGATCTGCATTATAAAGGGCAAAAATTGCAAATTTATTATAGTCATCTTTGGAAGGTTTATTTTTTAATCCAAGTGAAGACCTTTATGAAAGAAGCACCTTTGAAATGAATCATAGTCAATTTACATGAACTTACCTTTGTCATGAAATTTCGTTTCAGTATTTTTAATCTTAAAAACAGTTTTTTGATGTACTTTCATTTGACTCAGAATATACTCTCACACTACATAACAGAAGCAATTAAATCAGACCTCTGTAAATTTTACTTCCTTTTGAAATTATCTTTTAATAATCTTTGAAATGATCTTTTAATAGCCTTTAATAAATACTTTATATAATAACCAGTTAACAAATTTCTGGGTGAACTAAAGAGTCACTTCTTATCAGTCCTACTATTAATGTTTAAACTTATATATTTTCTCTGGAAAAAAAAAAAAAAGACTGTAGAAAGTCTTGAATGTTATGCACAGTAAAGAAAAAAATCACTTCTGATAGTTATTCTGACTGACTGACTGGATATCTCAAATGTGTTGTTTCACTGAGGAATGTGAATAAGCTAAGTATTATTAATTCATCACTTTGCCATTTACTAATTTTGTGATACAAGGAAGCTTATTTAATCTCCATGAACCCATTTCAAATTGTCCTGAAAAAGGGGAATAATGATATGTAAGTTAAGAGATAGCTATGAGAAGTAAACAAGATAATCCATATGAATCATTTAGAAATATGCTTAACATGGACCACTCAATTTATGTTAAGTATAATTATCAGTAGTAATGATTCAATGCAGTAAAAACACTGATTAATTTTTACATTATTTCACACCTTTAGGATCCGTAATAGAAGTTGCTCTCTTCATTTTAAATACATAGCTCTTTTGAACCCTTTTGTTGGACACTGATATGCAATTTTGGTAACAGCTGCTTGTACTACTTAGGACAGTGAAGTAGAAAAGAACACTGGTTTTGTCAAATATATCTTATCAGAATATCTCTCATTATAAAAGTAGTATAATTTTTTATGTTACAAAATTGAAGGAACATGAATGTTTTTTAATTAATAGGCGTGGTGCTTATTACTGTGTGTGGGGCAACTTGATGAGAAGCACAACTTAAAAATCATATTAAGAAAACTTGAATATTGAGATGCCAATATGAATGCTGATTCTAACGCACAAATATTTTTAAATTTGTCTTTTTTGTTTTTACTCTGTTTCAGTATGTCCAAATAAATTCCCCATTGATTAAGTTCTTTTTTAAAGGAGAAAAACTTTTGAAATTCCCAAGAATATTAACTGACAATAATATATCTTCCCTGAGAGTGTAAGAACTTACTAGTAACTACTTCCTTTGCCTACTATTAGTGTGTCTGATAAAAGGCAAACTGACAAAATATTAATAAAATACAAAGTAACTATGATGAGCCAATAAATGACCAAGGTACTGTTCTGATCTATGTAATAAAAGATGGGAGTGATCTCATTATTAAAACAATTAATTATGACTATAACTTCTAATTGTATGAAGTGTCCAGAAATGTCCAAAACTAAAATGTTCTAACTTAGAAGTATGCAGTCAACATAAGTAAAGATTTACTGCATCAAGTTAGCCTTCTCTATTAATTCAGGAAAATTTCTTTTTCTATTGTTATCCAATTTTGAAATGTTTTTATTTGCTAGCAGACACTCTCTATTAAAAAAAAAAGTAAAATAGCTGACTACCTTTCAACTGAAACTAAAAACCTGCTTTAAATTCCTTAGAACACTGGCTAATTATTATCAACTTACAGTAAGGAAGAGTTGGATGAGAAGTCATTCTTCTGACATTATTAATGGCTTTCTTAATCATCTGTTAACAAAGAAAAATCATTCTTCTAAGTTACAATAAAAAGTAGGATTAAAAATACAAAATGTGACAGGTAATACAAATAACATTTATTTATTTATTTATTTTTATGTGATTCCTACTGAATATTGTGGGTGCTAAAAATACTAAATGTAATAACAGAAATTAAATTTAATAGCTCAGCTCTCTCACGTTTAAGTGTACATACATTTTCAGCATCATTGACTAGGCTCTAAGAACAAATTCACCTTGAGAATTTAGTCTTACCTCCTTTCTTGCCAATTCTTTTCTGATCCCATTAATTTTATTGGAAAAATCCTGAATAGTACAAGGTTAAAAAGATAGGCAGAAGCATGTGAAAAAAACAAAAAAAAGAGGTAAACAGAAAATTGTATAAATTTTTAACTGATAGTGTGGAACTTTCGTCCATTTTTTTTAATTTATCCATTTTTAAATCATGTTGTGAATGATTTAAGTAGCCTGTCAAATAAGAATAAGTGAAATTAAAGAGATAATTTTAATTACTAGAACAATTCCTATTTATACAGCACCATAACTACAATTATATGTTATCCTAAGCTTCATAGTATCAGTCTTGAGTAGATTTTTTTGTGTTGTTCTTGTGGATTTTAAATTGTCCATTAGACTAAAGTCGTGAGTAAAGTGGGGACTAGGTAGGGAGGAAGAGAGCTGGCAAGCGTAAGTGCTGAAGGACAGAAACACTGAAGGATGGTTATGGTTGTAATTTTACCTCAAAACAGCAGAAGTTGGTTATAAAAGTATTCTTTTTTTGTTAGAATTAATAATTCAATAAAGCAACAGAATTAAGAAAATGTTTCATTAATTCTTCACAAAAAAACAAAAACCTGCTGAATGTTACCTCTGTTTAGCAAACTTGATATTGAAATCTCATGTTTCTTTAATTAAAGAAACGCCTAAATATTCCTATTCTTTTACTTTTCTTTCTGACTAAAATATCAAAGTAAAACCATAAGCAAAAATACAAAAGCACAGGTTTAATAAAATTTCTAAGAGCATATGCAGAACATATAAAGGAAAGAAATCATAACTTATTTTAGAAGATCCTTATAAAAAAGAACCACCTGATAATACCAATATCTTTTCTTGAGGACAGAGTGGGACCAATTAGACTAATTATCCTAACAAATCACAATGTTCCCCTCCTGAAAAGGGGTTCTACTAAGATGGAGATAGAAAGGAAATCCTATTCTAACAAGAATGACAAAGGTAAATTTCTGTGTTATAATGCTTTGGAGTAAAAACAAGTATTTTCTGAGCACTGACCATATGATAAACGCCATTCTAGTTAGAGATCATCAGTGTCTAAGGCAGTCATAACAATCTCTCACACAGTTTCCATTACAGAGTATGTTAAAAAAGATAAATAGTGAACAGATAATTTCAAAACTGACACAGGCTATTAAAGAAGATAAAATGGGGGATAATAATGACATACAGAGTGACTACAGGTAGAGTGGGGAAGGGCAGATGCCTTCACTAGAGAAGCAAGGGAAATCCCTGGGAACCTGACCTGAGATCTGAATGGTAAAAGAAAAAAAAAAAAAAAAAAAGAACATTTGAAGCAGAATGCAAGGCAAAGGCTCTGACAGGGCAATGAGCTTGATGTTCTCAAGAGACTTCTTGAGTGGCCTCTCAAGGCCACTGTAATTACAGCAAAGCAAATCAGGTACAGAATGAACAGAGATGAGGCTGCAGAGGCTGGCAGGGGTTAGATCACAGAGGACTACAAAGGCCACCATAAGGACTTGTTTTTTTAAAGTTGTATTGGGAAATCAGAAAGTTTTAAACACCAGAGTGACAACCTAAATGATCCTTTAGAAAAGAGCAACTCTGGCCACTGTATCCAGAACACAGGGAGCAAGTGTGGAAGCAGAGAGACCAGCAAGATACTGTTAAAGGAAGAAGTTCATTGTATTCTCTGAAAGTGGAGTTGGAGAAATTGCCTGTTATTTCTTTTTACATATTTTGTATATTCTCTTTAAGTTTTCCTTTAAAAGAAGATAATATCAGTAGGTTTTAGAAGTGAATTTTAATGTATCTGTCAGTTGGAAAAAATGAACTATAAATGACCAAGACAGTTCACTTGAATAATTCCTAGATTGCTTTTCAAACTCTTCAATACTTCAAACACTCCTACCTGAAATCAGTGAGCTAGGTAGGAGGAATAAAAGACTTTAATATAAGCTCTACCAAAAATCTGAGATAATGACCTAAGTTAAATCACTAGACCCTTCTGGATCTTAAGTTTCATCTGAAAAATGCTAAGTAGGAGTAATTATAACAGCTATCTCAACAGGTATCTCAGAGCATAGTAAGGTTATACAAACAAAAATAAGGTTTTATGAGCAACAGAGGAACTATATTAATATATAATACTATCAGGTATTATTAAGGATGATTAAACATTTATTAAAATAACTACCCTTACTAATTAGTAAAAAAAAAAAAATTAGTATGTGTGTTGGTGGGGACGGAGAGGCCAAGAATAGAATTCCAAAGAATTCTATAGGAATTAGGAAACTAAAAATAACCACACCACCAGAAAGCCACTGAAAGAATTACTGGTCCTGGGATTCTATGACTCCATGCATCATTAAGTATTAATAAAAGAATCTCATTGAGGGATAAACATGGATGACAACTTAATCAGAGCTCAAGAAGATCCTCTGACAAAATACAAACAAATAACTGTGGCTATGTTCCAATAAAACTTTGCCTATAGATAATGAAATCTGAATTTCATATAATTTTTTTGTGTCACAAAATACCATTCTTCTTTTGACTTTTTTTTCTACCACTGAAAAAAGTCAACACTACTCTCAAGCACGTTTACACAAAAACAGTTTGACTGACAGACTACAGCTTGCTGATACCTGATTTGTACCAATAAGTTTTAAATAATTAAATAGAGCTCTTAAAATACAGCTCTATTTTAAATTATTTTTTTAAATAATTTTTCTTTTTCATATGAAAATACATATCATTCTTCATAATCTAAATTTATAATTTTCAGCAAGTATGACTTACTAAAAAGTTGAGGATTTTTAAAAAATATGTTTAAATCACCCTTTAACTATTAAACTAGAGGGGGGAAAAGGGACAGTTAAACACAGTATTTTTACTTTGTGTGGGGGATTTGTTTTTGTTTTTGAAGTAAGCTCCATGCCCAGCATGGAACTCAATGCGGGACCTGAACTCACACCCTGCAATCAAGTCGGACACTCAGCTGACTGAACCATCCAGACACCCCTATCCACAGTATGTTGAACTCTACATACCACAGATGCTCCTCTGCCAGTCTGTGTACTGCCAAGCCAAGGCATGTTGATTGGAGTGCCGGGATTGCTATGTGTATATGGGGTTGTACCCTGCACAGCTGTTAAATCATCACGAGCATGTATAACCAAGAAATCTTCTGATCTACAAAAGAACATCAACCGGAAGGAGAGCAACCCATTAGTTCTTCATTTCTTCCTTTATTCCTGAAAGCTCTAATATATGCTTTTGTATTTCCTTCTAAAATTTTCTTCAGCTCTTAACTCCTAACTCGGAAATAGTACTTCATCAATGTGAACAATTGCAGAATCTCTCACATTACTCTCTTCTAACCCTCAGTTCCTTTCTTTAAAGTGCCTGCCACCCCTTTTCCATTCTGTATCATATCAGTATCCACTATACTCACAATCTAGGAATACTCCTCTAAAAATCTTTTGGAAGTTATAGTTCTGTGGATATCATTTAACACAATGTTAATGAATTAAAAACAAAGTATAAAAGTACCCTTTGGTTTCCATTTCAGCATCATCATCTACCCAAGTATAGATTTGTGTAGCTAGAATTCCAGAAACATCCAGTTCTTGAACATCATGGCTTGATGCAATTGCTATGCAGTTTCTATTTGCCTGAAAAACAAATCATATCATAATTTTTAAATAAAAAAGCACAACATGTATATGGGCCACTTCTAAAAATGGAAACTACAAAATAGCCCATAGAAACTTTAGGATGCAGAAAAGACAGCATTATCACAAACGAATACTTAGAATTAATTTTAATAATTAAATCTTGAGTGTAATAACTATCCGCTTGAGCTTGGAGATATGTTTATGTTCTAAGAACTGAAGAGCATCTAACACAAAGCCTCCTCTAAATGGTAAAGCATGTACCACTTTATTTCTTCTCCCAGCACTCTCTCTCGGGTCTGCTAGTGTGGTACAATCTCCCTAAGGTTTACACAGTTCTGAAATGTGGAGGGAGGTGCTGGATAGAAGCTCTAGAAGGTAGAGAGAGATAAGGAACATCAAACTAAAGAAATAAAAGTACATTATTCAAATAAGATAGTATCGCTTTCACCTAAAGCTTTTCAGGCTTAAACAAGAAAAACAGAATTTGGGAAAGGAATATGTGAAAGATATAGGGGTAGACAGAAAAAGAGTGGGGAAAGTTTGTCAGAATAAATGATAAATTAAAAGATGGATACTGTAGGGACACCTGAGTGGTACAGCCGTTAAGTATCTGACCCTTGGTTTGAGCTCAAGTTGTGATCTCAGGGTCATGAGACAGAAGTTCAGTGCAGAGTGTTCTGATCTCTCTCTCTCTCTCTCTTTCTCTCTCTGGCTCAGTTGGTTAAGTGTCTGCCTTAGGCTCAGGTCATGACCCCAGAATCCCAGGATCAAGCCCCTCATTGGGCTTCCTGCTGAGTGGTCTGCTTCTCCCTTTGCCCTTCACCTTGCTTGTGCTCTCTCGCTAATACATAAATAAAATCTTTGGGGAAAAAAAAGGTTCTCTCTTTCCTCCACTCTCTCCCCCTCCCCCACGTTCTCTCTCTATCCTTCTTTAAACTAAATAAATAAATATTAATTTAAAGAGTTGGTCAGATTAAATGATACAAAATTTTAAACATCTATGAACTGAAAAGAGAAAATAAAAATGTTGACAGCAAAGAGAAAATAGGATTAACATTTCCATTATGTAAAATGCTAATACAAAAACAAAAGGAAAAAATGAATACCGAGACATAAATGGAAAAAGGATGTAATGAGACTGCTTAGAGATAATTCTCCACAGGTCTCTCTGTTTCTGCATGTCTGGTGAGTGACTTACTGACTGCTGTTGGTTCTGCAGAATGGCTATAAGCCTATAGTATCTCCCTCCAGATCAAAGGGCAGGTACCCTTAATGTACATTAGAGAAAATTAAGGTTCCCTTAACTCAGTGTTCCTTTCGTATAATACAACCTACTCTGTGTGCAGTTATCATTTGGCCCCCTCCCCGCCACTTGTGGTAATATTAACACAGGGAACTACAGCATAAATGCTGATATTCTGGATAATGCTTCTGTTATTAGTAATAAATCTTAGACCTTTCACAGTTCTTAACACAGATAACTCACAACTAAATAAATGGAAAAAAGTTCAATCTCATCAGCATTTTAAAATAATGGAATTTAAAGCAAAAGGTATTATTTCTCATCTATAAACTTAAGCTGTAAAATGATAATCTGGAGAAATAAAAACTAAACAGGTACACTCTTCTTGCACAGTGAACAAGAGATTTTATATAATATGTGGATGACTGTTTATTACTAATTACTTATATATATCCAAAAAAAAAAAAGAAAAAGAAGTGAGCTTGTTTTATAGCACAGAATATTTAACATCATATTTTTTTCAAGGGAAGGAAGATAGCTGTTGGGTGCAGACAATAGCTTTCTATTTGTATTGACATATACTATACCATATATTGCACAGATGCTATAACATGAGAACTGTCTGGTTAAGGGGCTCATTCCAAACCTGCCTGTCTTCAACAGAACTAGTAACTATTCAGGGGTGTGTATGAGAGGGAAATGAGACAAAGGATATAGGGAAAGATGAGGGCAGAAGGATAGAGGAACTGTCTAGGAGAAATGAAAGGAAAGAAAGATATTTCATAGGAAGATGGAGAACCAACTGGTGAAATGATTCTGAATGCATAATGCCGTAGGGTATTTATTAAAATAATACTCAAAAATTATTTTAAAGTTAGGAATATGTGAAAAAGGAGATATACATAATTATGTATAGGGGTGTATTTGTGTGTGTATGCAAATAAAACTGTGCAGCAAGGCATTTAGGGAAGGAGAAAGTGATTAAAGTAAATTCTTTATTAAAGATTTATTTATTTATTTATTTATTTGACAGAGAGAGAGAGAGATCACAAGGAGGCAGAGAGGCAGGCAGAGAGAGAGGGGGACACAGGCTCCCTGCTGAGCACAGAGCCCGATGTGGGGCTCGATCCCTTTTTTTAAGGAGCTCACAGACAGCTTTAAGGAACATGTTATGTAGAAGACTAAGGAATATAAAGAAGAAACTAGATACACAGCTAATGTAGCTATAAGTCAATGGGTGAGAATTGCTGTAAGTCATGTAAAAACTTGAATTTGATCTAATATTAACAACCACATTCAACATATTCATAGAAGGAAAATAAAAAACTTTTTTTTAGATTAAATGCTTTAATGTGTTGTAGAAATTCTAAAGGCTATTGCATATATAAATATTTGATATTTCTTTCTGTGTAGTAATAAAACATTACTTTATCTGCTACATATCCAATAAATTTAATTATCAAACAATATAATCATTTTATAAAATAAAGGAACTTACTCAGATTGAAATTTAGGCAGTGAGAATTAGCTTTGGGAAAGAGAATTACTAATACTGAATAAGCTGACATAATAGTAGACCTTCTTCAACAATGAATACTTAATAATCAAAGAATAAAAAGTCTATGCACTTACTTTATTAACAGCAAAGGCAGTAATGATATCAGATTCCTTGTGAATTATTCTTGCTTTACCTCCAGGATATCCCAAGTCTGCTTCTATCTAAATGGAAGGAAAGAAAATATAAAAATATAGTGATTTTAGTCATAGAAAAAAAAAACAGTATATCCCAATTTGTCATTTAATACTTGCATTAATTATTTCAAGAAACTTTTTAGACATTTCCTAGCCAAAGGTACTGTTTTATATGTTAATTATCCCTAAAACAAAACTAATTTGACCAGGGAAATTTAAATTTTTTTCCAGCTTGGCTTCCCATATATAAAAAGACAGTTTATACAATATACAACTTCATTAATTATGTTCCCAATAAACTAACACAAATGAATTAACTTTAAAGGATCAAGACATTCTAATTATTAAAAAAAAGTTTTGTTTGCCCTATATCTTAGTATTATAATCCTTGGATAATATTTTATAAATATAAGAACGTCAAAAGGTAAATATTTTTAGGTTTTGCATACCAAAGAGGATCACTGTTGCTATTAGTCTTTTTTTTGTTAAACAACCTTTTAAAAATATAAGGACCATTCTTATTTCACTGCCTATACAAGAAAAGTCAAATATGGCCAGCTGAATATAGTTTACAGACTCCTAGTCTAAAACAACTTTTATTTTATAAAAACAAAAAAACAAAGAAGAAAAACAACCTAGAACCCTGAAAGGCATAGTAATTTACCCAAGTCAGTAGTCATTTTAATAGATGAATAAACCACAACTCGATATTCTTTAGTTGAGGGAAATATATCAACCTTCTGCTTACCCCAGAGAAGGTATATGCAAGGCCTTTGAACACAGAAGAGAATACTGTATAAAACTAATATTTACTAAAAATAAACAGGTAAAAGGAGGAGACAATTATTAACAGTTAGAAATGTTAATAGGATATTGCTTCATCTTATTTTACTGCCTAACCTTCAATCTTTAAAATGAATTAGTATAAAATAGTTCACAACACATTTTGAAGTACAGAAGTTATTAATTTGACAAAAATTTAACAAAATTGAGGCATCTAGCTAGCTAAGTCAGTAGAGCATGCAGCTCGTGATCTCAGGGTTGGGATTTCGAGCTCTAATTTGGATATAAAGATTACTTAAAAATAAATTCTTAAAAAAAAAAAGAATATAACAAATACAATTCCTGCAAAGTTTAGATAAAAACATCACCAATGCTTGCCCATTGTTTGACCAACAAAAGTGAGTTAGCACTATTTTTAAAAATGGCAAATAAGAAGGCTGTTGAATGGCAAAGTTGAGTCTTAAAAGATAACCAAACCCAGGTGCCTGGGTGGCTCAGTGGGTTAAAGCCAGCGGGGAGCCTGCTTCCCTTCCCCCTCTCTGCCTGCCTTTCTGCCTACCTGGGATCACTGTCTGTCAAAAAAAAAAAAAAAAATAGTTAATCAAACCCAAATAATCTTACATACAAACAAAACTCACGGTCACTGGATATAAAGATGTCAAATATATTCTAATCTAAAATATAGTCTGGGTGGCTCAGTGGGCTAAAGCCTCTGCCTTCAGCTCAGGTCATGATCCCAGGGTCCTGGGATTAGGGCTCTCTGCTCAGCAGGCAGCCTGCCCCTCCCCCACGCCTCTCTCCTTACTTGTGATCTCTGTCAAGTAAATAAATAAAATCTTTAAAAAACAATCTGATAACAAACATAAAACAATTTCAGTGCTTGGCAAACAGGGTCAACTTCTTTTCTGAGGAAAATCTTACCTCTGGCTACAAGAGCCTCATCAAATGTACATAATGTCAAATTCTGTAATTTTATGACAAAATCCCAACTTAATTATCTGCCTAGTATCTAAAGCATACTAAATGTCCACTACTGGATTTTGAAAAAATGGAAAGAAAGACAAATGATATTTGCAGGCCACAGAGGAATATGTTATTTGCTGGTAATGGGTAGGTGAGGGGGAAAATATTCATTTTACCTGCAGAGCTTTTTCAAACTTTACATTTATGGGAAAGAAAGCTCGAATAAGCATAAACTTAAAAATCTTCTTCATTGTGAAAATACATTCTTGTCCTCTCATTACTTAGATTTAATAAAACTTTAGTTCGTAATACTGTGGCCCCAAGATCACCTGTGTGATAATCAAAGAGGGGAGGGGAAAAGAATGTTTAGCATCTCAAAAGCTTATGCATATTTAATTTTTTAAAAAATTTTACCTATTTATTTGACAGAGATCACAAGTAGGCAGAGATAGAGGGGGGTGGGGGAAGCAGGCTCCCTGTGGAGCAGAGCCAGAGGGGGTGCGGGCTTGATTCTAGGACCCTAGGATCTTCAGCTGGGAGCTGAAGGCCTAAGGCAGAGGCTTAACCCACTGAGCCACCCAGGAGCCCCTGCATATTTAATTTTGAGAACAATAGCAAGTAGTAGGAAATGACCTTGGAGACCAGGCAGGATTCAGCATGCAAAGGGCCTTAAAAGCCGTAATAAAGAGTTCAAATTTTATTTTAAAGCTAGGAAGCCACTGCAGGGTTTAGATAATTCTGGATGTTGTGAGGCAAAGTATACAGAATGTGAGAATGGCTGCCAGATCAGTTAAGAGGCTACTTCAGCAGCTGGAGTGAGAGGTAAAGGGGGATTTGATTAGGGTAGTAGCAATGGTGGTCGTGATTGGAATCACGATTCAATCAAGTGGTTGGAATTAGGATAAATTTTGCTAATGGACTGAAATTACAGTAAAAGCTAAAAGAGAAAAAGCAAGGATAACTTCTAGATTTCAGACCTGATAACTGGGTGAGTGAAGGTACCATTTAATGAGACACAAGTGAAGAAAAAGTGGGGATTTGGATTAAGATTAGGAGAAGAAAGAAAATTCTGTGTTCAGACGTTCAGGGCAAGGTAGCTCTTAGATTAATAAGGCAAGTCCAGAGTTCAGGAAGTGATTTAAGAGTTATAACTTAAGAGCTAGCTGTGGATGGTATTTAAACCATGAGATAACATGAGGAGAAAGTAAAGACGGAGAAGAGAAAAGCTTAGAGAACTAAGTCCTGAGACACCCAACGTTTCCAAGAAAGGAAAAAGATAAGCCAATTCAAGATGGAAGTAATGACAGAATAAATCCATATTACAAGAAACAGTCTGACAGAAGAGGAAACATTCTCCAACTATGAATATTTAATCATTAAATATGTTGTTACAGAAACTAAGTGAACCAAGTTTCAAAAAGGCGGCTTCAGTCAACAATACCAAAGGATACTGAAAAACTGAATTAAAGGGAAACAGAACTGACTACTGAATTGAGCATCCTGGAAGTCAAGGGTAAGTGACTTTGACCAGTAAAATCTCAGTGCAGTGGGCTGGAGATAACAGGTAACTACATTAGAGAGGCATGTGACATTGGTGAATAGTCCATTGGGGAAGATTCACAGGGCATTCAACTGAATTGATAATGTTTTCTTCCTTAAACTGGGTGGTTCCTCCACAGGGTATCTGCAACATTACTCTTAAGTCTTCTCTGATGATTTTTAAAGATTGTATTCCTTTATTTGGCAGAGAGACATCATAAGTAGGCATAGAGACAGGCAGACAGAGGTGGGGAAGGAGGCTCCCTGCCGAGCAGAGAGCCCCATGTCGGGCTCGATCCCGGACCTTGAGCCGAAGGCAGAGGCTTAACCCACTGAGCCACCCAGGCGCCCTGATGATTTTTATAGTGAATTCTATAAATGGATTTTCCTAGATGGGGGATTACAGAAATGGGAGAGTAGCAAGATTCAAAGCTAGGTTTTTTGGTTTTCATCTGAGAATAAGACAAAATATATTTGTTTATGCTAAGAATAATCTAAGAGAAAGATAACTATTTATCAGGGTAGAGGAAGAGAAGATAACTACTGAAGCAAAGTCCTTGGGTAGATAAAGAGGAGATAGGATCAATGTATAAATGGAAAATCTGGTCTTGGACAAAAAGTGACAGCCTATGTACTGTTAGAAAAGGCAGAACAAAGTATCTGCATATAGAGCAGAAGTTAGATTTGGGGATGAGAAGATTAGTCTAAATCTCCTGCACTTATTTTGATGGCAAAATAAAGTCACCAGTGGCAAACAGCAAGGAATACTGGAAGTTTAAGGAAAGAGGGAAAAAGTGGGGAGAATGGAAAAGAGAACAAGAAAACAAATTTACTACAGAGTCATTAAGTTTGGTTGTCAGGTGTTTAGTTTGGGATCTGTGGCTGTAAATTTCAATGCAAGCCTCTGGGGTTTGTGCTTTTTCTTTACCCATGTTCAGCTATTTGGGTGAATATGTCACCAGCTAGACTCCAAGACCTTACCTTTATGGCCCACTTGCTTACATTCCCCCACCTCTGTCCCACATTTTTTCTTCAGCTCTTCTTTCCCCCTTATCTCTTAAGTCAAGCCAAGGGAAAGCAGAACTGCCCCTCCAGCAATAGTGCCTACCTTGACAAGACCTCCAGCTCGCCCAGGCCACCCAGACCAGTGTGATCTCAACTCCCCACTTCTGCCTGAAGAGATGGACCACAGAGTTACCTCTAGGATGGGGATGATGGGATGACTACCTTTACCCCATTTCCTTATCCCATTTAGTACTAAACCTCAGCCCAAGGAGGAGCACATGCCTCATCTGCCTAACATACAACATGTGTATGGGCAGGTTTCCTTAAGGTGCACAAGTGACCTTACGCCCATTTCTACACAGGATGACCAGACTTCCCCACCTAAACATGCATTCTAATTCTAAATAAAAGGAACCCATCCACCCTTGCTCAGGGAGGCACAGCTTTGGAAGCCTTTACTCACGATCTCCTTATCTGCTGCAAATTGATTTTTCTCTATGCCATAACTCAACCGGGAGTGTGTGACTCACTGAGGATGGAACTCAACTTTGGTTCAGTTACAATGGCACAGAGTAGACAAAAAGCTACATGTAAACAGGTTTGGGAATATTCAAGGCAGAGAGAGAAGAGCATAAAAGGGTTGAGGGTTTCTATAAAGGACTGATCATAATGATGGATCATGAAATCTAAGGTAGGCAAGGAAGTGGAAACACAATATGGTCAGCTAAAAAAAGAGAACTTGCATGTGCTAGGAATATAATTTGCTAAAGGCCATACCATATAAAATCATAGTAAAAAAAAAAACCACCGTGAATATGCTCTTAATGTAAAAGTTAATGTAAACTTTATAATGTAAGGTTTCAGGCCATGCTTTAAAATTTGATTGGGCTGGATATGTGAGGAAACAAGAATCTAAATACTAGTGCTAAAAGAGATTTTAAGAGATTATGCAGATCAAAAAGTAGACACAGAATTACCATAGATTCCAGCAATTTCATTTCTGGGTATATAACTAAAAGAAAAGCAGAGACTTGAACAGGTACGTATATATCAATGTCCACAGGAGCATTAGTCAAAACAGTCAAAAGAAGCAAAGAACCCAAATGTCCATTGACAGAGGAATGGCTATACAGTTTATGCGACATATACAGAATGGAATACCAGTTGGGCTTAAAAACAAAGGAGATTCTGATACATACTACATACTACATACATACTAAAAAATAGTAACCTAAGTGAAAGCAGCCAGTCACAGAATGACAGATACTGTATGATTTCATTCATACAGATACCCAGGGCAGGAAAATTCACAGAGACAGAGAGACAGATCTGGCTGGTGGGCCAGGTGAGGTGGGAGGAGAAAATGGAGAGCTACTATCTAATGGGGACAGTGGTTCAGTATGGGAAAATGAAAAAGCTCTGGAGATGGGCAGTGTTGAGGGCTACACAACAATAGGAATGAACTAATGGCACACAACGGTATGCTCAGAAGAATTAAATGGTAAAGTTTATATGTATATTTTACCACAATTCAAAAAAAAAGAAATTTTATACAGGACCTGATCTAAATAATGTTCAGGTTCCACAGAACTTCCTTTAAGAACTGAAGAAGAGAGGACCACAACAAAGTAAATCCAGGACTTTACTACTATTTAAATTAGAGCAGCCAGCATGTTTAAAACTATCAACCCTAATTTTATACATTAAATAAAGAAGGCTTCAAGGATGTAAGGAGCTCAAGGTCCCATAATAGATCTACAGAAAAGCTGACCTGAAACTCTAGGTCTCATTGGTGATTTTCAGCTACTATCACCTTCTACAATGTGAAGGTGAACATTATAAATTACTTCAGCACTACTCTAATGATATAATAAAACAAAACATAAAGTAAAAGGAGATCTAAAGAGTATCAAAGGAATATTGCAAGGAAATCGGACGCTTGCAAGTGAACATAAAAGAACACCAATACTCGAAATATTAGGAAATAAAAATATTCAGGAAGTAATTTTGTTTTCAAAACTAGCAGAAAAATGAAAGTTGACATCACCATAGATTTTACTGTGTATTAAAAAATAGGGGACTACTATGAATAACGTTATACCTATAAATTTGACACTTGAAGCAGATAAATTCCTTTGTTTTTAAATTTTTATTTATTATTTATTTTAGAGACGGACAGAGTGGGGAGGGGCAGAGGGAGGGAGAATCCCAAGCAAGTTCCATGCCCACCACAGAGGCTGACTACGGGTTTGATCTCAGGACCCTGAGATCACGACCTGAGATGAAATCAAGAGTTGGACATTTAACCAACTGAGCCACCTATGCACCCAGACAAACAAATTTCTTTAAAGACATGGACTACTAATGCTCACTCAAGAAGAAATAAGTAACAGATATAGACTTACCCTATATCTGTTAAAGAAACTGAATTTGTGGATATAAAAGACCAGATAGTTTCTCTGGTGAATTACACCAAACACTTAAGTAAGAAATAATACTAATTCTACAGAAATTTTTCTAAAAAATTGAAGAGAATATTTCCCAACTCATCTTGTGACTCCAGCTTTAGTTTAAAACCAAAAAAGAGGGGCGCCTGGGTGGCTCAGTGGGTTAAAGCCTCTGCCTTCGGCTCAGGTCATGATCTCAGGGTCCTGGGATGGAGCCCCGCATCCGGCCTCTCTGCTCAGCAGGGAGCCTGCTCCCCTCTCTCTCTACCCGCCTCTCTGCCTACTTATGATCTCTGTCTGTCAAATAAAATAAAATCTTAAAAAAAAAAAACAAAAAAAACCCCAAAACCAAAAAAGAACTCCAAGACATTAAGAAAACCATTAACTAATATTCCTCATTAACATAAATGCAAAAGTTCTTAACAGAATTTTTGAAAGATTTATCTTTAAAAAACAACCAAACACACACATCATGACCAAAGGAAGCTTGGTCAGAGAATGAAAGGTGGGTTTAATATAAACTAATCCATCATCCTATTTAGCCATATTTAACAAACTAAAATAAGAACCACATGAAGACCTCAATAGTAGCAAAAAACAAAAACAAAAAAACCACCAACCTAAAAAGCAAACAAACAAAAAAACCCACAAAAAACAAAAACATGTGACAAAATCCAACATCTATTACTGATTAAAATCTTTCAACAATCTAGGAACAGAAAATCTTCCTCAACCTTATAAAGGATATCTAAAACAATCCTAGAGAAAACAGCATACTTAATGATCAGCAACAAAATAAAAATGTCTGCTTTTACCACTTCTGTTCAATAATGGACTGGAAGTTCTATTCAGTACAGTAAGACAGTGGGAGATCAGTATAATGATAAATAAATCAATGGTCCAAAACAAAATCCATGATACATTTATGTCATTTTTTTTTTTTTTTTTTAAGGGAGGAAAAGGCAATTTAGTGGAAGAAAAGATAATCTTTTCAGAACACAGTGGTGAATAACGAATACACAGATTAAAAAAAAATTAAGGGCAATCCATACTTTGTGCCATATAAAAAAAAGACAAAAAATTTTTGGTAGGATTTAAACAATGCCTTTGTGTTGTGATTTCTTTGTAGGGCAGAACATTGGATTTCTTTTTCATTGGAAAGTTGCAGTAATGGAAGTAATCTTCACCAATTATAAAACTCAAACTAGAGCAAAGCAGGAGAAAATCTTTGTGACTTTAAGCCAAAGCCTTCTTAGATATGACACCAAAAAAAGGATGTCCATACACAGAACAGATTTTGATGAGGTCCATTGTGTCCATTAAAAACTTCTGTTTAAAACAAATTGTAAAGGGAGTAAGACACGCAATAGAGTAGGAGAAAATATTGGCCAATCAGCTATGACTTATATTTAGAATAGAAAAAACAACTGTTACAATTCTATTAAGAAAACAACCCAATTAAAGACACATTTGAAAAGATACTTCAACCAAAAAGTCCTACAAATGATAAACAAGCACAGGAGAAGATGCACAATGCAAATTAAAACCACTACACACCTACTGGAATGGCTAAAATAAAAAGGTTGAGCATGCCAGGTAGTGGTGAGGAGGTAAAGCAACTCAGATTTCATGCACTGCTGCTGGGGGGGTGGTGGTGGTGGTAAAATGGTACCAGCACCTTGGAAAATACTTGAGCAGTTTCTTAAAAAGTTAACCACACACCTACAATGTAATCTTCCAGTCCTAAGCATTTGCACAAGACAAATGAAAGCCTATGCCCACACACAGAGACTTGCATATGACGATTCTGAACATTCTTAATTTGAAATAGTTCTGAAATGGGAAGAGCTCAAGTGTTCACCAACAGGTACAAAAATAAATTATGGTACAGCAATTCAATGAATACACTTCAGCAATAAAAAGCAATGCATTACTGAAATATCCAATATGGAGGAATCTCAATTATGCTAGGGGGAAAAAAGACATTGTGTGTAATTCCATTTACATAAAATTCTAGAAAATGCAAACTAATCTATAACATGAGGAAGCAGACTTGTAGCTACCTGTAGAGAAAGAGGGCAGAAGTAGGAGGAAAGGAGGAGGAGGGAGATTAAAGTTTTGGAGGTGATGACTCTATTTTTTTTCTTGATTGTGGTTATGGCTTAGTGTATACATATGCCAAGATCAAACTACACTTTAATAAATATGTGCAGGTGTTTTAACTCAGGTATACCTAATAAACCTGTTTAAAACAATTCTGTTTTATTTAAACATTATTTAACAATGATGTTAACACACCAAACAGAATGACTACCTTTTAAAGTAGTGTGATTACTACAGAAATACCACATACTGATTATTAACATCTTATAAATAGTGTGAAAAAAAATCCTTGGATGAGAATTCATGATAATGTACAGACTAGTAATTAATGATTACTTAGGCAAGAACTTACTGTTAAATGATTAAAAGTTTCAACTATACTCTTTTTAAAATGCCCAAAGGTCAGTAGACATTTCCAAAGTATGAAATGCATAAATTTATTTTGCCAAAATTTGAGTTATAATGTACACTTGACAGCTAATTAGTCCTTTTTATTACTTGCATAGAATTATTTTTCCTATTTTTACCAAAAGATTTTCTTAGAGAAAGAATTAACAGTGGGAATTAGTAGCCTTAAAAAAATATCTTTTGAGAAAATTTTCCCCTAAAAATTACTTTGTTGAGAGGGACTTAAAATCAGAGTAAGAAACACACGAGTTAAATACCAACTTAATAAAAGTCATACTTGAATGTATGATCATGGGACATGTGGGAGGTACTTCATGATTATACAAATTCCTACAATTTTTGCTCTTGATCTCAAGTATTATGAGACATTATTATATACAAGGCAATGTGCTACATGCTATTCCTATCAGAAAAATAAATGTTACATAAGAGTATTTGATACATTTTAAGGAATTAACATCACAACTTCAAAAGTGACACTTGTAGAAATAGAACAGTACCACTATAATTCTATAATGGCTATTATAATTACATTTTATTAAGAACTTCAGCTGTATTTACTCAGAAAAATCTGTAGCCAAAACAGGTTACATTCAACTCCCTTTAAAATTGCATTCTCTTATTAACAAAACAAATAATTTTTATGATTGCATATTTGTTGAAACCAAAGAAGAGTAATCTGAGGGAACAACAATTTAACTACGTTGGAGACAAAGTCCAGTTCAAAACTAAAATGCAAACAGTTCGTTTTTCTTGTTAAAGAATGCAATTTCTAATTTCAGTTGAATGATATTTTGTACCTTATTCATGTTTGGCTCCTCCATCATAGAATTTTTGATGGTTTCACAGTTGTCCTCTAATGACTTCATCAAGAAAGAATAACCACATGACAAAGAGTAAAGACGAGATATAACATGCAAAATACTGGGGTATTTTTTAAAATTATATTTTTGACCGAATTTACTAGAAAACAATACTGGACTGAGTTATTACCTTTTAAATATCATACATCTTAAAAGAAGCATGTATGGGGGGCTGGAGAAAATTTAATGCCTCAAAACTCATTAACCACTACCATAAATTTTATTTCACTTCGAAAGAAATTTTAACCGACTTAACTGATTTTGAAATGCTGACATTAAAGCAACATTGAGCCCACAGTTCTAATGTTAAAAATTTCAAAGCTACTGGTGCCACAGTACTCTAACCTGATAATTAAAGTCAACTTGTTCTTCTTCATACACTCTACTATGCCTTGCCTCCATCATGGTATCTCACTCCTCAAGAAAACCTCCTGATTAGAACATTTAGAATTCAAGGTTTCTAATTCTTTCTCTTTATTTAGCCAGAAATAGTCAATAAATTGCTTGAAGGCACACATCCTTCTTAAAAGGGGATATTAGCATTTGTTAAAGAAGTGATTCAAGACCTTTAGTTCTCAGAAAATGAAAGAAAAAAGAAATATTAAGTAGGGAACAAAGACGATAGCTGTCAAGTATTTTTTTCTGGTTGGAAATTATTTAGATATAGTCTATCTGCAGCTATCTACATTTAATTTCAAAATAAATATAAACTGGAAAGACCTTCTATTTTAAAAATACAGTATATAAAAAGAAAAGATCTGAGGATATACCAGGATTTTAAATTTTAACATCAGATGGAGAAAATTTCATTTTCAAGCATGTAAGGAATAAAGAAACAAACAGCAGCAGTCTCAGAATCCTCCCATCCAAAACCCTGGGCCTGTTTGGCATCTATTTACTAAACACCTGAAAAGTCACAGTGACTTGGACTCAAGCTACTTAAATACAATTATCGTTTTACAAAAAAAGAGATGGAAGGTAATTCTGTTAATAACAAAAATAAGCTAGTCAACTGTAAAGATTAAATAATATTATATTAATTCTATGAAGTTAATATTCTTTTTAATTCTACCCAATCTATGATTCCCCATATAAATTTTTCATTTTCATATTCCCTTTATCAAAATATCACTATTTTTAAGAATATCACCATCAAGAATAAAACAATAAAAAATGAAAATAAAATTTAAGAAAGAATAAAGTGGTAATAACTAATTTCTAGTAACTACCATTAATCATGCCAGGTTTTAAGTAAGTTAGATTTACTGGTCAAAACATAGCAGATTAAGGGATATTTCACTTATTTTGCAGATAAAAAACCTAAAATTTAGCTTACTCATAATTATAAAGCTTTTAGTCTAACATCCATAAGCATGTTTTTGATTAAAATAGTAGGAAGAAGAATAAATGAAACAAGATGGGATTGGGAGGGAGACAAACCATAAGTGACTCTTAATCTCACAAAACAAACTGAGGGTTGCCGAGGGGAGGAGGTTTGGGAGAAGGGGTTTGGATTATGGACATTGGGGAGGGTATGTGCTTTGGTGAGTGCTGTGAAGTGTGTAAACCTGGTGATTCACAGACCTGTACCCCTGGGGATAAAAATATATGTTTATAAAAAATAAAAAAAGTATAAAAAAAAAATAGTAGCACAAAAATAACTTCAAAATTTTCTCAACGTATCATAAAACTCCTAAGAAAACTAATAATAAAACAGCAAAGGGATCAAAAGGTGTACTTAAACTTATTTACCTGTTCTCCTTCCTTATGCATTTTGGCTTATGCTACTCTTTTCCTTAGTGATACTATTCCCTGATTTAGCTAGACAATCTAGTGGTATAATAGCTTCTTGTTTTGTTTGACAGCTATTTAATTTCCCAGATATAATGATTATATCAGCAGTAGAGAAATGTTTTTATTTTTACACCTATATTAATCAAATACGGCCATGTTTAAAAAAAATATTTTGTAGTTGAAATTATGCCAACTTTCATATTCATATTATAAGCTACATCAAAAAAACAAAGAAATAACAGAGTAAACATACTTTTTATACAGAATAATGTGGCAGGGTTTTATAAATTATTGTGAGAATGCTTTAACTTCTGATACATTATTTGAGGCAAGGATATATTTAAAATAAAATAAGGAACATTACCTTATCAGTAAATACACCTAATTAATTAGTTTCTGATCCAGTACATTTTAAATTTTATTTATCCCCAAATTTTCTTGAACTGTTTAATGGTAATTCATATATGCAATACTTAAGATATATCTTACATAAGGTAAAATAAAAATACTTCATTTGTATTGTATCTATTTTATCTATTGATGACTTAGTTTTCAATGTCACACTAAGGTACACAGAAGTTTTCTAAGTTAGCCAAAAATTATGTCTATTTCCTGGCTTGGCTAATTCAAATATATAATCTGGCAAAAACTAAGTAATAGTGCATGCAGTTGCCTCTTATAAAACAGTGTTTAAACCAAGAGGCAATGAAATCTATGTAATTTTCCCTTGTATTCATTAAGATTATATGACATCTTGCTTTTTGCTAACTTGTCTTTAAAGAAACCATTCTGATGCACAGAACTTGTTGAGTCACTAAGTTGAAAGTGAAACTAACATATGTCCACTATACTGAAAAAATTAAAAAAAAAAAGAACGAAGTTAGCAAAAAGAAGCCATTCCATTCCCTTATTCCTCCAAGTGAAATACCTTCTTGTTTTCCCTCCCACTTCCAAACCATACAAAGCTTGCTTTAAGTCAGTTCAACTCTTCTCAAATGTGATCCACAGACCAGCTGCTGGTCTTGAACCTCTTTGTTACTAGTCCATGAGGACGTAAGGAATTACTACCATCACCAAGTCCACTACTGAGTTTGGCCAGTATTTTTAAATAGCAATATTGACCCCCAAAAAGAAGTAATATGCTAATTTACATTCAGGTGCAAGTTCCCCATATCATCCAAATGGAACTTTTTAAAGCAATGAACTAAATGAGAAAAATAATAATTAAATGATAATACCATAATATAATCAACTACAGTAAACTTAAAAATTGTGTTTACAAAATTTCATTAAGAAGGATAATCAGCAAAAAAATAAATTAAAAAAAAGAAGGATAATCAAAAGAATAGAAAGAAAATGTACATATTTGAAATGTTCAAATGTCTACCAACCTAGTTTCAGTTAAACTTGTAAGATAAACTTCTTTTAGTTATCATACAAAAATCATGGGGAATTTCTACTTTGTCTCCCAAACAGGCACTCATGACAACTCAAAACACAGCAAACAAGATGTAGAATCTTCACACAAACAGTATCTTTTTGGGCGGGGGGGGGGGGGGGGGGTTCCAAATACATCTGAATTAGTTCCTTTAAATTAACTTGATTTGGGAAAATACTGACCCCCTCTTTCTCCTTTTCAATCACTTTTTCTATTTACTAACTGCATAATAAATGTTTATGATATAAAAGTGAGCTTTTTAAAAGTCTGTAAAATGCAACTTCTTTTTTTATGGTTACATAAGAAAAAAGACTTCACTAATACTAGAGTAAAAAGGTTTTAACTTATACAGACCTCATTTAGACATCTTTTCTTTGTGAATATATTTCTGATAAAGGTTTCCTGAATTTCTTCCTGCTTCACCAAGTACTGCCATAGTCTCTTCACGGACAGTGCCAGATGGTGTTTGGATCTACAGGGACAGGATACTTAATTATACACTTTGAAGATTTTTGATTAACTTGACTACATTCCCTTTGTGCTCTATAAATATTTATAATAATAAATTAACTGGGATCAGACAATACCACTGAGAGCACCAGTCTTCAAACTTTTTCTTAAAAAACGAGACGGTAAATATTTTAGACTTTGTGGGCTATCTTTCAACCACTCAACTCAGTCACTGATAGGAAAGCACCCAGTAGAAATATTAAAATCAAAGGGTATGGCTGTGATCCAATAAAGCTTTATTTATATTGCAGCAAAGCTGTAGTTTGCTGACCCCAGGAACATAATATCTACTAAAAACAGATCACTACTAGAAGATATCTAAAAGCAGAGCTACTCAAATGGCCTGTGAACACATACCAGTCCATGAACTCTGTTCCTGATGCTAAGGTAAGAACTTGCGAAATAACGTAGATCAACTATGTCACTAAGCCACTAAGTACAGTGTATACTGAGTTAACATTTTGTAGCAAGACTTTATTGATGATGCAAGCACTGCATTGATTTATCTTTTCATGCAAATGCTTCATCTCTTCATGGATGATAAAACAGCTTGCTAACTAGATATTATGAGCAGCACTGTTCCAGAGTGGGAGAAGTAAACAATGGCCCACAGGTCAGATTCAGCTTGCCTTTCATTTTTGAAAATAAAGTTTATTGGATCACAGCCATGTCCATTTGTTTACTTATTGTCTATAGTTGTTTTCACTCTACTCTGGCAGTTTAATAGCAGCAACAAGGACTGTAGGTCTTCAAAGCCCAAGGCATTTACTCTCTGGATCTATGCAGGAAATGTTTGCTAAGCCTACAATATACATCAAAGACACAGATAGGACCCAAGAACTGCAAAGCAGACAGAGGAGGCCTTAAATATTTTTAAAGTACTAATTGATAACATTCTGAGTTAGTAAAACTCTGACTTAAAAACAGGATCCACAGGACAACCTACTTGAAAGGAGTGTTTGTAGGTTCCAGCAAAGCCTTATGGCGGAGAATTGCAGGACCCCCAGACAAACTCTCTTCAGAGGTATGACTTGCAATATAGTTTTGAGGTGGCCCGCCATGGATTTCAAGTCGTCGGAGAAGAACTTGCTCCCAACACTGAAGAGTTTTTAAAACCGCATGACAAAGTGGTGAACTAACTGGAAGCTCTAAAAAGAGAAAATAAAAATGATCCATGTTTGTCTTCTTCAGTGAAATGCTACAGTTGATTTTAAGAATGACTGAGACAGATATTTTGGCAGAGGAATTGTGTAGGAGAGTGGGGAGAGACCTCCAGAGGCTCAAAAAAAAAAAAAAAAGAAAAAGATGTAATAAATCTCTGTTTCAACATAATTAGGTAGCCCGGAGCAACAGAAAAAAACAGTAATCTGAGTCAAAATTATACCACAGTTTTACTACTGTAACTTGGAATAATATTTATGACTTATGATGTAAAGTACTGCTATATCGATTACTGCTTTTGGCTCTGATTTCACATTAACGAATTTACCTGAATATTATGAAAATACGTCGGAGAGGAAAAACAATTGCTTTCAATCTTTGCATCAGCCCAATGTCTATATGGTATGTAACTAAAATTTGTTTAGAAAATTAAAACACACAGAAGTTAAAAGAAGTTAAATAACACTTAATGGGAAATTCAGCACTTTCTACTTCTATATAATTTCATTTTCCTGATTCCTCACTCCACTTTCAACTTTTAGCTATTCTTGCTATTCACCTCCAAAAATCTAAGTAATACGCCTATCCTGTAAATTCTGGATTTTTCCATTTTAGAAATGATGTACTCACTTATTACTACACTATGGAATATAAGAATAAACTACTCTCCCCATCATTCTGGTATAGTCACATAATAATTTTTGGCAAAATTGGTGTTTTTGTATTTACCTTGTTATTTATAAATACAGACCACAGCTGGATCATGCAGTATGCTATCGCTCCCCTTTCTTTCTGTGCAATCTTTTCTTCCCCTGGAGTTAATAATCACAAAGTTTTTATATTTGCTTCATTTTCTTGGTGTCTACTGCTATCAAATCCCCCAATACCTCCACTAGAGGTATAAATAAAGTCTCAATACAGTCAATCACATCAGGTTCAGATCCCCTGCTTTCTTGGGACATTATCCTCCTGATGGCACCTAACAATATGATCGATACATTTATAGAAGGCTGGTCTGGTTAAAAGAAACCTACCTTCTACAACAGGAAGTTACTAAGGTTTTTCTTGACTGCTTCAAAAAAAAAAAAATGCAAAAACAGTCATTCAAAAGCAATGGGAATAGTAGTTCATGTTAAGATATACATTACCTGCAAGATCATGACCTGCAAAGGGATAGAAGGTCTTCAAATTGTTGAGCACTAATTGCACCATTGCCAAGCGCATCAATGACCAACTAAAAATAAAACAACAGTAGATCTGTTAAAGATTTACTCAGGGTTTTAGAAGAGTATACCACTCTTTAATCCAACAGTTTTACTATCAAGAATCTACTCTGCAGATATGCTTCCAGAAAAATAAAACCATATATGCATGCAGTTACTCATGTCAGCTTTACCTGTAAGAGCAAAAGAGCAGAAACAACCAATTATCCGCCAGGAGAGTACTGGTGGAAACACTTTGGTTTTGAACCACAGATAATAAGGAAGCCATAAAAAAAGAATGTAGAAGAATTCTGAAGTGTTAGTATGAAGTGAACTCCCGTATGTATTAATAAATAATCAAATCACAGAACACTATATATACTATGCCCCTGGTGCCTTCCATGTAAAAAAGCAGAGAAATAAGGTTTCAAACACCTACAAATACGCTTATTTTGCAAAGAGAAGGATAAAAACAGAAACTAATAAAAATGGGTATATGTAGAGAGTGTAGAAAAGAAATAGGTGAAGACAGAAATGTGAGACTTCCAATTTCACATTTTTATATTTTTTTTTATTAAAAAATAAATTTCAACTTTTCTTTTAAAGTGAAAATTTATTTCTTAGAGTACTGGCTTTTTATTACTTTAAATTGTATATATAGAGTTAACCGTCTTAACTATTTTTAAGTGTACATTTCAGTGGCATTAAGTATATTCAACCATCACCACCATCTAATTCTAGAATTCTTATCTTGCAAAACTGGAACTATCCCCATTAAGTAATAATTCCCCATTTCCCCTTCTCCTAGTCCCTGGCTACCAATATTCTTCCTTCTGTCTCTATGAATTTGACTACAGTAAACAACCTATATGTGGACTTATACACCACTGTCATGATATTTGTCTATTTGGGACTGGCTACTTCTCTTAGCATAATATCCTCAAGATTCATGCACATTGTAACATTTGTCAGAATTTCCATCCTTTTTTAGGTTGAATACTAATCCATTACATGAATATACCACGTTTTGTTTATGTATTCATCTGACAACAGACACTTGGTGCTTTTATCCCTTGGCTATTGTGAATAATGCTATTATGAACATGTTTTCTATGAATACCGACCCCATTTTTTTTTTTAGCATATGTGCTCATGATGCGAGCATGGTTTGTACAAATACCTGTTCAATACTCTGCTTTTAATTCTTTCAGGTATATATTCAGAAGTGAAATTGCTAGGCTATATGGTAATTCTATTTTTAATTTCCTAACTACCATAATGTTTTCCATAGTGGCTAGACCATTTCACATTCCCCCGACTAGTGCACAAGGGTTCCTATTTCTCCACATTCTCGCCAACACTGTTATTTTCTGTTTTTTGGATACTAGTCATACTAAGGGGTGTGATGTAATCTCCCATGGTGGTTTCAATTTGCATTTCCTTAATGATTAATGATAGCATCTTTTCTTGTACTTATTGGCCATCTGTATATCTTCTTTTCAAATAATTTGCTTGTTTTTTTAATTGGGTTGCTTGGTTTTGTTATTATTAACTTACAGAGTCTGAATGACTTTTAAGACATGTAAATATTTTATATATTAAAAAAACAAAATTGGGTCAAGTAAAAATCTTATAATAATTCTTCTTTTCAATAAAGGAGTATTTATTTCATTTTCATTTTCTCTAATACACTACTTATCTCTTGTGGTATATTTCTATTTTTCTATCATACCATTAACATACAATGTTTTAAAAAGTATATACACCTTTCAGAGATATACAACGTATCAAAAGGGACAAGATAATATCCTCTTATGCATATATGTAAGGATAAAGCAGCAATGGAGCTGAGGGTGAACATTCTGAACATTCATAATTTTTATAATATGTGCAACCCATTTTTAAGACAGTAATCATTGGTATCTTAGGGTATTAGTATTATACTGAAAAGATACCATGTTTTCTAGGCTAAAACAGTAGAGTTTGTTGATCTCAGGGAAGCAAAGAGCAAGGAAAAGTCTGACAGCATTTGTGAGGACCAAGTCATGGATAATAAAAAACTAACTCTGTAATTATTCTTAAAGAAAGGAATTTAACAATTTCATCTAAATAAATCTGAGTTATAATGTGTGATGTAATTCAACAAGCTATCAATTTCAAACACGTTATTTTCAAAAATATTATGTATATAAGCCAAGATGAATTTTTAAAAAGAAGCTTAAAATTAAATACTCCATACCTATATGAATTTGAATTAGAATGTTCTTGGAGATGGAAATCTGAGGCTAAAACATCATCATCATCGTCATCACTTTCCAGACTTTCCTCTGAATCATATTCTGCTCTACTTTGGGAAGGGGGTAGAAAAGGCTAAAATAAAAAAGGTACAGATTCAACTCTGCAATTTAAAACATTCAATTATATAGAGTGTAATATTAGCAATTTATCCCATTTTTCAGATACGTCAATGTAAAAAAGTAAAGTAACCAGTACTCGGCTGCTTCTTTTTTGACATTCTATGCCTTCAACCTCACTTTACACAATTCTCTTATTAATTCAGACATTCAACAAAAAATTTATCAGGTATCAATGTGTCAAAAAGTATACTTGCCATAAGAATTTTTTTCTTTCAAGTAGGCTCCATGCCCAGTCTGGAGCCCAACATTGGGCTTGAACTCACAATCTTGAGATCAAGATCAAAGCTCAAGAGTCAGATGTTTAACCATCTTGGTGGCACCCTTGCTATAAGGATTTTTTTTTAAAGACTTAAACAGTCACTGCACTTAGAGAGCTTACCTTTTTATGGAAGAAAACAGACAAATAACAGGAAACTAAATACAACTGTATTTAGTTGTGCCATACAGAAAAGAAGACAGATGGGATTGAGAACATTAACAAGAACTGACATAAGGTGATCATGAAAGGTCTCTTAATAAAGCAGCACTTAAGTGAGACTGAAAGCACAAGAAATAAGCCATAGAACGAGAGGGAAGAAAAGCATTTTAGGCAGTGGAAATTGCAGGTAGAAAGGTGTTAATATGGGAAAAAGCTTGGTATGGAAAGTAAGCGGTTTGACAGGAGCCCATAAGCAAGAGGATAAGTGTTGGGATGAACACTGAAGACAATGGAAGGAGACAGGTGGGGAGGGTTTTTGTCGGTCACAGTAAAGAGGGTAATGGAATGCCACTGGTGAGTTTTAAGTAGAGGGCAGGCATTGAGATTTACATCTTAAGAATATGACTATGCCCACTCCCTTATGAAAGAAAAACTCAAATGGTAAGACTAGAAATGGAGACAAGAGTAACTAAGTAAGGCAAGGGTTGACTGGTGAAACCGCTCTAGAAACATAAAGATGGATGGAAAACCAGATGGACAAAGTAGTGCTTCAGCAAGGCTTAACTTTAAATGGAATTGATTTTTCTCTTCCTCATTCTTGAAGCCTACTCCCACCTCTGCCTTGACTTGTTTTTCTATAGAATCTTTTGTTCTAGGAATTCAGTATCAATGTGGACATCTCCCCAACCTCAAAGTATACTTAGTCGAGACTCGGATGGCTGGCACCTGCACTAGTCAGATACCACCTTGAAGACATGATGAACAGAGCTGGTAGCTCAACCAGATTCCTACCTAAACTGCCCAGATCCTTTATTTTCCTCTAAAATTCCCACAGCCTTTTATCCCAGGTAGGTCAGCAGTTTTGAAAGCAATGGCCAGCTACAGCCTCCTTCGCCTGGCAAAGCAATAAGACTATCATTCTTCTTTATCCCCAAACTCTGTCATCACGTTATATTTTGGCTCCAGAGCACAGAGATTGGTTTCCAACAACATGGAGGTATGTGTTAGTGATGAAGATGGAGAGAAATAACACACTAACTGTATATTTTGGAGAAGCGCTGACAGATAGGCTGATAAGTATGGAGAGCAAAGGACACAGAGGAAAAAGACTATTTCTAGGTTTCTGACTCAAGCAACTATTAGAATGAAGATGCTGTTTACTAGTAGGAGAGAATGGTAGTTATAAAAGGGAGGTGTTGGACAAAAGAAATATAAAAAACCCAAATGTTGAAAGAGATCAAGATTCACAGGTCAAGTTGAAAAGGAAGGATGAAGAAAGGACCATGGAAGAATAATAGTAAGGTTAGGGGAAAAAAACTAGAAGAGAATGGCATTAAGAGAGAATGACATCAAGGAGGAAATGGCTGCATGTGTTGAATATTGCTAAGAGTTCAAATGAGATGATGATAAAAAAAGTTTCAGTTAGGGGCACCTGGGTGGCTCAGTGGGTTAAAGCCTCTGCTTTCGGCTCAGGTCATGATCCCAGGGTCCTGGGATAGAGCCCCACATCAGGCTCTCTGCTTTGCGGAGAGCCTGTTTCCTCCTCTCTCTCCATGCCTGCCTCTCTTGCCTACCTATAATCTCTGTCAAATAAATAAATAAAATCTTTAAAAAGAAAAGAAAAGAAAATTCTTCAAAAAAAAAAAAAAAGAAGAATTTGTTTCAGTTATATGTAACAACATGGATGCCCCCAAATCTTAACAGCAGCTTCAATGAGGTAGCTGTGTCAAAAGTCATACAGTGCACAACTATGAAAGGGACCCAAGATAACAGAAAAAAAAATATGTGTATAGTTTTAAAAAGCTGAATGATAACAGGAAATAGAGAAACAGAGTACTAGCTGGAAAAAGTTCTGGGATCAAAGCAGGATTTGGAATGAGAGACAGTAGAGCACACTTCTGTCCTGATGGGAAGCAATCAATAGAGATGAGAGTCAAAAGTAGAGAAGAAAAGCACAGATGAGATTCAGAACAGAACAGAAGTCTCTGATAGGAAGGACTCTTTGTCCTTATTAACAGGAGAAATGAAGGAATGAATAAGATGGGAACAAGTGTAGTTATAGCTTCATGACAGGATGGTAAGAGTTTTAATGCCTTTCAACTTAGAGTTAAGAGCGAAGATGGAAGAGGTAATACAGGAAATCTGAAGTTATAAAATCTTTGGTGTAGGGAAGACCAGTAAAGACACATAGCAGGGATAGGAGAAATTCTGAAAGAGCTGAGAGAGAAGCTCCTAAGTCCTCTCACCAGAAACAACAGTAAAACTGCACAATGCTGTAAAAAAATACCCACTTAAAGATACTGGATCAATTGATCAATGCATACAACCCAGAGAGAAGCATTTATTCAAGAGAAATCAACTGGAATCTCTGGAGAAACAGTGAGAGCCTGGCATTTTGGTCATTTTGGTTGGGCTGCCGCTACTCCACCTGGCCACTCTGTGCTGTAGGGCAGTCCATGAGCACCAAGAACTCTGCTGCATGGCCAGAGGTGGTTATCTTGAATAAAAGTCCCAGGTCCAGGGGCACCTTCAAAAGCAACAGCTATCTCAGTACCAAACGACTAGGAAAGGCTAACCTCTCAACTAGCCTGAGGCTATGGTATGAACTGGGACAGGGACAGACCAGCCAGAAATTTAACAAGATCCAGGAACAAAAGAGCTAAAGAAGGCCTTCCTCATCATGGATGCTCTATCAATTAAAACTGCTTCAAAAATGAAGATGACATCAAGATATTCCCATATCAATAAGGGGCTCAATAAACATTTGTTGAATAAATGAATGACTCTGCAAAGGGCAATAAAGAACAAGGAGAGACAAATACCTGTCTTTACCCCAAGAAAAATATAAGAAAAATAAAAGCTACTGCTTAACATGCCTAAAGCATTGTTGTCAGCAGAAAATAGTTAGGTATTCAAATAATAGAAGAAAATAAGAAGAACATCCAGAAGTTGAGAACATGAGGGATGCGGCTGATCACAGGAGAGGCAGATAGGCCATTTCTGCTCTGCATAATGGCACAGGAACATGGAAACGACCATGCAAGCTGAAACCATTGTTGAAGCAACCTTTATAAACAAAGGAAAAACTACAAATATTCTGAGACTAGCAAAAACATTTTTCAAAATATTAAAACTCTTATGGTTGGCAATAAATGTATAGGGAAATGAAAAAATAGTAAAAAACAGTATTTATTTAGCATACTAAAATTAAAATACTAGAAATATTGAGAATTTGTTTTATTTCTTTCTTTTTTTTTTCTTGAAGATTTTTATTTATTTATTTGAGAGAAAGAAAAAACAAGTGAAAGGCAGACGGAGAAGCAGGCTCCCCGCTGAGCAAGGAGCCCGATATGGGACTTGATCCCAGGACCCTAAGACATGACCTGGGCTGAAGGCAGATGCTTAACTGACTGAGCCACTCAGGCGCCCCATCAAGTATTTTACTTCTTTGTAAATAAATTATCAAGAGTACTTTGAGTGGGCAAACTGTCATACATGTTTCTAAGTTTGTATCATCTTCCAACATTTTATTCTTTACACTTTCAGTGCTATGAAATATTAGCCAGAGTGGGGCTTTTTTTTTTTTTTTTTTGGCCAATTTCAGTATGTTTAGAACACCTTCCTCGTTGTGTTACACTTTCCTCACTTCTGCTGACAAGTTAGCCCTCACTAGTCCTCTGGTTGCACATCCAGAATCTTTCAAACAACAGCAGTGTCAGTAGCCCCAATGTAAGCTACTTTTCCATAACTTTGTTTACATTTAACTTTTTTTTTTTGGTAGAAACCATCTTTCATTTTTTTATTTAAATCCTACTAGCCGACATACTGCTTACATTCAATCTGCATGTCACTTCCAGGGCTACCACTTGTCATTGTTTGGTTGCACTTCCATCTTCACAGGCCAATTCCCTCTTCTGATTATCCAGTTTTGTAAAACGTCACTTGAGTTGGATACTTTGCTCTCTGTATACAAACTGAATAACGGGTCCTAAATGATGAACCGCCAATAGACTCTGAAAGAACTGTTGTGAATGATCACTGCACACGAGGTGCACCTGCTCTTTCCCTAGTGATGTGTGGACAGAAGAGCCAGCAGGGAAGTTTGTACTTGAGGTCACTGCTCACAGTTAATAGACTGGAAACTCTGAGACATGTTGCTGAGGGACTTGTTACTTCTTTAAATAGCAGAAACTATAACATGTGTATATGAGAACCATGCAGGAGCGTCTACAGTACAGAAAAGGAACGAGAGCAGCAATGGCCCTGGGACTTCTTGTAGTCTGGATTCCTTAATTACCATGAAGTACCTTAGCACTAAGGTGTTGACCAACATATCTTTTTTCATCTAAGAACTGTATTTTGCTTAAAATATAGAAACCATAACTTATCAAAGGACTGTGTCAAAAAACAAATGGAAATGTCTAAATATTTTTGAGGGTTTTTTGTTTTGTTTTGTTATGCAGCCTGACAAAATGAAATCTTTCTAAACCAGAGTGGGAAAACACTTGGAGCAGCAACACTTGGAGCAGCAACAATCCACTTACTTCAAACATTTTCATTTCCATTTCATTACATACATGTTGTTCTAGGTGGCACTTTTTTTTACCTTGGCTATGAAATAGTCCCAGATACTGAGCTCTGGTGGGATGAACTTCTCTTGGACTGTCAGTGACTCCTGGCTGACTACTGATGGGGAAGAAGTCGGTAGGGCAGATTCTCTACAAGAAATTTTTGATGGCCTAAAACGTTTGTTCTGTTTCTCTCCTTCTTCCACAAGTGAAGAAACTAATAAAAACAAAATAAAGTATTATTAAAGTAAGTACTATTTCCACTGTACTAATTTCAGATATCTTTACTTAAGATTTAAGGTTACAAATAAGCATAAACACAAAACTGAGATTACAACAGGTTAAAAAAATAAGTAGAAGTGAGGCAAATATCACTGTAAAAACCAATCTTTGCTTTTATCTCAACTTATCCCTCATTCTCTAAATGTTAACTTTTCTATTCCATAGGCTATAATATCTGTCTATAAATGAGTACAAAATTGAGCGATGATCATGAATGAAAATTATCTACATCCCTTTACTTTGAAGAATATCATGGGAAACAAAGAGTATCGTGGGATGTCAATGTTAATTGAAGGCACCAACTTACTTATGAGGTTCTTTAGTAATCCTCTGGCCTTTTATCTACATAGAAAACTGAATGTTTTCTCTGAAAATATATAAAAGAATTCAAATACGTTAACAGCTGAATTACACTGACTCAGACTTCCGGAAATGGCCTGCACATGGAATTTTCTGGTCAGTGGAATAACAGAGAGGGAGAAAATACAATCTTTGTTGTTTTAACTTTTAAATACTTAATGATTAGTATTTTCTTAGTATTTTACTTTAGAGTATTAAGGGAAAGAAAAACAAGTTACACAAATCTATAAATAACAAATACTAAGTTATAAGATGCAAATCACCAGTACAGAACCAAGGATGTTCCAAAGAGAAGCATATGTCTAATTGACAAGCAAATAACTCTGCAATAAGGCACACCAATATACTCTTCCAATGGTTCCAGTGAGAACTGACTTACCTTTCAAAGGAATGCAAATATGTGTTCTGTAATATAATTTTGTTTTATTGTTTGAAGCTACTCAGCTTGCATAAACAGCATGCTCATGCATTATATCAAGCTACAGCCAAGCTGAGTTTAACAGACTGATTTAGTGATTTCAGAAAAAAAGGAAATTAAAATGGAAAAAATTCTAAAAGATTGCCAAGACGTGGTATGATATTACATAAACTCTCAATGATTTTAAAAATAAACTTTTGGATTAAATGTGTAAATTTCTGCTTTTTAAAAAAGATTTCTTTGTTTGAGAGAGAGAAAGAGAGAGAGCATGCGCACGAGTGAGAGGAGAGGTGGGGGAGAGTCTGCTGCATGGGAGTCTGACGTGAGGCTGAACTCAACACCCTGAAAACATGACCTGAGCCGAAATCAAGAATCAGATGCTTAACTAACTGAGCCACTCAGGTGCTCCAATTATTTTCCTGTTTTTAAAAGCAACTGGTAGTCAACAATCATGTTTCTAATATACGTTGTATGCATTCATATTCATTCTAAAACAGTGGTTATGCCAAATTCTGATCAAATAAAAAATATATAATACAAATGTATTTTTTAATCTTTCAAAAAATTAATGCTGTGGTTTAAAATAATCATTTAACTTTAACATTACTATTTTGCTTTTTTTGTTTTTAGATTAGAAGGCATAAGAACATAGAAACTTAAAGAATCTCTGGAAAAATAAAACTTAAAAACAACAGTAAATAGATACATTTTTGTCAATACAGCTATATGATAAAAAAATCAGAGTTTTAAAACCACAACCTAATAAGATTTTTAAATTAAAAAGAGAAAAATTTACAAGTATAGTCAATGAAACCAGATACTGACATGAAAACAAGAAAAGTTACCACACTAGGGGTAAATGTTTAAAATGACAGAGTCAATATCAGAAATATAAAACTACTTATTAAAATACTTTTGATGAACAAAGAAAAAAATGGCACAGTTCACAGTACTGAATGTTCTATTGCTTGAAATGCTATAAATAAAAGGACCTGAGTGATGCCTCCCAGCAAACAAGAAATAACCTGTAGCTTCTCATTAGCATAGTTGCTTCTTCTTTTCCAATAAATTATAGCAAGACTTAAGATGATTTTATGTTTAAATCACAGTGGGTTAGCATAGTCATGAATGACCAATAGAGACTGCAGAGTGGCTGAAGGCTCAACTGGTGATTTTTGAAAATGCTAATAATTAAATATCAAGAATCTCTGTCACTCCTTGGATAAAAACTGACTCCACTGTTGCATTACTAAGGTGGTAAATGGCTACTTTACTAGTAATAGAAGAAAAAAACAGTATTAGGGAGAACTGTAAAGGAACTTGGATATGGAGCTTAGAAATTACAAGGAACATAGAGAAGCTAGAAAGTCGGTTAAAAAAACCCAATGTACAATGGATCAGAAAAGACAGAATCACTCACTAACATAAATTTTTAAAAATTTCTTAGCTGCTTTGGACTCATAGAAAGTACTTTTAAGAAGTACTTTTAAAGTCAAGATAGTACTTTTAAAGTCACGATTTTAAGAATCTCTATCCTCACTCCTAGTACAATCCTCAGTGACTTCCTGGAACTATGGACGTGACTCCCCAAGAACGCAAAACAAAATGGAGAAATGGTTAAGAGACTACATTTAAAGAATGGGCAGAGGAGGTACAGAGGAGTAAGAAAGACAATATTGCTTTTTATCATAAATTCTTCTGGACTACTGGATTTATTATCATGCACATATTTTGATTTTAATCAAAACATAAGAGGAAGGCTCACAAGTTAACCCTTTTTGAGTTTATCATTTTATTTTCTTAAAAGAATTTATTAACAAGCATGAATGGGGGGGTTGGGGAGGCAGAGGGAGAGGGAGAAGAAGACTCTCAGCTGAGTGAGGGATCCAACAGGGGGCTTAATCCTGAGATCATAACCTGAGCTAAAGGCAGGAGCTTAACCAACTGAAACACGCAGGTGCCCCAAGTTTATCATTTTAAATCAGACAAAATTAATGTTCTAAATCTAGACTTAAATATTTATTTTTAAAAGTGACCTTAAAGTAACCAGCAGAATGATCTCATTCTCTGCTTATCAATCTAAGGCACACTTATCACAAGACTATTCATGAGTATGCCAGAGAGTACATGAAAAAGCAGGGGGCGCATTGTCCTGTACCTTCAAGTATAGCTCCAAAATTTAGGGGATGGGAAGATGAAGGTAAGTAATTTAAATGATGATTTAAAATATTTTACTAGAAAGAAACAAAGATATGGAGAAGATGAAAATCAGGTAAGTTCAAGATAAAACAGATCCCAATCTATTTCTTGCTTTTGGCAAGACAGTTAAGCATAAGAGATCTCCTAAGAGGTATATATATATTCACTCTCCTATAGCATCCATTTCAGACCAAAAGTTTGAGAAGTACAAATACAAGTCAACACTCTATTTAACCCATTAAATAAAAAACAAATTCTCAAAATTCTATGTAAAACATGACTTTACAAGTAAACTTCAAAGATTCTTAAAAGGAAAATACCAAAATAGATTTGAGGAGCATAAATTTAAGGCACTTCTTAATCCACAAAGAATAAAATTAATGCTAAAAAAATGTCTGACAAGTGAAATTTTCCAGATTTTAGTTAAGATTGACTCTCAAGGATTGGTAAGGCACAGTACCTTACTTCATAAGTACCTATGAAAATGAAATGATGATTATCTTAGTAGAAAGTAGTGATTTGTCTCCAAATTGCAGAGCAAGTAGTTTCCAAAACAGTTGGGTGTTCAAAGTGATTCACTGGAATATGGAAAGAAAATATTACAACTATTACTGAGATTTATTTTTTAATAAGCAGAAGTGGGGAAAAGGAAGAGAAACAGGGTAAGAAGGGGAGAAGGGAAAGAAGAGAGGAGGAATGGAGGAGAAGAGAAAGAAGGAGGAGAAGGCAACAGAGGAAGGAAAAAGAAAGGGGGTGGGAGAAGGGGAGCAGAAAGGGGAGGGAAGTGGTAAGGGGAAGAGGAAAATCTGTCAGTGTTTAATACCTGGATCAGCAGGGGTACATGTATTTATAAATAAATAAATACACACATAATGAGGATTTGCTCAAGCATGTTTTGTAGATAGGGTTATATAATAAAAAATCTGGAGATAACTACTTCTCCATTACCCTGAAGACCATGACCCAGATGTGCCTATAAGATTTCAGTTCCAGCTCAAAAGACTTGTTAAAAGTGAGAAAGGAATACATACATACAGTGAAATACTATTCAGCTGCACAAAGAAAACTCTATCATGTGCCACAACATAGATGAACCTCAAGGACACTGTACTTGAAATAAACCTGTCACAAAAGGACAAATATGGTAGTTATGAAATGAATAGATGCTTTTTAATGAAAATTTATGCCTGTCCCTCAAAAAAAAGTGTGTCCAAAGACTCTAACAAAAGATGTATTCCCTTCTCTGGCAAAACTAGTTATTTTTTGGTTCAGTAGCCAGTTAAAATTGCTGGGCATATTCACATCTGTATTGTAAATAGCTGATCATTTTCCATTTTAAAAACGCTGAAATCTTATACTTTTTCTGGTCAAGAAATATTGCTATTTTATGTATTTCACTAAAGGTAGGATAGCAATGACATGTATAATCACTAAACCCTGAACAGGAAACTTAATTTTATACGAGTTTTAGGGGAAAAGCAAGACATTTGGATTTCTGGTCTGTATTTAACATAATGGCAAAATGTTACTTATAATTTTTGCCACTCAAATGGCAAAAATATACTTTAAAATGTCTAAAACACCATTAGCAGTCTCATAGTTAAAAAAAAATTATGCTTACTACAAATAAAATACTCATTTTATATTTTATTCCTCAATGAGGAGACATACAAAATCATTACTATAAATTTATCAAGATGAAGATGGAAAATCTACAGTTCTCATTATTGCAAATATCATGACAAAATACAATAAAAATCCTTCAAATAAAAACACTGCTTTGCTTTATAATATGCAATCAAAAGCAAAGTATGGATTTCTAACTGTTAGCAGAAAAAAAAATAATTTTTCCAAACTTGCTATTGCTCACCTGATTATTTATTTTAAAAATTAACCATAATAACAAAACAATTACTAACGCCACAAACATACACCTGCACTAATTTTATTTTTTTTATTTTTCATTTATTTATCTTTTTAAAGATTTTATTTATTTATTTGACAGAGAGAGATCACAGGTAGGCAGAGAGGCAGGCAGAGAGAGAGGAGGAAGCAGGCTTCCCGCTGAGCAAAGAGCCCAATGCGGGGCTCGATCCCAGGATCCTGAGATCATGACCTGAGTCGAAGGCAGAGGCTTAACCCACTGAGCCACCCAGGTGCCCCTGCACTAATTTTAGTTAGAAAATATAAATCCTTCACTAATATGTGATGTGGAATTCACCCAGTTAAATGATTAAAAAAAAAAAATACTGATTAAATTCACATTTTTGTTAAGAATTCTAACCCACCAAACTTAAATCTAATAGAAATCATCTATCATTTTCTTACATTACAAAGCTTAGTCAATATTTAAATTTTGTCACTAAAAATATTAGTGGATTAAGTATATAAAAGACATGTAGAGAGAAACAGAATTTAGTTGATGATAATGCTGTACAATATGTTGGCTAAGTGAATTTAAGTAAATAAAAAAAGAAAATAATTTAGTTCATGAGACCATCATTGCGAAGAAAACTGAAATCAGAATTTACACTAGAACAAGAAAAACAAACGGTGACTTTTAATTTGTCTTCTAGTACTAAGTTACATCTACGACTGATTCCACAGTTTCTGGGTCTTCCAAGACAGATGAGCAACACATAACCTGGATGCGGACTTAACACTAAGGGAACCATGTGTTTTAAGTATTCTGCGTTACTTGCCACCAAAGAATTAAATGTACAGATGCAGGTAATTTTCAGTCACTTTCACTAGGTAGGGTTCAGTAAGTGATGGAATACAGTTTATAGATAGTACCTATAAGATAATTTTTATAAAGGCATTTGTGTGTAGAAACAACTAAAACTGAGTGGTTCAACAAAGAACTTAAGACTCTGAGTAAGGTTCTTTCCACATCTGTGCTTAGTTGAAATGGTTGGAATTGAGACATGGTGACTGGTTAGTAAGAATATTTTTAATTTTTTACAGGTATTTGGACATTCCATAGCAAGAATTTATCCCTTTTTAATATTTTGTATTAACGAGATCAAAGTTTTAATTGATTTTCTCTTAGGACACATTAAAAACAGGTCCAAAATTAGTTTACCAACTTTTTAATGCTAATCTCAGTAGACCTATAAATCTTACTCTCTCTTAGACTTAGACTTTTCTTTAACTGAATTCAGATATCTGAAGTTAAAATATATTCCAAGGCAAATTTCATGAAAAGTTAGTCTTTTTCTTTTTTTGTCCACATAAAAAATAACGCACAGGAAATTACTCCTTAAAAATGAAAAGAGATGTTATAAAAATGAAAATATTTTTTAAAAATTGAAAACTAAGATTATTACATATGGGTTAATAAATTATAAAACAAAAATTTAACAGCTAGGTAGAAAGCATTATGAAGATCCTTTTCACATCAAGATATAATATATATAGTTTCAACATTAGAAAGTCTAGAAACAGGGATACAATTGTTTAAAATATTTACTTTTCCTGCTATTATGAACACTTAGAAATCCAAAACCCCTAATGGCCAGAATCATAGTATGCAAAACATAAAGCAGCCTCATTTGATATGTTTTCCAGACATTTCAAGCCATAGTCTGATTTACATGATTAGCATTGACATTTATTCCTACACATTTAAAAAGATGTTGAAGTCTAAGGAATAGAAAACATCAAAGGAAATAATTTAAAAGCAGAATAAAAAGCAGATATGGGTTTTCTGAAATGCTAATCATTGTTTCAAATCAAAAATATGGCTCGATTAAAGGAAATTTCTCAATTTTCTATTTTAAGTGCCATACAAAATAAAATAGGCCCAAAGTACCCCCAAACCCTCCAAAACAACACAAAGCAAGCTGAGCCGTAAAAGCCTATTTCTAAAGCTAGTATCTTGCCTGCAAGACTGGGAGGGCTATGAGAACTGATGGTTGAAAGAGCTTTGGTAAAGCCCACACATTCCATGGAGAATACCACTACCTGGTGGGGGCTAGGCATAGCAAAGTGCCTTCCTGCCAAAGAAAGAAGAGAGAATCTGTATTTGGGATAGAACAAAGACCAGTGTTACAGAATATTTCAGAAGCAAATGATTTAAGAAAAAAATACATTAGATACTTCTAATGGTGCACGAGTGTCTTACAGTTTGAAAACTGCACCAGAAACTTGACACTGTATTTTCACCATAAAACCATTTGTTCATGCTTTAAGAAAACGGTCTGTAACAAAAACTTTCTGTGAATTAATTAAAATGTAATTACACTTGACAAAGTTATCATTCGGATGAACAAATATAGATTCAGTCTTAAAAATAAACAAACAAACATGAATACACTAACCAGGTAAAGCTTTTGGATGTGTGTGTTCTTTGTTGGGAACATGTGCACCTCCACCAAACACAGCAGACCACATTTTTTCATTCAGAGGATGGGCCATGATCCGAAATAGTTCATTACTGGAATGTGTCGCCAGGCCATGGATGAAGAGACTCAGATATACTGCTGTGAGAATCTCACAGAGCAAGACTGTAAGCCCTGACTGGGCTTCCTCGCCAGAAGAATTCAAAAGTCGGATCAGAGAAGTGATTCCTAGAACAAACAAACACAGCTACCACTGACAATAAATTTTAAAAAGAACTGTATCTTTTAATTTTTGAAAAAACTGTCTTATATCAGGATTGAAGTTTTTTCTTCTCTAGATTCACAGACTAGTAGAAGTTATTACAGTTAATGCACAAATTTGTTCAATTTAGAGAAACAATGAAAATCTACCATCTAATACAAATCTGATAGATAAAATTTAATTCCCACCACAAATGCCATTCTATCAAACATCTATCACGACAAAAAAAATTATAACAAGTGATATAACAAAACATTTGAGTTATTTTAGTAAAACTGCCAGGGAAATACCAATGTTACAAAGGAAAAAAAAGACCAATGTTAAGTAACTGCGACATTTACCATGAGTGCTAAATACTGAAGTGGTATCAATTCTAACAATATTTAACACTGATTATCATGCAGCAAAACCATACCAAATGTACTTTGTCCTCATTTGATTAAATTTAGGCTAAGAAAAAACTCATATATATTTATTTACATACATATATCCATAAATTATTTATACCTGGCCATTGCGCTGGTGATGTATTTGGAGTTATTGCTTCATCTAAGCTTCCTGTTTTCAAAGAATGTCGATGGGGAAGCAGTACTGTCTGATACATCATTCCAGTAAACTGATTTGTTTGGAATGAACTAAGAAAACAGAATATTTAAATAAGAACAATCTGTAATAATATAAGACAAAAATAATACAAATGTAATGATCTAAAATGAAACATGTAATATTTCCATGTTTTAGATCTAACTTCTAGAGTATCTTAAAATTCAAATTTTATTAGTTATACTGCTATTATGATCCAAGCACTGTTCTCTATAGTCTGGTGCTATATTAAAATCAAGTATCCTTTAAGTGTAAACATGTAAATTTTCTAAATTAAAATACACGTGATAATTTTTAAGTATATTTATTTAATGAAAGATAAAAAATACATACAAATGAGAAAACTAAATCATTCTTGACACAAAAAGCAAGCTGTTCTATTAAAGTTCAAAACAAGGTTATCTGGTTGAAAACAAAGTCAGTTTAGGTTGAGTTTGATATTTAATGGCTGTCAGTGCTACATTAGGTTAGGTTAATCAGGTATATGCACAAGAAACCAGGGATATAATGAAAAATGTGGTTTCTGTATCCATGAAATTTATAGTCTGGTGGAGGAATCACATACAAAAAACTTTATCAGATTGCTTTCTTTCTTTATTTCTTTGAAAGAAAGTGAACAAGTGAGCAGAGGAAGAGGGTGCAGAGGGAGAGGAAGAGAGAGAATCCCAAGGAGAATACACAACCAGCAAAGAGCCTGAAGTGGGGATTGACCCCATGACCCTGAGATAATGACCTGAGATGAAATCAAGAGTCAGGTGCCTCTATCATATTGCTTTTAGAGAACAAACATATGCATACAGGGTTATGAAAGCAAAAGGTGGGGAGCACTTCAAATAATTTGGGAATTCAGGGTAAGCTTCTCCAAGTAAATGGCACTTCATACTAAAATAAACAGACGAATGAACAAAGTAACTTGCAGCTTGACATAAACTATGAAATAAATCTGAAAGAAGATGGTACAAAAATATTTGTTAAATCCTGTCAGAAATTCGTATATCAAATATGAGTAAATGAATGTCATATTTAAACATAGCATCTATTGGTTTAGATCTGTTCTGACTGGCAAGTCTTCTATTAGACATAACACTTTGATGCATTTGTAAATAGTTTCTCTTGCTTTACTTTGCAGTTGAGAAATGGCAGGCTGCAAAAAATAAATAAATAAATAAATAAAAATAAATCCCCCTGCTACAATAAACCTATGGAAATGATGAAAAAGATAAAGATACATTGATGAAAATAAAGCTCCACTCAATAACAAGAAAGTGAACTCTTGGAGGATGAAGGTCAAAGAAATCAAGCTGAAACTACCCTGGGAATACAGAAGCAGATTAGTAAATTGAGACTCCCATGGTAGAACTGAAACATAAACAAGCAAAAATCAACACTGCCAAGGAAGGCTAATATCAGGTAAAAATCAACAAATTCTGTGAATGACCTGTACCTGAGGAAGCAGATTTAGAACATGACAGAAGGTGCTTTATACTCAGAGACATTAAAACAATTAATACAGACAGTAAGTTATAAAAATAAAAGTGACCATTAAAATCAATAAAGAGATCTTAAAAATGAAAAACAGAATTTATAAAACATAAACTCAGCCTAAATAAAAGACGAGACATTGCTGAAGAAAGAGTGAGTGTCTGGAAAATGGCATTAGGATTTCTCCTAAAATGAAGCAAAAATAAATAAAGAAAAAAAATATGAGATGAAAGCTAAAAGGAAAATAAGAGAAACCTGTAAGTTCCAATACCTAATAAGAAATAGGAGACGAAAGACAAAATATTTAAAGAAAAAAAGTCAAGAAACAAAAACAAAGGATCATAGGGGAAAAATAAGAGAGAGGCAAACCAAGAAACAGACTCCTAACTCTAGAGAACACACCAATGGTCACCAGAGGGGAGGTGGGTGGGGGAATGGAGGAAATAGGTGACAGGGATTAAGGACGGCACTTGTGATGAGCAGGTATACCTGAAACTAGTATTACACTGTATGTTAACTAACTGGAATTTAAGTAAAAATTTTTAAAAAAGGAATGAGAATTTCAAAGAACTAAAGGAAGATACCAAGGTGTTAAACAGTGTGTTTTAAAAGCCTAGCTAAATTATAGTGAAACCTTGGGCTATAAAGGGAAATATCATAAACATCACTCTTTGATAAAATTTTTCTCAATTTCAAGTCAGTTACTCCTTCCTGTGTGTTCCCTGAACCTCTCTTCATATTATAAATATACAATGCAGTACATTGTAATGTTACAGTATATAATTATAACTGTACTATAGTACTTATCACTAAGTGCAATGTCATGTTATATATATTACTTATCAACTTGTACATTTGTTTCTAACTAGTTGGACCTCAAGAAAGGAGAACTTATCTCCGTGTGTATCACAAGGCCTGGCATTAGGCAGTAATCAATAAAAGTTAACTAGTTACACTGACAAGGGTCTACTTAACATTCATTTGCCACAAAGGCAGAAAAGCTAAAATTCAAAGATGGAAAAATAGTACTCATCATTTCAAATGCTTTTGGTATTATTTAAACTGTCATAAACAGTTTTTCTAAGCAAGAGCATACAAATTCTGAAATCTCATCAGTTATTGCAAACATTCCTAAATTTCACAAAAAGATATTTACCTGTAGTTATGACTACCACAAAGGCACTGATAAATACAAGCAGAAAGTGAGGCTGCTAAAGTATGCATTACATATACCTGAAAAAGAAAAAAAAAACAAAATTAAGTATAACTTTTAAAAAATCAAACTTGTCTCAAGACCTACTATAATCTAGCAATGTAAAAAAGATGGAAAAACTATTTTGTCCTTAAAAACTATTTCTGTTTTTTCCTTAACACTCATTTATGCATATAGAGATCACACTACAAACAAATTAAAAACACAAAGGCCATTGGCAGAAATCACAAAACACACACCTGCTACCTAATTTCTATTTTAAGAACAAATGGGAACAGATGTTAGCTATTCAGTAGTGCATAAGCCATGTATTAAAAGAAACCCCTCCAAGATTCAACCTTCTTCCTCAATGAAAATATGAAAAATCTCAGTCTGATAAATGATAGTTTACCTATGGACAGGTCACTGAAGCATATGCTAACATATATTCTAACTACAAGAGAAAACAAGCAATCAAAAGAGAATGCAATTACTTAGAAAAAGAAGAAAGTTTGAAAGACAGCAACTGAAGGGCGAACATTAGTACTGAGAAAGAGAAGGCTCTAAACATGGCATGACAAGCAATGAGAGAGGCAGATCTGAGAAGCACAACCCGGGTCAGAAAGCAACTAGATTAGACTATTTATTTATTTATTTATTTATTTATTTTTTTTATTTTTTATTTTTTATAAACATATATTTTTTATATACATATATTTTTATCCCCAGGTCTGTGAATCACCAGGTTTACACACTTCACAGCACTCACCAAATCACATACCCTCCCCAATGTCCATAATCCCACCCCCTTCTCCCCAACCCCCTCCCCCCGGCAACCCTCAGTTTGTTTTGTGAGATTAAGAGTCACTTATGGTTTGTCTCCCTCCCAATCCCATCTTGTTTCATTTATTCTTCTACCCACTTAAGCCTCAATATTTATTTATTTTTATTTTTATTTTTTAAAGATTTTATTTATTTATTTGTCAGAGAGAGAGTGAGCGAGAACATGCAGACAGAGTGGCAGGAAGAGACAGAGAGAGAAGCAGGCTCCCTGCTGAGCAAGGAGCCCAATGTGGGACTTGATCCCAGGACTCTGGGATCATGACTTGAGCTGAAGGCAGCCGCTTAACCAACTGAACCACCCAGGCGTCCCAGATTAGACTTTAAAAGACTAGGTTCTTGATCTAATCATCAAGTATGACAGTCTTATATGTAGATAAAAAAAAAAGGAGTCATCGATTAAAATCATATTGCTATTTCCCCTTCAATTATCAATAAGATGTGTGGTATGAATTAAAATCAAGAATATCATCATAAAAATGAAGACAGCAAGTCCAAATATGGAAAATTACAAAAATGATCAGAATATTTCCCAGCTTCTCTAATCAAAAAGTAGAGTCTATTTCTCTACTTAATGAATCTGGAATGACCATGGGACTTGCTTTGACCAAGATGGCAAAATGCTATTAACTTATCAACCTCGTCCTCCAAAAGGCCTGCAAATGCTATTCTTGCTGCTTTTTAAAACACCCTGCAACTACTATGTGAAATAACCTAGGCATGACAGTTAATTTTATGTATCAGCTTAACTGGACCAAGGGGTGCCCAGATATTTGGCCAAACATTCTGGGTGTATCTATAAGGCTGATGTGGGATGCAATTAACATTGGTAGAAGTGGAAGATTGAGTAAGAAAGACTGCCCTCCTTAATGTGGGCAGGCCTCACCCAATCAGTCGAATACCTAAATAGAACAATAAAGCTATAAAAAGGGAACTTCTGCCTGGCTGCACTGAGCTGGAACATTGGTGTTTTCCTGTCTCTATGTTAGAACAGAAACACTAGCTCTTCTTAGGTCTCAAGCTTGTTGGCTTTCAGACTAGAACTTATACTCTACTGGCTCTCCTGGTTCTCAGGCCTCTAGACCCAGACTGGACTACACAATAGGTCCTGGGTTTCCAGCTGGATGACTGCCAATCTTGGGACTTGTCAGCCTTCATAATTATGTGAGCCAACTGCTTATAAAACACAGCTCTATACACACACATACACATGTTATATTGGTTCTGTTTTTCTAGAGAAACTAGGCTGCTTGATCGCCGACTATCAGTTCTGGAAATAGTCTGCCAACCACCAAAAATATAAAAACCAAAAATATAAAAATATAAACATGGCCATCCTAATCCAGAATCCAGCCACCCTACTAGCTGACCAAAGACAAATGAGAATATCCAGAAGTCAGTCCAGGTGGACGAAATTAGAAAAACTGAGAAGCCAACCCACTGAATCATAAGCAAAATAAATGATAGTCATTTGAAGATACTAATGTTTCAGAATGGTTCTTAAACAGCTTTAAAATTGTGCACTATCTGAAGGAAATTTAATTCCTTACTGAATAACATACCATGGGGACACTTATTCTACAGAAGAGTACAGGATAAGTGACAAAATTAAATGACAAGGGTTAAGGTTATTCAAGAAGGTAAAACTGTAGGAGAGGCCACCATTAGGCAAGCAGAATATCAAACAGGTGTGATATTACAGCCTGTGAAGTAGACGAGAACCAAATGACAGACTATTCAAGAAAAGAAAGAGAGAAAAATAGACAAACCTGGTCATACTTGAAAGGATTTCAGTATATTTTAGAGTAAAGATGAAACATGAAATGTGATATCAATGGTATATAAAGTACAGTGGTGATGGGTGGCAAGATGATGTGGATGATTATTAGATAACTGTCTGATTAGTTATGCATCAGAATCACCTGAGAAACTTCCTAAAAATACATATTCTTGGGACTCATTCTCACACACTGATTCAATAAGTTTGGAGTCAACTTAAGAATATAAACTTTTTAACAAACGTGTCGTGTGATTCTGCTGTAGCTCATTAATAAAACACTGCCTGGCCTAGAGAAACAAGAGAGGCAAAATACTTCACATTCATCTTAAAATATATAGTGTTTTAATATTAAAACAAGGAAAAGGAAAAGTTTACTTGTATATTAATAATTTTACACCAAAATTATTTCTAAAAGTCAATTTCTAAATCATTTCTAAAAGTTTCTACTTCTAAAAGGCAATCAGCTTTTTGCCTAAGTGTAATACTCAAAGAATTACTCATATATCTGTATACAAACTGTAAGTTTTCTTTGATCAAAAAATATGTAAGTGATAATGTAACAATTCCTATGTTTAGTCTGATGTTTAAAACTGTCTCTAAAAAGTGCTGTTCTACATTTTTCCTTTGGTTTTATCATCATAAGTAGCTAAGTTTTAAAGAATGAACCAAGTGTACTTACTTTGCTGCTCTGGACGTCAGGATGGGGTGGTGAATCGAAGTTTATGATGGCATGCAGAATATCATGTGTGAGGTTACTGAGGTGCAGTAACGGGTTGGCAACAACTGTCTTGGCACTGGCTGTACAGGCAAAGAGGAGGGGTACTGAGGTCTGCTCTGACAGAGGACTGGGGAATACTGGTTCTGAGGTTTCCTTAAAAACAAAGCGAAAAAAAGGTTAATCAACTGTTTACAGTTTTAATCCATTACTTAACTAATTCAGGGACCTCTTGGAAAAATTTTAAAACAATTAAAAACTAAAAGCATGACAGAAACCTTCATAGAGTTACGGGACCTGAGGAGGTCAACATTCCACCAAGTATACTGAAAAAATGAGGGGATAATACCCTCTTATTCTAATGAGAAACCCATCATCATCTCACACAGCACTCATAAGAATTCAGAGTATGAATTCACCTGATCAAAGGGCCTGATGCTGAATGATCCTGAAACTATTACACACACAACTCTACAAATTCATAATACAATGCACCATACAAAAAAGAGCATCCTTTAAACAGCCATAGTGAAGAAAACCAAAAATTTTAATATTTAAAGACAAACAGAGCAATACCAAAAACTGTTTCTCTTATGTGTACTACTTTAACTGGCCATTGTGTAAGTTACATACCTGCTGAGATTCTTGTAAAAGCAAAATCAATTCCATTCTCACAGAGGCAAGACCGCCACCATGGGACCCATGAAGTATGCAGTAACTCAGAAACATCCGCAAGAGGGACTGATATTTCAAAAGCCACTGTCTTTTTTCTTGAAAATTTTCTCTTAGTTGTTTCACTTTTGTTTGCTGAAGCATATCTTCAGCATCTCCATTTAATCCAAATTCATCTCCATTTTCACCAAATGCAGCCTCTAAGTCTTCACCATCTGAACAGTAGTCACAAGTCCTCTGAAGAGCTATCACCTCTTTTTCAAGCCAGTGGTAGAGTTGGTAACGCAATTTTCCACCATCTATTTCATACCCAGTAGATAATGTACGAAGTTCGACTGTGAGAATCTTTAAACATGCTCTAAATTTTAATTGAACTGCAATGATATCTTCTGATGGACTTAAAATGTCGTTTTCATCTAGTGTGCTGAGAGATTCTATGTAATTAGAACTTGTTTCATCTATTTTTTTCCCCATTTTTCTCTGTAAAGGTTTTAGTTCTTTCATTGAAATAGGGAGATCCTCATCTTCATCGTTATCACTGTCCCATTTTAACTCTAAAGAGTCATCCTGAAATACAACACTTGGTTGGCTCCAGTCAAAAGAAAGAGTAGAGTTTGACTGCTTCTCTGAGGAACCTTCTGAAGAAGATCCAAAACCATTCATTAGTGACTGTGACCAGTCAATAGCAGAAGACTTATCTTCCCTGGCATCCAACTTTAATGGAGAAGAAGGGGAACAGTCTTTACTAGTATCCAGGAAACTAGGTGTTCTGCAAAAAGGTTTTGTTTTCTTGATGACTTTTGGCATCTTTGATAATACTTCCAAAGCTAACATAGGGCAGCCAGCTTTCAAATGAGCACTGGCTGTGGTAAAAAATAATCTTCTTTCACTTAAATTAATTGTTCCTGCTAGCCCACTTTTTCCTGTTAAACTCATGTGTGTGGACAATACATCAGATGATCCAAAATGACGTCTTAGCAAAAGAGGATGTGTTCTTAGATAATTGTAGAAATTAAAAACTGCAGGATTACAGGCTGACATCATGACTTGATCTGAAAGAAAATTCATTCTATCAGCTAAGAAAAGTTCAAGACTTGTACCACAATCCTTTTTCTGTACCATAGCATTTTTATCTACCTGGTCTTTTGACCACATTTTACTAAAACAAAGTAATATACAGCAATGAATAGACAAAAACACATCTGTAAAGGAAGTGTTTTCACAGGAAGGAAAAACAAAGGTTATACTGATTTCACACCTCTTCAATCAACAATATAAGATTATTTAAAACACCCACTTTCATATTCATAGTTCTTATTCTACTTCCCTCAACATTCCTTCCCAGTCTGCTTTGTTAAATCTTCCTCATCCTCTACTTTAGAATGTTAAGAGTGCCCTAGAGTTCAAGGTTTGACTTCAGTTGTATCTACCCTCCTCCATGAGTGAACTCGAACAGTCCCATGGCTTCTAATACCATTGAGACACGGATAACCTGCCTTAACTATTTCAGGCCCAAATTTACCCTATAAATCTATACTGCTTTATTCACATGCCCAATTTACATTTCTATTTCCATGCACACACTCTTGCCTCAAAGCCATTTTATTTAGTGAGCCTTTAGCATAAACAACTCTTGACCGAATTAGCTACACTGACCTTATAACACTCAGGTCTCTGCTCAGAGGTAATCTTACCAGAGAAGTCTTCTCTACCTAAAACAACACTCCCCCACACCAGCTCCTGGTCTTGCCCATATCGTTTATCTCAAGCTAAAAACCTAGAGGAGTTATTAAAATTGACTCTTATACCCTTCACATTCCATATCTAATCTTACCTAGTCTACCTGAGAATTACATTCCAAATCCAACCATTTTTCATTGCCTCTACTACTATCATCCTGGCCCAAGTCCCAGTTACCTTTAAAAATTTTCTTCCAGAATAGAAATTTAATTGGCTCTGAAAGTATGTGATTGTGTATTAATTCCAAATCAAAATACATTTTTGACATGAATATGTGTAGACATAAAAATATGACAAGAAAAGGCATTTTCTTTCCTTCCTTCATCACACAGCAGACAGTTTGGAAATCTTCAGCTTAGATGGCCAGGACACTTGAACAGTTAACTGAACATGGCTTTCTCACAAGTCTTTCACAGTAAGACTCATGATACACTTCCCGATTAAATGATGCCATGTAAATAGCCATAAATTAAAATCTTCACCAGTTAGTATTCCAAATGATATGACACCTATGATACCAGCTATCAGAACCCAATTCAATTCCACCTATGGAAAAATATTTGAAAAGCGCATATCATCATTTTTATATAATTTATACAAAGATTTCTATTATATACTAACCTCCAAAAAAGCTTCATCAAATGGGATTTCCAAAACAAAAGGCAGAAATAGGTCTCAAAATATTAATTCTAAAAAATTCTCTACTACACTCTGATAAAATATTAACCATATCACTTAAGTCAGCTTTTACACTGAATATTTTTATTATAAAAATTATAAAACTGGATAGCAAATACACAAACTTCCCCCTAAGAAAATCACCCTTACATCATTATTTTCTCCAGAATTAGACTCAAATGTTGATAACATTTATGTTCAATACACTGATTTTATAAAAGCAGAAAATCTTAAGTTCTTGGTTTTCAAAGGATTTTTCTGGAAAAAAAAAAAAGGAATCCTCCCACCTAAAAAGCAAAACAAAACAAAGCAAAACAAGAAACACATACTTAGGTTGATGTTCCCACTTAAAGTCTTAGTCCATGTTTTCAACTTGCTTTGTATTACCGTTAGCACCCAACAGTGTGCTCTGTACCCAGCAAATGCTAACATAACTTATTATTATCAACATCTTAGAAATGCAGCTTACCATCATCCTCTCTGACAGGCTGTTTTATTAATGTTTCCAGAGCACCACTATAATCTTCCAAAATCCAATATGCCATACTCCGAAGAAAAGGATCATAATGCATATTTATGTTCAGTGAATTGAGTTCACTAACAGGAGAATCAATCCCCAAAACTTTTTTACGTAAAATAGATTTGTATGTTGCAGAGGTATCAAATTCAGACTCATAGAGTCTAGCTATTACAAGAGCCAACTGAATGTCATTCAGTTTCTCAAGACATACCTTTAAAAAAAGAACTCATGGTCATAAATAAGCAGGGACATCTTTCATTTTAAGATAAACTCAACTGACTAATAACTAGAATGAATAAAAGGCACTGTTATTATCTGAACTAAATGAACAAAGATAGTAACAAATAAAACATATACTGCTTGCTTTAGCAAATCTACCTACTAGTACTAAATACCTATTTGCAAAAAGAATTAGCCTATAAAATTAAATAACCCTCAAAAGATTCAACTCAAATGACATTTTATCTCATTTCCCCCCTCCCTTTTTTTTTTAAGAAAGAGAGACAAAGGGGAGAGAAGCAGAGGAGGAAGAAGAAGAGAAAATCCTAAGCAGGCTTCACAGCTTGGAACGCCACTTGGCTTTCAATCTCATGACCCTGAGATCATGGTCTGAGCCGAAATCAAGAGTGGAACGTGCTTTTTTTGAGAGACAGGGAGAGAGAAACAGAGTATGAGCAGAGAGGAGGGGCAGAGGGAGAGGAAGAAGCAGACTTCCTGCTGAACAGGGAGCCTGACATGAGGTGGGACTCAAACCCCAGGACCCTGAGATTAGGACTTGAGCTGAAGGCAGATGCTTAACCAACTGAGCCACCCAAGCTCAATGTCAGTCCTGACATTTTGTTTCTTGAACTTTTACCCCTTCCCATCTGTCTCAGCCGACTATAGGGTTTTCTAATTAAAAAGATGTTTCGAATCACTTGTATGAAACTCCGAGCAAAAGGGCAATTTGAGGGGTGCCCGGGTGGCTCAATCAAATGGCTGCCTTCAGCTCAGGTCATGATACTGGGGTCCTGGGACTGAACCCTGTGTTGGGCTCCTGCTCAGCAGGGAGTCTGATTCTTCTCCTTCTCCCTCTGCTCCTCCCCTCCACTCCTGCTCTCCCTCATGCATGCTCTCAGTCTCTCTCAAATAAATATATTTATATATTTCAAAAAGAGCAATGTGAGATAGGTTATACCTTAAATGTTTTAATTTTTTAAGGCTTACTGAAAAATAATCAGTTAAAAATATGCTAAGGTTCATCAACTAAGACAGAGCCAAATATAGAGTCATGTATGTTTAAGCGGATAGAAAAAAATTTTTTCAACCTGTTCATAAATATTTTTAAAAGTTAGATCAATTACCTCTACCAACCAATACAATGTGGTTAATCTTCATTCTGTATAAGTATCATTCAAGCTAAATGGCAAAATTTTAGAAGTCACTGTTAAATATATTAAGTACTTAGCCTTATGTAATTTCCACTATACTTAAATTGAAATTAAAAAATAAAAATTTAAGCCCACAGAAAGAGCTTGAAAGGATAATACTTTTTTTAAACAAGTTTCATCATTACCTCAACTGCATCTCTGAGGCAACCAGCTAAAAGAAAAAATGCTGCAGAATGTTCAAATCTTTGTTTGCCTAACAAAGAAAAAGCATTCTTTAGAGCTGCTCTACGCCATCTCTCATCCTCAAAATTGTGTCCAAAAAACTGTGTCATCTTGGGGTCTTTTTGGGATCTATAAGGAAAAAGAAAATGTACGAAAATTTTGAAACACAATATTCCCACAATTAGAACCAATTTTCACCAAAGTTACCCATTTAAATGCTAGGACTCCAAAGAAACACTTGCCAGTGTATCAAGTACTATACATCTGCTTCTTTTCTGAGCAAAAGAGCTCTTACAGTAAACATCTGTTTCTTCATGTAAATCTCAGACATTACTGAAGACTTTCAAACTATAAAGAAAACTGCTTTAGTAGGACTTTAAGAAATTATGTCTAAATCCATGCAAAATACATGACTTGTATTAACTTGTATTACTTCACTATTTAAACTTCCTCAATCACCTTCATACTCACTGCCCACCTGATGATGACTGGTAATCAAAACCTAAGGAATCTGTCCTCTCAAAACAATCCTAAAAGTTCAAGCCTCTTAGAAAACTGACTGGTGCCCATGATTTCCCCCCAAAGGTTGCTGTTCATATGGAATCACCTAGAGCTGAATGCAATATACATGGTGAACAATTTTTGGTGATCATGTTTATCAAGTGTTGCTGAGAACTAGTAAAAGAAAAATTCCAAGTGATCCTAGCTCAAGAATGGGGTCAGGTCAGGGACCACTATAGGAGGATAGTTTGGAAGGATGGCCCGGCCCATGAACTTTAATAAGGCAGAGGGAGGATGACTGTTCAAGACTCCACCAATTCATCTTCCCGACTCCAGATCCAAGTTTTTGGTTTAGGTCTTTGTTTTATAGAAGCATCATGGGACATCCTCAAAAGAAACAAAAAAATGTTCTTCTATTCTTTTGCTATCGAAAAAGCCTGGGCTTCTTTCCTAAGAATCTCCTTAAATACAAAAATAACTAAGAATCTACAAAGAAACACACTTGACAAGAACAACAAATCTTTACTTTTCCTTCATACATTTACTTCTCATGAAGATTTTTCCATTTTGAAGCACAGTTTTCTCACCTACCTGTATAATCCCCAAATCACAGCTTTCTTTCTCATTGCAAGGTAAAAAATGGCAGCATCTAAAGGATCATTCTTTCTATAAAAGGCTGCTTTGGCTACCTACAGTTAGAAAATATTGGTTAGAATTTCACAGAAACAATTTTTAAATAAACATAATAATTGCTCTCACATTCAAGACTGGCACACATTATTTAATGTTCAATACATTTAGAAAATATATAACTAATGCATGGATGCATATACACACACAAACACATATTATATGCATACACAGACATACATATATCTTCTGTAATTTCTTTCTTTTATTATTATTTTTTTAATTTTCTGTAATTTCAAAAGTAATTCATGGTGGTCTCCAAAGACACAGACAGATGGGAACACAGGACTACACTTTTCATTACAAGCTCTTCAGTACTATTTTATTTTTTCAAAGATGTGTATGCACTATTTCATAAAAATCAGACATATGCTACTACATAAGTGTGTCACTTAGCAATTTAAGAATTAGAATATAAACATTAAAAACCTGTATTAATGTGATATTTTGAAATATAACAGCTATTCAAAAGCATTTTACTGCTTCAGTTAAAAAAAAAAAAAGGGAGAAACAAGAAGGAAATATGGAATGTCCTTTAAAGAAACACTCAGAATATACTTTTTAAAGATGTTTTAAAGATTTTATTTATTTAATTAAGGGGTGAGGAGAGAGCACAAGCAGGGGAAGCAGCAGAGGCAGAAGGAGAGGGAGGAGCAGGCTTTCCACTGAGCAGGGAGCCTGAGGCAGAGCTCGATCCCCGGACCCTGGGATCATGACCTGAGCAGGAGGCAGATGCTTAACCACCCTAGCCACCCAGGTGCCCCCTAAATTCATTTTTATACCAAAATAAAACACAATTTACCTTCTCTATACACTTGCGTAAGGTGCGGCTATTCCGGACCCACCATCCCACACCCATGGCTCTCAGTTCAGACCAAGTGGGATCATCTCTCTGCATAGCTGGCAACATGTTCAGCAGCTCTTCTTCTGCTACTGAGTGAAATGCCCACGCAAAGTGACTGGTAGACAGACCTGAAGAAATGTCACCAATAGTGTTTATAAGAAACGTAAGTGTTTTTATAATGATTATCAGAAATGTATGTTTCATATCTGCCATAAAAATGTCTAAACTTTTTATGAGATTCACAGAGTTACAATTAAGTAATTAAGGTTGGAGGAAATACGGGTTTTTATTTTTTTCTTGCTTCTCCTAACAACTCTATCAATTCATTGTTTTCTACAATAAGCACATATTTTCTATAATTAAAACATATTTTTTAAAAGATAAAAAATGCTGTATGGCAAATGCCACTGTGCTGATTATTTTTGTTCTCTAGCTATTACCCATGACCTTTCCTTAGAAAATGAGAAACATGTAAAGCTTTAGTCTATGCTTAAATAATTGTTCTTCGTTGCTGACTCTCATTGTCCTTTGGTCAATGTTTGTTTTTCATGGAATTAAAAGAGCATCAGGCAGATGGGACAGCGCACTGAACAGAACTTAAGACTATAGCCTCTGGAATCAGAATGTATAAAATAAGCCCACCTCCAACCCTAACTCGAACTGTAGTTCTAACTATAGAACTGTCGGCAAATTACTTAGTCTCTTGATTCTTCAGATGCCTCATTTATAAAGTGTGAGTAATTATGGTACAACCTTATTACATCGTTGTGAGGATTAAAATATTATAGTTAAAGACTTTAGAACAGTACTGTACCTGGCACATAATAACTAGCATGTCAGATACTTTTCTATTTAAACAGCATCATTAACACCAGCAATTCTCTCAACCTACTGATTGGTACATGCATTATTTCTTGTTGAGCTTCTAATTTGTCTCTTCAGAGTACGTTCTGTTTAGTATTTCTAGGTGAGGTACGTGCTTAATTAAAAGATATGGCTTTGACATATATGGACTCAATATTTAAACCAAGAAATACCCTGTTTTAAGTTACCTTAAATTTCAGTAGTATTTGTTACTTTAAGTCTTGTAGTCAAGACTCACCTGAAAGTTTATTAGACTATATCTGAAATACATATTAATGTTAACAGTAGTTTTGGGGGTAAGTGAATTTTTACTTTCAGTGTTCTGTATTCTGTATGTAAGACAATTAGATACTGAATATATAGTATTTCTGTAACAAAAATGTTACCCAATTTTGGATAAAAAACTGAACTTCAATAAATGTGAAAGGAGAAAGAAGATAACCTGAAGAAGTTAAAGAGAATAAAACAGTATTAATTGGCCTTTAATTAAAGTATGATGCATTTGAATATGCAACTCAGAACATCCAATTGCCCAATATCTACTTCTTTATTAGCTCTTTCTAGCTACCAAAAAATTCCAGTATTTAAAGCAAAGAAAACTATGTGGAAATAAATGCTTTTACAAGTAAGTTAAGGAAACTGAGAATGTGTCAAATTTGTCATTGTTATCACATCTGGGCAAAAACAAACAAATGTGCTCGGGTCTCTCTACTTTTACTCCCATTTCTTTTAGTAGATTACTACGAAAATCACCTTGATGAAGAAGCTGAGCTCGGTAAGCTGGAAGGGAAGTTGTAAGGAAA